>NC_090317.1:85867636-86561786 GCF_039906515.1 Pseudorca crassidens
CCTCACCTCAGTGTTCCATGTCTATGCTCATAACTTCTCTGTTTCATTCTAGCCTTAATGCTTTTGCTGAAATATTCTCTGTACTCCTCTACTTTTATTCAGATTTAACTAGGCCATTGCAAGGTACTGTTCTCTTTCCTTGAAAATATGTTATTTGCCTGATTTCCAAAGTTGAGCTCCTATGCATCCATCCTTCAAGAACCAGTACATTCACTCTCTTTAGAAAGTTTTCTTTGAGCCCAGGATCATATGAAGTCATTTAAAGGTACTTCACATCAAAAGTCTTATAGTAGCTAATGCTTACCCCCATTATGTGTAATTTAAAATAAAAATTATAAGCTATATTATAACATGAAGAAGGTCTACTGAGTTCTGGTTGTATTTTTTTCTGTTTTGGCTACCTTGATGCTGTTTTTGAAATACAAACTATTAAAAGCTTTCAAGATTTTCTTTTCTTATTTTTGGTGGACTCTACCTTGCTGGTGCCCTAAACGCATGTCTAGTCCACCTACTGGGTAAACATGTTCTTCCAGACCTTTTCCTCCCAGTTGGACTGGGTCCCCTCTTCTGTGTTCCCCCACCCCACTTGCTTTACCATCACCACAATTCTGGTCAACTGCATACTCATTGTCTTCCTCAACCAACTGGGCATTCTATCAGAACAGAGATAGATAGACCTTCCCTCTTTGGGTTCCTAGGGCACAGCTTAGGAGTGGGCCTTGATGCATGGATTGTAAATGTCTGTTGATGGAAAAACGATTAGATAAAGCCAACTTTCAGAATCAGTTGTCTTCAGACCCAAACTGATTCATCAAACACCGAGTACCTGCAGCAGTCTAGGCCAAAGGCTAGGGGCTTTCTCAATGCTGTTCTTTCATTTTAGCTCCCCTCCTTCAAACTTCTTCCACCATATGCTACTATTCATACAGTGCCTTTGTGGAAATTTGAAAAAGTTTCCCCTACTCCAGTACACGTCTTGGTGAGAAAAGCAAGTGTACCCGTGACCTGGCACAGTGAACAATATTCACAATTGTACACAAGGTCCTGCCCCTTGACCTGAGTGTCTAAGCCTCATGTGGCACTTTTATGATATAGGGATGTGGGAGGAGGATAACCATGATGGAATTTTGAAGACAAGAATTTGAGTATATATTCTGCTACTCACTCATTGTGTGGCCTCAGGTAAGCCCTTGCCCTGCTGTGGGTCTGTTTCCCCATCTAAGAAGTGAGGCAGTAACAATGCTCACCTCTGGGGACTTTGGTTGGACAAAGTTGGAAGGATGCTCTTTAAACTTCTTTGGGTGGTGATGACTGTTAGAAGTCTCCTTATACTTCTTACTTGGGGTCCAAAGGGTCTGAGTGACCAGGGTCTCTTCTCATCACAATCCATTTTGAAAGAAAGTGAGGTTCTGGGTATACCCTACGTCTAAAACTCACATCTTCCCTGTACTGCCAGCTAACACCTCTCCAATCTTTAGTTGGTATTGTGAATGAAAGTTTCATATTTTTAATGTATCTTCCCATATGTCAAAGCACTATGGAAGCTACCTGAGGATAGAACCTACCTCTCTTGCCCTTATTTACACCCCCGATGTACACCATAGCCCAAAGAATCCAAATACTTACTGGTTGAAGGTGCATGCGTGTTGTGAAAACAGACATGATTAAGAGACAGAATATGTAGTTAGAATCCTAGCTCTACCCCCTGACTTGTGGTGGAAGCTTGAGCAAGTGGTTTCAGCTCTCTAAGATGCAATCTCCTCTTCTTGAAAATTTATGATCATAAGACCTATTTCAGCCTCCTTAACAGGGATGCCGAGGGGATTCAATGAAACAAAAAAGGTGAACATGTTTGGAAGCTGAAATGTCATCCATGTGTGAAGAATACTTTTGAAAACATAATAGCAACAACCACAGGAGAGAGGCATTTCTCCCCCCCTGAGATCAGGGTCCTAATATGTCCACATTGTTCAGGAAAACACTACTTCAAGCCCCTTATGATGAACACCTTACACAACAAGGAATCACCACCTCATGGATAATTAGAGCTGGGAGGGCCCTTGAAGACAAATCAAGTACAGTTTCCTGATGTTACAAATAAAGTTGAGGCCCAGAGAAGGAAGGCATTCCTCCAGGTCCTACAGGACATCAAAACCGGGCTAAGGATCCTGACCTTTACTTTGGGGTTCTGGGTTCTTACCTGTCTAGTTCATCATCCAAGGGTTGGTAGTTGACCTCATAGCATTCAATTCTCTTTAGAAAGTCTTCCAGAACCTTTTCATGGTCACAGTCTATGTAATCAGGGCTGCCAAGTTTCACTTGCTGGAGGAAGGGAAAAAGATGGAAGAACCATGGGAGACAGAGACTCCGACAGTGCCCTTGGGATGAATGCTTAGAGATCACTGAGTACAACATTCCTCATCATAAAGATGAGGAAGTTGAGACTTGGAGAAAGGTTCTTGCCCAAGTTTACAAAATCAGTCAGTTGAAGAGAATCTGTACTGTGTTAACACCTCATTCCTTATCCCTGTGTGCTCAAACAAGGTCTGTTACATTATATTCAGTTCACACACTGTTTAAGAGAAACATTTATAAGTGGCCTGGAAATTGTGGTGTGAGAAATGGTTGAAGAAAAGGAACAGGAGATCTTGGCTGGGGATCATAATGGCTTACATGTATTGAGTGTTTACTGGGATAACATGGCATATATTGGCTTTAGATTTCTGAGGGGCTGGCAACTCCTAATCCCTTAATATATCTACCTTCTCCACCCACATTCACCATCTCAGTGAATGTCACTATCATCTACTCAAGTCACCTGAGCCTAAAATGAATCTGGGAGTCATCCTAGATGTGTCTCTTTCTATCATCCCCCACCTCTTAGAAGGTACCAAATCTTCCCCCCTGTATCTTCTAAATATCTCTCCAGCTGGCCTCCATCCATTTCCTGGATGCTCACTCTAGCTTTGTGACTGGTTACTCTGTCTATAGTCTAGTTACTTTCCCATACTAGCAGCCAGAAGGATATTTCTAACATGCACATCTGAATATGGAATTCCTCTGCTTGAAACCCTTCACCATTTCCTCACATCTTTTAGGACAAAGTATGAAATATTTTAGCAGGTGACTCATGGCTTGTTATGATTGGGCCCCAAATGATTTCTTCATCCTCCTCTCCCATTGCCCCTCTAGACCTCCACACACTTTGCTTTAGACAACCTAGGCTATTTCTAGTTCCCCATAGATGCCATACTTAGTATATGCTATCCCCCTATTTTCCATTCTTTACTTGCCAAATTCCTATGCATTCTTCAAGATGAAGGTCAGCTATTACCTTCATTGAGAAGCCTTCCCATGCAAGGTTAGGTCCTCAACACTGTGCTGCCACAGCCTCCTTTGTTTCTTCATCTCAGCACTGATCTCACAGAATTATGTCTATAAAATTGTCAGTCTCCCTCACTAGACTGTGAGCTCAAGGGCCAGGCACTCCCCTATCTATTTCTGTCTCTAGTATCCAGAATGGTTCAACCCAGGTGTATGTATTCAATTTATGTTTAATCAACAAATGGATGGATAGGTGGATGGATGAAAAGGAAAGAGAGTACTTGGACATATTCTATGCCTCAAGAGGCAAAATTAGGACCAATGAGTGGAAATTACAGGGAGGCAGATTTCAGATTGATTGGACTGCACTTAATGAAGGCAATGAGCTTTCACACTGGAGGTACAAAGAGAAAATCTACAAAAACAATTAGCTAAGATTTCAAGTTTCTGATGAAGTGTTGAAGGAGGTGACTTTTAAGGTCACCTCTGTCCCCAAGATACAGTAATTTAATGAAATAGGGAACAATAAAATGTAGTGAGTGAACTAAATCTAGACCACATGCCTAGAAACTGTAGAAAAGAGCAGTGATAGCTCTGATATGAATTGTGGGTCAGAAAAAAGAGCTTTCAAGGCAGACATCCAAGCTTGAGGTCCAGTCCCAGTTCTACCTCTTCCTGGCTGTATGAACACTTGACAACTTACCTCTCCTCTTGGAACCTTAGTTTCCTCTCCAATACTTAAAGGAATTTCACAGAATCATTGTATGCCAGGATGATCAGGGAATACTTCCTATAGGAAGTGGGAGGAGAAGCTCAGGGAAGATACCTCCTTTAACTGCACAGAGGTATTTCTAGGTATGATCCAAATCTGAGACAAAATAAGAAGGAAAGGTGACTGGTGCTCCTTACCCTGATGTTTTCTGCAATGACGTCAGGGTCATTACAAATGGACTCGATGAAAAAGACCTATAAAAGAAACAGAAGAAAGATTTCCAGCAAGGAATTATGTTTGGTAGGAGTCAAACATAGCTTGACCCCTTCTCAATGGCTCTGAGTCATCTTTAGAGGTATCTCTGACAACATAATTTCATACAGTGGTGCTTTCAGGATTCTGAGTTTTATGAGTCAGATTGGCCCTGAATTGTAGTGGTTCTCTCTCCTCCTTCCTCATACCCACCCCCACAGTGTCAGCTTGTCAGCAGTTATCTTCCATTGCCTAATGTGGCACCTCTTCTTTCCTGTTCTGTTCTGTTTTGATGCTTCTAACTGTGACCTGGAAAATCCTACAACTAAATTAAAATGCTGACCCTATGGTAGCTGATTTGGCATCTCTTCCTCCCCTGGTTTGCCTTTTTTTGGTGTTTGTTAAATGAGTAGGCTCTAGATAAGAGTTAGAGAGTTACTCTACCTTGTAACCATGTTCTTTAGCAAACTGCAGAATCAGTGACCGTCGTTCTCTGGTAGTGTTGGTGGCATCAAAAACCTAGAGGCACACGATGAGATTGGTTTGCTCTGAATCTGGCTCTGATAGAATGCCTACTCTTTGACCATCTCTGTGCTAAGTACAGGGCTTCCAGAAGGGGATAAAACTTGAACAGGGTTTTGAAGGATTTGGAAATGGCTTATATCAATTTCTCAAACACTCATTGAGCCCTCACTGCCTGCCCAGAAATGTAGCAGACTCTGTAGACATAATAAAGCAAGAGGAAAATGGTGGGGGTTTATTAGAGTTATTTTACAGGTAAAGTAGCTGAGGCTTAGAGGAAGTGTTTGCCTTAACCAATGTCACAGAGAGACAAACTGTCACAAACTCTGACAAAGCAGAGTTGGAACCAATTCTCTCAACTCCTAGGTGAAGCTTCTTCCTTCCCTATCACTTTGGAGCTCTTTGAAGCACTTTTAGAATTTGCAAATCCCAAAGGTCTATGAGATTAAATTGATTAAATGTTTGGCTAAATCTCTAGAACTTAAAAATGTTTGTATTGCAGTCAAATTCTAGTGTAGTCCTGCTGAATTCTTGGGGATGGAGTGGTAGTGTATACTGGTTAAGGGTGTAGATTCTGGGGACTTCCCTGGTGGTCCAGTGGTAAAGAATCAGCCTTCCAAAATAGGGGATGCAGATTCGATCCCTGGTCAGGGAACTAAGATCCCACATGACGCGGGGCAACTAAGCCCATGTGTCACAACTACTGAGCTCGCGTGCCTCAACTAGAGAGACTGCGTGCCACAAACTACAGAGCCCACACTCTCTGGAACCCACATGCCACAACTACAAAGCCCATGCACCCTGGAGCCTTTGCGCCACAACTAGAGAAGAGAAAACCCGCACGCCACAATGAGAGAGAAGCCTGTGCAGCGCAGTGAATAGCCCATGCACCGCAATGAAAGATCCCGCGTGGTGCAACAAAAGATCCTGCAAGCCTCAACAAAGATCCCATGTGCCGCAACTAAGACCTGACACAGCCAATAAATAAATAAATAAATAAATAAATAAATTTTTTTAAAAAAAGAAAGAAAAAAGGAGTGTAGATTCTGGAGCTATACAACCTGTATTCCAGTTCTGGCCTGCCACCTTGGTAAAATATTTAATTATTTAATCTCTCTGCACGACATTCTTCTGGGCTATAAAATGGAGTATAATAACAATACCTATCTCATGGGGGAGGGTGGAAATTAAATAAATATGTGCAAAGTGCTTAGAACAATGTTTAGAACATAGTAAATGCTCAATATATATTAGCTCTTCTCCAACCCAGCAGAAACCTAAGAAAAATGCAAATTTCTTTACCGCAACATGACCTTCCTCACAGCTGAGATAGTTATGGACATCTTTCAGGGCTGCTATGGCACATTGCCTGAAAAAGATGAAGGAAGAAACAGAAACAACCATTATACCCAAAATGGTCTCCTCTCTATTTTTCTGAATTATCTTTTGCACTATCTCTTAGATGTCCTACATTAAATTATTCATCTGTTGAATATCTAAAAAGGGTGTCCTATATTCTAGGTACAAGCACAGAGAGGTCACACAGTTGAAAATGTGCTATGACAAGCACAGAGAGGTCACACAGTTGAAAATATGCTATGACAAGCACAGAGAGGTCACACAGTTGAAAATGGCTCTGTGTAGACATTTTAGGTGCAGGTATAAAGTAACATACCCAGGAAAAGTTGACTAATGACAGAGCCATAGTATTAAGGGCTCCAAACCTTGAACTAATAGCGCTCAAGCTGAATTGGTTCTTGAACCCAAGAAGAGCCTGAATATATGGTCTGTGAAGGAGAAGGCATTCCTGGCATATGTAACAGGGCAAGCACAGGTAATAATGTGGAAATGTATTTATGCTTTTGGCAAAAATCTGGTTAGTGATTACTCTTTGCTGAGTTCTATTAAGAGGATATGGATCAATAAATGAGACCCAGGCTCTGTTCTGGAAGTGCTCAGAGTCTTGTAGAGGAGAGACAACTTGAGGTTGAATGGATGAGACTGGAGTGGGCCAAGCTACTGAGACTCTTATTTTAAATTCTAGGCTAAGTTTCCACTCTCTCTTGTCAGAAGTAGGAAACTGTTAAAAGTTCTTAAGCAGGGGATGGATATGACCAGAAATAAGCTTTGGTTAAGATAGTAGAAGGGCTGTCCTAACCACCCTTTGAGACTGTAGGTGGACTCCTTGCTAACCCAAGTTGCTCTGCCCTACTCCCCCATCATTTGAACAAAGGTCTCCCTCAGCCAGGGGGCAGCACAGGTCTTTAAAATATTAGGTACTCACTTCCTGATAAGTAGGGCCTCCATGTTGTCTGGAAGAAAGAATTCGTAGTTCTTGTAGCTCACTGCCTCTCGTCGATACTGGCCTAAATTAAACACTGAAAGCAGGAGCCCTGGTGAAGAGGTTGGGAAGATCCCAGTGGCAAAATAATGTCCTTTCTTGGAGGTAGCTCAGAGGTAAAAGAAGGTATAGTTTGTAGCTATATAATATGTTTACAAAGCTTCAAATTATGGCCACCAGCTCATTTACTCCTTACAACAACCCTGAAAAGTAGGAATCATCATTCCCATTTATAAATGAGGAAATCAAGGGAGTAACTCTCATAGCTAATAAGTGGAGAGATGGGATTCAAACCCAGGACTGTTTGGTTCCAAAGCTGGTGATCTTTCCACTATTCCATTTTAACATAAACTCTAAACCTTTTAATGCCCATAGTATTACTATATATTATTACTGTGTTCTGTACATTACTGCATTGGAAAGATAAAGAAATTGGGACCCAGGGAGTAAAATCCGTCAAGGGTCAAACACTGAGTCAGCTGGGGACATAACTAGACTGGGCCTCCTGAATCCTAGTCCAATGTTGTTACATTTTCTGTATCAAGACAGAGAGTCTAGATTTATTGCCTTCTTTAGGCCACACTTTCTCATTTGTAATGGTGAAAAATCAGAGAGGAGGGAAGGAAAGGGGGAAAGAGGGGATAATAGGCAAAGAGGTAATGTAATATTTTCTTCATTCATCCAATAAATAGTTTCTCATGCCTACTTTGTGAATCAGGACATGAGTTCTGGGGTGTCAGAGATGAAACAGATCTGCATGATGGGGCCCCAAGGAGCTCACAGTCTAGCATGTAGGAAAGAGAGTAAACAGTAAACCAGTAAACAGAGAGCTCTCACCCAGTGTGTTAAGTGCTCTGACAGAGCCATGCAAAAGAGCAAGGAGGGAGGAAAGACTAACTAAGCTTGGGGTGATCTCAGATGGTTTCTTGGAAAAAGCAGCATTTGTACCAGTCTTTATAGGAAGGCAGGCCTTTTACTGGCAGGCATGGGGTATGGGAGAGGGGAACAAAGACATTCCAGGTAGAGGAAGAGTTTGAGCAAAGGTATGGCATTGGCAGGAGGCAGAACATGAGACATCCACTGTGACTGAGGCCTGTGAGGCTGTCAGAGACTGACTGTGGAGGGCCTTGAATGATAGGCTAAGGAGCTTGGATTTAAACCTGCAGGCCAAGGGAACCCTTGGTGGCTATAGATATGGTCATCTTGGCATTTGAAACATGACTCTGAGGGCCTCTGTGCAAGTAGAACAGATGGGAAGCAGGTGCATTAGATCAGAGACCCATCTGACACTGTCCCATGTGCCCCTATGCTCAGCAGAGGCTCCTCAGAGCCTGCAGTCCTACAAGAACTACTCCTTCTTCCCTTCTCTTCTTCCAATGTTCTACTCCTCCCACAGGACACACCCAGCTCAAATACACCCTATCTGGAAGCTTTCACTGTCTTCCAGTAGGTGATTTCCTCTGTGAGGCCCATCAGTATCCTGCTCTGGGATTCTTCAGTGACATGTTGTATTCTTATGCATCCCAGCCAGATGGAGAAATCTTCAAGGACAGGTTGTGAATCTCATCCAGTTTTGCATCTCCAGTGCATAGTATGGGTTTTGGCACATGGAAAACCACTGGGGAACTCTTCACCAGTGAATTAGAGAAAGAGAAAGTGCATGAAGAGAAAGAAGAAATGGGAGAAGGGGAGGAGAATAATTGGAGAGAGGGAGGGAAGGGGGAAGAGAGATAGGGTGTTGGTATGGTCAAGGGAAATAAGAGGAAGAGTGTGGAGGAGAGCACAGGGCCAATGTGGGTTCTTTCTTCTTCCCATCAGTAGCACCAAGTATCAGACCTGCCACAGTGAGTGTCAGGCTTTGGAATCAACCAGATGTGGGTTCATATTCTGGTTCCATCACTTAGTGATCATGTACCTTTAGACAAGACACGTCACATCTTGGGCATTAATTTCATCAACTGTGGAATGATGATACTAGTTCTTCCTACATGGGTGTTTTAGAACTTAAGAATAGAGTCTGTCATACAGAGTGAAGCAAGTCAGAAAGAGAAAAACAAATACCATATGCTAACACATATATATGGAATCTAAAAAACAAACAAACAAGGAAAGGTTCTGAAGAACCTAGGGGCAGGACAGGAATAAAGACACAGACGTAGAGAATGGACTTGAGGACATGGGGAGGGGGAAGGGGAAGCTGGGACCAAGTGAGAAACTGGCATGTACATATATACACTACCAAATATAAAATAGATAGCTAGTGGGAAGCAGCTGCATAGCACAGGGAGATCAGCTCTGTGCTTTGTGACCACCTAGAGGGGTGAGATAGGGAGGGTGGGAAGGAGATGAAAGAGGGAGGGGATATGGGGATATATGTATACTTATAGCTGATTCACTTTGTTATACAGCAGAAGCTAACACAACATTGTAAAGCAATTATACTCCAATAAAGTTTAAAAACTAGATGGGAGTTCTTTGAGGGCAGGGATCCAACATCCAACAAGGGCCGTGGCACAACTGTGTGCTCAGCAAATAATTACTGACTGAGTGAGCAAGTGATTGCCCAAGAAGAACTGTTTTCCACACTGGGGAGGAGTGCTCCTTTCCACAAGAGACAGAGGCTAAGCACTTGTGTACCAGTGTACCAGTAAAGGAGGAACACAGTCCCAGTAATAATTTTCAGCTAAGTTGATATATGTTAAAAGCATCAATAGTCATTGGGGGATAAATAAAAACTTTTGGTAGACTTTCTTGTATTTACTGATTTTATTCTGAATTACGTATGATGTAGGGGATACCCTAACTTTTAGCGTTTAGAGACTCTAAATGTCTTAATTTGGTCCTACTTAAGCAATAGAAATTAACATGATCTAGTCCCCTACCGCAGAGCAGCTCCTGGGGAGAGAGACCCAGACACACAACACACTACAACAACACACTATGTAACTAAGGTTGGCATAGAGGGGTCTGTAGGAAGCATTGGTGTGGGAGCCCAGAGAAACATAGTCTTCCTAGGGGCAACAGAGGAATCAAATAGGAATGGGGATACAGTGTGGGTGATAGAGAAATCAAATGGAGAATAGAAAAATATGATTGCTGAATAAGAGGTAGTAAGCAGAAAAGAGATCACATTGGGGAGAAAGGAAATCTGGAAGTAGGGAGTGAGGGAGGAGGCTGACAGGCAGGGAAGGAGACCCCTCTGGAGGCGGAAAGAGGCAGGATCACTTCCGGCTGGGGAGGGGGAGCAAATAGGCTCAGACCTAAGGAGAGGCTTGGAGAGAGTGGACGCCTTCTGGACAGGAGAGGTGAGCTAAAGTGCCCTGCTTTACTGAAGACCTTGTGGGGGACTCCAGGCTGGGGCTTTGAGGTGCTTGACTCCACACACCCCTAAAATTTAAAGAAAACCTTAAGGTTGTGAAGAAATGGTAATGCTAATAAGAATCGTATTTTTGGTGTAGAAGTAATAATAAAGGTGATAAAAGTAGTATGTTACTCATAGGGTTTTTTTCAGGTCTTACAAAAATCGTGCTCCTTGAAAACAGATATTTAATCTTTGTAGTTTTCTTATGCTTAGCAGCTATCACGGGATTGGGCACAGATTACGTACTTAAGAAATTGTAAAAATTTATGAGGTTAGTGGTGGTGGTGGTGGTGGTGGTGGTGCTATAGTAGTAGTAGTAGTAGTAGCAGTAGTAGTAGTAGTAGTTGTAGTAGAGCAGCAGCAGCAGCAGTAATAGTATTAGTCCTAATACTGTTAATAATGTTTTGAGACATTCCTTTACTCGTGGTTTTGCCCTTTTGAGGTCAGCTACCTTACTGTATTTTCCATAATTGGCCTATAGAGGGCTGTAGAACAAAGGCTTTCAGGGACATACCTTTAGTTGGTGTTCCTATCCAGTTGAGATATCGTGTGAGCTTCGTGGAGATGTAGGTCTTTCCTCGAGCTGGTAAACCCACCATTATCACCATCGTGGGGGAATTTGTAAACTGGGGTATGGATGCTGGAAGACAAACAGAACCTCAAATCTTATCCCCAGGTTCACATGATATTCTGGTATCAACTCAGAGCTGTAGAATTGGAATGAGCATCTCGCCCACCATTAGAACAAGGAAAACAAAAACTGGAAAATTGCAAATTGTCCTCTATTGAATTCATGAGCAAACTGAGATTGCAATGCTAAAAGCTAACCCAAAATCTGTAGACATAGGCATCTACAGGGAACAACAGGGCCCAGGTACTTGCTTATCTTTTGCAGATACTACTGAATAATATGTAGTCATAAGAAGATAACAGCTAAAATTTGTTAATGAATTGCTAAAAGTTGGTTGTGTGTTAGTGTGAGAATGTGAAACCCCTGGGGGCTGTAGACATAGGTGGTTTTGAATCCTCTTGCAGACTTTCCCCCTAAGAAGTCCACCAGGTGCTGGCAGGGAAGAATAAGAATCCGGAGAAAGATATTCTATAGTTCTGGTTTGGGGGAGGGAAACAGAACAGCATCCATTGCTGAAACTGTGCCCAAAGCATTCTGCCTTTATACACTGCAGAGCAAAGGCCTTAACCTTCACAGGGAAAGGTAATAAAACTGTAGTCTGAGCACACTGGTGGAAATTCACTGCAGCTAGCAGAGAGGAATACCCAACACCACTAAAACTCTGCCCAGACCAATCTACTCTATCTCCCCTAGGGAAAACAAGCCTTGCTCTGCAGAAGGAATGGCAATAGGAACTGAGGGCACAGGTGGAAACTCACCACCACAGGTGAAGGAGAAAATTTGAAAAAATGCTATAACCCAGGAGGGATAGGAATATGTGCTAGGCTCACAGTTATATTTAGAGGAGGGGCAGGAACATTTGGGAAAGTCACACCTCTATGACTCAGGATAAGCCTGCCTAAGACTGAGACTTAATCAAAATAACATAGTATGTCCCTAGTCCCCTATTCTCCACTACAAGGCTAAAATAAATCAAGTAAAATAATAGCAGACTTTATTTTTAAAGAATGCAAGAGGTAAGTTACCTCCAGAGAGCAGCATAAAGGGAAGAATCAAGGAAAGAAAAAAACATAGTCTGAAGAGACAAAAAAATCATCAGGACAAGACTCAGTTATGACACATTTTCCAACAGACAACTTAAAATAGCTGTGATTAATATGATTAAGTACTTTTCTATATTGAAAAAGGTAGACAACATGCAAGATAAGATAGCAGCAAGGGATAAAATGTATAAGAAAGAATCATATGTAAATACAAGAGAAAAAACACATTAACAGATCTGAAGAATGCCTTCAGTGTGCTTATTAGTGAACTAGACACAGCTGAGGAATAAGCGAAATTGAAGCTAGAACAATAGAAATTACACAAACTGAAATGCAGAGAAAAAATAAAGAGTAAAAAAAGAAAACAGAACAAAACATCCAAGAGCTTTGGGACACTATCAAATTAGAATACTAGAAGGAGAAGAGAGAGAGAATGGAGAAAAAATATTTGAATAAATAATTGCTGAAATTTTTCATAATTAGCAATTGATATAAACCCCAGATCCAAGTATCTCAGAGAACACAAAGCAGGGTAAATAAAATATGTAAAAGAGCCACATCACACCCAGACATATCAAATTCAAACTGCAGAAGAACAGGCAAAATAAAATATTGAAGGCAGTCAGGGAAAAAGGGTGGACGGAACACCTTACATACAGAAGAACAAGAATAATTACACAAGACTTCGTACCAGAGTCACATAAGCCAAAAATAGTGGAATGAAACCTTTAACATACTGAAAGTAAAAACCCTGCCAATCCAAATCTAAATTCAGCAAAAATGTCCTTCAAAAATAAAGGCAACCTCCTTCCCACCCTCCCTCCCTCCGTCCTTTCTTTCTTTCCTTCTTTCTTTCTTTCTTTCTTTCCTTCTTTCTTTCTACTTCTACTAATTATTTCTTTCTACATTTTCTCCCTTTTATTCTGAGCAGTGTGGATGAAAGGCTCTTGGTGCTGCAGCCAGGAGGAGTCAGTGCTGTGCTTCTGAGGTGAGAGAGCCAGCTTCAGGACACTGGTCCACAAGAGACCTCCCAGCTCCACGTAATATCAAACAGTGAAAATCACACAGAGATCTCCATCTCAACACCAACACACAGCTACACTCAACAACCAGCAAGCTACAGTACTGGACACGCTATGCCAAACAACAAGCAAGACAGGAACACAACCCCACCAATCAGCAGAGATGCTGCCTAAAATCATAATAAGTCCACAGACACCCCAAAACACACCACCAGATGTGGAACTGCTCACCGGAAAGCCACGATCCAGCCTCATCCACCAGAACACAGGCACTAGTACCCTCCACCAGGAAGCCTACACAACCCACTGAACCAAACTTAGCCACTGGGGACAGAAACCAAAAACAACAGGAACTACAAACCTTCAGCCTGCAAAAAGGAGACCCCAAACACAGTAAGATAAGCAAAATGAAAAGACAGAAAAACACACAGCAGATGAAGGAGCAAGATAAAAGCCCACCAGACCTAACAAATGAAGAGGAAATAGGCAGTCTACCTGAAAAAGAATTCAGAATAATGATAGTAAAGATGATCCAAGATCTTGGAAATAGAATAGAGAAAATGCAAGAAACATTTAACAAGTACCTAGAAGAACTAAAGATGAAACAAACAATGATGAACAACACAATAAATGAAACTAAAAATACTCTAGATGGGATCAATAGCAGAATAACTGAGGCAGAAGAACGGATAAGTGACCTGGAGGATAAAATGGTGGAAATAACTACTGCAGAGCAGAATAAAGAAGAAAGAATGAAAGAACTGAGGACAGTCTCAGAGACCTCTGGAACAAAATTAAACGCACCAACATTCGAATTATAGGGGTTCCAGAAGAAGAAGAGAAAAAGAAAGGGACTGAGAAAATATTTGAAGAGATTATAGTTGAAAACTTCCCTAATATGGGAAAGGAAATACTTAATCAAGTCCAGGAAGAACAGAGAGTCCCATACAGGATAAATCCAAGGACAAATACGCAAAGAAACATACTAATCAAACTGTCAAAAATTAAATACAAAGAAAACATATTAAAAGCAGCAAGGGAAAAACAACAAATAACACACAGGGGAATCCCCATAAGGTTAACAGCTGATCGTTCAGCAGAAACTCCACAAGCCAGAAGGGACTGGCAGGACATATTTAAAGTGATGAAGGAGGAAAACCTGCAACTAAGATTACTCTACCCAGCAAGGACCTCATTCAGATTTGATAGCGAGATTAAAATCTTTACAGACAAGCAAAAGCTGAGAGAGTTCAGCACCACCAAACCAGCTTTACAACAAATGCTAAAGGAACTTCTCTAGGCAAGCAACACAAGAGAAAGAAAAGACCTACAATAACGAACTCAAAACAATTAAGAAAATGGGAATGGGAACATACATTTCAATAATTACCTTAAATGTAACTCCCACCAAAAGACACAGATTGGCTGAATGGATACAAAAACAAGACCCATATATATGCTGTCTACAAGAGACCCACTTCAGACCTAGAGACACATACAGACCGAAAGTAAGGGGATGGAAAAAGATATACCATGCAAATGCAAACCCAAAGAAATCTGGAGTAGCACTTCTCATATCAGACAAAATAGACTTTAAAATAAAGACAATTAGAAGACACAAAGGAGGACACTACATAATGATCAAGGGAACAATCCAAGAAGAAGATATAACAATTGTAAATATTTATGCACCCAACATAAGAGCACCTCAATACATAAGGCAAATACTAACAGCCATAAAAGGGGCAACCGACAGTAACACATTCATAGTAGGGGACTTTAACACCCCACTTTCACCCATGGACAGATCATCCAAAATGAAAATAAGTAAGGAAACACAAGATTTAAATGATACATTAAACAAGATGGACTTAATTGATAATTATAGGACACTCCATCCAAAAACAACAGAATACACATTTTTCTCAAGTGCTCATGGAACATTCTCCAGGATAGATCATACCTCGGATCACAAATCTAGCCTTGGTAAATTTAAGAAAATTGAAATTGTATCAAGTATCTTTTCCAACCACAACGCTATGAGACTAGATATCAATTACAGGAAAAGACCTGTAAAAACTACAAACACATGGAGCTAAACAATAAACTAATTAATAACGAAGTGATCACTGAAGAAATCAAAGAGGAAATCAAAAAATGCATAGAAACAAATGACAATGGAGACACGACGACCCAAAACCTATGGGATGCAGCAAAAGCAGTTCTAAGAGGGAAGTTTATAGCAATAAAATGTTACCTTAAGAAACAGGAAACATCTTGAATAAACAACCTAACCTTGTACCTAAAGCAACTAAAGAAAGAACAACAAAAAAAACCCAAACTTAGAAGAAGGAAAGAAATCATAAAAATCAGATCAGAAATAAATGAAAAAGAAATGAAGGAAACGATAGCAAAGATCAACAAAACTAAAAGCTGGTTCTTTGAGAAGATAAACAAAATTGATAAATCATTAGCCAGACTCTTCAAGAACAAAAGGAAGAAGACTCAACTCAATGGAATTAGAAATGAAAAAGGGGAAGTAACAACTGACACTGCAAAAATACAAAAGATCATGAGACATTACTACAAGCAACTCTATGCCAATAAAATGGACAAGCTGGAAGAAATGGACAAATTCTTCGAAATGGACACCCTGCCAATACTGAACCAGGAAGAAATGGATAATATGAACAGACCAATCACAAGCATTGAAATTGAAACTGTGATTAAAAATCTTCCAAAAAAAAACTTCCAACAAACAAAAGCCCAGGACCAGGTGGCCTCACAGGTGAATTCTATCAAACATTTAGAGAACAGATAACACCTACTCTTCTCAAACACTTCCAAAATATAGCAGAGAGAGAAACACTCCCAAACTCATTCTACGAGGCCACCATCACCTTGATACCAAAACCAGACAAGAATGTCACAAACACGGAAAACTACAGGCCAATATCACTGATGAACATAGATGCAAAAATCCTCAACAAAATACTAGCAAACAGAATCCAACAGCACATTAAAAGGATCATACACCATGATCAAGTGGGGTTTATTCCAGGAATGCAAGGATTCTTCAATATATGCAAATCAATCAATGTGGTAAACCATATTAACAAATTGAGGGAGAAAAACGATATGATCATCTCAATAGATGCAGAGAAAGCTTTTGACAAAATTCAACACCCATTTATGATAAAAACCCTGCAGAAAGTAGGCATAGAGGGAACTTTCCTCAACATAATAAAGGTCATATATGACAAACCGACAGCCAACATCATCCTCAACGGTGAAAACCTGAAAGCATTTCCACTAAGATCAGGAACAAGACAAGGTTGCCCACTCCAACCACTCTTATTCAACATAGTTTTGGAAGTTTTAGCCACAGCAATCAGAGAAGGAAAGGAAATAAAAGGAATCCAAATCAGAAAAGAAGAAGTAAAGCTGTCACTGTTTGCAGATGACATGATTCTATACATAGAGAATCCTAAAGATGCTACCAGAAAACTACTAGAGCTAATCAATGAATTTGGTAAAGTAGCCGGATACAAAATTAATGCACAGAAATTTCTGGCATTTCTATCCACTAATGATGAAAAATCTGAAAGTGAAATCAAGAAAACACTCCCATTTACCATTGCAACAAAAAGAATAAAATATCTAGGAATAAACCTACCTAAGGAGACAAAAGACCTGTATGCAGAAAATTATAAGACACTGATGAAAGAAATTAAAGATGATACAAATAGATGGAGAGATATACCATGTTCTTGGATTGGAAGAATCAACATTGTGAAAATGACTCTACTACCCAAAGCAATCTATAGATTCAATGCAATCCCTATCAAACTACCACTGGCATTTTTCACAGAACTAGAACAAAAAATTTCACAATTTGTATGGAAGCACAAAAGACCCCAAATAGCCAGAGCAATCTTGAGAACGAAAAAAGGAGCTGGAGGAATCAGGCTCCTTTTCTTCAGACTATACTACAAAGGTACAGTAGTCAAGACAGTATGGTACTGGCACAGAAACAGAAAGATAGACCAATGGAACAGGATAGAAAGCCCAGAGGCAAACCCACGCACATATGGTCACCTTATCTTTGATAAAGGAGGTAGGAATGTACAGTGGAGAAAGAACAGCCTCTTCAATAAGTGGTGCTGGGAAAACTGGACAGCTACGTGTAGAAGTATGAGATTAGATCACTCCCTAACACCATACACAAAAATAAGCTCAAAATGGATTAAAGACCTAAATATAAGGCCAGAAACCATCAAACTCTTAGAGGAAAATATAGGCAGAACACTCTATGACATAAATCACAGCAAGATCCTTTTTGACCCACCTCCTAGAGAAATGGAAATAAAAACAAAAATAAACAAATGGGACCAAATGAAACTTCAAAGCTTTTGCACAGCAAAGGAAACCATAAACAAGACCAAAAGACAACCCTCAGATTGGGAGAAAATGTTTGCAAATGAAGCAACTGACAAAGGATTAATCTCCAAAATTTATAAGCAGCTCATGCAGCTCAATAAAAAACAACATACAACCCAATACAAAAATGGGCAGAAGAACTAAATAGACATTTCTCCAAAGAAGATATACAGACTGCCAACAAACACATGAAAGAATGTTCAACATCATTAATCATTAGAGAAATGCAAATCAAAACTACAATGAGATATCATCTCACAGCAGTCAGAATGGCCATCATCAAAAAATCTAGAAACAGGGCTTCCCTGGTGGCGCAGTGGTTGAGAGTCTGCCTGCCGATGCAGGGGACGTGGGTTCATGACCCATCCTGGGAAGATCCCACATGCCGTGGAGTGGCTGGCTGGGCCCGTGAGCCATGGCCGCTGAACCCGCGCGTCTTGAGCCTGTACTCGGCAATGGGAGAGGCCACAACAGTAAGAGGCCCGCGTACCACCAAAAAAAAAAAAATCTAGAAACAATAAATGCTGGAGAGGGTGTGGAGAAAAGGGAACACTCTTGCACTGCTGGTGGGAATGTAAATTGATACAGCCACTATGGAGAACAGTATGGAGGTTCCTTAAAAACCTACAAATAGTACTACCATATATCCCACTCCTGGGCATGTACCCTGAGAAAACCATAATTCAAAAAGTGTCATGTACCAAAATGTTCATTGCAGCTCTATTTACAATAGCCCAGAGATGGAAACAACCTAAGTGTCCATCATCAGATGAATGGATAAAGAAGATGTGGCACATATATACAATGGAATATTAGTCAGCCATAAAAAGAAATGAAACTGAGTTATTTGTAATGAGGTGAATAGACCTAGAGTCTGTCATACAGAGTGAAGTAAGTCAGAAAGAGAAAGACCAATACCATATGCTAACACATATATATGGAATTTAAGAAAAAGAAAATGTCATGAAGAATCTAGGGGTAAAACAGGCATAAAGACACAGACCTACTAGAGAATGGACTTGAGGATATGGGGAGGGGGGATGCGTAAATTGTGACACAGCTAGAGAGAGGCATGGACATATATACACTACCAAACATAAGGTAGATAGCTAGTGGGAAGCAGCCGCATAGCGCAGGGAGGTCAGCTCGGTCCTTTGTGACTGCCTGGAGGAGTGGGATAGGGAGGGTGAGAGGGAGGGAGACGCAAGAGGGAAGGGATATGGGAATATATGTATATGTATAACTGATTCACTTTGTTATAAAGCAGAAACTAACACACAGTTGTAAAGCAATCATAGTCAAATAAAGATGTAAAAAAAACTCTAAATAAAAAAAAAAAGGCATTCCATATATATGTGTTAGCATACTGTATTTGTCTTTTTCTTTCTGACTTACTTCACTGTGTATGACAGACTCTAGGTCTATCCACCTCATTACAAATAGCTCAAATACAGTATGCTAACACATATATATGGAATTTAAGGAAAAAAAATGTCATGAAGAACCTAGGGGTAAGGCAGGAATAAAGACGCAGACCTCCTAGAGAACGGACTTGAGGTTATGGGGAGGGGGAAGGGTGAGCTGTGACGGGGCGAGAGAGAGTCATGGACATATACACACTAACAAACGTAGTAAGGTAGATAGCTAGTGGGAAGTAGCCGCATGGCACAGGGATATTGGCTCGGTGCTTTGTGACAGCCTGGAGGGGTGGGATAGGGAGGGTGGGAGGGAGGGAGACGCAAGAGGGAAGAGATATGGGAACATATGTATATGTATAACTGATTCACTTTGTTATAAAGCAGAAACTAACACACCATTGTAAAGTAATTATACCCCAATAAAGATGTTAAAAAAATTAAAAAAAAATAAAAAAATAAAAAAAGAAAAAAAAAAAGAAAAAAAATAAAAATAAAGGCAAAATAGACTTTTTTTCAAACAAAAATGGGAAATTCATCAACAGCAGATGTGTCTTATAAGAAATATTAAAGGACATTATTTACACAGAAGGGATATGATATAGGTCAGAAATTGGATCTACATAATTTAAGTGAGAGCATTGGGAAAGGAATACGTGAAGGCAAAATATATCTTTTTATTTTCCATATTCTTAATTGTTCTAAAAATTAACTGACTGATGTGGAGAAAAGGGAACCCTCGTACACTGTTGTTAGGATTGTAAACTGGTTCAGCCACTATGAAAACAGTGAGGGTTTCCTCAAGAAGTTAAAGCTAGAACTACCATATGATCCAGCAATTCCACTTTTTGGTATTTATCTGAAGAAAATAAAAAACAGTAATCACAAAAGATATATGTACTCCCCTGTTCATTGAAGCATTAATTACAATAGCCAAGATATGGAAGCAATCTAAGTGTCCATCAATAGATGAATGGATAAAGAAGATCTGTTTTATATATATATATATATATATATATATATATATAATTTATATTATATGTATACACACACAGTGGAATATTATTCAGCCATAAAAAATGAAATCTTTACCTTTGTGACCTCATGGATGGATCTACATTGTATTATGTGAAGTGAAATAAGTCAGACAGAGAAAGACAAATACCATATGTTCTCACTTATATGCAAAATCCAAAAAATAAAAAAAAAATCAAACAAAAAATGAAAACAGACCCATAGATGCAGAGAAAAAATGGATGGTTGGGGGTGAATAGATAAAGAGGATTGAGAGGTACAAACCTCCAGTTATAAAATAAATAAGCCACAGGGATGTAATATGCAGCATAAGGAATATGGTTGATAATATTGTAATAATAATAACTTTGTATGGGGACAGATGGTTACTAGACTTATCATGGTGATCATTTCATAATATATGCAAATGTTAAGTCATTATGTAGTAAACCTGAAACATAATATTGTATCTCAACTATATTTCCAATTAAAAGAACCCAACTGTTTAAAACAATAATAGTAACAATGTATTGAGTGTTTATAGCAAATGTAAAAATTAAATGATTACAATGGTGACACAAGGGAAGGGAGTAAGATTGGGAATATTCTTTTGTAAGGTACTTGGACTACATGCAAAACAATATAGTGTTATTTGAAGATGAACCCAATTATTTTAAACTGTACATTGTAAACCCTAGGGAACCACTAAATTTCTTTAAAGATATATAAATTATAAGTAAATAGAGGAGATAAAATGGGATCATAAAAATACTCAAATAAAATAAGAAAAGTCGAAAGAGAGAGAAAGAGAACAAAGAACAAATGCAATGAATAGAAAAACAGCAAGATGGTAGATTTTAATCCAACTGTATTAAAAATCACTTTGAATGTGAATTTTCTAAACACACCAGTTAAAAGACAGAGATTGTCAGAGTGGACAAAAAAGCAAGAATCAACTAGAAGCCATCTACAAAACACATGCAGCTGGGTCCAGTTCTGGGACCTTCTTTTATCTCTCACTAACTAACTCGAATATAAAACCTTGATAGAATTCATGAACACCTATTTGAAAACTGAAAAGTAAATATAGGCAGATGGATTGAGAAAAGATCAGAGTTTGAAATACCACCTAAATGGTTGAGTTCAACATTATTTTTTTCCCTCCAGAATCCTAAGCCTGAATTGGACATGATATGAAACCCAGAGGTGAGCATTGTTTAACAGTCAGAGGGCAATACAGGAGAAGCCTTGATGTTATGGCTTAAGGAGTGGAAAAGAGAACTCCTAAATGTGAGAATGTGAGACATTCCTAGGATTTTATTTACTCTACTTCTGTTTTGGTCCCACAGTGGGAGTAGTGACAGCAAAAGTAGTCCAGAAGCAAGAGTGGTCCATAAAGGGAACTGCCAGTAATCAAAAATCTCAGGGATAAGGTCCTTTCTCTAGGTGGAGCCATGGCGTCAAGGGGACAAAACTAAACTTCATACTAATTTTTCCTCTCTCTCTCCTGCAACTTGTTTCTGGGAGTGATACTACCAAGAAAGTGGGTGGTTTCTGAACAGAGGACAGAAAATGGGAGCCTAGAGAAATGGAAAGTACTGAAAAACTACGGGAGAGGGAACAGTTTAGAAAAGAAATTACGAAAAGTGGTTTTGAACTGCTGGGCTCACGTTTGATCTGTGAGTGCTTTGATGTGACCCTAATCAGCCTACCAAAGATTTGGAAAGTGAATCATCCCAAGTTCCACACTGACCACTAGGTGATGCACACACCGTACTGGTCTAAACAGTACTATGAAAGTTTCAAAAATGTTCAAAAAATTGGAACCCCAATACACAGAAGGGTAAAGCAAAAACATCAACCTCCATAGGATAAAAATAATACTCTTGGTCTTAAATGATATTTACAATGTCCACAATACAAACTAAAATCAATCAAGATACAAATAACTATGAAATCTCAACTCACATGAAAAAAGACCATCAACAGACATGAAATCATGAGATGACACAGACGATGGAATTGTCTAAAATTATCTATTATAAAAATTCTTGAATGAGAGACCAGATCAAGATGGCAGGGCAGTAGAATATGAATCTCACCTCCTCCCACAAATACATCAAAAATATACCTTCACGTGGAATGATTCTCACAGAATATCTACCGAACGCTGGCAGACTCAGACCTCAGACTCCTGAAAGGGCAAGAAAATCTCCATGTAACAGGGTAGGACAAAAAAAGAAAGAGAAAAAGAAAGAGGGAAAGAAATTGGGGCAGGACCTGAACACCTGGGAGAGAGCTGTGAAAGACAGAAAGGTCCCACACCCTGGGAAGTCCCCTTACCTGCAGGGAAATCAGCCAGGACAGAGGGAAAGCTTCAGAGCCTTGGAGGAGAGTGCAGCAGCTAGTTTGAAGCAGCCAGAACAGACAGAAACCTGCACAGACAGTATCAGAGCTACCTTGTCACATTATCCCGGGGTGCAGAGACAACAGAGGGAACACTGCCCAGTGAGAACCCAAAGAGGTATGAGCCAGGCAGAATTGGATGGTTCAACTGCAGGGATTCATTGATCTGCATTCACTAGTGCCTTCAACTACTCTCTAGGATATTTTCCATGATATCTTTCCTTTTCATGAAATGGGCCAGAAAATGTATGCTGTGGAGAACCAAAAGAAGTGGTGAAGAGCAAGGGGTGTCACTGAACCTGGTAATGAGAACTCAGTGAACTGCTCGTCTGTTCCTCTCCCTCCAGAAAGCTGTACCTTAGAATTGTGTGAAATCACCTGTTCATACTTCAGGGTTCTTCCATAAAAGAAGATTGGTTATGGGGGTTGGAGACAAGATGGTGGAGTAGAAGGACTTGAGCTCACCACCTCTCACAGAAACACCAAAATCACAACTAACTGCTGAACAACCATTAACAAAAAAGATAGGAACCTACCAAAAAAGATATTCTACATCCAAAGACAAAGAAGAAGCCACAAAAAGATGGTAGGAGAGGCACATTTGCAATGCAGTCAAATCCCATACCCACCAGGTGGGTGACCCACAAACTGGAACAAAACTATATTGCAGAGATTCTCCCACAGGAGTGAGAGTTCTGAGCCCTGCATCAAGCTTACAAGTCTGGGGGTCTGGCATTGGGAGGAGGAGCCCCCAGAGCATTTAGCTGTGAAGGCCAGTGGGGTTTGATCACAAGAACTCCACAGGACTGCTGGAAACAGAAACTATACTCTTAGAGGGTACACACTAGTTCTCATGTGCCCCAGGACCCAGGGAAAAGCAGTGACTTCAGAGAGGAGCCTGGTTCAGACCTACATGCTGGTCTTTGAAGGTCTCCTGGGGAGTTATGGGGTGGCTGAAGCTCACTGTGGGAAAAAGAACAGTGCAGGCAGAGACTCTGGGGAGTATTCATTGGCATGAGCTCTCCTGGAAGCTGCCATTTTCGCAGCAAGACCTGGCTCTACCCAACATCCTG
The DNA here is from genome assembly GCF_039906515.1 of Pseudorca crassidens. Lineage (NCBI taxonomy): Eukaryota > Metazoa > Chordata > Mammalia > Artiodactyla > Delphinidae > Pseudorca > Pseudorca crassidens. Next base: position 85,891,193 of record NC_090317.1, read on the forward strand.
TAGGCTACAGAGCTGGGAGGCCTCAGGCCAAACAACCAAAAGGGCAGTAACACAGCTCCACCCATCAGCAGACAGGCTGCCTAAAGTCTTCCTGAGCCTACAGCCACCTCTAAACACACCACTTGCCACAGCCCTGTCCACCTGAGGGACAAGATCCAGCCCCAACCAACAGTGGTCAGGCACTAGTCCCTCCCACCAGGAAGCCTGCACAAGCCTCTAGACAAGCCTCACCCAGCAGGACGCAGACACCAGAAGCAAAAGAAATGACAATCCTGCAGCCTGCAGAACAGAGACCACAAACACAGAAAATTAGACAAAATGAGACAGCAGAGGAATATGTTCCTGATGAAAGAACAAGATAAAACCCCAGGGACTTCTGGGAAGATGGCAGAAGAGTAAGATGCGGAGATCACCTTCCTCCCCACAGATACACCAGAAATACATCTACACGTGGAACAGCTCCTACAGAACACCTACTGAACGCTGGCAGAAGACCTCAGACCTCCCAAAAGGCAAGAAACCCCCCACGTACCTGGGTAGGACAAAAGAAAAAAGAATAAACAGAGACAAAAGGATAGGGACGGGTCCTGCACCAGCGGGAGGGAGCTGTGAAGGAGGAAAAGTATCCACACACTAGGAAGCCCCTTCGCAGAGACTGCGGGTGGTGGAGGGGGGGAGCTTCGGAGCCGCGGAGGAGAGCACAGCAACAGGGGTGCGGAGGGCAAAGTGGAGAGATTCCAGCACAGAGGATCAGGGCCGACCGGCACTCACCAGCCGAGAGGCTTGTCTGCTCACCCACCGGGGCGGGCGGGGCTGGGAGCTGAGGCTCAGGCTTCGGTCGGAGCGCAGGGAGAGGACTGGTGTTGGCAGCGTGAACACAGCCTGCAGGGCGTTAGTGCACCGCGGCTAGCCGGGAGGGAGTCCGGGGAAAAGTCTGGACCTGCCGAAGAGGCAAGAGAATTTTTCTTCCCTCTTTGTTTCCTGGTGCGTGAGGAGAGGGGATTAAGAACGCTGCTTAAAGGAGCTCCAGAGACTGGAGCAAGCTGCGGCTAAAAGCATGGACCGAAGAGACGGGCATGAGATGTTGAGGCTGCTGCTGCTGCCACCAAGAAGCCTGTGTGCGAACACAGGTCACTATCCACACCCCGCTTCCGGCGAGCCTGTGCAGCCCACCACTGCCAGAGTCACGGGTTCCAGGGACAACTCCCCCGGGAGAACGCACAGCACGCCTCAGGCTGGTGCAACGTCACTCCAGCCTCTGCCGCCGCAGGCTCGCCCTGCACTCCGTGCCCCTCCCTACCCCCGGCCTGAGTGAGCCAGAGTCCCAGAAACAGCTCCTCCTTTAACTCCGTCCTGTCTGAGCAAAGAACAGATGCCCTCCGGCGACCTACATGCAGAGGCGGGCCGAATCCAAAGCGGAGCCCCAGGAGCTGTGAGAACAAAGAAGAGAAAGGGAAATCTCTCCCAGCAGCCTCAGAAGCAGCGGATTAAAGCTCCACAATCAACTTGATGTACCTGCATCTGTGGAATACATGAATAGACAACGAATCATCCCAAATTAAGGAGGTGGACTTTGAGAGCAAGATTTATTATTCTTTCCCCTTTTCCTTTTTTTGTGTGTATGTGTATGCTACTGTGTGAGATTTTGTCTGTAGAGCTTTGCTTCCACCATTTGTCTGAGGGTTCTATCCGTCCTGTTTTTTTTTCTTAATAATTACTTTTTATTTTAATAACCTAATTTTATCTTACTTTATCTTCATTCTTTCTTTCCTTCCTTCCATCCTTTGGACCACGAATCATCCCAAATTGAGGAGGTGGACTTTGAGAGCAAGATTTATGATTTTTTCCTCTTTTCCTCTTTTTCTGAGTGTGTATGTGTATGATTCTGTGTGAGATTTTGTCTGTATAGCTTTGCTTCCACCATTTGTTCTGGATTCTATCCATCCACATTTTGTTTTTTTTTCCCTCTTAATAATTATTTTTTTAATTTAATAACTTCATTATATTTTATCATACTTTATTTTACTTTGTCTTCTTTCTTTTTTTCCCTCCTTCCCTCCTTCCTTCCTTGCTTCCGCCCTCCCTCCCTCGCTCCTTTCTTTCTTTCTTTCTACTTCTACTAATTCTTTCTTTCTACTTTTTCTCCCTTTTATTCTGAGCCGTGTGGATGAAAGGCTCTTGGTGCTGCAGCCAGGAGTTAGTGCTGTGCCTCTGAGGTGGGAAAGCCAACTTCAGGACACTGCTCCAGAAGAGGCCTCCCAGCTGCACATAATATCAAACGGAGAAAATCTCCCAGAGATCTCCATCTCAACACCAGGACCCAGCTTCACTCAACGACCAGCAAGCTACAGTGCTGGACATCCTATGCCAAACAACTAGCAAGACAGGAACACAACCCCACCCATTAGCAGAGAGGCTGCCCAAATCATAATAAGTCTACAGACACCCCAAAACACACCACCAGACGTGGACCTGCCCACCAGAAGGACAAGATCCAGCCTCATCCACCAGAACACAGGCACTAGTACCCTCCACCAGGAAGCCTACACAACCCACTGAACCAACCTTAGCCACTGGGGACAGACACCAAAAACAACAGGAACTACAAACCTTCAGCCTGCAAAAAGGAGACCCCAAACACTGTAAGATAAGCAAAATGAAAAGACAGAAAAACACACAGCAGATGAAGGAGCAAGATAAAAACCCACCAGACCTAACAAATGAAGAGGAAATAGGCAGTCTACCTGAAAAAGAATTCAGAATAATGATAGTAAAGATGATCCAAGATCTTGGAAATAGAATAGACAAAATGCAAGAAACATTTAACAAGTACCTAGAAGAACTAAAGATGAAACAAACAATGATGAACAACACAATAAATGAAACTAAAAATACTCTAGATGGGATCAATAGCAGAATAACTGAGGCAGAAGAACGGATAAGTGACCTGGAGGATAAAATGGTGGAAATAACTACTGCAGAGCAGAATAAAGAAGAAAGAATGAAAGGAACTGAGGACAGTCTCAGAGACCTCTAGGACAACATTAAACGCACCAACATTCGAATTATAGGGGTTCCAGAAGAAGAAGAGAAAAAGAAAGGGACTGAGAAAATATGTGAAGAGATTATAGTTGAAAACTTTCCTAATATGGGAAAGGAAATAGTTAATCCAGTCCAGGAAGCACAGAGAGTCCCATACAGGATAAATCCAAGGAGAAATACGCCAAGACACATATTAATCAAACTGTCAAAAATGAAATACAAAGAAAACATATTAAAAGCAGCAAGGGAAAAACAACAAATAACACACAGGGGAATCCCCATAAGGTTAACAGCTGATCTTTCAGCAGAAACTCTGCAAGCCAGAAGGGGCTGGCAGGACATATTTAAAGTGATGAAGGAGAAAAACCTACAACCAAGATTGCTTTACCAAGCAAGGATCTCTTTCAGACTTGATGGAGAAATTAAAACCTTTAGAGACAAGCAAAAGCTGAGAGAGTTCAGCACCACCAAACCAGCTTTACAACAACTGCTAAAGGAACTTCTCTAGGCAAGAAACACAAGAGAAGGAAAAGACCTACCATAACGAACCCAAAACAATTAAGAAAATGGGAATGGGAACATACATATCAATAATTACCTTAAATGTAAATGGACTAAATGCTCCCACCAAAACACACAGATTGGCTGAATGGATACAAAAACAAGACCCATATATATGCTGTCTACAAGAGACCCACTTCAGACCTAGAGACACATAGAGACTGAAAGTAAGGGGATGGAAAAAGGTATTTCATGCAAATGGAAACCAAAAGAAAGCTGGAGTAGCAATTCTCATATCAGACAAAATAGACTTTAACATAAAGACTATTAGAACAGATAAAGAAGGACACTACATAATGATCAAGGGAACAATCCAAGAAGAAGATATAACAATTGTAAATATTTATGCACCCAACATAGGAGCACCTCAATACATAAGGCAAATACTAACAGCCATAAAAGGGGAAATCGATAGTAACACATTCATAGTAGGGGACTTTAACACCCACTTTCACCCATGGACAGATCATCCAAAATGAAAATAAATAAGGAAACACAAGCTTTGAATGATACCTTAAACAAGATGGACTTAATTGATATTTATAGGACATTCCATCCAAAAACAACAGAATACACATTTTTCTCAAGTGCTTATGGAACATTCTCCAGGATAGATCATATCTTGGGTCACAAATCAAGCCTTGGTAAATTTAAGAAAATTGAAATTGTATCAAGTATCTTTTCCAACCACAACGCTATGAGACTAGATATCAATTACAGGAAAAGATCTGTAAAAAATACAAACACATGGAGGCTAAACAATACACTACTTAATAACGAAGTGATCACTGAAGAAATCAAAGAAGAAACCAAAAAATACCTAGAAACAAATGACAATGGAGACACAACGGCTCAAAATCTATGGGATGCAGCAAAAGCAGTTCTAAGAGGGAAGTTTATAGCAATAAAATGCTACCTTAAGAAACAGGAAACATCTTGAATAAACAACCTAACCTTGCACCTAAAGCAATAAGAGAAAGAAGAACAAAAAAAACCCAAAAGTTAGCAGAAGGAAAGAAATCATAAAAATCAGATCAGAAATAAATGAAAAAGAAATGAAGGAAACAATAGCAAAGATCAATAAAACTAAAAGCTGGTTCTTTGAAAGGATAAACAATATTGATAAACCATTAGCCAGACTCATCAAGAAAAAAAGGGAGATGACTGAAATCAATAGAATTCGAAATGAAAAGGAAGTAACAACTGACACTGCAGAAATACAGAAGATCATGAGAGATTACTACAAGCAACTATATGCTGATAAAATGGACAACCTGGAAGAAATCGACAAATTCTTAGAAATGCAGAACCTTCTGAAACTGAATCAGGAAGAAATAGAAAATAAGAACAGACCAATCACAAGCACTGAAATTGAAACTGTGATTAAAAATCTTCCAACAAACAACAGCCCAGGACCAGATGGCTTCACAGGCGAATTCTATCAAACATTTAGAGAAGAGCTATCACCTATCCTTCTCAAACTCTTCCAAAATATAGCAGAGGGAGGAACACTCCCCAAGTCATTCTACGAGGCCACCATCATCCTGATAGCAAAACCAGACAAGGATGTCACAAAGAAAGAAAACTACAGGCCAATATCACTGATGAACATAGATGCAAAAATCCTCAACAAAATACTAGCAAACAGAATCCAACAGCACATTAAAAGGATCATACACCATGATCAAGTGGGGTTTATTCCAGGAATGCAAGGATTCTTCAATATACGCAAATCAATCAATGTGATACACCATATTAACAAATTAAAGGAGAAAAACCATATGATCATCCCAATAGATGCAGAGAAAGATTTTGACAAAATTCAACACCCATTTATGATAAAAACCCTGCAGAAAGTAGGCATAGAGGGAACTTTCCTCAACATAATAAAGGCCATATATGACAACCCCACAGCCAACATCGTCCTCAATGGTGAAAAACTGAAAGCATTTCCACTAAGATCAGAAACAAGACAAGGTTGCCCACTCTCACCGCTCTCATTCAACAGAGTTTTGGAAGTTTTAGCCACAGCAATCAGAGAAGGAAAGGAAATAAAAGGAATCCAAATCGGAAAAGAAGAGGTAAAGCTGTCACTATTTGCAGATGACATGATACTATATATAGAGAATCCTAAAGATGCTACCAGAAAACTACTAGAGCTAATCAATGAGTTTGGTAAAGTAGCAGGATACAAAATTAATGCACAGAAATCTCTGGCATTCCTATACACTAAGGATGAAAAATCTGAAAGTGAAATCAAGAAAACACTCCCATTTACCATTGCAACAAAAAGAATAAAATATCTAGGAATAAACCTACCTAAGGAGACAAAAGACCTGCACGCAGAAAATTATAAGACACTGATGAAAGAAATTTAAGATGATACAAATAGATGGAGAGATATACCATGTTCTTGGATTGGAAGAATCAACCTTCTGAAAATGACTCTACTACCCAAAGCAATCTATAGATTCAATGCAATACCTATCAAACTACCACTGACATTTTTCACAGAACTAGAACAAAAAATTTCACAATTTGTATGGAAACACAAAAGACCCCAAATAGCCAAAGCAATCTTGAGAACGAAAAATGGAGCTGGAGGAATCAGGCCCCCTGACTTCAGACTATACTACAAAGCTACAGTAATCAAGACAGTATGGTACTGGCACAAAAACAGAAAGATAGATCAATGGAACAGGATAGAAAGCCCAGAGATAAACCCACTCACATATGGTCACCTTATCTTTGATAAAGGAGGCAGGAATGTACAGTGGAGAAAGGACAGCCTCTTCAATAAGTGGTGCTGGGTAAACTGGACAGGTACATGTAAAAATATGAGATTAGATCAGTCCCTAACACTATACACAAAAATAAGGTCAAAATGGATTAAAGACCTAAATGTAAGGCCAGAAACTATCAAACTCTTAGAGGGAAACATAGGCAGAACACTCTATGACATAAATCACAGCAAGATCCTTTTTCACCCACCACTTACAGAAATGGAAAAAAAAACCAAAAATAAACAAATGGGACCTAATGAAATTTAAAACCTTTTGCGCAACAAAGGAAACCATAAACAAGACCAAAAGACAACCCTCAGAATGGGAGAAAATATTTGCAAATGAAGCAACTGACAAAGGATTAATCTCCAAAATTTATAAGCAGCTCATGCAGCTTAATAACAAAAAAACAAACAACCCAATCCAAAAATGGGCAGAAGACCTAAATAGACATTTCTCCAAAGAAGATATACAGATTGCCAACAAACACATGAAAGAGTGCTCAACATCACTAATCATTAGAGAAATGCAAATCAAAACTACAATGAGATATCACCTCACACCAGTCAGAATGGCCATCATCAAAAAATCTAGAAACAATAAATGCCGGAGAGGGTGTGGAGAAAAAGGGAACCCTCTTACACTCTTGGTGGGAATGTAAATTGATACAGCCACTGTGGAGAACAGTAAGTATGGAGGTTCCTTAAAAAACTACAAATAGAACTACCATATGACCCAGCAATCCCACTACTGGGCATATACCCTGAGAAAACCATAATTCAAATAGAGTCATATACCAAAATGTTCATTGCAGCTCTATTTACAATAGCCCAGAGATGTAAACAACCTAAGTGTCCATCATTGGATGGATGGATAAAGAAGATGTGGCACATATATACAATGGAATATTACTCAGCCATGAAAAGAAACGAAATTGAGCTATTTGTAATGAGGTGGATAGACCTAGAGTCTGTCATACAGAGTGAAGTAAGTCAGAAAGAGAGAGACAATTACCGTATGCTAACACATATATATGGAATTTAAGAAAAAAAATGTCATGAAGAACCTAGGGGTGAAACAGGAATAAAGACACAGACTTAGTAGAGAATGGACTTGAAGATATGGGGAGGGGGAAGGGTAAACTGTGACAAAGCGAGAGAGAGGCATGGACATATATATACTACCAAACGTAAAGTAGATAGCTAGTGGGAAGCAGCCGCATAGCACAGGGAGATCAGCTCGGTGCTTTGTGACTGCCTGGAGGGGTGGGATAGGGAGGGAGGGAGGGAGATGCAAGCGGGAAGAGATATGGGAACATATGTATATATATAACTGATTCATTTTGTTGTGAAGCTGAAAGTAACATTACATTGTAAAGCAATTATACTCCAATAAAGTTGTTAAAATGAAAAAAAAAAAAAAAGAAAAACCGCAGAAGAACAACTAAGTGAAGTGGAGATAGGCAAAATACTCAAACAAGAATTCAGAGTAATAATAGTAAAGTTAATCCAAGATGTTGTAAAAAGAATGGAGGCACATACTGCGAAGTAGAAATGTTTAACAGAGAGCTAGAAGATATAAAGAACAAAGAGAGTTGAACAATACAATAACTGAAATAAAAAATACACTAGAAGGAATCAATAGCAGAATAAATGAGGCAGAAGAACAGATAAGTGAGCTGGAATACAGAATGGTGGAAATCATTGCTGTGGAACAGAATAAAGAAAAAAGCATGCAAAGAAATGAGGACAGTCACAGAAACCTCTGGGATACAACAATCACATTATAAGAGTCCCAGAAGGAGAAGAGAGAGAAAAAGGGCCTGGGAAAATATTGGAAGAGATAGTAGCTGAAAACTTCCCTAATATGGGAAAGGAAACAGTCTCCCAAGTCCAGGAAGCACAGTCCCATACAGGATAAACCCAAGGAAGAACACACTGAGACACATATTAATCAAACTGACAAAAATTAAAGACAATGAGAAAATATTAAAAGCACCAAATAATATGCAAGGGAATCTCCAGAAACTTATCAGTTGATTTTTCAGCAGAAATTAGGCAGGCCAGAAAAGAGAGGCAGGATATATTTAAAGTGACAAAAGGGAAAAACGTACAACCAAGTATATTCTACCCAGCAAGGCTCTCATTCAGATTCATCAGAGAAATCAAAAGTGTAAAGCAAAAGCTAAGAGAATTCAACACCACCAAACCAGCTTTAACACAAATGCTAAATGAACTTCTCTAGGTGGAAAAGAAAGGGCTACAACTAGAAATAAGAAAATTACAAATGGAAAAGCTCAACAGTAAAGGCAAACATAGAGTAAAGGTAGGAAATCATCTGCACACAAATGATATCAAAACCAGAAATCGTGAGGAGAGTACAAATGTAGGATATTGGAAATGCATTTGAAATTAAGAGACCAGCAACTTAAAACTATCTTGTATATAGTATATATAGAGACTGCTATATCAAAACCTCATGATAACCACAAAACAAAAGTGTACAATAGTTACATACACAAAAAATAAAAAGGAATACAAACACAACACTAAAGATAATTATCAAACCAGAAGAGAAGAGAACAAAAGAGGAAGGGAAGAAAAACACTAAAAAAAACAAATCCAAAACAATTAACAAAACAGCAATAAGAATGTACATATTGATAATTACCTTGAATTTAAACAGATTAAATGCTCCAACCAAAAGACATAGACTGGCTGAATGGATACCAAAAAATAGACCCCTATATATGCTGTCTACAAGAGACCTGCTTCAGATCTGGGGACACACACAGACTGAAAGTGAGGGGATGGAAAATGTTATTCCATGCACATGGAAAAAAAAGAAAGCTGGAGTAGCAATACTCATACCAGACAAAATAGACTTTAAAATAAAGACTGTTACAAGAGACAAAGAAGGACACTACATAATGATCAAGGGAACAATCCAAGAAGAGGATATAACAATTGTAAATATATATGCACCCAAAATAGGAGTACCTCAATTTATAAGGCAAATACTAATAGCCATAAAAGGAGAAATTGAAAGTAACACAAAAATAGTGGGGGAATTTAACACCCCACTTTCATCAATAGACAGATCATCCAGACAGAAAATCAATAAGGAAACAGAGGTCTTAAATGACACATTAGACCAGATGGGCTTTATTGATATTTATAGAGCATTCCATCCACAAGCAGCAGAATACACATTCTTTTCAAGTGCACATGGAACATTCTCCGGGATTGATCACATGCTGGGCCACAAAGCAAACCTTGGTAAATTTAAGAAAATTGAAATCATATCAAGCAACTTTTCCAACAAAACTCTGTGAGATTAGAAATTAACTACAATTTTTAAAAAGCTGTAAAAAACACAAACACATGGAGGTTAAACAATATGTTACTAAACAACCGATGGATCACTGAAGAAATTGAAGAGGAAATCAATAAATACCTAGAGACAAATCAAAACGAAATCAAGACGATCCAAAACCTATGGGACACAGCAAAAACAGTTCTAAGAGGGAAGTTTATGGTAACACAATCTTCCCTCAGGAAACATGAAAAATCGCAAACAAACAATGTAATCTTATACTTAAAGCAACTAGATAAAGAAGAACAAACAAAACCCATAGTCAGTAGGAGGAAAGAAATCATAAAGATCAGAGCAGAAATAAATGACATAGGGATAAAAAACAATAGAAAAGATCAATGAAACTAAAAGCTGCTTCTTTGAAAAGATAAACAAAATGAAAAACATTTAGCCAGACTCAAGAAAAACAGGGAGAGGGCTCAAATCAATAAAATTAGAAATGAAAAAGGAGAAGGTACAACTGACACTACAGAAATACAAAGGATCATAAGAGACTACAACTAGCAACTATATGCCAGTAAAATGGACAACCCGGAAGAAATGGACAAATTCTTAGAAAGGTACAATCTCCCAAGACTGAACCAAGAAGAAATAGAAAATATGAACAGAGCAATCACAAGTAATGAAATTGAAACTGTGATTTTAAAACTCCCAACAAACAAAAACCCAGGACCAGATGGCTTCACAGGCGAATTCTATCAAATATTTAGAGACGAATTAATGCCTATCCTTCTGAAACTATTCCAAAAAATTGCAGAAGAATACTCCCAAAATCATTCTTTGAAGCCACCATTACTCTGATAATAAAACCAGAAAAAAATACCACAGGAAAGAAAATTACAGGCCAATGCCACTGATGAACACTGACACAAAAATTCTCAACAAATTACTAGCAAACAAAATCCAACAACACATTAAAAGGATCATACACCATGATCAAGTGAGATTTATCCAATGGATGTAAGGATTTTTCAATATCTGCAACTCAATCAGTGTGATACATGACATCAGCAAATTGAAGAATAAAAACCATATGAACACCTCAATAGATGCAAAAAAACCTTTTGACAAAATTCAACAACAATTTATGATAAAAATTCTCCAGAAATTGGGCATAGAGGGAACCTACCTCAACATAATAAAGGCCATATATGACAAACTTTCAGCTAACATCATACTCAACAGTGAAAAGCTGAAAGCATTTCCTTTAAGATCAGGAACAAGACAAGGATGTCCACTCTCACCACTTTTATTCAACATAGTTTTGGAAGTCCTAGCCATGGCTATCAGAGAAGAAAAAGAAATAAAAGGAATCCAAATTGGACAAGAAGTAAAACTGTCACTGTTTGCAGACATAATACTATACATAGAAAATCCTAAAGATGCTACCTGAAAACTACTAGAGCTCATTGATGAACTCGGTAAAGTTGCAGGATATGAAATAAATATACAAAAATCTGTTGCATTTCTGTACACTAACAGCAAAAGATCAGAAAGGGAAATTGAGGAAACAATCCCATTTACCATTGCATCAGAAATAATAAAATACCTAGGAATAAACCTACCTAAAGAGGCAAAATACCTGTACTCTGAAAATATGGAGAGTAAAAGGAACTAGATTGACTAAAATAATTGCAAGATAAGAACAATTTTGGAGGAAACTTCCTACTTGATTTTAAGATTTATTATAAAGGTACAGTGTAGTATGGGCAAAAGATAGACATATAGATCAAAAGAATGAAATAGAGAAACCAGAAATAGATCCACTCAAATACAGTTAAGTTTTTCTGCCATGCAGAAGCTTTTTAGTTTGATTTAGTCCCACTTGTCTATTTTTGTTTTTGTCGCTAGTGCTTTTTGTGTCATATCCAAGAAATCACTGCCTAGACTAATGTCATGAAGCTTTCTCCTTAAGTTTTCTTCTAAGAGTTGTACAGTTTCAGGTCTTATATTTAAATATTTAATGAATTTTGACTTGATTTTTGTGTATGTTGTAAGATAAGTGTCCAATTTCATTCTTTTCCATGTGGATATCCAGTTTCCCCACTACCATTTGTTTAAGAGACTATCCTTGAAATCAGGATCATCAAGAAATTATCTGCAATCCCATGTTCATTGAAGCATTATTCACAATAGCCAAGATATAAAAATAACCTAAATATCCATCAACTGATGAATGCATTAAGAAAATATGGTATATACATATAATTGAATATTATTCATCCTTTAAAAATAAGGAAATCCTGTCATATGTGACAACATGGATGAACCTGGAGTACATTATGGTAAGTGAAATAAGCCGGTTCCAGAAGTTCAAATACTGCATGATTACACTTATATGAGATATCTAAAATAGTCAAACTCAAAAGCAGAGAGTAGAATAGTTGTTGCCAGGAAATGAGGAGTTGCTATTCAATGAGTATAGAGTTTGAGTCATACAAGGTGAATAGTTCTAGAGATCTACTGTAATTGTGCCTATAATTAATAATACTTTATTATGCACTTAAAACATTGTTAAGAGGGTAGATCTCATGTTGTGTTCCTGCCACAATATAAAAAAGCAACTACCAATTGTCTAATTTTTGTGTAATATCAAAGAAAAATACAATTATCTAAAACTAAAGGCTATGAGCATATTGCTGTTTTCCCAAGCTACTGTATAGGAGGACAAATTTTCTTCATATATTTCAACCAAGATAACACATTGCAACAGATTGAATGCAGAAGGTATGAAAATACATCCATCTTCTATTAAGCCAGACATAAAAGAGATTTGCAAATTCATAAAACAATTTTTCTTTACCTTCCTTGAGGGGAAATAAAGTTATTTTTATGAAAAATGTGCTATTTATGTTATCATGTAGTAGGTTTATTATTTTCATGTTTAAGTGGGTTAATAAATATATATTATAAAGAAAACAGAATATACCATGAAATCATTAATTTTAAAAAAACAAGAGTAGCTGTTACTATCCAGTTAATTAGACTTCAGTGCACATAAAATTACTACATACAAAAGGAAATTACATAATGATAAAAGACCAATACCTTAGGAATATATAATAATCCAAAGTGTATGCATACCAGACAACAGAGACTCAAAATAAATGAAGCAAAAATTAAAAGGAGAAATAAGACAAATGCACAAGTATATCTGAGGACTCCAACATACACTCTCAGGAATTAATAGAATCATTAGACAGAAAATCAGCAACAATATAGAAGAATTAAACAGCACAATAAATCAGCAGTATCTAATTGACATTTATAAAGCACTACACCCAGAAACAACAGGATAAATATTTTGTTCTAGTGCCCATGGTACATTTCCATGTCCTGAGCCATTAAATAATACTCAGTAAATCAAAAATGATTGACATTAAACATAGTGTATTCTCTGATCTTAATTGAATCAAAGTAAAAATCAACAGAAGACAGCAAAGTCTCTAAACACTTGGAAATTAAAGAACATACTTCTAAATAATCCATGAATGAAAAAAGAAGTCTCAAAAGAAATTTTGAAAATACACATAGAACTGACTTAAAGTTAAAAAACAACTTCTCAAAATATGAGGGGTGCAGCTAAAGTAGTACTGATAGGGGCATTTATAGCACCACAATGCTTATATTGGAAAAAGGAAAAGTCTCAGATCAGTAATCTAAATTACCACTTTAAAAAAACTAGAAAAATAAGAGCAAAATAAACAAAAGCAAGCAAAAGGAAAGAAATATTAGATAAGAGCAGAAATCAATGAAAACAGAAAAACAATAGAGAAAATGAATAAAATAAAAAGCTGATTCCTAAAAAAGATCAATGAAATGGATCAACCTTTAGCAAGACTGAAAAATATAAAAAGAGAGGACACAAATGACCATTATCAGAAATAAAATAGGTTATATCACTACATATCCTGCAGTCATTTAAAAGCTAATAAGGGAATACTACAAATAATTTTACTCTTATAAATTTGACTACTTAGACTATATAGACCAATTCCTTGAAAACCACAACCTCCCACAACTCAACCAAGATGAAATAAGCAATCTGAATAGTCTTGTAATCATTAAAGTAATTGAATTAAAAATAAAATCTCCAGAAATAGAAATCTCTATGCTCAGATGTATTCATGTGAGAAATCTACCACACATTTAAGAAGAATTAACACAAATTTTACACAATAACTTCAAGAAAACAAAAAGAGAAGGAAGGATTCCCAGCTAATTTTATGAGGCCAGAATTACACTGATACCAAAAGAAGATGAATAGAGTACCCAAAAAACCCCTATAGGTCAATATCTCTCATGAACTTAAATATAAAAATCATCAAGAAAATGTTTGCAAATGGAATCCAGCATTGCATAAAAAGAATTATATGCAATAACTAAGTGGGATTCAGTCCAAGTACGCAAGGCTAGATGAACATTCAAAAAAATCAATTAATGTAACCCACAATATTGATAAGCTAAAGAAGAAAAATATGACAATGCATGTAGAAAAAACACTTCATATATTAAACATTAATTAGTGATAAAAATTATTGGCAAGTTACAAATAGAAATGAATTACTTAAACTTGATAAAGAATCTTTACAACAAAAACCTATTGTCATTATTACCCTTAAAAGTGAAAGACTTGGACTTCCCAGGTGTCACAGTGGTTAAGAATCCACCTGCCAATGCAGGGGACATGGGTTCGATCCCTGGTCTGGGAAGAACCCACATGTCACGGAGCAACTAAGCCCGTGTGTCACAACTACTGAGCCTGCACTCTAGAGCCCACAAGCCACAACTACTGAGCCCTCGTGCCACAACTACTGAAGACTGAGTGCAGAGCCTGTGCTCCACAAGAAGAGAAGCCACTGAAATGAGAAGCCTGTGCACCACAACGAAGAGTATACCCTGCTCTCTACAACTAGAGAAAGCCTGCATGCAGCAATGAAGACCCAATGCAGCCAAAAATAAATAAAATAAAATAAATATATTTTTAAAAAGTAAAAGACAATACTTTCCCCCTAAGATCAGAACCAATGTAAAGATGTTCACTCTTTCTACTCTTTTGACATAGTACTGGAAGTTCTAACCACTGCAATAAGGCAGTAAAAGGAAATAAAAGGCATACAGTTTAGAAAAGAATAAACAAAATATTTCCTATTTGTAGATGTCATGATTATCTATATAGAAATTCCCCAAAAGTATAAAAGTTCTTAGAACTAACAAGTGAGTTCGGCAAGGATGAAGGAACAAGATCAACACAAAACAATTAATTGTGAGACTTTTACTTCCATCATTAGGAGTTCTGTGAACCCACTCCCCAATGAAAAAAAAGCAAAACTGGCAAATATTATTTAAAAAAATAACCTTTTAAAGTCTCTGAAAATTATTCTAATGGGATACAGCACATGAAACATTTATTCAAAAAAAATCAACCAAAATTCAGTAAGAACAGTGAGAATCTGTGGCTTTTTTGCCATGATCCTCACTCCTGACCCCCAAGTTTAGTTTAATGGAACCTCCACTCCAGGTGTGTGTGTGTAGCCAAAAAGATGGGGCTCCCTTCCCCCTAAGAGAGTTCACCCAATCAAATGATATGGTACCTCAGTGGGAGGGGCAGACAGTCAGCACCTCACATCCCTTCCAGCTCCAAGTTGCAGAAGCAAATGTAGCTCAGAGGTTGGAGATGCCCTTCCCTCATCCAGTCCCTACCCATAGGATGAAGGTTATACCCCAGGTGCTGTAGGCTGAGAATACTGGGTTCCTGATCACCCTCACTCCAACTTGCTCAGAGGCCAGAAGTACTACACCAGGATAGGCAAACAGAGAAGACCAGAGGACACTGCCCCACCCAGCACCCACAGCAGTGGATCAGAAGGTTTGCCCATGGAGAGAAGCAGTCCATAAGACAAGAGCCTAAGGGTGCTCTTGAAAACAATAGGCCCACTTAATTAAGAGCAACAAGCTAAACCGTAGAACAGCTAGTTCACCAGAGAGAACCAGAGAACGAGCCAATTAAGAAGAGCCCTCCTCAGGTCAGAGCTAACCTCAAAGACTACTTTTGCCAGAGTTTAATTAGATAACACTGCTGAGCAATGTACGCCTGGGGGCAATATAAAAAATAATAGCAATCAGCTAATAATTAGTGGATCCCAGAGTGTAATACCAGATGAGACTGACAGCTTAGTAGAGTAATCAGGGAAAGAGATAGTGAAAGTGAGCCCAAAGTCTATGCCCTCCAAGAAGTAACACCAAAGGCTTCACACTGCAGAGAAATAGAATTCACTAAAATAGCCTAACCAAGTCACAAAGCAAAGAGTTATATTACAGTAAGGAAATGACATAAGAAGTTAATTCAAACCCATAGAAAAAATGAATGGAATCAGACAGTAAATATAAAAAAAAAACTTTATAAGTATATATGTGCTCTCCTTAATTTTCTCAGCTTCTTTAAAACATAAAATTATATAAAATAACAATTATAACAATATATTATTGGGGTTTTAGCATGTAAAGATATGACATGTATGAAATAATAGCACAAAAAAGAAAATGGAATAGAGATACGTAGTGGTAACATTTCTATATCTTATTGGAATTAAGTTAGTAAAAATCTAAAGTAGATTCTAATAGTTAAGATATATATGGAAAGCCCTAGAGCAACCACTAAGGAAATATCTCAAAAATATACAGTGAAAAAATTATTAAAGGAATTAAATATTAAACTAGATAATATTAACTTAATGCAAAAGAAAGGAGGACTAGAAGGAAAAAGACATAATCTATATAGAAAATTTAAAAGTGGCACATTTAAATCCAACTACATCAATAATAACATGAAATGTTAATGGATCAAGCAATCCAATCAAAAGGTGGAAAATGTCTAACTGGATTAAAAACAAGATCCAACTATATGATGCCTACAGAAAATACATTTTAGATTCAAAGACACAGATAGATGAAAAGTAAAAGAATGTAAAAAAATATATCATGCAAAGACCAATCAGAAGAAAGTTGGAGTGGCTATACTAAGATCAGATGAAAGTAAAAGTAAAAGCTAAAAAACATTGCTAGAGATATGTAATGACATGATATAATGACAAAAGGGTCAATCCATAAGGAATATATTATAATTATATCTAAGAAGAGGGCCCCACAATACATGGAGCAAAAACTGACAGAATTGAAGCAAGCAATAGACAATTTGATAACAATATTTGGAGACTTTAATATGGAACTTTCAATAATGGATAGGACAACTACACAGAAGATAAACAGAGAAACAGAAGACTTGAACAACACTGTACACAAACCAGTCCTAACAGACAACTATAAAACACTCCACCTCTAAACAGCAGAATGTACATTCTTCCCAAGTGCACATCAAACATTCTCTAGGATACATCATAGTCTAAGTCATCAAATAAGCTATAGTAAACTTAAAAGTATTGAAATAATATAAAGTTTGTTCTCCAGTCATAATGGAGTGAAATTAGAAATTAACATCAGAGAGAACTTTGGGAAATTCACAAGTATGTGAACTATAAGGAGGGATATTATAATTTGATACAGAATAGAAAAGTATTAAAGAAAATTAACAAACCCCAAACTGGTTCTTTGAAAGGATTAACAAACTCAACAAACTTTTAGCTAGATTGACCGAGAAAAATAGAGAGAAAACTCAAATGAATAAATTCAGGAATGGGGAGGAGCTGCAAGATGGTGGAAGAGTAAGATGTGCAGATCACCTTCTTCCCCACAAATACATCAGAAATACATCTACATGTGGAACAACTCCTACAGAACACCTACTGAAAGCTGGCAGGAGACCTCAGACCTCCCAAAAGGCAAGAAACTCCCCACGTACCTGGGCAGGGCAAAAGAAAAAAGAAAAAACAGAGAGAAAAGAATAGGGACAGGACCTGCACCAGTAGGAGGGAGCTGTGAAGGAGGAAAGGTTTCCACACACTAGGAAGCCACTTCGCAGGCAGAGACTGCAGGTGGCAGAGGGAGGAAGCTTTGGAGCCATGGAGGAGAGTGCAGTAACAGGGGTGCAGAGGGCAAAGTGGAGAGATTCCCGCACAGAGGATTGGTGCCGAACAGCACTCACCAACCCGAGAGGCTTGTCTGCTCACCCACTAGGACGGGTGGGGTCTGGGAGCTGAGACTCCGGCTTCGGTCAGATCCCAGGGAGAGGACTGGGGTTGGCTGCGTGAACACAGCCTGAAGGGGGCTAGTGCACCATGGCTAGCCAGAAGGGAGTCCTGGAAAAGGACTGGAACTGCCAAAGAGGCAAGAGACTTTTTCTTGCCTGTTTGTTTCCTGGTGCACGAGAACAGGGGATTAAGAGCACCGCTTAAAGGAGCTCCAGAGATGGGCGCGAGCCGAAGCTACCAGCGCAGACCCCAGAGACGGGCATGAGATGCTAAGACTGCTGCTGCAGCCACCAAGAAGCCTGTATGCAAGCACAGGTCACTATCCACACCTCCCCTCCCGGGAGCCTGTGCAGCCCGCCACTGCCAGGGTCCCATGATCCAGGAAAAACTTCCCCGGGAGAACACACAATGTGCCTCAGGCTGCTGCAACATCACGCCAGCCTCTAACGCTGCAGGCTAACCCCACACTCCATACCCCTCCAGCCCTCCGGCCTGAGTGAGCCAGAGCCGCCTAATCACCTGCTCCTTTAACCGCATCATGTCTGAGCAAAGAACAGACGCTCTCAGGTGACCTACACGCAGAGGCAGGGCCGAATCCAAGCTGAATCCCAGGAGCTGTGCGAACAAAGAAGACAAAGAGAAATCTCTCCCAGCAGCCTCAGGAGAAGCGGATTAAATCTCCAAAGTCAACTTGATGTACCCTGCATCTGTGGAATACCTGAATAGACAACGAATCATCCCAAATTGAGGAGGTGGACTTTGGGAGCAACTATATATTTTTTTTCCTTTTTTCTGTTTTTCTAAGTGTATAGGTGTATGCTTCTGTGTGTGATTTTGTCTGTATAGCTTTGCTTTTACCATTTGTCCTAGGGTTATGTCTGTCCGTTTTTGTTTGTTTGTTTTTGTTTCGTTTGGTGTTTTTTTTAGTATAGTTTTCAGCACTTGTTATCATTGGTGTATTTGTTTTTTGGTTTACTTGTTCTCTTCTTTCTTTCATTCTTTTTTTTAATTCTTAAAAAAATTTTAATAATTATTTTTTGTTTTTTATTTTATTTTATCTTATTTAATTTTACTTTATTTTATCTTCTTCTTTCTTTCTTTCTCCCTTTTATTCTGAGCCATGTGGATGAAAACCTCTTGTTGCTACAGCCAGGGGTCAGGGCTGTGCGTCTCGGGGGGAAAGCCAAGTTCAGGACATTGGTCCAACAGAGACCTCCCAGCTCCATGTAATATCAAATGGCGAAAATCTCCCAGAGATCTCCATCTCGACGCCAAGACCCAGCTCCACTCAACAACCAGCAAGCTACAGTGCTGGACACCCTATGCCAAAAAACTAGCAAGACAGGAACACAACCCCACCCATTAGTAGAGAGGCTGCCTGAAATCATAATAAGATCACAGACACCCCAAAACACACCACCAGACGTGGACCTGCCCACTAGAAAGACAAGATCCAGCCTCATCCACCAGAACACAGGCACTAGTCCCCTCCACCAGGAAACCTACACAACCCACTGAACCAAATGTAGACACTGGGGGCACCACCAAAAACAACGGGAACTACGAACTTGCAGCCTGTGAAAAGGAGACCCCAAGCACAGAAATTTAAGCAAAATGCGAAGACAAAGAAACACACAGCAGATGAAGGAGCAAGGTAAACACCCACCAGACCTAACAAATGAAGAGGAAATAGGCAGTCTACCTGAAAAAGAATTCAGAATAATGATAGTAAAGATGATCTGAAATCTTGGAAATAGAATAGAGAAAATACAAGAAACGTTGAAAAGGACCTAAAAGAACTAAAGAGCAAACAAACAACGATGAACAACAAAATAAATGAAATTTAACATTCTCTAGAAGGGATCAGTAGCAGAATAACTGAGGCAGAAGAATGAATAAGTGACCTGGAAGATAAAATAGTGGAAATAACTATTGCAGAGCAGAAAAAAGACAAAAGAATGAAAAGAACTGAGGATAATCTCAGAGACTTCTGGGGCAATATTAAATCCACCAACATGCGAATTATAGGGGTCCCAGAAGAAGAAGTGAAAAAGAAAGGGACTGAGAAAATATTTGAAGAGATTACAGTTGAAAACTTCCCTAATATGGGTAAGGAAATAATCAACTTAAGGAAGCACAGAGAGTCCCATACAGGATAAATCCAAGGACAAACATGCCAAGACACATATTAATTAAACTATCAAAAGTTAAATACAAAGAAAAAATATTAAAAGCAGCAAGGGAAAAACAAAAAATAACATAAAGAGAGTCCCCACAAGGTTAAAAGCTGATCTATCAGCAGAAACTCTGCAAGCCAGAAGGGACTGGAAGGACATATTTAAAGTGATGAAAGGGAAAAACCTACAACCAAGATTACTCTATCCAGCAAGGATCTCATTCATGTTCGACAGAGAAATTAAAACACTTACAGACAAGCAAAAGCTAAGAGAATTCAACACCACAAAAACAGCTTTACAAAATATGCTAAAGGAACTTCTATAGGCAGGAAGCACAAGAGAAGGAAAAGACCTACAATAATAAAACCAAAACAATTAAGAAAATGGTAATAGGAACATACATATCGATAATTACCTTAAATGTAAATGGATTAAGTGCTCCAATCAAAAGACATACGCTGGATGAATGGATACAAAAACAAGACATGTACATATGCTGTCTACAAGAGATCCACTTCAGACCTAGAGACACATACAGACTGAAAGTGAGGGTATGGAAAAAGATATTCCATGCAAATGGAAATCAAAAGAAAGCTGGAGTAGCAATTCTCATATTAGACAAAATAGACTTTAAAACAAAGACTATTACAAGAGACAAAGGATACCACATAATGAACAAGGGATCAATCCAAGAAGAACATATAACAATTTTAAATATTTATGCACCCCAAATAACAGAACCTCAAGACATAAGGCAAATACCAACAGCCATAAAAGGGGAAATTGACAGTAATATAATCATACTAGGGGATTTTAACACCCCGCTTTCACCAATGGACAGATCATTCAAAATGAAAATAAATAAGGAAACATAGCTTTAAATGATACATTAAACAAGATGGACTTAACTGATATCTATAGGACATTCCATCCAAAAACAACATAATACACTTTCTTCTCAAGTGCTCATGGAACATTCTCCAGGATAGATCATATCTTGGGTCACACGTCAAGCCTTGGTAAATTTAAGAGAATTGAAAGTATATATTCTGAGCACACTGCTATTAGACTAGATATCAATTACAGGAAAAAATCTGTAAAAAATACAAACACATGGAGGCTAAACAATACCCTACTTAATAACCAAGAGATCACTGAAGAAATCAAAGAGGAAATCAAAAAATACCTAGAAACAAATGACAATGAAAACACGATGCAAAAACTATGGGATCCAGCAAAGGCAGTTCTAAGAGGGAATTTTATGGAAATACAATCCTACCTTAAGAAACAAGAAACGTCTCAAATAAACAACCTAACCTTACACTTACAGCAATTAGAGAAAGAAGAACAAAAAGACCCCAAAGTTAGCAGAAGGAAAGAAATCAAAAAGATGTGATCAGAAATAAATGAAAAAGAAATGAAGGAAATGATAGCAAAGATCAATAAACTAAAAGCTTATTCTTTGAGAAGATAAAGTTGACAAACCATTAGCCAGACACATCAAGAAGAAAAGGGAGGAAACTCAAATCAATAGAATTACAGATGAAAGAGGAGAAGTAACAGCTGACACTGCAGAAATACAAAGGATCATGAGAGATTACTACAAGCAACTATATGCTGATAAAATGGACAACCTGGAAGAAATGGACAAATTCTTAGAAATGCACAACCTTCCGAGACTGAACCAGGAAGAAGTAGAAAGTATGACCAGACCAATCACAAGCAATGAAATTGAAACTGTGATTAAAAATCTTCCAACAAAAGCTCAGGACCAGATGGCTTCACAGTCAAATTCTATCAAACGTTTGGAGAAGAGCTAACACCTATCCTTCCGAAACACTTCCAAAGTATAGCAAAGGGAGGAACACTCCCAAACTGATTCTACAAGGCCACCATCACCCTGATACCAAAACCAGACAAAGATCACACAGAAAAGAAAACTACAGACCAACATCACTGATGAACATAGATGCAAAAATCCTCAATGAAATACTGCAAATGGAATCCAACAGCACATTAAAAGGATCATACACCATGATCAAGTGGAGTTTATCCCAGGAATGTAAGGATTCTTCAGTAGCCACAAATCAAACAATGTGATACACCATATTAACAAACTGAAGAATTAAAACCATATGATCATCTCAATAGATGCAGAGAAAGCTTTCAACAAAATTCAACACCCATTTATGATAAAAACCCTGCAGAAAGTAGGCATAGAGGGAACTTACCTCAACATAATAAAGGCCATATATGACAACCCCACAGCCAACATCATCCTCAATTGTGAAAAACTGAAAGCATTTCCACTAAGATCAGGAACAAGACAAGGTTGCCCACTCTCACCACTCTTATTCAACATAGTTTTGGAAGTTTTAGCCACAACAATCAGAGAAGAAAAAGAAATAAAAGGAATCCAAATTGGAAAAGAAGAAGTAAAGCTGTCACTGTTTGCAGATGACATGATAATATACATAGAGAATCCTAAAGATGCTACCAGAAAACTACTAGAGCTAATCAAGGAATCTGGTAAAGTACCAGGATACAAGATTAATGCACCCAAATCTCTTACATTCCTTTACACTAATGATGAAAAATCTGAAAGGGAAATCAAGAAAACACTCCCATTTACCATTGCAACAAAAAGAATAAAATATCTAGGAATAAAACCTACCTAAGGAGACAAAAGACCTGTATGCAGAAAACTATAAGATACTGATGAAAGAAATTAAAGATGATACATAAATGGTGAGATATACCATGTTCTTTGATTGGAAGAATCAACATTGTGAAAATGACTCTACTACCCAAAGCAATCTATAGATTCAATGCAATCCCTATCAAACTACCACTGGCATTTTTCACAGAACTAGAACAAAAAATTTCACAATTTGTATGGAAACACAAAAGACCCCGAATAGCCAAAGCAATCTTCAGAAAGAAAAACGGAGCTGGAGGATTCAGGTTCCTGGACTTCAGACTATACTACAAAGCTATAGTAATCAAGAGAGTATGGTACTGGCACAAAAACAGAAATATTCATTAATGGAACAGTTTAGAAAGCCCAGAGGTAAACCCACACACATATTGTCACCTTATCTCTGATAAAGGAGGTAAAAATATACAATGGAGAAAAGACAGCCTCTTCAATATGTGGTGCTGGGAAAACTGGACAGCTACATGTAAAAGAATGAAATTAGAACACTCCCTAACACCATACACAAAAATAAACTCAAAATGGATTAAAGACCTACATGTAAGGCCAGACATTCTCACACTCTAAAGGAAAACATAGGCAGAACACTCTATGACAAAAATCACAGCAAGATCCTTTTTGACCGACCTCCTAGAGAAATGGAATTAAAAACAAAAAATGACTGGGACCAAATGAAACTTCAATGCTTTTGCACAGCATAGGAAACCATAAACAAGACAAAAAGACAACCCTCAGAATGGGAGAAAATATTTGCAATGAAGCAACTGACAAAGGATTAATCTCCAAAATTTACAAGCAGCTCATGCAGCTCAATATCAAAAAACAAACAGGGCTTCCCTGGTGGTGCAGTGGTTGAGAGTCTCCCTGCCAATGCAAGGACATGGGTTCGTGCCCCAGTCTGGGAAGATCCCACATGCCGCGGAGCAGGTTGGCCCGTGAGCAATGGCCATGGAGCCTGCATATCTGGAGCCTGTGCTCTGCAACAGGAGAGGCCACAACAGTGAGAGGCCCACATACCACAAAAACAAACAAACAAACAAACAAAACAAACAAAAAAACAACCCAATCCAAAAATGGGCAGAAGACCTAAGTAGATAGTTCTCCAGAGAAGATATACAGATTGCCAACAAACACATGAAAGAATGCTCAACATCATTAATCATTAGAGAAATGCAAATCAAAACTACAATGAGATATCATCTCACACCGGTCAGAATGGCCATCATCAAAAAATCTAGAAACAATAAGTGCTAGAGAGGGTGTGGAGAAAAGGGAACCCTCATACACTGTTGGTGGGAATGTAAATTGATACAGCCACTATGGAGAACAGTATGGAGGTTACTTAAAAAACTAAAAATAGAACTACCATACAAACCAGCAATCTCATTACTGGGCATATACCCTGAGAAAAACATAATTCAAAAGAGTCATGTACCACAATGTTCATTGAAACTCTGTTTTCAATAACCAGGACATGGAAGCAACCCAAGTGTCCATCAACAGATGAATGAATAAAGAAGATGTGGCACATATATACAATGGAATATTACTCAGCCATAAAAAGGAATGAAATTGAGTTATTTGTGGTGAGGTTGATGGGCCTAGAGTCTGTCATACAGAGTCAAGTAAGTCTGAAAGAGAAAAACAAATATCATATGCTAACACATATATATGGAATCTAAAAAAAAAAAATGGTCATGAAGAACCTAGGGGCAAGATGGGAATAAAGACGCAGACCTACTAGAAAATGGATTTGAGGACACAGGGGGGAGGAAGGATACGTTGGGCCAAAGTGAGAGAGTGGTAGTTTGTATGTGAACATATATACATTTCCAAATATAAAATAGATAGCTAGTGGGAAGCAGTCACATAGTCAGGGAGATCAGCTCGGTATTTTGTGACTAGCTGAAGGGTGGGATAGGGAGGATGGGAAGGAGGGAGACACAAGAGGGAAGAGATATAGGGATATATGTATATGTATAGCTGATTCACTTATTTATAAAGCAGAAATTAACGCACCATTGTAAAGCAATTATACTCCAATAAAAACGTTAAAATAAATTCAGGAATGAAAGAGGGATATTACTACTGACTTTATGGAAATAAAAATAATTATAATGGAGTTCTATGGGCAACTGTATGCCAACACAATAGCTGACTTAGACGAAATGGACAAATTATTAAAGCAATACAAACTCCCAAAACTGACTCAAGAAGACATCTAATTGATCTATAACAAGTAAAGAGATTGAATAAGTAACCAAAATAACTTGCCACAAGGAAAAGTCCAGGATTCGATGGTTTTACTGGAGAATTCTACCAAACATTTAAAGAATTAACATCAATTCTTCAAAAGCTGTTTCATAAAACAGGAGGGAATATTTCCTAACTCATTTCTTGAGTATTTCTGTGATACCAAAGGTAAACAAAGATATCAGAGAGAAATAAAATTATAGCCCAATATTTTATGAATATAGATGCAAAAATCTTCAGCAAGATATTAGCAAATTGAATCCAGAAAAATATAAAAGATTATACACTGTCACCAAGTTAGCTTTATTGTAGGAATGAAGTGTTAATTAGACCTCTGAAAATCAAGTAGTGTAATACACCACATCACTAGAATAAAGGACCAAAACCACATGATCATCTCAGTGCACATAGAAAAGGCAATTGAAAAATTAAACACTCCTTCATAATAAAACCACACAACAAACTAAGAATACAAGAGAATTTCCTCAGTCAGATAACGGACATCTATGAAAAACTCATGGCTAATATTGCACTTACTGGTGAAAGATTGTATGTTAATCCACTAAAATCAGAAACAAAAGAAGGATGTCTATTATCACTTCATCTTTTCAACATTGTACTAGAGGTTCTAGTGAGGGTAATTAGGCAAAAAGAAATAAAAGGCCTCCAGACTGTGGAGGGAGACACAAGACGGAGGAGATATGGGGATATTTGTATATGTAAAGATGTTAAATAAATAAAATTAAAAAGAAAAAAAGAAAAGAAATTAAACTATCTTTCTTTGCAGATGACATGATCTTACATGTAGAAAATTCCAAGAAATCCACTAAAAATCTACTAGTACTAATAAATGAGTTCAGCAATGTTGCAGGATACATGATCAATATATAAAAAATTATATTTCCATAAAGAAGCAAGAACAAGCAAAATGAAATTAATAAAAACAATTCAATTTACAATAGCATCAAAAATACTTAGGAATACTTAAAAGCAATGCAAAACTTATACTCTGAAAACTTACACTGTTGAAATTAAAGAGGACCTAAATAAATGGAACAACAACTCGTGTTCATGGACCTAAGACTTAATAATGTTAAGGTGTCAGTATTCTCTAATTGGTCTACAGATTCAACACAGCCCTATCAAAATCTCAGCTGACTTCTTTGCAGAAATTGAAAAGTTGATCCTAAAGTTCACATGGAAATTCAAGGGGTCTAGAAGAGCCAAAATCATCCTGAAAAAGAAGAACAAAGTTGGAGGACTCACATTTCCCAATTTCAAAACTTAATTTAAAAAAACTATAGTAATAAAGACAGTGTTGTACTGGCATAAGGATATATATATATATATCCTTATATATATCTATAAACCTTATATATATATATAAACCATTGAAACAGGACTGAAAACTCAGACATAAACTCTGTAACTTATGGTCAACTGATTTTCATCAAGGCTGCCAAAACAAGTCAGTGGTAGAAAGAAGTCGTTTCAACAAATGGTGCTGGAACAACTGAATATCCACATGCAGAGAATGCAGTTGGACTCCTACCTCACATCATATGCAAAAATTAACTCAGAATGAGTCAAAGACCTAAATGTAAGAGCTAAAACTATAAAAGTCTTAGAAGAAGAAAACCTAGGCATAAATTTTTGTGACCTTGGATTAGACAATGGCTTCAGGGACATGACACCTAACACAAACAACAATAGAAAAAATAAGTAAATTGGACTTCATTAAAATTAAGAACTTTTGTGCTTCAAAAGACACTCTCAAGAAAGTGAAAAGATAGCTCACAGAATGGGAATAAATATCTGCAAACCATATATTTGACAAGAGTCTAGTTCCCAGAATACAAAAAGGAAAAATCAACCCAAATAAAAAGACAAATAACCCAGTTTAAAAACGAGCAAAGAATCTGAATAGACTTTTCTCCAAAGAAGATATACAAATGGCCAATAAGTACATGAAAAGATGCTCAACATCATTAGGCATTAATAAAATGCAAATGGGACTCACAGTGATATATCATTTCATACACACTTAGGATGGCTATAATTTTAAAAATGTTAGTGAGGATATAGAGAAATTAGAATGCTCATATGTTGCTTTTGGGAATGTAAAATGTGAAGCCACTTTGAAAACCAGTTTAGCAGTTCCTCAAAACATTATAGATAGAATTACCAGAGGACTCAGCATTTCCACTCCTAGGTATATATTCAAGAGAAATGAAAACATATGTGCACAAAAAAACTTGTGAAAGAATGTTCATGACAGCATTACTCATAATAGCCAAAACAGAAACAAACCAAATTTCCATCAATTCATGAATGGGTAAACAAAATGTGGTATATCTATATAATGCAATATTATTCAGCTATATAAAGGAATGAAGTATCTACACATGCTACAACATAGGTTAACTTTGAAAATGTTATGCCCAATGGAAGAAGCCAGATACAAAATGCCACATATTGTATGATTCCATGAATGTGAAATGTCCAGAATAGGCAAAACTATGGAAACAATAAGTAGATTTTAGTCGCTGCCAGTGACTGAGGGGAGAGGGGAATCTGGAACGACACTAAAGGGTATGGGGTTTCTTTGGGGGGTGATGAAATGTTCTGGAATTAGTAATGATGGTATACAACCATGCAAATATACTAAAAACCAATAAGTTGTACACTTTAAAATGGTGAGTTTTATGGTATGTGAATTACATCTCTATCAAAAACATTTTTCTTATACCAATCAGAATGGCCATCATTAAAAAGTCTACACATAATAAATGCTGGAGAGGATATGGAGAAAAAGGAAACCTCCTATACTGTTGGTGGGAATGTAAATTGGTGCAACTACTGTGGAGAACAGTATGGAGGTTCTTTACAAAGTTAAAAATAGAGTTACCATATCATCCTGTAATCCCACTCTTGGGCATATATCCAGAGAAAAATCTAATTTGAAAATATACATGCATTCCAATGTTCATAGCAACACTATTTACAATAGCCAAGACATGGAAGCAACCTAAATGTCCATCAGCAGATGAATGAATAAAGAAGATGTGGTACATATATACAATCGAATATTACTCTGCCATAGAAAAGAATGAAATAATGCCATTTGCAGCAACATGGATAAACTTAGAGATTATCATGTTAAGTGAAGTAAGTCAGACAGAGAAAGACAAATATCATATGATATCACTTATAAGTGGAATCTTAAAAATGATACAAATGAATTATTTACAAAACAGAAATAGACGCACAAACATAGAAAACAAACATGGTTACCAAAGGGGATAGCAGGGGTGAGGGGGAGAGATAAATTAGGAGTTTGGGATTAACATATACAAACATATATAAAACAGATAAACAACAAGGGCCTACTGTATAGCACAGGGAACTATATTCAATATCTTGTAATAACCTATAATGGAAAAGAATCTGAAAAAGAATACATACGCTGAATCACTTTGCTGTACAGTTGAAACTAAAACTAACACAACATTGTAAATTAACTTACTTCAATAAAAATGGTTAAAACCATTTTTAAAAAGTGTAAGAAAGATATACCAGGCAAATATAAAGCTAAATAAAGCAAATATATATACATATATATTAATATCAGGAAAAAAATTGTAGGACAAAATGATACTAGATTACCAGAAATAATTTCCTTACACATTGATAAATATTCAATATACCAGAAATATATAGCAATTCTAAATTTGGAACTATTTACAAAGCTTCAAAATTGACATAGGTCAGGGGAAGATGGCGGAAGAGTAAGACGCAGAGATCACCTTCCTCCCAACAGATACACCAGAAATAAATCTACACGTAGAACAACTCCTACAGAACACCTACTGCATAGTGGCAGAAGACCTCAGACCTCACAAAAGGCAAAAAAACTCCCCACGTACCTGGGTAGGGCAAAAGAAAAAACAGAGACAAAAGAATAGGGACGGGACCGGCACCAGTGGGAGGGAGCTGTGAAGGAGGAAAGGTTTCCACACACTAGGAAGCCCCTTCGCGG
Source organism: Pseudorca crassidens (assembly GCF_039906515.1). NCBI lineage: Eukaryota > Metazoa > Chordata > Mammalia > Artiodactyla > Delphinidae > Pseudorca > Pseudorca crassidens. The sequence continues at coordinate 85,920,286 of NC_090317.1, forward strand.
GCAGAGACTGCGAGTGGTGGAGGGGGGAGCTTCGAGGCCGCGGAGAAGAGCACAGCAACAGGGGTGCAGAGGGCAAAGCGGAGAGATTCCCGCACAGAGGATCAGTGCCGACCGGCACTCACCAGCCCGAGAGGCTTGTCTGCTTACCAGCCGGGGTGGGCAGGGCTGCGAGCTGAGGCTCGGACTTTGGTCGGAGCGCAGGGAAAGGACTGGGGTTGGCTGCGTGAACACAGCCTGAAGGGGTTAGTGCACCACGGGTAGCTGGGAGGGAGTCTGGGAAAAGGTCTGGAGCTGCCGAAGAGACAAGAGACTTTTTCTTCCCTCTTTGTTTCCTGGTGCGTGAGGAGAGGGGATTAAAAGCGCTGCTTAAAGGAACTCCAGAGATGGGCGCGACCCAGGGCTAAAAGCGCGGACCCCAGAGACGGGCGGGAGACGCTAAGGCTGATGCTGCTGCCACCAAGGGGCCTGTGTGCGAGCACAGGTCACTATCCACACCCCTCTTCCGGAGAGCCTGTGCAGCCTGCCACTGCCAGGTTCCTGGGATCCAGGGACAACTTCCCCGGGAGAACGCACAGCGGGCCTCAGGCTGGTGCAACGTCATGCCCGCCTCTGCCGCCGCAGGCTTGCCCTGCACACCGCGCCCCTCCCTCCCCCTAGCCTGAGTGAGCCAGAGCCCCCGAATCAGCAGCTCCTTTAACCCCGTCCTGTCTGAGCAAAAAACAGACGCCCTCCAGCGACCTAAACGCAGAGGCAGGGCCAAATCCAAAGCTGAGCCCCTGGGAGCTGTGAGAACAAAGAAGAGAAAGGGAAATCTCTCCCAGCAGCCTCAGAAGCAGCGGATTAAAGCTCCACAATCAACTTGATGTACCCTGCAACTGTGGAATACCTGAATAGACAACGAATCATCCCAAATTGAGGAGGTGGACTTTGAGAGCAAGATCTATGATTTTTTCCCCTTTTACTCTTTTTGTGAGTGTGTGTGCTTCTGTGTGAGATTTTGTCTGTATAGCTTTGCTTCCACCATTTGCCCTAGGGTTCTATCTGTCCGTTTTTTTAAAAATGTTTTTTCTTAATAATTAATTTTAATAACTTTATTTTACTTTCTTTCTTTCTTTCTTTCTTTCTTTCTTTCTTTCTTTCTTTCTTTCTTTCTTTCTTTCTTCCTTTCCTTCCTTCCTTCCTTCCTTCCTTTCCTCCTGTAGACAACGAAACATCCCAAATTGAGGTGGTGGATTTTGAGAGCAAGATTTATGATTTTTTCCCCTTTTCCTCTTTTTGTGAGTCTGTATGTGTATACTTCTGTGTGAGATTTTGTCTGTATAGCTTTGCTTCCACCATTTGTCCTAAGGTTCTATCCGTCCGTTTTTTTAAATTTTTTTCTTAATAATTATTTTTAAATTTAATAACTTTATTATAATTTACTTTATTTTATTTTACTTTATCTTCTTTCTTTCTTTCTTTTTTCCTTCCTTTCCTACTTCCTTCCCTCCTTCCTTCCTCCCACTGTCCCTCCCTCCCTCCCTCCCTCCTTTCTTTCTTTCTTTCCTTCTTTCCTTCTCTCCTTCTTTTCTTCTTTCTTTCTTTCTTTCTTCTTTCCTTCCTTCCTACCTTCCTTCCTTTCTTTCTTTCTTTCTTTCTTTCTTTCTTTCTTTCTTTCTTTCTTTCTTTCTTTCTTTCTTCCTACTTCTACTAATTCTTTCTCTCTACTTTTTCTCCCTTTTATTCTGAGCCTTGTGGATGAAAGGCTCTTGGTACTGCAGCCAGGGGTCAGTGCTGTGCCTCTGAGGTGGGAGAGCCAACTTCAGAACACTGGTCCACAAAACACATCCCAGCTCCACATAATATCAAACGGCAAAAATCTCCCAGAGATCTCCATCTCAACGCCAGCACCCAACTTCACTCAATGACCAGCAAGCTACAGTGCTGGACAGTCTGACAAACAACTAGAAAGACAGGAACACACCCCACCCAGTACCAGAGAGGTTGCCTAAAATCATAATAAGTCCACAGACACCCCAAAACATACCACCAGACGTGGACCTGCCCACCAGAGAGACAAGAAACAGCCTCATCCACCAGAACACAGGCACTAGTCTCCTCCACCAGGAAGCCTACACAAAACACTGAACCAACCTTAGCCACTGGGGACAGACATCAAAAACAACAGAAACTACGAACCTGCAGCCTGCAAAAAGGAGACCCCAAACACAGTAAGATAAGCAAAATGAGAAGACAAAAAACACACAGCAGATGAAGGAGCAATATAAAAACGCACCAGACCTAACAAATGAAGAGGAAATAGGCAGTTTACCTGAAAAGGAATTCAGAATAATGATAGTAAAGATGATCCAAAATCTTGGAAATAGAATAGACAAAATGCAAGAAACATTTAACAAGTAACTAGAAGAACTAAAGATGAAACAAACAATGATGAACAACACAATAAATGAAATGAAAAATACTCTAGATGGGATCAATAGCAGAATAACTGAGGCAGAAGAATGGATAAGTGACCTGGAAGATAAAATAGTGGAAATAGCTACTGCAGAGCAGAATAAAGAAAAAAGAATGAAAAGAACTGAGGACAGTCTCAGAGACCTCTGGGACAACACTAAATGCACCAACATTCGAATTATAGGGGTTCCAGAAGAAGAAGAGAAAAAGAAAGGGACTGAGGAAATATTTGGAGAGATTATAGTTGAAAACTTCCCTAATATGGGAAAGGAAATAGTTAACCAAGTCCAGGAAGCACAGAGAGTCCCATACAGGATATATCCAAGGAGAAATATGCCAAGACACGTATTAATCAAACTGTCAAAAATTAAATACAAAGAAAGCATATTAAAAGCAGCAAGGGAAAAACAACAAATAACACACAAGGGAATCCCCATAAGGTTAACAGCTGATCGCTCAGCAGAAACTCTGCAAGACAGAAGGGAGTGGCAAGACATACTGAAAGTGATGAAGGAGAAAAACCTGCAACCAAGATTACTCTACCCAGCAAGGATCTCATTCAGATTTGGTGGAGAAATTAAAACGTTTACAGACAAGCAAAACATGAGAGAGTTCAGCACCACTAAACCAGCTTTACAACAAATGCTAAAGGAACTTCTCTAGGCAAGAAACACAAGAGACGGAAAAGACCTACAATAATGAACCGAAAACAATTTAGGAAATGGGAATAGGAACATACATATCGATAATTACCTTAAATGTAAATGCACTAAATGCTCCCACCAAAAGACATAGATTGGCTGAATGGATACAAAAACAAGACCCATATATATGCTGCCTACAAGAGACCCACTGCAGACCTAGAGACACATACAGACTGAAAGTAAGGGGATGGAAAAAGATATTCCATGCAAATGGAAACCAAAAGAAAGCTGGAGAAGCAATTCTCATATCAGACACAATACTTTAAAATAAAGACTATTAGAAGAGACAAAGAAGGACACTACATAATGATCAAGGGATCGATCCAAGAACAAGATATAACAACTGTAAATATGTATGCACCCAACATAGGAGCACCTCAATACATAAGGCAAATACTAACAGCCATAAAAGGGGCAATTGACAGTAACACATTCATAGTAGGGGACTTTAACACCCCACTTTCACCCATGGACAGATCATCCAAAATGAAAATAAATAAGGAAACACAAGCTTTAAATGATACATTAAACAAGATGGACTTAATTGATATTTATAGGACATTCCATCCAAAAACAACAGAATACACATTTTTCTCAAATGCTCATGGAACATTCTCCAGGATAGATCATATCTTGGGTCACAAATCAAGCCTTGGTAAATTTAAGAAAATTGAAGTTGTATCAAGTATCTTTTCCGACCACAACGCTATGAGACTAGATATCAATTACAGGAAAAGATCTGTAAAAAATACAAACACATGGAAGCTAAACAATACACCACTTAATAACGAAGTGATCACTGAAGAAATCAAAGAGGAAATCAAAAAATACCTAGAAACAAAGGACAATGGAGACACGATGACCCAAAACCTATGGGATTCATCAAAAGCAGTTCTAGGGGGCTTCCCTGGTGGCGCAGTGGTTGAGAGTCCGCCTGCCGATGCAGGGGAATACGGGTTCGTGCCCTGGTCTGGGAAGATCTCACATGCCGCGGAGCGGCTAGACCCGCGAGCCATGGCCACTGAGCTTGCGTGTCCAGAGCCTGTGCTGTGCAACAGGAGAGGCCACAGCAGTGAGAGGCCTGCATACTGCAAAAAAAAAAAAAAAAAAAAGCAGTTCTAGGAGGGAAGTTTATAGCAATACAAGCCTACCTTAAGAAATAGGAAACATCTCGAGTAAACAACCTAACCTTGCACCTCAAGCAATTAGAGAAAGAAGAACAAAAAACCCCCAAAGTCAGCAGAAGGAAAGAATTCATAAAAATCATATCAGAAATAAATGAAAAAGAAATGAAGGAAACAATAGCAAAGATCAATAAAACTAAAAGCTGGTTCTTTGAGAAGATAAACAAAATAGATAAACCATTAGCCAGACTCATCAAGAAAAAAAGGAAGAAGACTCAAATCAATAGAATTATAAATTAAAAAGGAGAAGTAACAACTGAAACTGCAGAAATAAAAAAGATCATGAGAGATTACTACAAGCAACTATACGCCAATAAAATGGACAACGTGGAAGAAATGGACAAATTCTTAGAAATGCACAACCTGCCAATACTGAATCAGGAAGAAATAGAAAATATGAACAGACCAATCACAAGCACTGAAATTGAAACTGTGATTAAAAATCTTCCAACCAACAAATGCCCAGGACCAGATGGCTTCACAGGTGAATTCTATCAAACATTTAGAGAAGAGCTAACACCTATCCTTCTCAAACTATTCCAAAATATAGCAGAGGGAGGAACACTCCCAAATTCCTTCTGCAAGGCCACCATCACCTTGATACCAAAACCAGACAAAGACGTCACAAAGAAAGAAAACTACAGGCCAATATCACTGATGAACATAGATGCAAAAATCCTCAACAAAATACTAGCAAACAGAATCCAACAGCACATTAAAAGGATCATACACCATGATCAAGTGGGGTTTATTCCAGGAATGCAAGGATTCTTCAATATACGCAAATCAATCAATGTGATAAACCATATTAACAAATTGAAGGAGAAAAACCATATGATCATCTCAATAGATACAGGGAAAGCTTTTGACAAAATTCAACACCCATTTATGATAAAAACCCTTCAGAAAGTAGGCATAGAGGGAACTTTCCTCAACATAATAAAGGCCATATATGACAAACCCACAGCCAACATCATCCTCAAAGGTGAAAAACTGAAAGCATTTCCACTAAGATCAGGAACAAGACAAGGTTGCCCACTCTCACCACTCTTATTCAATATAGTTTTGGAAGTTTTAGCTGCAGCAATCAGAGAAGAAAAGGAAATAAAAGGAATCCAAATTGGAAAAGAAGAAGTAAAGCTGTCACTGTTTGCAGATGACATGATACTATATATAGAGAATCCTAAAGATGCTACCAGAAAACTACTAGAGCTAATCAATGAATTTGGTAAAATAGCAGGATACAAAATGAATGCACAGAAATCTCTGGCATTCCTATACACTAAGGATGAAAAATCTGAAAGGGAAATCAAGAAAACACTCCCATTTACCATTGCAACAAAACGAATAAAATATCTAGGAATAAACCTACCTAAGGAGACAAAAGACCTGTATGCAGAAAATTATAAGACACTGATGAAAAAATTAAAGATGATACAAATAGATGGAGAGATATACCATGTTCTTGGATTGGAAGAATCAACCTTCTGAAAATGACTCTACTACCCAAAGCAATCTATAGATTCAATGCAATCCCTATCAAACTACCACTGGCATTTTTCACAGAACAAGAACAAAAAATTTCACAATTTGTATGGAAACACAAAAGACCCCGAATAGCCAAAGCAATCTTGAGAACGAAAAACAGAGCTGGAGGAATCAGGCTCCCTGACTTCAGACTATACTACAAAGCTACAGTAATCAAGACAGTATGGTACTGGCACAAAAACAGAAAGATAGATCAGTGGAACAGGATAGAAAGCCCAGAGATAAACCCACGCACATATGATCACCTTTTCTTTGATAAAGGAGGAAGGAATGTACAGTGGAGAAAGGACAGCCTCTTCAATAAGTGGTGCTGGGAAAACTGGACAGGTACATGTAAAAGTATGAGATTAGATCACTCCCTAACACCATACACAAAAATAAGTTCAAAATGGATTAAAGACCTAAATATAAGGCCAGAAACCATCAAACTCTTAGAGGAAAACATAGGCAGAACACTCTATGACATAAATCACAGCAAGATCCTTTTTGACCCACCTCCTAGAGAAATGGAAATAAAAACAAAAATAAACAAATGGGATCTAATGAAACTTCAAAGCTTTTGCACAGCAAAGGAAACCATAAACAAGACCAAAAGACAACTCTCAGAATGGGAGAAAATATTTGCTTATGAAGCAACTGACAAAGGATTAATTTCCAAAATTTACAAGCAGTTCATGCAGCTCAATAACAAAAAAAATACAACCCAGTCCAAAAATGGGCAGAAGACCTAAATAGACATTTCTCCAAAGAAGATATACAGACTGCCAACAAACACATGAAAGAATGCTCAACATCATTAATCATTAGAGAAATGAAAATCAAAACTACAATGAGATATCATCTCACACCAGTCAGAATGGCCATCATCAAAAAATCTAGAAACAATAAATGCTGGAGAGGGTGTGGAGAAAAGGGAACACTCTAGCACTGCTGGTGGGAATGTGAATTGGTACAGCCACTATGGAGAACAGTATGGAGGTTCCTTAAAAAACTACAAATAGAACTACCATATGACCCAGCAATCCCACTATTGGACATATACCCTGAGAAAACCACAATTCAAAAAGAGTCATGTACCAAAATGTTCATTTCAACTCTATTTATAATAGCTTGGAGATGGAAACAACCTAAGTGCCCATCATCGGATGAATGGATAAAGAAGATGTGACACATATATACAATGGAATATTACTCAGCCATAAAAGGAAACAAAATTGAGCTATTTGTAATGAGGTGGATAGACCTAGAGTCTGTCATACAGAGTGAAGTAAGTCAGAAAGAAAAAGACAAATACCGTATGCTAACACATATATATGGAATTTAAGAAAAAAAAATGTCATGAAGAAACTAGGGGTAAGACAGGGATAAAGACACAGACCTACTGGAGAACGGATTTGAGGATATGGGGAGGGGGAAGGGTGAGCTGTGACAGGGCGAGAGAGAGGCATGGACATTTATACACTAACAAACTTAAGGTAGATAGCTAGTGGGAAGCATGGTGCTTTGTGACCACCTGGAGGGGTGGGATAGGGAGGGTGGGAGGGAGGGAGATGCAAGAGTGAAGAGATATGGGAACATATTTATATGTATAACTGATTCACTTGTTATAAAGCAGAAACTAACACACCATTGTAAAGCAATTATACCCCAATAAAGATTTTTTTAAAAATTGACATAGTTACAAGGAGACATTAACAAATTTTCCATATCAACAAGCAGACAACATTCTGGAAGAATATAGAGCATTTGAGCCAGATTAACAAAGATGACTTAATTGAAGTATATAGTACTCTGAACCCAGTTGTAAAATGTGCATTTTTTTCAAGTTCTCATGGAATTTTTACCAAAAATTATCACACGTTTGTCCATAAAGCAAATCTCGATAGATTTCAAACAATTGAAATCTTACAAAGTTTGTTCTCTAAGGAGAATGGAATTAAATTGGAAATGGCAAGGGCACTGATCTGTCAAAACAGAAGCTGGCCCATAGGGCTTGGCACCAATTGGTAGAGGCCTCCTTCTGTGTTAGGCATTAACCCTTTAGTTGCTGGATGATAATCTGTAGGTCTTAGCAGTCCTGGGAAAGGGACTGAGGTGGCCAGGGCTACTGGGTAAGTGATGGAGAAACTAAGAAAGCCTGGAGCAGTGCGTATTTACCAAATGGTCTGGAAATAGTTTTAAAATTCATATGTCCATACAATTGTGCATCTGTGGAATATCAGCCCTGTTTAGTAGGCCAATTATACAATCAGATGCTTATATTCAAAAGGAAGAAAGTCTGAAAATTAATAAGCTGTGCATCCAACTCGAGAAATTAAAAAAAGAACAACACTAGCTAACTGCCTTACGTTTGGTAGTGTATATATGTCCATGCCTCTTTATCGCTTTGTCACAGTTTACCCTTCCCCCTCCCCATAGCCTCAAGCTAATGGGAAGCAGCCGCATAGCACAGGGAGATCAGCTCGGTGCTTTGTGACCGCCTGGAGGGGTGGGATAGGGAGGGTGGGAGGGAGGGAGACGCAAGCGGGAAGAGATATGGGAATATATGTGTATATATAACTGATTCATTTTGTTGTGAAGCTGAAACTAACATACCATTGTAAAGCAATTATACTCCAATAAAGATGTTAAAAAAAAAAAGAACAACAGAATAAATCCAAGTAAAGTGAAAAGAAAAGGATAATGATAAGGAAAATAGCTAAATAAAAAGTAAAGGACATCACAGAAAGAATCAGAAAGCCAAAAGTTGACTATTTTAAAAAACTTATAAAAGTGACAAACTTTTGGCAAGATTGATCAAGAGGAAGAAAGAGAAGGTACATATAAACAAGGTTAAGAGGATATAAATGCAACAGAGATTTTTAAAAATATGGAGATAAGAAGTTTATGCAAATAAATTTGAAAAATGACATGAAATAGAAAAATTCCTAGAAAACCGTAATTTAACAACACTGACAAGAAGAAATAGCAAACTGGAATGATTCTATAGCTATTTAAAAGGCTGTATCCATTAAAATTTTTCTTACAAAGAAGACACCAAGCCCGGATATTTTTACCTGGAAGTTGTGCTAAATATTTAAAGAACGAACAGTTCCTTGGACAAACTCTGTGAGAAAATAGAATGAAAGGAAATAGTTCCCACTTCATTTTATGACACAAAAGTCAAACAGGGACCTGGAACTATGAGAATGGAAAATGTACAGGTCACTCTCATTCATAAACGAAATGCCAAATTCCTGAACAAAATATTAATGAACTAAATCCAGCAGTTTTTATTTATCCTAGGATTGCAAGATAAGTTCCAAACAAGAAAAACCTCTAATGTAATTCACATTAACAGATTAAAATAGAAAATCAACCTGTCATCTCAGTGGATACAGAAGGCATGTTTATAAAATTCAACATTTACTCATCTTTAAAATATCCTAATATATAAGTAGGACTACATAAAATTAAAAACTTCTGTATAGCAGAGGAAACAACAAAATGAAAGCCAACCTGTGGAATGGTAGAAAATGTTTGCAAACCTTATATCTGATAAAGAGTTAATATCCAAAATATATAGGGAAATACTACAACCCAACAGCCAAAAAACCAAATACCTACTTTAAAAATGGACAAGAGCCTGAATAGATATTTCTATAAGGAAGACATACAGATGGACAACAGGTATATGAAAAGATGTTCAACATCATCAATTATCAAGGAAATGCAAATCAAAACCACAGTGAGATATCATCTTACACTAGTTAGGATGGCTATCCTAAAAAAATGAAATACAACTGTTGACAAGGATGTGGAAATAAAGGGAAACCTCATACATTGTTGGTGGGAATGTTAATCGGTGCTGCTATGGAAAGCAGTATGGTGAATCCTCCAAATGTTAAAAAGAGAACTACTATGTGATCCAGCAATCTCCTTTCTGGGTATATATCCAAAGAAATTGAAATCAGTATCTCAGAGAGATACCTACACTCTCATATTCACAGCAGCATTATTCACAATGGTCAAGATATGGAAGTAACCTAAGTGCCCACTGGTGAATGAATGGATAAAGGAAATGTACATATACATGCATATATGTAATGGAATATTATTCAGGCTTTAAAAAGAAAGAAATCCTGCCATTTGCAACACCATGGATGAAACTGGAGAATATTATACTAAGTGATGTAAACCAAGAACAGAATGAAAAATACTGCTTGATACCACATATGTTTAGGATCTAAAAATGTCAAACTCATGAAAGCAAAAAATAGAATGGTGGCTGCTAAGGGCTAGGATGGGGCAGGGGAAATGAGAAGGTATTAGTCAAATGGTACAAAGTTTTGTTTTTGCAAGAAAAATACATCTTAGAAATCTACTGTACAGCATAGTGCCTACAGTTAATAATATTGTACACATTAAAAATTGCTAAGAAGGTAAATCTTTTGTTAAATAATTATTATTGGCTAATAATAATAGTAAATAAAGTAGATAGGAGTAAAAAAAAGTCCTATTGGCAAACTAAGAACAAACTGGAACTTTCTTAACCTGTTAATGGTATCTACAAAAAAAATTATAGCAAACTTACTCAATGGTGAAACTTTAAAAGCATTACCTTTAAAATTAGGTTCAACATAAACATGCACAATACTAACATTTCTATTCGACGTTGGTGCGCATGTATCAAAGGTAGGAGGTCCTAGCAGTGCAGTAATATAAGAAAAGAGATTTTAAAAAATAAGGATTGGAAGGGAAAAAAGAAAACTGTCATTTACATATAAATTATCAAAATTAATAAGAAAGTTTATCAGGTTTGCTAGTTGCAAATGCAATATACGAAAAAACCACAATTATGTTTGTACTCATTAGCAATAAATTGGTATAAAATGTAATTTTCTAAAAAGGTATACAATAGCAACAAAAATAAGCAAAAAAAGTCTTATACTGATGTATAAGCCCTTTTAACTTATAAAACTTCACTCAAATAACATCGAAAAAGTCTAAATAGAGAGGCACACCATGTTTACAGAAGACTCGATATCACAAAATGTTAATTCTCCTTAAATTGATATACAGATTGACTGTAATTCCAATCAAAATCCCAAAAGGGGTGTGTGTGTGTGTGTGTGTGTGTGTGTGTGTGTGTGTGTGTGTGTAACTTGAAAAAGTGATTCCAAAATTTATGGGGACAAAAATCCTCATTGCATAATTGTTCATAACCCAAAACGAAACTACCTAAAGGTACATCAATAGTAAGATGGATAAGTAAATCATGGGATATTCACAAAATGTAATATTACACAGCAAGGAGAATAAACCAACTGCATGCAACAATATTATACATGGCACAAAAAAACATAACACTGAATGCGAAAAACCAAGTCACAGATGAATATACACAGCTGTTCAAGCACTTTACACACGTTAATGCATTTAATCCTCAAAACCGTCATTAAGTGATTGTGTGCATCCCCTCCCCCACTGCCCACTGTGGGGGTGGGCAGGTCTTCTAGAGAGAATGCTCCGAGCAGGAGGTAATTCAGATCTTTCTGGGGTAAATAACCTGGCCTCCTCAGCAAGGGAGGTGAGGCAGACATTGCCCAGGGCACTAGCTAAGTTTATTATATCTGCGGTCTGACATAATTCAGTCAATCACTAATGAGTTACTGTCTTGTATACACAGAGCCCCATGCTTGGCTATGGTGAGTGGTAGAGTGGAAGTAGCACAGAGCGACCATTTACTGAGTATCTGCTATGTGCCAGGCTTCGGGCTTGATGCTGGGGATATGATGGGCAAAAAGACCACACACCCACTTTCTTGTTTAAATAATCATAATAATAATAATAAGATTTATTGAGTATTTACTATGCACCGGACATTCTTCTAAGCATTTTATATGCTTTAGTTCTCTAATCTTCACAACACTATTACTAACTTCTTTTGACAGGTGAGGAAATGGAAGGACAGGTAAGTTAAGAGAATTGTCCAAGGTCACAGAGGCAGGAGGTGGCAGAGCTGGGACTCAAAGCTAGGCAGTCTGAATCACTGAATCACCTCAACAACATGGGGAAGTAGGTATTAATTCTGTCTTCCAGCTGAGGAAAGACGGGCTCAGAAATAAAGTGAGCACATATTTATTTTGCACCCTCTATATGACAAACACTATAATAGGTGATTTATATCTATTATTTCTCCAATCTGAAAGACAGAGTTCCCAGGAATATAAGGGTCCTAACAATGGAGGACCCAGGTATGCAGAGAGTGGCTTGCCTGCTTGCCAGCTAAACCCAACAGCCCCTTAGAAAGGACAGAGTGGCTTGGTGAGTGAGGGTGGGGTGTAATTCTCAGTCTCATCCAGGCTCCTAGATCACCAGATGAGAGATTGAAACTGCTGGTGGAGAGGAGGAGGAAGAAGAACAGGAGGTTGGTTTTTACCCCTCTCCCTCTATCCACAGCCTCCATTCTACATAGTATATTTAACATCCTACATCTTCCTGGATCCTCCCCTCACTAGCCCTGAGCCTGGACCTCCTCTAGCATTAGCATAGTGGAAGCTTGGTCAGTTGGTCCTTGAGATGTCTGGGTCCCACACTCCACAGCTGTCTTATCTCTGCACACCTTATGGCTCCTCAGGCCAACATTCTTGGGCTGGCAGCACCTTGATCCACAACTGTACACTGTTATCTATTGGAAATGGTATAGTCTACTTAAAAAATATATTTTACAGGTTTTGTTTGCTTCCCCTTTGAACCTGCTCTTTCTTAAATTTTCAAAGTGAACATTACACCAGCAGGCTTTCCCTGAATGTCTTCTCCCTCAACTCCCCAGAGCAGCAAAAGTGTCCATATGTGCCAAGAAGGCAATGCAGGACACAGGACACCCAGCCTTTCCCAACCCAGTCAGAGGCTTATTAGAAGAGGCCTGAGAAAGGGGAGGAGCAAAACCGACCAATGATACGGTACTGTTGTGTACCCATCACCTGTCCTCTGAGAAACAATGCCAGGAACCATCACCTTATTTCACCCAAGCACTATCAGACAGTACTAATTTCCAGACACTTCACTGATGTCGCCAAAATAAAACATTTAGGCTAACATTGAACTAGAAACATCAAATTTCCAATAAGAAGTATTCCAAACAAGCTCTGGTGAAGAAAGAAAAAAATTCCTAGTCAAAAATCCCTCTGATTATGATGGTCTTTATATAATCCTCATTCTTTCTCTGTCTTCATCTCTCTCTTTCTATCTTTCTTTCTCTACCTTTTTGACATTAGCCTCTTGTTATCTATCCTACAGCTATTTCATCCAGCTGCTCATCTATTCCAACTTTCAGGTTGGGGTGGGGGTGGTTGGGGGGAATATCCTTTGCTCTTCTACATCCACTCTACCACCACCACCTTGAAGCCCACGGAAGCAAACCCCACTTACAGCCCCTCCTGCGTTGCAGCCTGCTGTTGCCACCGTTGTGTGGAATCCAGATCTTCTGCAATCTGGTTTGGGTGAGTTCTCCCATCTCTCGAGACATCCTAGGCGTCGCAGCTAATGACACCACTGTCCTCAAGGTACCGGGCCTCACTTTGTCTTATTAGCTGTCTCTTCTGTTGCTGTGGTCACAGCAGGTGGTGGACAGAGTTGGGACAAGGAGGTGTGCTGGGGTTCTGAGCTCTCTAGCAGCCTGTCTCCAGCCCCTCTCCTGTCTCCTAGTCATTGCCTGACTTGTCTGCCTCTGCTCCTGTATGTACCAGTGGGGGCCTGGGTGCAGAGGAGAGGTTGGACAGAGGTCAGCAGAGGCCTCTGAACTCCGAGGGCTGTGTACATAAGAGATAAGTTGGAGCCCAGCAAGGAAGACAGCCAGCAAGACAGCCCATGTCTGGCCAGTCACTTCCCTCCAATGAAGACAGGACTAGTAGAGTATGCAAATAAAAGACCGAAGATCACGTGCTTATATCCTGTGTGGGGTGGGGAGGAAAAGGTGATGCAGGCAGATCTCAGCAGCTTTCATAGCTTCAAAATAAAAAAACAGGCCCAAGTAGAATGTCAAATTCCAACCCAGAAACAGAGATCCACATCAGAAATGCAAGATTCCCAAGTACAAATACACAAGCACAAAGTCCCTATTGAAAAACGCAATGTTTTGAGCTAGCAATCTTAGGTCTGAACTGGAAGTAGAAGGTTTACTGCCTCAATGCCCTCCCCCGCAAATGGCATTGCAACCCTTGTCTTCCCTGAATTCTGCTACCTTTCCTACTGAAGGGCCTCTCTCTCCTAAAATGTGCTACCCAGGACACTCTCGGAGAGATGGGCACTATCTGATCATCTTTATGCTCTCTCCAGCCAAAGCTAAATAAATCAGAGTAAATCGGACACCTTGGGAAGAGAAGTGAATGCAGCCATTGCTAGGGGGAGAGATGATAAGCACTGTTCACATGACTGCCAACTGCCATCAGGTCCCCTAGGGAGAAAGGCATTGTGATCTGACCCAGAACCATACTAAAGTTCTTCATGCCAAGTCATGGGGATGGAGGCTTAGCGGGGGAGGCTGCAGCAGGCAGAGTGTGGTGAGTTGGGAGCAATGGCCTCAAAGTAGGACAAGTCCATAGGCCAGAGCCATCCTACCCAGATGTCTCTGCTTTACCCTCCCCCATCCCCCTGGTTGTTTTGAAGCTTTTATGTGTAGTACTCATCTAACAGCATAGCTTACCTGGAAGACGTCCAAGTGTGCTCTTACTTCATTCTTTTGCAACCTTCCCACCCCTTGATGAACCTCCAGTGATTGGCTACAAGAAAGCTCAATTTCTTCCACTGAGCTGGGCAACACTGGGGCAATCTCATGGGGATAGCAATCTCCAATCCCTGACCTCCAATGCTCTCAGCTCCACTTTGCCTTTTAAGAAGTTCCCTAAAATATATTCTCAGAATCCTAGTCTACATAAGGGTTAGATTCCCTCCATTTGTTGTGTATAAATCATACCAAACTTTCAATACATTTCAAAGCCTGCCCTTCTAAATGAATCTACTGAGGCAGTGGATAACAGTGGTTAAAAGCAATGAGCTCTGGAGTCACACTACTGGAGTGGAATCCCACCTCTGCCCCTTGCTATGACACGCTGGGTAGAAGACTTAATTTTTCAGTGCCGTGGTGTTTTCATCTCATAAGAGTACCTACTCCCTTAGGGTTGTTGAAGATTCAATGTGTTAACACATATAAAGTAACCTGGAAAATGTTCATTATATATTACCTAACACTGATTCCCTTTGTGAAGTAAAAGGTCAGTTACCTCCTTGGCTAATATGCAACTTCTGGTGTAATGCTGAGCATTCAGGAAACACTCAGTAAAGGAAACTTACAAAATTATGACAAAGGGTTAACATTTATAATAAATAAAGAGCTCATGCCAATCAGTTAGAAAGATGAATTCACTTTTACTTTTTTGGTTTTGTGATACAGAAGTCCCCTAGAAATCATTGCATCCAACCCTCTCAGGTAAGAAGATGGAAGCCTAGAGAGGGAAGTATTTTCCTAAGATCCTATAGTAAATTAAGTCACCAAGTTAGAAATAGAACACTGGGGATCTGATTTCTCCAGTCCAGGGTTTTTCTTTGGTTAACTGATCAATCAAGCTTGATTTAAGAATGTGGTCTTCTAGATTAGCTCAGAACATTTAGAGTCTTAGAACTAGAGTTTGGAAGACATGCAACTCTCTTAATCGTAATAAGTCTCCTAACTGGTATCACTCTGCTAAGGCTAGTAATCTGAATAATAACCCTTTACATGTATGTTTTCCATGGCCCACAAAGAAACATATTCCTCATCATAGTTGCTCCTTCCAAACATTCTCACTAGCCTCACAGGGAAACTGAGGTCTAGGGAGGGGAAGTGGCTTGTCCGAGGTAATCAATCCAGTCACATGAACCCCTCTTCTATGTTTACAGTTTTGTCCTCATGACCCTGCCAAGAGGCAGAAAGATAAATTTAGCAGCAGGAAATCTGAGATAGGAGCTTAGTGGGCTTTTGACAAGGTCTGAAAGGGTAAACTTAGGATCCAGGCTTGAAAACCCAACTTAAAACTACCTGGAACTGAGTGTGTGTGTGTGTGTGTGTGTGTGTGTGTGTGTGTGTGTGTGTGCGCGTGTGTGTGTGTTTTAACCATTGTTATCAATTCTGATCCCCAGAAGTAGGAAAACTAAACAAGCTTTATGGGAAGGCCTCAGCCCTGGCTCTTCTCAATCAAACGTGTCTCTCCAGTCATGTCTCTCTTTAGACCCCTGTGGTTAAATTGTGCCAGCTGACTCACTAGGCCCCCAAACTTACTGTGTACTTTTTTGCCTCTGGGCCTTTGCTCAGCCTGGAATGCCTTCTCTTCCCTTCCCTTCTCAGTGAAATCTGACTCACTCTTCAAGGCCAGGCTCAATGCTCACCTCCTCTGAGAAGCCTTGTCTTTGGTTCCCACATTGCCTATATGCTTCTGTTTATCTGTGCAAGTATCCACCTTTTACCGGTCTACTTTCCTACTAGACTGTGAGCTCCTTAAGGATGGGAGTGGATCTCAGTTATCTGTGATCTGTTTCCAGGTGTCCAGCTCAGGCCCTGGCACAGAGGAGACTTGCTCAATCTACATCTCTCTGCCCTAGATGAGATGAACATGTGTACAAATAATCCCCATTCAACAAAGGTAAATTTTATAAAAAGAGAGCTATCCAGGGAACTGGGTGGGGGAACTAACTTGGTCTGAAGGTAGAAGGTGGTAGTAGGATCTAGAAAGTTTCTCAACCCTGAATGGGGCAGAACAGAAAGAACAAAAGAATGAAGTCCCCCCCCAGAAAAAAGTTCCAATTAATGGTTACAGAAAAAATTGTTCACTCAGTATCAGAGACTCACTCAAGACCAAGAGCTGAGTCACAAATTCTAATTTGGGGTTAACTCTATGGAGGAAAAGCATAAAGTATGACTACCTGAGGCCCACAGATCCTGACCATCCTCCCAAAGTATGGAGTGTATGGGAGAATCTCATTAAAAGCAGTATCAAGACAGTACTGATGGGTATCAAAATCACAAATGGGGTCTTCTTATTGGTAATTCTTCGAGTGTGTGGGTGTGAATGCATTTGTGTTAGGGTGAGGAGGGGAGATTGCATGCTTACAGGTCAGGTGCCTATATGTGAATATCAGGCCTTCTGTGGCAGCAGCCTAGGATCCACTTCCTCCTTGGCCACTGCCCTGGCCCACCATCCCCCTACTACTTTCAGCCCCATGCCTGGGGCCCAAAGTTTGCTCTATCCTAGTCCTAGGAGTAGCCCTCCACAGACCATAGTCACTCAGGGAGAAGAGCAGCTGGAGGGTTATGTGTGGTATTGCCTGTGGAGGCTACAGAAAAAGTAGGATCACTAAGACAGAGCACGGAAGTCCTGAAATATTTCAGAAGAGCTTTAGTTCCTGTCATCCCACTCCTCTTCACCTTGTGACAGTCCTCTGAGGGAAATAGGAGGGACTTCAATTTCCATTTTGGTGAGGAGGCTATTGAAGCCCAGAGAAGCTAAAAGACTTGTTCAAAGTGTCACAGCAAACCAGCCCTACTTTATACACCAGTTGGGAGGTAAGAGATACAATCTCTATCACCCAGTTCATTCAAAACTGGACTAGACCATGTTAAAGAGACTTCTAAAGTGCTAGGGAACTGCCCTTTGGGCCAGTGTTCCACAAAGACACGTCAGAATGGATGATAGATAATGAAATATAGAAATCATGTTATCCCCAACTTCCCATACACTTTAGTGAACAGTTTGAGTGTCCACCTATTCCAAGAAAACTTTCCAGAGAGCCTAAAGAATGGATTTGGGTTTGTGTTAACTCCTATCTATTTTTCCTTCTGTTTCACCTACCTGTTCTCCTAGAGGTTTTTTCTTCCATCGCTAGTTATCCAATACACGACACACGGCTCTCTTGCATTTAGACCCCCAAAGCAGGTACAGAGAGTGGCATCAAGCAGGGAGCCTGGAGGCACTCGTTGGCTCCCTGGGAAGGCTGGGGAAGTACCCTTGGTAAGAGGGGGTGTGTGCCCGCTGTTGAAATATCAGCTGCCAAAGAAGTTCCTGAGTCACCCAGAGCCTTTTCTCTTCAGGCCAACCATGTGTTCGCCTTGCCCCAAAGGTCAGAACTAATATTAACAAGCTACTGCAGAATGGGGAAATGAAAACCAGCAATGTAAACAGGCAAGATCTGGATTTCCTTGGGGCTGGTTCAGATTGGTCTTCAGTGTAAATCAGCACGATCCCCTACTGGAAAGTGATTTGGCAATATGAAGCAAGAGCAATAAAAATGTTCATTTCCTTTGTCCTAATTATTCCACTCTTGGGACTCAATCCTAAGCCAATAACCACCAAAACATGGAAAAGCTTAAAGCACCAACATCTTAATTTTAATTGCAGGGCTATTTTCTGATGGCAACAACTAGAATGTAACCTTTAAGTCCTCCAGGAGGAAAAGCAGCTCTTTGGGTCTTTTTTGCAGACACTGAGAATGATGGTTTTAAGGCTATGGAATTCTGGGGGAAAAGTAATTATGCCACAATTCTGGGTGAGGAACCTAAGGATGCGAAGTTATGCTTTTCCCTGGACATTGGGCATGTCTATTATTTCTATTTTTATGTTATCAAAAACAAGTCACTAACCTGTTGATGCTCTTGCTATTGCCCTTTATTTGTTCATTCATTCAACAAATATTTATTAACTCCTAATATGTGTTGTGCGCTATATTAGGGGATGGGGCTAACAAGATGAATCAGATATGGTCATTGCTCTCAAGCTCTTGGCAGTCTAGTGACAGAAATAGAAATCAGTGGTAGCTGTGCATTGTAAGCGCTGTGACAGAATGGACCATAGGGTGATGTGGGGGCCCAGAGGAAAAGATCTAACTGGGGAGGTTAGAAAAAACTTACTCAGGAAAATATTCCTTGAGCTGATTAAGACAGGGGTTGAATCCTGGCTCTACTGCTTCTGTGATACTGGGGTGAATTCACTGAACCTCTCTTAGCCTCAATGCCCCTTACAGTGTTGCCCTGATAATGAAATGAGATAATGCATATGGAAGAGCCATAGGTTATATTGGAAGACAGTGCTGCTCTGGAACTTGGGTAGCCCACTTAAACTCTCTTGGCCTTGATTTTAATAATCTGAGAAACAGAGCAAAGAGGAAGTACCTGTCAGGCCACATCCTAAGGGATGCTATAAGGCCCAAGACAAATAATGACTACAGGGTGAGCTTGATACAGCTTCCCCATCTCACGCCCCCAGCCCAATAAAGCCAGAGGCCCTCTTCTAAATCTTACTCCACTAGAGTGCTTCTTTTTTTCCCTCATTTTCCCCGTGGTTTATTGAAAAGGTTCAATACTCACTATTTTGCAGCCTGCCACCCCCCAATATGTTTTGGGATCTTTCCATATCACTACACATAGAACATTTCATTATTCCCCCCCTTTTAAAAAAAATATTTTATATTGGAGTATAGTTGATATACAATGTTGTGTTAGTTTCAGGTGTATAGCAAAATACATCATATACTGTTTATTCTTTTTCAGATTCTTTTCCCATACAGGTTACTACAGAGTATTGAGTAGAGTTCCCTGTGCTGTATAGTGGGTCCTTGTTTCTCTATTTTATATATTGTAGTGTGTATATATATTAAAAAAGCGAGGTAAATTTGAACACAAAATTAACAATTTTAAAGTCTATGATTAAGTGGTATTTAGTACATTTTGCAAAGATTTCATTTATATGAAATATCAAAAATAGGTAAACCCACAGGAACAGAAAGCAAATTGATGCCATAAAGGTGCTGGTGGTGGAGGGCATAGGGACTAACTGCTTAATGCGTAATGGTTATGTATTTCCCTTTGGGGTGATGTTTTGGAACTAGGTAGAGGTGATGGTTCCTCATTCCTTTTATTATTAGTTTTTTAAATATGGTAAAATATACATAACATAAAAATTAAACATTTTTAATTAAGATTCTTTTGGCACAAAAGCATATAGATCAATGGAACAGAATAGAAAGCCTGGATATAAACCCACACACCTACTTTCAATTAATCTTGGACAAAGGAGGCAAGAACATACAATGGAGAAAAGACAGTCTCTACAGCAAGTGGTGCTGGGAAAGTTGGACAGCCTTATGTAAATCAATGAAGTTAGAAGACTCACACCATACATGAAAATAAATTCAAAATGGTTTAAAGACTTAAATATAAGACGTGACACCATAAAAAAAAAACTCTTAGAAAAAGAACATAGGCAAAAAATTCTCAGACATAACTCCTGGTAATATCGTCTTAGATCAGTCTCCCAAGGCAAAAGCAATAAAGCAAATAAGTGGGACCTAATCAAACTTAAAAGCTTTTGCACAACAAAGGAAACCATAAACAAAACGAAAAGATGACCTAAGGACTGGGAGAAAGTATTTGCAAACGATGACCGACGACCATCAAGATCTTAATTTCCAAAATGGAGTGCGTTTCTTATTGCTCCCTCCTCCGGCCGCAAAGTTCCCTTCGCGCATTCCCCCGCCCACATTTACATGCAGGGTTACGCCAGCCACTCCCTAGTCGCTGGGTGCCGCAGCCCTCTTCGTACTCAGGGGCGCAGTCTGAACACTGTGGGCGGGGCTTCGGTCGCTGCGCGGTTCCGCCACTTAAAAAGTGGTAAAATCTCGTTTGTAAGTAATCGAAATCACCAAGGGGACTTTTCAGCAGAGCAGAAACGCAGTCAGACTCAGGCACGTAAGCCAGTGTCGGGTGGTAGGGGCAGGAGCCCAACCACTGGCCTTCCTCTCACTATTCATCGCCCCTAGGCTACCACACCGCCCCCTTCAGCTTCCGCTTCTCCAGCCAATGAAAACTGAAGGGCTTGAATCCCCGCCCCATGTGTGTCCGACCCTTTTGCGGCACGCACAAGAACGCCTGCGCAAATGCGCGCGCGGAAGGCCAGGCCTGGCGGACACAGGAATTTTCGGGTTTTGGCTCGCACTTACGTGGGGCGCGGGCTTAAAGGCATTGCAGTTAGCTGTCAGCATGTTGCGCGTGGTGAGCTGGAACATCAATGGGATTCGCAGCCCCGTGCAAGGGGTGGGAAACGAGGAGCCCAGCAATTGTACCGCCATGGCCATGGGGCGCATTTTGGACAAGCTGGATGCTGACATCGTCTGTCTTCAGGAGACCAAAGTAACCAGTGAGCGCTCAAGAATTCAGGACCCCTACCACACGTTCCCTTTTCCGCTAACTTTTGCTCTCTGCTCCATATCATTTAACTTTCCCATTTCTCTATCCTTAGAGTCCTCCCCCTAGAGCCCGTCTGGAATCCCAATCCCCCCTCTATATTTCGCACTCCAGCTAGATCTCCTAATTCCGACATCATCTCCTGGCCTCAGCAGAACCATAATTCCCTCCCCCTTGCAATCTCCATCTTCTTTCAGATCCTCTAATTCCTACTCATTCTCCTGACACAGCTCAGTCCCCCAAATTTCTTCCCGCCACACACTTTCCATCTCCCACTCCCAAGACAGACACCCCCACTTTCCCTTTTCTGCCCCCAGTTCATATCCTTTAATTCTCACACCATCTTTGCCCCCAGTTTAGACTCCCTAGTTTCCTCCTTTTTAAACTTCTATCTCAGATCCCCAGTTCCTCTTATCTCTACCGCCATCTCTCCTCCCCAGCTGAGAGCTTCTCATCATTTCTACCTCATGTCCCACCCCAAACTTAGACCCTCTAATTCCCTCTCCCCCACAGCTCAATCCCCTGATTCCTTCCCTCTCCCACCCACCTCCCTCTAAGACCCATTACCTACTTTCCCTCCATCCTCAGTTCAAATCCTTGAATTCCCTCTCCTACCTCCTACTCCCAGCTCAGATTCCCAGTTCTCTCTCCCATATGTCCATTTCCCACCCCCAACTTCCTCCAGTCACCTAGTCACCTAGCCTCCTCCCACCTAATTCTTCACCTCCCATTCAGTAGTCTTCCCCTTTCTCGTAATTCTGATAACAATTCCCTCTCTAGTCCCCACCTTTTTTTAGCTTCTCTTCTTATCATAGGTACTTGATATTCTCTTCTACCCTGGCTCTGATGTGTGCAAGAAATTAGCCTACAGCTGTAATTCCAAGCCTTTCTGTGTCCTGGGTCCTAGTTTTATCTCTGATGTAATCTTACATCTTTTTTTTTTCCAGGGGATGTGCTGACAGAGCCCCTGGCTATCATTGAGGGCTGTAACTCCTATTTCAGCTTCAGCCGCAACCGTAGTGGCTATTCTGGTAAATCGGGCTTTCTGGGGACTTTAAAGTGATGGAGACAGGTGGGAAAGGGTTTTCAATATTTAATGAGAAGGTAATAAGAAATGTAGGCTTTTCATCCAAGAGCTAAAGCCATATCAGGTTATATGAAGGATAATTTTTATGTATAATATTGGATCTCAGAAACACAGTAGTGTGATGGTTAGTTGTATGAGCTCTGGAGCCAGACTGCCTGAGTTTGGATCCTAGCTCACTTCCTAGCTGCGTACCCTCTGGCAAGCTACTTAACCTCTTTATGCCTCAAGTTCCTCAGCTGGAAAATGGAGATAATGTGTACTTCTTAGGGCTATTACAAGGACTAAACTAATTAATCCATGTGATAATAATAATAGCTAACATTTTCTGAGCACCTACCATGTAAAGCACTTAGAATATTAGCTGTTATTAATCTGCAGCTTTTCTAGATGAAGGAACTGAAATTCCAGGGTTTGAGTAGAGGAGTTGCCTCAGGCATCCATGGCCCTTGAGTTGGGGGAGTCATCAAGAGAGCCACACTTGATGAAGATGAGTCGGGTGACCTGTGCAGGGGCAATAGACTGTGCAACAGGCTGTTGGCTGCCAGGCCTGCTTAGAGTACCCTCTCTGTCTCCAGGTGTAGCCACCTTCTGTAAGGACAGTGCTACCCCAGTGGCTGCTGAAGAAGGCCTGAGTGGCCTACTTGCCACTCAGAATGGGGACGTGGGTTGCTACGGAAACATGGATGACTTCACTCAAGAGGAGCTTCGAGCTCTGGATAGTGAGGGCCGGGCCCTCCTCACACAACACAAGATCTGGTAATAGCCCACATCCGCCTGTCACCGAGCATTGCTGGTTCAACTCTGTGAATGTGGTGATTCTAAGGCTTGCCTTATAAACATACATTCACCATAGAAAACTTCCCAAACTTGCCTTTCCTGGACTTCAGTCCTGGCAAGGCAACCTGCTATGTGACCCTGAACAAATCATATTCTCTTCTGAGCCTTGAGTTCTCTATTTCTACAGGGGTGGGGGCGGGGGGAGAGGGAGCCTGGCCAGGAGGACTAGCTCTCTTTTTTACCACAGGTGCCTCAGAAGCAAGTTAGCCAACTTTACTGCCCCAGGTTGCTCTCTTTCTGTGTCCTGTCTTTGTGAATGGCAGGACCATCACCTGGTTTACCTGAGTGTCATCCTAGATGTAGTCAGTCCTCAAGTCCTGTGTATGCCAGCTTGTTCATGTCTCTCTATCCCTTTCCTTCACTTCCATCCCACAGACAATCATTAAGTGGGAGCCACATGGTGTGGGGAGGGGAAGGGTGGCTTGAAAGTGACCCCTTTTGCGGGGGCCGGTTCTATTCTCCCCAGCACATGGGAAGGGAAGGAGAAGACCTTGACCCTAATCAACGTGTACTGCCCCCATGCGGACCCTGGGAAGCCTGAGCGGCTCGCCTTTAAGATGCGCTTCTATCGCTTGCTGCAGATCCGAGCAGAAGCCCTCCTGGCAGCTGGCAGGTACTGCAAACCTGGGCAGCAAGGCTTCCTTGAGCTTGTCCCGGGTGCCCAGCCCCGTGTCAAGGTCCATTGAGAGGGATATGGGATCTTTGTCTTTTGAGTTCATTTACAGCCTAGTTGTAGACACCAGCAGGCCCACCAGAATAGACCCTGCTGTCTAAGAGCTGTGGGGACCAGGTAAAGTGATACAAATATGGGTTTTGTACTCAGATACCTCTGAGCACCTATCCCAGCTCCTCTTTTACTCACTGTGAGCCCGAAGGCTAGTGTTGCCCCTATTTTCTCTTTTGTAAAATAAGTGTATGAATCCCTACCTCAGAGTATAGTTTTAAGGATGAAATGAGATGAGGAAGGTAACGTACTTGGGAACAAATGAAAAGTCTTATCCCAGGGAGGGACAGGAAAGTGAGGGTAGGTTGACATAATCGAGGGATGCTTCCTAGAGGGAGTGGTACCTGAGCTCATCTTTAAAGGACCAGAAAGATGCCATTAGGTAGAGATAAGTGAGACAATCATGTCAAACAGGGAACAGGGTTACCTTTGGAGATCATAATTGTGTTGGTCAGTTGTAAAAGGCATCAAGGTTATACTGAAATTGGAGAGGCAGGCTATTATGACTTGCCGTTGGACCCTACCTTGACCTCTGTGTGGCAGGTGGTCTATCTGAGATCTTGGGCCCAGGAGAAAGTAGATGGGCCAGGACTACTGCTTCCCTTTTTGAACATTCATTTTATGTTTTTCAGCCATGTTATCATTCTGGGGGACCTGAATACAGCCCACCGCCCCATTGACCACTGGGATGCAGTCAACCTGGTAAGGCTCCCTCTAGGCCTTTGACCTCACTCCTGACTATGGTTCTGTTTAGCCAGCCAATCAATGCTTTTTTTTTTTTGGCCCAGGGGCAAGCTTCCTTCACGGAAAAGCAGAGCTTAGTTTGAAATTCTATTCTCAAAGCACTGAGGATTGTGCTGTGGACTCAGTTAGTAGTCAGTGCTGGCTCGGCCCCTCAGAGCTCTCAGCATGGTGGTGGGGTATGGACACATGACCAGTCAATTATAGAATGGTGTCTTCAGGGCTGAGGCAGAGACAGCAGCCCAGGAGGTTAGGAGAGCCTGGAAATAGGAGTCGGGCCAGCCAGGACGTCAGGGGAGATATCTTAAAATGGCTGAATCTTAAAAGATGAGTAGAACAGAGCTTTGGGGTGGGAAGCAAAGAATTCTAGCATGATGAGCAAAGGATGCAAGGTGAGAATTTGGCTGGTGTGCATTGAGAACTACAAGTCCCATTCTTGTTAGGGGGTGACAGAGAAGGAAGGTGAGTAGCAGGAGATGGGACTGGAGAGTTTCAGTCAGATTTCAAGAGCCTGGAACTCCACATTGCCTTGATCATTTCCCTAATATACTATGTTTCCTGCTCATGAACCTTCAACACCTCTCTGTTACCTTTGTGATGCAGAGAAAACACACAGGCCTGGCATTCAAAACTCTTTCTTGTCTGCACCCAGTCTCCGTTTCCATCCTCCGCACCGCTACACACTCCATCCACTCCAGCCAGGTTGTCTCCTCTCTGCCCATTGCAAAAGTTATTCTCATTTTGGCTTTTCTCACTGTCCTCTGAATTGGTAGGCATCCGCTCCCTCTGTCTTCTTTTCTTGTGTGAACCTCTCATCTCTGAGTCCTTCTATGCCAATGGTCCTCAACCCTTGAAAGTACATTAGTACAAGGAGCTTTTACAAAAATGTCAATACCTTGGTGCAACCCTAGACCAATTAAATCAGAATCTATTGGGTGTGGAGCCAGGGTAGCAGTATGTTTTGAAAGTTCCCAGGCTGATTTTATTGTATATTCAGGCTTGAGGACCACTGCCCTAGAATCTCCAAGTCAGTTCTCATCATAGCTTGCCTCATAAGGGGAGGGATAAGTAACTTATGCTGGCACAGTCCAACTCAGCTGTAGGCTTGGCTCAAAGAAGAGGCTGTAGGAAAATTCCTTGATTAGTTTGCAGAAGAGCCACAGGAACATAAATGTGTCTCTCAGCTGGGAAAATGAGCAGAAATGAGATAATGAGAGACTGGTGGTGGTGGTGGTGGTGGTGGTGGTGGTGGTGGTGGTGGGGAAGGGAGTGTACACTACAAACTGCAAGCCTTCGATCCTCCCTACCTTATTCCTTATCGGTGTTTACTTAGTCTGTTTTTGCTGCTTCCTGTGATAGTGTTATATACTTTTATGCCTTCTCTTCTTAGTTTAGAAATATCTTAGATATCTCGAGTGCACTTCCTATATTCTTTTTTTCCCAAGGAAAGAGAACTAATAGTACCAGATCACATGAGAAACACAATCTTTCCAAAATAACAGAGTATGTCTACTTCCCACAAGACCAGCTCTTCTAGTCTCATCTCCCTAAATAGTACCATCGTCCTCTTGGTTGCTCCAACCAGAAGCCAGGGAATTGTGTTAGTGTTCTTCTTCTTTACCCCCCTTTCCCATTCAATTGGTCAGTGAGTACTGTTGATTCTAGCTCCAAATCATCTCTTAATTTCATTTTGTCTCCTCTGGCACCACCCTAGTCTAAGTGACCATCACCTCTTGATAGTCAGTCTGGTTGCCCCTCAAGTCTTTTGGGTATACTGTCCCCTCCCTCCACAGGCCCATCACAGAAGTTGTTCTCTCAATTTGTAACACCCTCTGCCTGGGTTACTCTTGCTCAGCCTTCAGATCTGGATCTGGATCTCAGCTCCAGATCACTTCCTGAAAGGAAGCCTTGTTGGTCCCCAAGACAAGATCATGGTCCCACTTTGTCTCTAGTATCGTGCCTGGCACATAATCAGTGTTCTTTGAACATTTGTTGCACTGAATGAGTGGGTGAGTGGATTGGATGGATGATGAATTAGGGATCAGAGCCAAAGGAAGTATTCAGACCTGAAACCCTGGAGCCCCTCAGCTCAGGAAGGGGGTGTGGTCAGTGAAGGCTTTGACACACACAACAAGATAAGCCAAATAGTACCAGAGGGTTTACATGAAAAGGCAACAGGCTTCTTAACTCCTAACCTCAGCCCTACTTCCTGGAGGTAACCACTTTTAACTTGCTGTTTTCCATTCTCTTGGTGAGCAGTTCTGAGAATTGCTTTGATTAACTAACAGCAAGCTTTCAGATCTGGGATTTATGGCCCAGTGCAAGGTAGAGGTAGCCTGATGCAGAGGGGAAAAAGAATCATGGCCTTTTAAATCAGTAAGGGTGGAAAGTGAATCCCAGCTCTGCCAGTTCTGGACTGTATGACCTTAAGCATTCTTCTCTGAAACAACCACATTTTCTTGTCTGTAAAATAAAGCAGTTAATCTAAGCCCCTTCCAGTTCTAGGCGTCTAGTTCTACCTCTTTCTTTGTCCCCCTTCTCTTTCCCCAGGAATGCTTTCAAGAGGACCCAGGTCGCAAGTGGATGGACCACTTGCTCAGTAACCTGGGGTGCCAGGCTGGTTCCCATACGGGACCCTTCATTGATAGCTACCGATGCTTCCATCCAAAGCAGAAGGGGGCCTTCACCTGCTGGTCCACAGTCAGTGGCGCCCGCCATCTGAACTATGGCTCTCGGCTTGACTATGTGCTGGGAGACAGGACCCTGGTCATGGACACCTTTCAGGCCTCCTTCTTGCTGCCTGAGGTGATGGGCTCTGACCACTGCCCCGTGGGTGCAGTCTTAAGCGTGTCTTCTGTGCCAGCAAAACAGTGCCCACCTCTGTGCACCCGCTTCCTCCCTGAGTTTGCAGGCACCCAGCTCAAGATCCTTAGATTCCTAGTTCGTCTCGAACAAGATCCTGTGTTCAGGCAGTCAGCGCTGCAGCTCAGCAATCAAACACCGGTACAGATGCGCCAAAACAAAGCCCGTGTGCGCTCGACCAGGTCTCGGCCAAGTCAAGCTGGTTCCAGTAGAGGCCAAAAAAACCTGATGAGCTACTTCCAGCCATCCTCCAGTCGTCCCCAAGCTTCTTCTAACTTGGAGCTTCCTAGCCTGGGCACCCTCATGACCCCAAAGACCTCAGAAGAGGATGTGATGGCCAATGTGGTGGAGGGGCGGGCCAAGGCTTCAGAGGCCAAGGATGAAAAGGAGGTACGGACCTCATTCTGGAAGTCTCTGCTGGGGGGGCCCTTGCCCATGCCTCTGTGTGGGGGCCATGGGGAGCCGTGTGTAATGCGAACTGTGAAGAAGCCAGGACCCAACCTGGGCCGCCACTTCTACATGTGTGCCAGGCCCCAGGGTCCTCCCACTGACCCTTCCTCCCGCTGCAGCTTCTTCCTCTGGAGCAGGCCCAGCTGAACCAACCCAGGCCTAGGGATGTCTGGCATGGTTAACCTTGTACATGGTCTGAGGCCAGCTTCCTCCTAAGCTACTTCCTCAAGACCTCCTTCCCACCTCCTCTTCCTCCTCCACCTTCCTCAGGGACCCTTCCCTTTCCTCTTTTTCTTCTTCCTCCAAGGCCTCCCTTCCTCTCTCTTCTTCCTGCCTAGCTCCCCCTCACTGGTGAGCTTCTTTTGTCTTAATGCTGTGACCCAGTCCCCCACCCCGCTTCCCACCTTCCTCTCAGAATTACAGAGGAACCAGTTGCCCCAGGAAGTTGTGATTTTAAACCCCTTCCTTCCTTCCTGGGAAATGTATCTGTGCCTAAATAAAGTACGTGTCTTTGTTGTAGTGCACCATGTCATGTGGACATTTTGGATGTGCTCCATAAAGCTGAGTCAGAGACGTTATCTCAGTCCCGGGTTTGCCAACTGCCTGTAACCTGATGATATAACTTCCAGGGAGAGGGGAGGAAGGAGGATTGGTGCTTACCATTAAAGTGCTCTGTTGAGTTGTTGGGGTTCCCTGCACTGCTGAGGTTGGATCAGCAAGGGAGGTGGGTGTGGTGGAGCAGAAAGCTCAAGTGGGCTGTGTAGCTTTAAACCACTGTTTCTCAACTGATGTGTCTCACAGCTGCCACAAATGGGTTACAGGGTAGAAAGAAATGGGTCCCTCAACCCTAGAGTTGCCAGGCAGGACCAGGAATTGCACAAGTTTCAGGAAAGATTGCCTCCTAGACAAGTAATACCATTAATTCACCCAAGCATGCCATGCAAATGTTTTCAGTGTGTTATGACCTAGAAAGTTTGGGAGCATTGCCTTGAACAAGTTGCTTGCTATAGCCAAGCCTCTTTCTCACCTTGGGAAACAGAACTGATAAGTCTTGTTTTATAAGGTGCTGTGAGAAGCAAAGAGGATAATGGATTGAGGAGGACATCCATTCTCTCTGTTGGAAAATATCTCCAAAGTTTTGGGGAACCAGTCTTTTTCTCCAGGCAGATTGGTTTGGGCTGATTCCACCTCCTGGCTTCAGAGGCTACCTGGGGCCTGAGTTTCTGGGCCTACGCCTGAAGAGTCAATCCCTGGATTCTTGTTGAAACCATGGGGAAAGAGCCATTTGATATAAACCTGCCAAATGTCCTGGCTCTTTGTTTAACTCACTGTGTAGTTTTTGGCCTCTTGCTCTTTCTGGATCTGTTTCCCTATCAGTAAAATGACCAACAGGTGATCAGTGGTTTCCTCATGGCTCTGCCACTTGTCTGAGGGGGTCAGGTATAATGTAGTTGTCTGTTCTCTGTCAAACAAAGGGCTACAAATGCTACACTTTGCTCTTTATTTTCAGGCTCAAGTCAGCTAGAGGCACACAACAAAGCAGAGGACAGGAGGCGGCCCAGCCCCAAGAGAGGTGCAGGTGTGGTGGGGATCCAAGGCAGCTTGTTTCTCAGGCATAGGTGGTGACATACTGGGGCCCCATGTTCCCAAAGTAGGAACGTTCCCACTCACTCATGAGCTCGAAGTGCACAGGACGACGACAGAAGTTGCAGGCAGCTATAGATACATCCTGGAGGGGCAGCCCCACCTCAGTCCAGGCTGCCAGCAGGTTCTCTGAAGGTAGTGAGGGGAGGGGAGGGAAATAATTGGTTAGAGTAGGTCTTAATCCCTGTGTCACATTACAGATGTGCCAAGATATTGATCCCCCCAACCCTTTGAGATGTCTCGGAACCAGAGGTATCCTCCTCAGTTTGCTCCACCGTGTGCTATGAATGTTAGCATTTGTGTATGGGTGCTGTGATGTATAAAAGTTTGAGAAGCACTCATGTGACATAATTTGAAGCTATACTGACCTGGCCTGAACCAAGCCCTAAGTACAGGACATGCTGTGGCTCAAGAAGTGAATCCATCTAGTTGGAAACTCCTAGCCTGGTGAGGAAGGTGACACTGACACTACCCACACAGTGTCGTCAGTATTGTGACCTGGGAGCCTGGGGCAGGGGTTTTTCCTAGAGGGAGTGGGAGCCCAGAGGACAGAACCTGACCTTGCTGTCAGAAGTACCTCAGTTGTGTCTCTGTCCCTGGCTTTTTTTCATGCCTACTCCCTGTGTGATCTCATCTAGTTTTATGGCTTTAAATACCATCACATGCTGATGATTGTGAAATTTTCATCTCTAGCCCAAAGCTGTATCCTGAATTCTAGACTTGTGTATCCAATTGCCTTTCTATATCTCCACCTGGATATCTAGTAGGCATCTGTAACTTAACATGAGCACAACTGAGCTACTGATCTCCCTACTCTCCACCAAGTCTACCCTACTTTCAGCCTTACCCATCTCAGTTGATGGCAATTCCAGTTGCTCAGTACAAAAATGTTTGAGCCATCCTTTATTTTTCTCTTTCTTCCTACCATACATCCAGTCTATCAGCAAATACCATTGGCTCTACCTTCAAAATCTGACCACTTCTCATCACCTACAGTGCTATTTTCAGGTCTGAGCCACCATAATTTCTTAACCCGGAATATTACAGTAGCCCCCTAATGGATGTCCCTGCTCCCAGTCTTTCAGTCTATTCTCAACAAAGAAGTCAGAGAAATTCTTTTAAAACCTGAATCAGATATGTTACTCCTCTGCTTAAATCCTTCAGAAGGCTCTCCATTTCAGAGTTAAAGCCATAACCCTTCCAGTGGCCTATAATACCCTACACAGTCTAGCCCACATTGCCCCTCCTCAGTTTTCTGTCTCTTTCCCTCTTGCTCACACCACTCCATCCACACTCATCTACTTACTGTTCTTCAAATACAGAAGGAATACTGCTGTGTTAGGGTCTTCCTTGTCTTAGGCTGTTCTCTCTGCCTGGGATGCCCTTCTCTTAGATTTCTGCCCAGCTAACTCCTTCACCTCCTTCATATCTTTGCTCAAGTGTCACTTTGGTTGTCTCTACCCATAACACTCCATTTAATGCTACAACCCTCCTCCAAGCTAGCCCATGTATCCCCCCAACCAGCACGTTTTTTCTGCTCTATTTTTTTCCATAGTGCTTAGAACTACCATGCTATTTAATTTGCACTTACTTTTTAAAGTGTTTTTTGACTATCTCCTTCCACTAGAATGTAAGTTCCAGAAGAATAGGGAATTTGTGTCTGTTTTGTTTACTACTGGATCCCCAGCACCTAGAACAGTATCTAGCACACAGTAGGTACTCAATAAATATGTGTCGAAAGAATGAATGAAAGGATGCCTGATTAAGTCTAGAAGATGAAAAGAAGTAAGCCAGAGTAAGGGGTGAGGGAGGGCATTCCAATCAGAAAGGAGCATCATTAGCAAAATCCCAGAGGTAAGAGGCTAGAGCAAAATGAGGGAACTATAAATCATTCAGTGTAGCTGGAGAAATAAAATGAATGTGGGCAAGAAGTGAGGGCATAGAGTTCACCATGTTGAAGGCACTGAATGCCATGCCAAGGAGCTTTGCCTGTTCTCCAGGCCAGTTGTCTCCAATTTGGGGGCTTATACATCCTATTAGTACAAAAGTTGTAGTATGTACCTCCAATGTATGTATTTTTTATATACTATATACGTATATTATTGTCACTCTATATATTAGAGATCAATATCAGTCACGCTTAATTTCCTATTTTTTAATATAAAAAGTAAACATAAAATTCTAATAAATCCCCTTACCCTATGGATCATCTTGCATACCTCACCTTGGAGACCACTGCTCTAGTCTAGACAATAGGGAAAAATGAAGAGGTTTAGGCAAGAGAGCTATATGGTCAGATTTTTAGAAAAATCCCTCTAGTGGTCAATATGGATAAGGGATTAGAAGGAAGCAAGAGAGAAGCAGGAAAATTAGGAAGAAATCACATTGACATGGCTTAAAGAAGTGGCAGTGGAGAAAAGACATTAGAGAGCGATTGTAGAGAACATTTGCAAGATTTCGTGATGGGTTGGCTATGACATTGAAGGACTGACTGGTGGAGTCATGGTGGATGCCTCATATTTCTTTCCTGCAAAAGCCCAGCATAAATGGACACTCAGAGAACTGAGAGTACTGAGAGGTCTATAATTGAAGCCTGGAGCAAGTGAGAGGACTGAGCAAAAGGTCCAGAAGTCTAGATCATTAGTTCACAGAGGTAGTATACAGATCTAGTGGTATGAGCATGGATGTAGAAACAGACTCTGCAGTTCAAATCTATTAGCTGTGTGACTTTGGACCAGTTATTATATATTTTTATGCCTCAATTTCTACATGTATAAAATGGAAATACTAATAATACCATCTGTACCCCATGAGGATTAGATGAGTTTATACATGTAAAGTGTTTAGAACAGTTCTTGGCACGTGGTAAATACTTAATAAATGTTGGCTAGCATTATTTGATGTTTTTAAATGAATGAATGAATGGCACCTACCTGTCTTTTCTTCCTGGGACTCTCATTCTGCCTATGCTCCAGACAAACAGAATGACTGTTGCCCATGCCTGCCCTCTGTTTTCCTATCTCTAGGTCCATGCTCATGGAATTCCCTTATTCTGGAATGTTCTTACACCATACCACATGTACTTCAAGGTGCAGCAGGACTTCCTTACCAATAAAGCCTCTTTAATTTCACCCTTCCTATACCCTCTCTAGCCATAAATGAGCACTCTCCTTCCAGTTCCCAGAGTACTGGAACTCATCACACTGGACCAGTACGATCCATGTTTATGTCTGTCTCCTTTGCTATACCATCAACTGCCTACGTGTCTTTCACCCAACAGACCTAGAAAGAGAACCTGCTCTATGCCAGGCCCTGCACCCAACAGGAATCCAGTAAACTTTAGGTGAATTGACTAAACTGGCATCTTTCAGAGTGCCGAATCCTAACCACTAGACCACCAGAGAGCATCCAAACTGGCATCCTTCAGGATAAAACCCAAACTATTCAGCTCTACAAGCCTCTAAATCTTGTGTTGTCTTTGTAGGTTCATAGATAAACACTGCCCTCCACCCCTCCATTCTTACTACCCTACATTCCAGTAACAACTGCTTATTCTTGATAAGTCCCAGGCTACTTCTCACCCTCCTCCTTGCCTTTCTTCATGCTCTTCCTTCTGCTAGGAATACCCCTACTACACCCTCTTTCTTCTCTTGGCCCAATACCACACAGCTTTGTAAGACTCAGCTCAGGTGTCACCTCCACTAGGAAGCCTGTCTTGAATCCCACAGGTTGGGTCAGGCCCCTCCTCTCTGCTCCCACAACTCCCCCATACATTGTCTTTGTTGAATTTTGATCAGCCCTTGAAGTCATTGTTTGGGTCTGCTATGATCTCCTCAACCAAACTGAAGCCCTATGAGTATAAGGACTGTTTCTCATTAATTTATGACCCTAGTATAGGGTCTGGCACATAATAGATGTTCCAGGAATATATTTTTAAACTGAATGGCATCCATTCTCAACTTCTTCACATACTGGGGCTGAAGGGAAGGAGAGTACTGTAGGCACCCATGTTGAGGACTTACCCACAAAGTCTTCCATCATCTGAGGGCTGTGGTGGGGGGAGGGTGCCAAGCGCAGCAGCTCCTCACCCCGGGGGACAGTTGGGTAGTTGATGGCTTGCACATAGATGCCATGCTTGGAGAGCAGGAGATCACAGATCCTGCTGTTCAGTGCTGCATCACCCACCTGGGCTCAGGAGAAAAGTCTGTCAGTATCTGCTACCCTGGGACCACTATCACTAGCTCCATTAAGTAGGTGGAGGGAACCAGATCAAGGAACACCACTGAATTTGGGGACATATTTTTTCATAAAAGGCTTAGTCAGTGGCAGGTCTAGAATTTCTATCAAGGAGTTGCTCAGAGGCAGCAAGCAAATTTGAGATACATGTACCTCAATGTTCATAGCAGCACATACACACACACAGTGGAATATTACTCAGCCATAAAAGAGTGAAATATTGCCATTTGTAGCAACATGTATGGACCTGGAGAATATTATACTAAATGAAGTAAGACAGAGAAAGACAAATATTATATGATATCACTTATATGTGGAGACTAAAAGATAATATAAATGAATCTATAAAGAAAACAGACTCACAGAAAACAAACTTATGGATGCCTAAGGGGAAAGGGAGGAGGGGAGGGATAAATTAGGAGTATGGGATTAACAGATACAAACTACTATACATAAAATACATAAGCAACAAGGATTTACTACATAACACAGGGAACTATAGTCACAGGGAACTATTAAATATATAACACAGGGAACTATTACTATCTTGTAATAACCTATAATGGAAAATAATCTGAAAAAAATATATATATAACTGAATCACTTTGCTGTACACCTGAAACTAACACAATATTGTAAGTCAACTATACTGCAATTAAAAAAAAATGAAAGGAGGTGAAGGTGGCACTAGGGACCTTGTCTTGAAGTTGTTGGCAGAGCAAGCATACTTAGCTAGTATGTTAATTTGGGGTGCTTCTGAGTAGGAAGATAAACCCCCCCAAGCCACCTCTGGGGTGCTGCCACTGGGTTAATTAAAGAAACATATTTACAAAAGCAGTCTTTCAAGGGAACATTGGGTTGGCCCAAGAACAGTGACCATTCTCATCAATAAAGGTCACAAAAAATTGTCCTTACCATACCCCAGCTTACCGACACACACAAATAGATGTCATTTAAGAGTTTAAGAAAGAATTAGCAGTTCATTTTTTTAACATCTTTATTGGAGTATAATTTCTTTGCACTGGTGTGTTAGTTTCTGCCGTATAACAAAGTGAATCCGCTATACATATACATACATACATGTATACATACATATACGTATGTCCCCATATCTCCTCCCTCTTGCATCTCCCTCCCACCCTCCCTATCCCACCCCTCTAGATGAACACAAAGCACCGAGCTGATCTCCCTGTGCTATGTGGCTGCTTCCCACTAGCTATCTATTTTATATTTGGTAATGTATATATGTCTATACTACTCTCACTTCATCCCAGCTTACCCTACCCCCTCCCTATGTCCTCAAGTGCATTCTCAAAGTCTGCGTCTTTATTCCTGTCCTGCCCCTAGGTTCTTCAGAACCTTTTTTTTTTTTTAACATTCCGTATATATGTGTTAGCATATGGTATTTGTTTTTCTCTTTCTGACTTCACTCTATATGACAGTCGCTAGGTCCATCAAAAGAGTCATGTACCACAATGTTCATTGCAACTGTATTTACAATAGCCAGGACATGGAAGCAACCTAAGTGTACATCGACAGATGAATGGATAAAGAAAGTGTGGCACGTACATACAATAGCGGTTCTTGTTTTTTTTCGGTATGTGGGCCTCTCACTGCTGTGGCCTCTCCTGCCGCGGAGCACAGGCTCCGGACGCGCAGGCTCAACGGCATGGCTTATGGGCCCAGTTGCTCTGTGCCACGTGGGATCCTCCCGGACCGGGGCACGAGCCTGCGTCCCCTGCATCGTCAGCCGGACTCTCAACGACTGCGCCACCAGGGAAGCCCCAGAGGTTCATTTTTAAAGGCAGTAAACACAAACATAGTTGGGAATCCAAAGTAGCAGCTAGCCCCATGGATTTTGATTTTCTATTTTCTGACTTCAGTTCTCCGTTAAGAAATACATTTCACACCATGACCGTACTATACACACATACACATAAACGTGCATATACGCAACTGAAACAAATTTCTCATAAAACGATACCCTTACTATGTGTGATGTGCTCCAACATTTCCTATTCTATTTCTTCTATTTTTTAATGCTAATCATAACCCACTAAACTGACTTTGTGTCCCATTAATGGTCTTGATCCACAGTTTGAAAAAACTGAGGGTCAGGACAGTCTAATAAGCATGAGATAATAGCTAATGCAAAATAAGCATGAGATAATGCAAACAAAAAAAAAAGGACTGGCTAATCCAGAATGACTGATAATTTTTCAAAAAGGGCAACAAAACTGGCAATAAGGAGGATGATTAACAAGAAAGCAGAGTTGACAGGAACAGGTGTTGGTTTGCTGGGTGTGGGAAGGCTCCCAGAAGAGATAGGTAGAGAAGGAAATGGGCAGTGTGGGGCTCTCACCCGAATGGGGATGATGTGGCTGGGGCATGGGATGACAGGAAGGCCTCTGTCCATTAGTAGCTGACGCATGTGCTTGACATTGCGCTGGTGGGCCCGCCTCAGGGCTTGGCCCTCCTCTCCCTTGAGCAGCCGCACGGATTCCAGAGCCCCAGAGAGCACCATGGGAGGCAGTGAAGTGGTGAAGATGAAGCCAGCAGCATAGGAGCGCACCATGTCCACCAAGTCACGGGTGCTGGCGATATAGCCGCCCACACAGCCAAAGGCCTTGCCTGGAGACAAGGAGGAGAATGAGGAGGATATGCACAGACCCCATTATCAGTCCCCCAAGGAACAGGGTCATGCACCAGGTAACACAAGGCGGTATACCAAAAGCTGGAGCTCCAGACTCCCTTCACAGGCCTCTGTTCATCTCCCCTGTCCATGACAAGGCAGACAGAGCTGATAATTCTGCTGCTTTGAGATAGGACTTTCAAGGGCTGCCATATGCAATGACTAGATATGCAGGAGCTGGGTGGGACCATCAACTGGTTAGGCCCAAAAGTGGAGCTAAAATGAAGTTTGGGGCTGGGGTGGGGGAGGAGTTTAGAACCACAACTCTCCACTCACTGAGTTGAACTTGGCTATTTGGCCTGGCTCAGGGGTCTTCTCAGAAAACCCTCCCAGACTTTCTCAGCAACTCTGCAGTGGGGTGGGAGTGGGATGAGAGAATCCACGAGTTCCATAACCTGGGGCTATAAATTCTACCCGAATAGCTCCTGCAGTTGTGGGGAGGAGGAAGAAAAGGGTCTTCTAGGGGCTTCCTTTCTGGATTGTATATAAGGGCAACTCAAGGGACTCACTCACCAAGAGTTCCAGAGATGATGTCAATCTTGTGCATAATTCCATCACGCTCCCCAATCCCAGCACCCCGGGACCCATACAGTCCTACAGCATGAACCTCATCCACGAAGGTCAGAGCCCCATACTGGTGGGCCACATCACACAACTCCTCAAGGGGACAGATGGCACCTGAGCAAAGCCAACAAATAGAGGTAGATCATAACCCTTCCCCAGCTCCATCTCCAGCACGGAATTTGTGACCCATAACTACTTTAGGTTGGGAAAGGAGGTGGGTGTGCACTGTCAGTTGGGGCTATGCCAAACCTCTTTATATGTGTTGACTAATTTCACCCCACTCCCACCCAAGCTGTGTGTGTGTGTGTTTTCTCCAACCTGTGATTAAGACTTGCCTCTTTCTATTTTTACTTCATTCTGATAATATCTGTCATCTTGTTTATGCTATTTGCCAGCCTCTCTCTGCTTCTTTTTTTTTTCTGTACAAGTCTGTGTATTTCCATCTAGGATTGGCACTAGCCTATATGATGTCTTTGTTTAAATAAATTGAAAAAAATAACCTTTTGCTCCAGGTTAATGTAGTCCTGATTTTAGATCCTGCTCGCCCCCTCAGCCAAGTACTGTTGGCAGCCCTGTCAATATTATTATTCTTCACTGGTCCTCCCTATTTCTGTCTTTCTGGCTTTTTGTCACTATCTCTCTTTTTGTGGCTATTTCCATCTTTGTTTCTCTATTTTTCTATCTCTGCCTCTGTTTTTCTCTCTCCTCTCCACTTCCTCCCTCTGTCTCTTTGTCAGTGTCTCTCTCACTCCCTCCCTCACGTTCCTCTCTCACTTCTCTCTTTCTTACTGTTTGTGTCCCTTTTTTATCTACCTTTCTGACTTCAGACTTTTTTTCTCTATATCTTTCTCTCTTT
Source organism: Pseudorca crassidens (assembly GCF_039906515.1). Lineage (NCBI taxonomy): Eukaryota > Metazoa > Chordata > Mammalia > Artiodactyla > Delphinidae > Pseudorca > Pseudorca crassidens. The sequence continues at coordinate 85,958,119 of NC_090317.1, forward strand.
CTGAGCTTCTTTGTGCCTCTGTGTCTTTTCTGTGTCTCTGTGGGAATATATTTCTGTCTCATCTCTGTCAATGTTGTTACTTGAGGGCCCCCACCCACAGACTCAGTCTCAATATACTGAATGAAAGTGAATTAGAAGTAATCTGTATGTTCCTGTACATTTTCCATGCAGATTTACCATTTTTCCCTGTTATTCTAGACATCTTCTATGCTGATAGTCGTTTATAAGGTCTTCAAATGGCTGTGACTCTCATGTATAGACTTTGTGGCCACTCTACATATACAAGAACCCACACTTCTGCCATTCCCCATCGCTGGAAACTAATGGTACAGGGAGTTGGAATACAGAAGAAACTTCTTCTGGTGGGAACAGGGACTCCAGGCCTGGATAAAAGTATGTGAGCTGGGACAACAGGAGGGGAGAAAACCACAGGAGTTGGAGCCCAAGACAAAAAGGACAGTGTGATGGCTCAAGCATCATTTCAGTGGGAGGAATTCAGCCCTATGGTTGACAATTTAGGCAGGGTTTCCACCAAAAGAATCAGGAACCATTCATTTGCAAGTGTAAGGAAGTAGAATGGTTCCAACATGGCTTTCACTACAGAAATAATGAATTAGAGGGAATTCCCTAGTGGTACAGTGATTAGGACTCTGTGCTCTCACTGCTGAGGGCCCAGGTTTGATCCCTGGTGGGGGAGCTAAGGTCCCACAAGCCATGCAGTGTGGCCAAAAAAAAAAAAAAAGAATGAATGAATTAGAGTAGTCTCAGTGGTAGAAATATAATCATTGTTAGTTGTAGAACTGTGAAAGAGGGCATGACAATAAGTTCATTATATAAATTAACTTACTTAAATTCTCGCAGCTACTCTATTATTATCATCTCCATTTTTAAAGGTAAGGCAACTGAGACACAGAGCAATTAAGAAACTTGCCCAAGCTAGTAAGTTGTCATACTGGGACTTGAACATGGATAGTTTGGTTCAACAGCCTGTGCATCACCATTGCTTGATGTGATGGCACTTACATTGGCTAAATCAGAGAACACAGTGGACTCTCCTTTGTTTCACTTGGAAAAGTGACAAGTTGAAATGAAGTGAGGACCTCTTCCTTTTAATAAATCCAGAAGGTTATGCCTAAAACACATGACTTCTGCTTAAAAGGGACAACAATGGAATGATTTGAGCATTGTTTCAGTTGGGAAAAGAAAAGAGGTAGGATGATATTGGACCCTGAAAAATCTCCCAGGTAATGGTTTGTGAAATTTTCTGTTGCAGAAACCAGACACTGGGATGATTGATTTGCACTTCTAATGGAGGGAGTGTCATGTGAAGGAATTGGAATCGTACATCCTAGGGTGCAGCTACTCACTTTGGCACCAATTTACTGAGCCAACCAAGACAAATTGCATACTGTCTCCGCACTTTAGTTTCTTAACCTTTGAGATCAGTGTAATAGCTGCCTCCATCCTTTGGCAGTTACTGGTTGTGTGACCTAGGGCAAGTCACTTCACTTGTTTATGTCTCAATTTCCTCATATAAATAAACAGAAATAATGATAGCACCTACCTCATAGAATCACTGTGAAGATTAAGTGAATTAATACATGTAAAATACTAATAATTTTGCTTGGCACATAATAAGCACTATAAATGTTAGCTGTTATCATTATCATCATAGTTTTTGTGAGACCAATTTTAGTAAACATACACTCACACATATACATACCATCCATGGAGTGAACAGTCTCAAAGGCCACAATTTTGGGTGTCTCAGGGTTAGACTTCTTTAGAAGTTTCTTCAGGTGGTCAGGGTCATTGTGCCTGAAGACAAACTTCGCTGCTCCACTATTGCGGATACCTTGGATCATTGAAGCATGGTTGCCTGCATCTGAGTAAATCTCGCACCCTGAAGAACCAGATGCATAATGCTTAAGCTTCAGTCTCAGTATTCACACTTCAACCTCAGGATTGACCTGGCAGGGACAGAGAGCCAACCCTTTCCTCCCTTTAAAGACTCTGCTCTGCTTCTCCATCCTCTGGAAGCCTTTGTAACACCTCTTCCTCTCTTGGAAGAACTCCTCTGCCCTGAAATTCTGACCCCTACACTCTTCCCTCCAGGCATTTCTAACTCTGGTCTGGCCTTTGACTATCTTGGGGTGGAGGAAATTTGAATTTCCCAAGAAGCTCCAGAGTTTCCTGAGGACAGGACCTAGGTTCCTTCTCCTAGACACCAAGATTAAGCCTTAGAAAGGAGTTTATCCCAGGGAATATTTGCTGATTTGGACTGATGCTAGATTCTTCCTGATCTAGATGAAATCCCACCTCTTCCAGGTAGCATCCTTCTGCTTATAGTTACAGGGTAGACACTCATCAGACTTTCACAATTTGAATCATAAGCTCATGACAAGTCAGAGCTGGAAGGGCCATTGGTGACCATGGAATCTAATCCCTTTACTGTACAAGTGAGGAAGCTAAGGTCCAGAGAGGGGAAGACCTTTCTCTAGGACCTGAGGAATGCAGGGCTTTTTACTGGACAATGCTGGGAGAACAGGTAGAGATGGGAAATTGGTGGATGGAGTTGATCCCTGGGCCCCCAAAACTGCACTGACATCAAGGAACTGTGGCCTTTCATTAGAGTAAGGGATCACTTCTACCTGTGGAAATCAGGCATGACTTCCTGGAGGGCCTGCTGTGAAAGATAACTAGACTGGGAATTTCTAGGGAGCAGGAGCCACATCTTTTTATCTTTCTGTCTCTGGTACCCAGGTTAAGACTAAGTGTACTTTAGATGTTAAGCAAACCTTTCCTGAATGAATGAATGAATGAATGGATAAAAAACAAATTACTGATTTTCAAGTGAGTGAATGAATATATGAATTAATATATTACTGAATGAAAGAGTGAGAGGAGGGGTGTCAAAAGATGAGCCTGAAGAGATAGGTAGAGGCCAGATTATTGAGGGCTTTAGAAGGCATTATAAAGAGTTTGGATTTGGTCCTAAGGGCAGTGGGGATCTATTAAAGGGTTTGGGGCAGGGGAGTAACAAAGATAGGTTTGCATTTTTAAAATGTGATCTGATTGTTGTGAAGAATATATTGTAGGAGGGCAAAGGTGAAATCAAGAAAATGATGTTGGTCTAGGTGAGGATGGTGGCAGAGGAAATGGAAAGAAGTTGAATTCTAATGGCTGAAGAGGGGGTTCACTGAAAACATTCCCAAAGATGTTGGCTTTAGCTGGGGTTATGTGTGATCTCGGAAAAAGTTTCTGAGAAGCAGTGGAGGTGTTTACAGTGTGCTGAAAAATAGACAGGAACTGAGGAAGTGGATAACAAGTGTGGAGACTTCTCTCAAGCAGTTTGGCTGTTATAGGGAGGAGAGAGAAGGGCAGTAGCTAGAGAGTGATGAGGGCAAGTGTTTTTTTTTTTTTTTGAGATGCAAAAGACTTCAACATTTTTAAAGAGAGGGAGAGGCTAAAGATACAGGAGGGAGAGAGAGAACTCATAGATCAAGGTTCCTGAAGAGGTAGAGGACACAGAGCACCAATGTAAGAATTAGTCAACAAGAAAAAGGGCACCTCTTCTACTGTGACAGGAGAGAAGGAGAGAGGAGAGGACATAGGGGAATGCTCATGAGTTTATAAGTAGTTTGAGGCAAGAAGTTGAGGACATTACTGCGTGGGGTCTTCTATTTTCCGTGTGGTAGGAGGTGAAGTCATTTGCTGTGGTTGAAGGTCAGGTGGAGGTGTAAGAAGGCTGAAGAGATCGGGGTTTGGCAAAGTTGCCTTGGAGACTTGGAGAGCTGACTATGAAAACAGGATTGCCAGGCAGCATAGAGGACCTGGTAGACATTGGGGATCATGAATTTTTAGTGGCTCCCATCTGAGCAATTATATAAGACCAGGATTGACATAAAGAAGGTGGAGAGGGCTTCCCTGGTGGCGCAGTGGTTGAGAGTCCGCCTGCTGATGCAGGGGACACGGGTTCGTGCCCCGGTCCGGGAGGATCCCACATGCCACGGAGCGGCTGGGCCCGTGAGCCATGGCTGCTGAGCTTGCGCGTCCGGAGCCTGTGCTCCGCAACGGGAGAGGCCACAGCAGTGAGAGGCCCGCGTACCGCAAAAAAAAAAAAAAAAAAAAAAAAAAGAAGGTGGAGAGTTATATTCATCCAGAGTTGGGCTATGATGGAAGGATGACAGGCATATGAGTTGAAGACATTATTGGCTAGAGAATGGGGGAGTAGGAACATGGGATTCAGATGGGATCTGGTGTATAAGTGAAGGGATTGGCTTTAGGCAGAAGGAGAGATGCGCTTTCAATTTGTAAAAGGAAAGAATGAAAGAAGGGTACATGAACAGTCAGATGAATTTGTGGATTTGGTGGCTATAAGTTAAAGGAGCTCCTGTCTGGTGGCTTCTGTTTTCTTTGTGTTGTAAGATGTGAGGTTATTTGCTAAGAGTGAAGGAGGAGGTAGCTACAGGTTTTAGAAGGGGGAAGAAAGTTTGAAAAAGTTGATGTAGGGACATAAAAGGACTGTTTATAAGTGTTAAGAGTGCAGTTGAGTTGGGAAATGATAAATTTATGATGTTACCCTTCTGTGAGGTTGGGATATAGTCATCCAGTGTTGAGGAGATGCAAGGTGGGTAATAAGGAAGGGCAATGGGAGCAAGTGAACTCAGAAGACAGGGAAGGAGTGATGGAGGCAGTAAACCTGGATGCTGTAGTGCAGGATACCACCCCTGAACAAAGCTCAGGCACCAGGCTTACCTGGCAAGATCTTGGCCAAGGTGAAGAGAGTAGAGTCATTGGCCACAAAGCAGGAAGAGAATAGCAGGGCTGAGTCCTTCTGGTGCAGCTCAGCCAGCTCTTGCTCCAGCTCAACATGAAACCTGCTGGTACCCGAGATGTTGCGGGTGCCACCAGCTCCAGCTCCGTGACGCTGCAGGGTCTCTCTGGCCAGGAGAAAACAGAAAGGGGACAAGGAGAAGAAATTCTTGTCAGATTCTGAGGAACTGGGTAGTTTCTCTTCCTTGAAGGGGATCAGTATTGATTTAGTGACTCTATGAGCTGTGTCCTATATGACCAGGTAGAGGGCAGGCTGGGAACAATGGGGAGAAATGGACCTTCCTTCTCAGGCTGAAAGCACTCAGGGATGGAGGGAGAAGCCATGTTGAGCTTGATTAGCTTGGAAGACCTTCTAGAGGAGTTAGCACATCATCTCTGGCAATACTCATTCTGCAGCCAGAGTAAGAACTCATAGAGAGTGGGCCTTGCTTGGTTTCTCATCCTTTCCTTTGTAGCACTGGACACCAAAGAGTTTGGAAAACATAGCTTTTGACTTAGTTCATGTCTGAGGATTAGATTTGCTGGAAGACCTTGGACAAAAGGGGTGTTGGGTGGAAACAAGGTTTCCACTGTCAGCTCTGCCTTTTCCTTCCATGAGTGGCTTTGGCTCTTCTCTGGATGTCTCCCCACAGCTCATGGCTCAGACCCTACTACTCACTGTGTGGCTTGCAAGACCCGAGGGTGCCGGCTCATGCCCAGGTAGTCATTACTGCACCAGACAGACACATCCTTTGAAGCCACAGATGCCTCAAAGAAGTGTTCGGCAAAGGGGTATGCATCAGCCCAGCGGTTCACAGTTTTGAAAACACGATAGGTATGGTCCTGTTTCTTCTCCATGATCTTGTTCCTAAAAAACTGGTCATAACCAAAGACATGGTTTCCTGCAGGAGTAGAAATGGGGATGAGAAGAATTCATTTTAAATTACTTCCTGGCTAGTCCATATTTTATTCATGCTGTTGATTTGGTGTTCTCCAATTCTCTTTCCATTTATTCATTTATTTGATCAGTCATTAACTTACTGGGTCACATTAACTCTCTACTATTTCATTCAAGCATCCCTTTGCTTACTCACTGACTCATTCACTTAGTAATTTATTTATACATTCACTCAGGCTTCCTACCCTTGGCATGGCCTCATCTCTTTTCCCAAGGTTAGTATGGCACCCTCCTTACTAGAATCACTACTTCTAGTTTCAGTGGAAGAATGTTGATGGGTCTAGTTTCTAGTCATAGCTCTGCCACTTCCTAGTTGTGTAATCTTGAGCAAGTCATGAATCCTCTTAGTTTTAATTTCCTCATCTGTAGAATGGGATTAATAATATCTTCCCTGCAGAATTGTGACCATCTGATGACAAACAGAATGTAATACACCCAAACTAGTGTCTGGCACATAGTAGTAGTATTATGATTATTGTAATATAGTAGTAGTAGTAGTAGTAATAATAATTTTAAATAATATTATTATAACCAACATTTAATAAGTGCCTATTACATGTAATACCCTCTCTTAGGAACTTACAGATATTATTTCATTTGTTCCTCATAACAACCCTATGTGGTAAGTTCTATTAGTATCTCCATTTTACAAGTGCGGAAACAGAGGCTTATGGAGGTTAGGTAACTTGACCAAGGTCATACAGCACATAAGTGGCCTACAAATAAGTGACCTAGAGTCTGCTTCTTTAACCATTACCACTACAAAATGGAGCAACCCTACTTTTAGGATAAATTGAAATAATGTATGCCAGTGGGCTTGTTGAACTCCAGAACTCTATCCATGAGACAGAAATCATGATTGTTGCAGATGGCAACTTATATGGTAGGGGGGTAAATTGGAAACATCTTTGCTGTGGGGATGTTTGGAAATATGTACCAAGTGTTTTTAAAATGCACATGCTGACATACCTAGGGGAATATTTGCAGCATGTTTAACAGAAAAATTGATATCCAGAATTTATGTTTTAGAAACTCTGAACAATTATTATGGAAAATTTTAACCCAATAGAAAAGTGGGCAAATAATATAAACAGACAATTCAATAAATGTAGAAAAAGATGCTTAATCGGGGAAAATCAAAAGGCAAAAACAAATTTTCACTCATCAAATTGATAAAGATTTTAAAATGTGATAATACTAAGTGCTGGAGAGCGTGTGAGAATATGGATTCTCTTTGATAACTGGTACACCACTTTGGAGGACTAATTGGCAATATTTATTAATATTGAAAATGTACACACCCTTACGTCCTGAGAATCATCACCTCTTAGTGTCTATTCTAGAGGAACACTTACCTATATACATGAGGTACATTCAAGGATGTTTGTTGCACCTCTGTTTGTAATAGGAAAAATTGGAAGCAACCCAATAGAGGAATAACTAAATACTCTATAGTACAGCCACACTAAGTCTAAGATAATACTATATATTATCTTTGGATACATTTATATGTATGTAAAACCAACATACAATGTAGAGTGGAAGAATACACACAAAAAGTTGGAAACAATTACCTGAAATATAGGTGCTTGGTTAACTAAATGATGTTGCATTCATGCTACAGAACACATTCAACCATTAATAATTATTATGCAGCTCTATGTTTAGGGACATTGAATAATGCCCCAACATATTGTTAAGTGAACAAAGCGTAATAACAAACTCCAGGTGGAATAAGATCACATTTCTAATAACAACATGTGTGTGGAGGGAAGTGTAGTTGTGTGTGTGTGTGTGTGTGTGTGTGTGTGTGTGTGTGTGTTTAGTCATAGGAAAATATCTGGAAAAAGTATGACAAAAAGCTAATGGTGGATGGTGGAACTCTGAGTGCTTTAATTTTCCCTCTTTATATTCTTTTTATATTGGGAAAATAAAACATTCTATTATGAAAAATGAATATAAACACATATAAGAGAGGGGAAAAAGGTTCTCTGCAAAGGATGAGAGTTTTTGAGGGAAACATGGAGAAGAAATAATAGGAATACACCTAATATTTAATGAAGCTTCATAACAAGTTAGAAGCACTTCCATAAGTGTAATTTTATTTCCTTCTCATAATAACTTGTTGAGTTATTAAAATATCACTGGAGGGGAGTGACTTACTTTCTAAAGCATGCAGATACAGCAAGTGCCAGCATTAAAATTTAAACTCAGATTCCCTTTGGCTCTAAAGTGCTTTCTTGCCATTGCCTCTACTGTGTCAGAAGCCCTTTCAGCATTCCTTCCATATTCCTACCCCTTTTACTTCCTCCTCAGCAAACTCACCAGCCATGTTGTTCTGAATCAGGTGTGTGGCCTTCTCTGAATTTTTCTCTGGCTCCTGGGGACTGAAAAATGGCTTCCTCAGGCTGGTTGAGGCCAGGGAGATGGGCAGGTCTGAGAAGGAGTATGGGATTCGTTGGCCATGAAAAAAAGGGGGGAAAAAGAAAGCATGTGCTATCTTCTTTAAACACAATACAACATATAAATATTCAAGTTTAGGAAGGAGGGAAGCCTTGTACAGAGAGAAGAAATATTCTGAAAAGTTAGCCCTTTCTCATCTCCCCAAGTGGAGACTTATATGTCAGGAAGCCATCCATAGGCTGAATTACACTTCTCTTCACTAGGACTTTCCCTTGGGTGAGACAACTGGAGCAGCAATGCTGAGTCTTTCACTTGGAAGGTAGATGCAGGACAGTGTACCTTACTCTTCTTTTCTGAAAGTCATTAAAATTCAATTTTGAAATTTTTACTCTTAATTATATCCCAAAAGGGTCTATGAAAGATGTTGACTGTATGGCCAACTCTCAAGTGTGGCCAACTCTCAAGTGTGGCCTTCAGTGGTCTGCACCAATTGAGTTCACCTGGGCTCCATACCCTTCTAAAGAATGTAGCTGCTTCCAAAACTCACTCTTTTATGCAAATCCAGATTGTCATAGAGTGGTATTGCTTAAATGTGGGAGCCCAGCCTGTTGGAATCCATTTAGCCACTTGGGAGAGAGGAGGCAGAACTCTAGAGGGCTCATTTTAGACTAATAGCTAAAAGTTACAGAAGCATGTATGTGTGTTGGGGAGGGTGCATTTCAGTGCACAGTCTATACTATTTAGTAACATGGTTCCCCTGGAAAAGACTGGACTTCCATCACGAAATGTATACTAGCTGCCCTGAGCTGCCTAGCTCAGGACTGTAATAAAGTGAAATCAAGCATTAGGTGTAGAGGTTACATGAGGTGGAACTTAACTCCAACCTGTCTTGAAAGTCTTCACATCCTCCTGGACTTCTGGGGCTGCCTTCTGCACAATTTTACTCTTCCCATCCTGGAGTTCCAACAGCATGAAGGGACAGTGGCTCTTGGCCCAAGATGGAGAGTCTACGTAAAGTTAAGAGAGTAAGTGGCAGTGAGCTTCTAGCTGTAAGTTTAACAGTGGTCACTGAGAAGTACTATATCTCAAAGCTCTATCTCAGGCTATGGTAGAGACACAGAGATGGATGTATCTGGTCCCTAGGGGAGTTCCTGAGTTGTTGGGGATGGCACATACTGAAGACACATTATGAGCAGTGCTGGGATTGGAGGGAGGACATGGGCTAGAAGAGGAAAGGGACATGACACAGAATTGGATTTGGACAGGCTGGAAGTCTAGGTAGGCTTCATAGAGGAGATGATGCCCAAGTTAAATGTTGCATGAGAAGTATGAGATACTCTAGTAAAGATAATGGGAGAGAGTCATTTGACAGGTGCAAAGACACAGAAACTTAAGAAAACAGAGTTAATCCAGACAACTTTAGTTTCAGCATGACTGGAGTATATAGAATGTGAGGGGAATGAGAGTGAAACTCCTTTTAGAGATACTGCCAGAAGTCAGAGGCCAGTGAACTCTTAGGCAAGCTCATTCTTCCTTGATACTTTTCACATGAACCCTTCCAATTATTAGGTAATGATGACCAATATGACTTGGAATCTTATCTCTAGGATCCAGACATTCTCCCCCATTTGCCAGCAGTGACTTCTTACCCCCTCCAGCCTTGGTTGCCTTAAGGTGGATTTGAGAACAGGTTGTTCCTTGGGTGGCCAGGATGGGACAGCGTCCAATACCAAACAGGAACTGGTGAGTCTTAATCATCTTGCCCAGGATGGCTGTGGGGCTCCGGATAAGCACTGGGCAACGCTGTAGCAACATGGCTGCTGCCACCCTCTTGAGCCCGAAGTTCTGCATAAGATGTGGAAGAGATGAGATTCCACCATGAAGACCTGGCTGAAAGCCAAGGGTCATTCTTGTGTTTGATCCTTTGCCTTTAGCTTCTCACCCAATGCTTGCCTCCCTCCCCAGAGATGCCTTTATTGTCATTTCAGGGTAAGAACTTTCCAAATATTAAAATGTACTAATAGGGCATCAGAGAGGAAGAAACAGGAAACTGATCATTAGACAAAAGAGGTGAAGAAAAGAGTTCCCACTGGAGGTCAGAAAGCCTGAATTCTGATTCAGACTCTGCCACTGACCTGCTCTGTGATGGTAAGGATCATTGAAGTCTGATTGTGTGTGGCAGGATAAGAGTTGACAACCCACCAACCCTTTGATCAACACTTAGGGCTAAGACTCTTTCTAAGAATATTGGCCTCAGCCAAATGAAGATTCAACCTGCTAATGCAGACAGATGCCATTGACAAGGGCTCATGAGGCTTCACTCAGAGTGTTTCCTGAGCAGACCCAGTCAGAGAGACAAGGAGCTTGAGGCCATAGGTACCAGCTTAAGTAGATTCAGGAAATAGGACAAAAGGGCACCATGTGCCACGAGACAGATATTTTACTGTCTTTGAATTTTCTCCTGGAGTTTTGAAAATCAGATAGAGATGTAGGTGAAAGCAAGACCCAAGGAATCTGGGAAACAAGTCTATAGGTGAATGAAAGAGGCAGAGACTAAGACAGAAGAGAGAATCGGGGTGGGGAGAATATAAGAAAAAAATACACATAGTAGGCATTCAATAAATATTTGTTGAATTGGGGAGTAAATTAATGAATGAGCAGGGACTCAAATGGAGGAAAGAGAAGAGAGGAAGGGTCATAAAGAAAGAAAAATTAGGAAAGATAAAAGGAGGAAAGTAAGAGAACAAAGGTGCAATGGTAGTAGTGGAGTTACAACAGAAATAGCGGGAGAGAGATCAAAGCAAGAGGAAAGGGGACAGGTAGAGATAAGAACAGGGAGAAGAGGACTGATCCAGAAAAGCAGAGGACAAGAGGATTATGGGAAATATAGAAGGTAGGGAAAGAGACTGAGATAAAAGAAAGAATGAAAGAGAGAAGATGAGAGAAGAGAGAGAGGGAGAGAGAAACAGAGCAGAGGTAGAGTTAGAGACAGATAGACAGAGGGACAAAAAAGGGATATGAGGCGAAATCAAGGAGCATGGCTGAATATACAAAGACTCAGAAAACTGAAAGCAGGAGAGGAGAGAATCCAGCAGAGGCAGAGAGTCAGTCAGGAACAAAGGTAAAGGAGAAATTCTGTCAGAGATTGTGTGGGTGGGGGAGAACAACAAAGAAGAGCTAGGGAAAGAGGACCTTGGCCCTCCCTACTGAGGGAGATTAGAGTGAGACTGAGTTAGAGCTAAGATCAAAGGATAGAGACAGAGAGATGGCTAAGGTGGGTTGGGGGTTGTGATGAGGGAGGGCTGAGACATATAAAGACAAAGAGAGCTAGAGATAGCAAGAGGGAGAAATAGATTAAAAGAAAAAGGACAAACTAGAGATCCAGCATCAGAGGGTGAGACAAGATATGGGACAGGATAATGGGAGAGAGATGGAGGAATGTGGTAAGACTAAGGCCCTCCCACCACCAGGAGAGCTACTTAGTAGAACCTAACAGCACCTCTAGTATTTAAGGCTTTATGTTGTGAGGGAAAAGTGAACAGGAGGAACTCGTGGCCATGTCGTCATATGACAACCTCCTTCACCTCTTACAGAGCAATACTCCTCCCTTCTAGATCTCATAGAGCAAACACCCTCCTCCTAACTCACAAAGCAGCCTCTTCCCCTTGTTCCATCCCAGAGCATCCTCCTCCAACTCTCACAGGCTGTCATAAGAGCATACGTTGGTATGTGCGGTAGGGTGTGTGGGTCCTGAAATTGGGAAAGGCCAAGGGGTGTTGAAAGGACTAATGAAACTCATGTTAAGACTTTAGGAAAGTGCCTAAAAGAAAATCTTAGCTTTTCTTATTTCAATTCCAGCTCCCCAACTCCTTGTTGGACGTTCTTGGAAAGTCACTTCCCCTCTTTGGGTCTCAGCTTTCATCAGCTGTCAAATGTAAGGTATTTATGTCTACCTCATATGGTAGGTAATGAATTGGATTTGATGCCTACCTTATATCTGGAGATATGAGTTTCCCTTCTCCTGCCTTCCTGCAAAGGCTAAACTGCTTGGAACTGAGCCTGCAGACCACAGATAAGGCTCCCAGAGTTTATCACGTTTAGGGTCTGACCACTCCCGAAGCTGAGACCAGGGTGTGGAAGAGAAGAGGAGTTCCTTTCTAGAATCATGTCTGTGCATCTGGCTGGGGCTGACCCTAGCTATTGGTGGTGAGGGGGGCGGATGGCCCAGGGAGAGGAGGCAAAGCAGATGGCCAGGTTCCAGGCTCCTGCAAATTCCTTTCCCCAACATTAACAACAATAATGACAACATTGGGGTATGTAATGTGAAGAAAAACCCCCAAGATTGGAAGCAAAGTCCAGTCCTGCCTTTGGATGATGGTGAATCCCACCCCCAGGTATAAAAACAGAAGTTCAGTACACACATCATCTCTAAGGGGCTTTCGGCCATGATATTCTCAGGGACCTGGGAAAATATAGGCTACTTCTTGGAATTTGTTGAATTATCAAGTTCTTTCAAGCTTCAGTTCCAGTTTCTCTGTTCTGGCACTCCTTTCCTGGAATTTGCCCTGCCTCACTCTGCCTGCCCATCTTGGGCTCTGTTTCCATTCTATCTTACTACCTATCATGAGACTGGAGAGAGTAAAATCAAATCAAAGGAGTATTTTAGGCAATTTAGGGTATTAAGAGCACAGCCTCTGGAGCCAGACTACTTGCATTTGAATCCTGGCTCTACCACTCACTAGCTCTGGGACATTAGAAAAGTCATGTCTCTGCTCTATGTCTTATATCTTTAAAATGTAGATAATAACAAGGACAATCTACTTCACAGGGATGTTGTGAAGATCCAGTAAGATAATCTATATAAAGTATATAGAAGAGTGCCTATCCTAGAGTAAATGCTGAAAAAGTGTTATCTGTTCTTTTTTATATTCTACATTTTCTATGTAGGGAAAGTGAAGGTATAGTCAAGGGAAGTAACATCATGAATACACCAGACCAGGTCTGGAAACTTGATTCTTGTCTCAATCCTGATTCTTGTCATGATTCTGTTACAACTTACTATATGAACTTGGGCTCTGTATTTTCCCTCTCTGGGCCTCAGTTTCTCCAAAAACATTGGACTAGATAGCTCCATAGATTCCGTCTGGTTCTACCAGTCAAACACTCACAGAGTTCTCACTGTGCCATACCCCTTTGTAAATGCTTCACATACATTGACTTATTTAATCTTCATGACAACCCTGTGAGTTATATACTAGTATCAACTTTATTTCAAAGATGAGGAAACTGAGGGCCCAAAAGATTAAGTAACCTGTTCAGGTCACAGAGCTACTAAGTAGGAGAACCAGGATTTGAACCTAGTCAATCTGGTTCCAGAGCCTACTAACTTAACCACTATGGATCTATGATTCTAATATTACTACACATTATCCTGACTGAGAGCCTGACTCCAGACATAAATCCACTCTCCTACACTAACAGGTCCCTTTCTGGGACACTTGATTTTGAGTTGTAACCAATGCCTTTACCACAGGAACAGATTTCTAACTGAAGCGGAATTTCAGGCACTGGTGAACATTCATTCATTCATACATTCATTCATTCCATTATTTAACAACTTATGCACCAATCTTTGCCAGGGTCTTCTTAAAACAATGCTTTTACCCAAGGAGGTAACTGTGAAATTTTGGACCAAGTGATAGAGCATTACTAGAAGATTTTCCCTACACCTTAAAATCCTCTCTCGTGTCAGCAGCCAATCTGCAGTCCCAGAGATCAGAGGGGCCAACCACAACTCTACCCCAGGAGAGAGCCAGAAACCACTCATTGCAGTGTTCCTCGATCTCTCTCTCCCCTTTGTGGCCTGCTTTGAAAGAATCAGTTAAGTCTGGAGGGGATGTGGTCACTTCTCTTCAGGAGTTGGAAGCATCAGGATTTACTTCCCTTCCTAGCACCCTCTCCCCATCATGGAAGAATCATAAAGAATTTTAGATTCCTGGAATCAGAATCAGAAATTCTTAGAAACAAAAATTTAGAAGACCATGAAATAAAACTTAGAAGAGGTTGTGGAAATCATAGGCCAAGCCCTTTTTTTCAAAGGATGAATGATTTGCCTCACAGTGAATTAGGGTGAGAAAACAAATCAATTGACTTTCAGCATAGGGCCCCATTCTTCTCCCACCATCTCCCCTTATTTCTGCTAATTATTCAACTCTCAATTCCCTCAAATCTCTCCCTTCCCAATTCATCATTCCCACCACCCCACATTCACTTTGTTTTCTCTCCCTACCTCTGGCCCTCTGGGGTCTGACCCATTGAGCTCTGCTGTCAGCCAAGGAGAGAGAAGGAGTCAAAGTGAGGGAGGAATGGAGAATTGCCAAAAAAAAAATACCAAGACCTCTTCTTGGGAGACAGAGAAGGAATGGAAGAGATAGAAAAACTGCGAGACTGAGAGATACAGAGTAGAAGAAAGAGATGGAAAGGGAGAGAGAGATTTAGAGGAAAAGATACATATAGACCTCAGAAAAAGGAAAAATAAGAGAAAGCTAGAGTGTCAGAGAATGATGAAGTAAAGTGAGTGATCTTGAAAACTAACAGAGGAGAGGAAACGAGGAAAAAAGACAAAGGAAAGCTGAAAACTGGGAAAGACAGGAAGAGACATAGGAGGCAAAAAGAAAATGACAGAGTGACAGATTCTAAGGAACAGACAAAGTCAGATCTAGTCAGGCCAGAGAGTCAACATATACAGCCTTGAGGTGGGCAAGCAGACCAAGAGAGAGGGCACCAGGCTGAAAGCAACACTTACCTGTTGCCCTGCACTGAGGACGAACGAACGACGGGTTGGGTGCTGTGGGTCAGGACCTGGTTTTATCCCTTCTCCCTTGGCTCAACTCCACCCACCCCGCCTTCTGCTGGCCTGGCCCTGCATTGGCCCCAAAGGTATCTCAGGCCCTTGCTAGAGATAAAACCCAATGTAATCCCCTCTTGTCTCCCACCCTCACCCAGCACCGGCTCTCCCCTCTCTATTTTCTTTCCCTTCTCCCTCTGGAGTAGTAAAATGAGTTTGCTGGCTTTGGAATTAGACCATCCCTATATGGCTAGGGCACCTTGAGCAAAACCATCTATCTCTCTGACTCTCATTTTCCTCAACTATAAAAGGAGGGCAGTAAAAGTCAGAAGCAACTGTAGCACAAGAGGGAAGGGCTCTGTAACAGTTAGCTTCCATAGATGACATCCACGTCATTGTAACAATTCAATAATATCATGTACAGAAAACACAACACAGTGCCTGGTCCAAAGAAATAACAGCTAATGTTGATTGAGTGCCTACTATGCACCTTTGTTAAGTGCTTTACATGGATAAATTTAGCCCATCCTCATAAGGACCTTATGAGAAAGGTATTATTATTCCCATGTTACAGATGAAGAAACTAGGGCTCAGAGAAGTGAGACAACTAACTGATAATTACAGAGATAGTAAGTTCAGAGTCCAACTATGAACTCAGGCAGTCTGGTTCCAGAACCTGTACTCTTTAAGCACTATTCTCCCTTTCAGGATATACAGTTAAAAATTTGAAGTTCTCTATTTCCTCTTTTTATTACCAACTCCTTGTCCCTTTGTAATTTTCTTCTCCTCACTATCTTCTTTTTTCTTTCTCAATCCTAGGGCAGCAGGACGATGTCATAACCAGGCAATTTCATCTGTGGAGCAGATTATCATCATTAATAGTATATTAACATAAATGGAATCATACTCTATAATGATTTGCAATTTCCTTTTTTTCTATTTGACCACATGGCAATATGCCATGTAGTTCTTTCCATATAAATTCTTTCTTTTTTGTGGAGTCATACTATTCAAGAATCTGAATGTTAACATTATTTAAACACTCACTTATTAATGGAAATTTAAGTTACTTCCAGGGATTTCCCCCATCCATTATGAATAATGTTGCAATAAATATCTTTGGGCTTATGTGAGGATATTTTTTATATGGTAGAATCCTAAAAAAATTCCTGGGTCAAAGGATATATAGACATTAAAATTTTTGATACTGTTAACTTGCCCTATACATTTGCTATACATCCCCAATAATGGTGCATAAGAGTGTGTGTGTCTGGTCTCTCATAAACTTGCCAACACCATTTAAAAAATTTAATTAATTACTTAACTGAAATATACTTAATTTACAATATTATAACTAATTTTTATTATTTCCTTCCTTCTGCTAACTTTGGATTTAGTTTGCTATTTTAATTTCCTATTTCCTTAAGGTGTAGAGTTAGGTTATTGGTTTGATATATTGTTTCTTTTTAAAAATATGTTTTTATAACTATAAATCTCTGAGCACTGCCTTGCTGCATCCCATATGTTTTGATAGGTTGTATTTTCATTTTAATCCATTTCTAAGTATTTTCTAATTTCCCTTGTGATGTATTCTTTGACCTACTGATTGTTTAATAGTGTGTTGTTCCATTTCCACATACTTGTGAATTTTCCAGTTTCACTTGTTATTGATTTTCAGTTTCATTCCTTTGTCACCACAAAAGATATTTCGTAAGATTTTATTCTTTTTAAATTAACTGAGACTTGGGGCTCAATTTATGGTGTATCCTGGAGAATGCTCCATGTGCACTTGAGAAAAATATGTATTCTGCTATTGCCAGCAGAGCATTCTGTATATATTATTTGTTCTAGTTGGTTTATAGTGTTTTGCAAGTTCTCTATTATTGATCTTCTGTTTATGGGTTGTTGTTCTACCCATTACTGACAGTGGAGTATTGAAGTATAGAACTATTATTGTAGAACTATTTCTCCCTTCTGTTTTGCCTGGTTTTGCTTCATATATTTTGTGATGGTCTTGTTAGTTGTGTGTATGTTTATAATTATAGCTCCTTGGTGAATTGACCTTTTAATCAATATGTAATGTCCTTCTTTGTACCTTGAAACACATTTTGAATTAAAGTCTGTTTAGTATGATATTTGTATAACTACCCCAGTTCTCTTTTAGTTACTATTTGCGTGGAGTATTCTTTCCATAATTTCACTTTCAACCTACCAGTTTCTTTTGATTAAAATGAGTCTCTTGTAGGCAGCATATAGTTCGATCATAATTTTTTCATCCATTCTGCCAATCTATGCCTTTTGATTACAGAGTTTACTCTATTTACATTTAAACTTATTACTGATAAGGAAGAATTTGCTTCAGCCATTTTGCTATTTTTTTCTATATGTCTTATAGCTTTTCCTTCCTCATTACCTCCATTACTGCCTTCATTTGTGTTTAATTGATTTTTTGTTGTTGTGTTCCATTTTGGTTCCCTTCTTATTTTCCTTTTTGTGTATTTTGAGTTATTTTCTTCGTGGTTATCCTGAGGATTATAAGTAACATATTGAATTCATAACATTTTAGTTTGAATTAATACTAACAGCTTCAGTAGCATGCAAAACTCTGCTCTTATGCTCCTAGACACCTCTGTCCTTTCCCCTTTATGATGTTATTGTCATAACTTACATCTTTATACAATGTGTATCCACTAGCATTGACTTATAATTATTGTTTTATGAATTTGTCTTTCAAATCATATAGTAAAAAAGAAAAGTTACAAACCAATAATAAAATAATACTGAATTTTATATTTACCTATTTAATTACCTTTACTGGTGTTCTTTATTTCTGTGTATGGCTATCTAGCATCCTTCCCTTTCAGCCTGAAGGACTCCCTTTTGCATTTCTTGTAGGGCACGTCTACTGGTGACAAATTCTTCTGATTTTGTTTGTTTGGGGCTGTCTTGATTTCTCTTTCAGTTCTGATGAATAGTTTTGGCATATATAGAATTCTTAGTTGACTATTTTTTTCTTTTCACACTTTAAGTATGCCTTCTGGCCTCCATGGTTTTTGATGAAAAATCAGCCATTAGTTTCTGGGGAAAACTGAAATGCAGAAGAACCCTGCTTCCCCAACACACCCCCCAAAAAGTTCAATGATTGAACAGCTATCCATGAATAAAAACAGCTCTGGAAAACCTCTAGAGTCCACCTAGGAATTTTAGCAGCACAGTGGAACAAAAACCAGTATTTTTGAGAACCACACAAGCAGAGAAAGAAGACAACTTCATTCTATCTGCAACATCCCATCTCCCAAAGCAGCATTGCTCAGCACCAAGAAAGAATTTCCACCAAGAAAGAGTTCCTCTCTCTAGGAAAGGAAGAGTAGGGGTGAGCAAACAGCTTATCCAGCCTCTTGAGGCATTGCAGAAAGTTCCCACTTTGGTTTCACCCCACCTAGACCAGCAAAGCTGAAATGTATACAGCCAGCTAGGAAAAAGGAAGAAAAGCAGAGGCTATTATTAGCAGACATACAGCAGGAGCAATCATAGTTCACAAAGACCTGCTCTGCAGACGAATTCAGCAAATTTCACCACTGAGGAAACCAACAGCCAACACAGTTGCTGTGGATTGCCTGCATATTTCACCAGCTTTCACTCCACAGGTATTTGCATTTGCTGATGCCAGCCATCTGAGTTCCTTCCCACTCCTTTCCTCCTCCCACCCCTGTCAGAGCCCAGGAACCATACCAACAGCTATCCAGGATCCTGAAGCTATGCAAGTATAAGTTGCCAGCTGCCTGAGTCCTTCCATGCTACTGCCAGAGCCCAGGAGCCACACACATAGCCATGTTGAGCCTCTGCATCTGCATGAGTGCAAAATGCCAGCCTAAGCACCCTGGGTGACTTTCACCACCGTGCTTCTGCTTGGGGCCTCCATCTGCACATCCACATGGATCTAGCCTTATGCCTCCACTGTAGCTTTCATACCCTGAGGAAGACCGTGCAGCCACAGTGGGCACACCAAAAGCCAGGGCTCCTGGAGCAACTTCTGAGCCCAGATCAGGCCCTGTCTTCTGTCACTGTCCAGCACTACCACACCCACCCATAGTTAACCTCTTCAACTGTGTGTCTGCATGCTTCCAGCCTGGATCCTGTCATCAGCCATCAGCTTCCACTGCAGTACACATGCCCGGGGTAAGATGGGCAGGGAGAGTTGGAGCCACAGGTGATCACATGGAATGCCACAGCCCCTGCAGCTGTTTGTGGGCCTGGATTAATCACTGGCTGGCAACATCACACCTACCCATAGCTAGCCCTTCTAGCTGTGTACCTGCATGTCCCTAGCCCAACTCCCACTATCAGCCTCCACTGAAGCACACATGCTTAAGGAAAAAGTGTGCAGGCACAGGTGTCTGCAGCTAGCCTCTGCAGCTGAGTGTGTGCACACCACTGACTCTGACCAGCAACACTGACTGCCCTGGTCCCTAGCTGCTAGATCTAGAGGTGCCACTAAGGAGTCCAACAGTCCTTGCATCCACTGCATACCCCCCCACACTGTGCTGTGCTCACCAAGGACCACATAGTTGTCAGTGCTGTGGACAAAATTGGCCTAAACTGAAGAGACATCATGCTTCCCAGACGCAGTGCCACCACAAGCCCCCATACTTGACGCCCTGGACCACTAGAACCAGGTCACAGCATGATACAGTGTGCCTCTATTCACAGGTGAAATGCTTCTGTTACTGAAGTCAGTCCATAAAGTCTAGAAGAGTTGACTACTCCTTCAAGTGTGCAGATACATAGTCAAGGCTACAGGAATCATGAGAAAAAAATCAGGAAAATACATCTCTACCAAAGGAATACAGTAAACCACCAGCAACTGTCCCCAGAGAAATAGAGCTCAAGGAAGTGTTCAACAAAGAATTCAAAATAATTTTTCTACAGATGCTCAGAAAGCTACAAGAGAACACAGATAAACAATTTAATGATGTCAGGGAAACAGTGCAACAATGAAAGGAGAAGTTCAATAAAGAGATAGAAAGCATAAAAAAATAACCAAACAGAAATTTTGGAGCTAAATACAATCACTGAATGGAAGAATACAACAGAGAACTCCAACAGCACACTTTAACAAACAGAAGAGAGAATCAGTGAGCTAGAAGGCAGATCAATTGAAATTATCCAATCAGAGAAGCAAAAAAAATAATAATAATGAATGAAAACGAATGAAGAAAGCCTATGGAAATTATGAAATACCATCAAAAGAAATATTATACTTAACTGGAGTCCCAGAAGAAGGGATGGAGAAATGGCTGAAAGCTTATTTAAAAAAATAATGGCTGAGAACTTCACAAACCTGGGAAGGGATATAGTTATTCAGGTTCATGAAGCTAATAGGTCACCTCAAAATTTCAATCCAAAACAATGTTCTCCAAGATACATAATAATAAAATTGTTTAAAGACAAAGAGAGAATTTTACAAGCAACAGGAAAAAAATTTTCTACAACGAGGGAACACCCATAAGGCTATCAGTGGATTTCTCAGCAATGAACTTACAGGTTAGGAGAGAGTGGGATGATATACTCAAAGTGCTAAAAGAAACTGCCAACCAAGAATACTTTAGCCAGCAAAGTTGTCCTTCAAAACTGAAAGAGAGATAAAGAGTTTCCCGGGCAAAAGCTGAGGGATTTCATCACCACTAAAGCTGCCTTACAAGAAATGCTGAAAGGAATTCTTGAAGCTGAAACAAAAGAATGCTAATTACTAACATGAAAACATAAGAAAATAAGCAACACATTGGCAAAAGTGAACATATAATTAGACTCGAAACAGCTTGATACTGTAATATGGTGATGTGTTAACTAGTTAACTCTAGCATAAAGGTTAAAAAACAAAAGTACCCAAAATAGCTATAGCTTCAACAATTTGTTAATGGATACACAATAAAAAAAGATTAAAATAGTGACATAAAAAGTATAAAAGGAAAGGGGATTAAAGTATATAGTTTTTGCATGTAATCAAAGTTAAATTGTTATCAGTGTAAAATAGACTGTTATATATATAAGAAGATTTATGTAAGCCTCCTTGTTAACTGCAAAGCAGTTACAAAAAAGATAGAAAGAGGGGAATCAAACAATATCACTTTGGAAAATTATCAATCCTCAATGGTAGACAGCAAGAAAGGAAGAAAAGAACAATCAAGCTACAAAACAGCCAGAAAACAATTAATAAGATGGCATTAGTCAGTCTTTACCTATCGTTTACCTATTAAGAATTACTCTAAATGTAAATGGATTGAATTCTCTAATAAAATGGCAAAGTGTGGTTGTATGGATGAAAAAATAGGACCCAACTATATGATGCCTATGGAGACTCACTTCAACTTTAAGGACACACATAGGCTCAAAGTAAAGAGATGACAAAAGATATTCCATGCAAGTGGAAACCAAAAGAGAGGAGGGGTAGCTATATGTATATCAGAAAAAATAGTCTTTAAGCAAAAAATAGTAACAGAAGGCAAATATGGTAATTATGTAATGATAAAGGGGTCAAGAAGATATAATGATTGTAAAGGATGCATGAACCCTGATGTTCATTGCAGCACTATTTACAATAGCCAGGACATGGAAGCAACCTAAATGTCCATTGACAGAGGAATGGGTAAAGAAAATGTGGTACATATATACAAGGGAATATTACTCAGACATAAAAAGGAATGAAATAGTGCCATTTGCAGAGATGTGGATGGACCTAGAGATTGTCATACAGAATGAAGTAATTAAGAAAGAGAAAAACAAATATTGTATAATATAGCTTATATGTGGAATCTAGAAAAATAGTGCAGATGAACTTATTTGCAATGCAGAAATAGAGTCACAGATGTAGAGAACAAACTTATGGTTACCAAGGGGGGAAGGGAGGGTGGGACAAATTGGGAGATTGGGATTGACATATATACGCTACTATGTATAAAATAGATAACTAATGAGAACCTACTGTATAGCACAAGGAACTCTACTCAATGATCTGTGGTGACCTAAATAGGAAGGAAATCTTAAAAAGAGTGGATATATGTATACGTATAACTGATTCACTTTGCTGTACAGTAGAAATTAACACAACATTGTAAAGCAACTATACTCCAATAAAAAATAAAATAAAATAAATAAGAAAGAAGATATAACAATTGTAAATATATATGAATCTACATATATTAAGCAAATACTAACAGTTCTGAAAAGAGAAATAGACAGCAATACAATAATAGTAGGAGACATCAATGCCCCACTTTCAACAACAGATAGGACATCTGTACAGAAAATAAATAAGGAAACATTGGATTTGAACCATACTATAGAATAAATGGAACTAACAGACATGTACAGAATATTCCATCCAAGAGCAGCAGAATATTCTTAAGCACACACAGAACATTCTCCAGGATAAATTATATAATATGTCAGAAGACAAGTCTTACCAAATTTTAAAAAAGATTGAAATTATAGCTAGTATATTTTCTGACTACAATGGTATGAAATTAGAAATCAATAGCAGGAGGAAAGCTGGAAAATTAACAGATAGTTGGGAATTAAACAACATGCTCAGTGGACATATATACACTACCAAATGTAAAATAGATAGCTAGTGGGAAGCAGCTGCATAGCGCAGGGAGATCAGCTTGTTGCTTTGTGACCACCTAGAGGGGTGGGATAGGGAGGGTGGGAGGGAGATGCAAGAGGGAGGGGATATGGGGATATATGTATATGTATAGCTGATTCACTTTGTTATACAGCACAAACACAATACTGTAAAGCAATTATACTCCAATAAAGATGTTAAAAACAACAACAAAAACAACAACATGCTCAGCAGCAATTGATGGGTCAAAGAAGAAATTAAAAGCGAGATCAAGAAATATCTTGAAACTAAAATTGAAGCACATCAAAACCCATGTGTTTCTACAAAAGCTGTTATAAAAGGGGAATTTATACTGATAAATGCCTACATCAAGAAACAAGAGAGGGGAGGAGTCAAGATGGTGGAATAGGAGGATGTGGAATTCGTCGCTCTTCACAAGTATATCAAGGATACAACTACAAACGTAACAGTTCTCATAGAGCACCTGCTGAACATTAGCGGAAGACTTTGGACACCTAAGAGGACAAGAAACATCCCCTCACAACTGTCTAGGATGAAAGAAAGAAGAAAAAAAGAAAAGAGGAATCAAAAGAGGGACCAGCAACCCTGGTGGGAAGCTGAAGGTGAGGGGAGGTCCTCATATTCAGAAAAACTCTCTCATGGTGGGGAAATCAGCTGGGACAGAAAAGGACCTTCAGGAGATCAAAGGAGAATGCAGTGGACAGTCTGTAGAAGGCAGGAAAAATTAAGAACTGCATGGTCTACACTGCAGCTCTGCACATTCCAGCTTGAGTCGTGAGTCACCTGTTGCAAAGGGAGGCTGGGTGCAGGAAATTGGGGTTTGGAGCACGGACCCAGGGAGGGGACAGCTGTTGGGTGTGAAAAGATAGCCTGAAGGGACAAGAGTAAGGAGCTGCACAACCGGGAAAGTCTGCAGAAAAAACCTGGGACACCATAAAAGCAAGGCGTCATTTTTGAGTGGCGTACAAGGGGCAGAACTACCATTATAACCCCTTTCACCACCTGCCGGCTTCTTCAGCCTCCATGGGCATTGGGAAGGGCTCCTATCTGAGCAGGCACACCCATCCCTCGGGCCAGGGTCTCCTCTGCCCATGTGGGCTCCAGAGGCCTGAGTGCTGCCCATCCCAAAGCCTCCTTGGGCATCAGCCCTGGGCTCCCCTGCCTGGGATGAGAGTCTGCTGATGCTGGCTGGGCTGAGTGCTAAAGCGTGGGGTTGGGAGAATGGATCTGGGCAGAGGAGTGCTGTAAGCTGCACAGATATAGCAGTGGGGACAGGAGTGAGGGGATGCGCAGCTGGGAATGCCCCTAGAGGAAGCATGCACTGCCTGGAAAGTGGGGCACCATTGTTGAGAGGTGTGAGGGGGGCAGGGCCACCACTGCCCCCACATGCCAGCTCCTGCCTCTGCAGGCACTGCCAGGCACTCCCACCAGAGTGAGCATGCCCCAGACTGTTGCAACTGCCTGCTGGTCCCCGCTGCTGCAGGCAACTCATGAACACCCCAATTGTGTCCGCCATACCCCTCCCTGGCCTGAGTAAGTGTGCCCCAAGCAGCCACTGCTTTCACCCACTCACACCTGGGCAAGGAACAGATTCCTGAGGGTGGCACACATGCAGAGGTGAGGCCAAAACGAGAATTGAGCCCCAGGGGCCATGCGACTAAGGAAGAGGAATGGAAGTCTTTCCATGCAGCTGCACAAGCCATGGATTAAATCCCCAAGATTGACTTGGTAAATCCAGCCTCTGTGGAATACCTGAATAGACAATGAGTGTTCCCACAGTTGAGACCGATCTAGCCTTCATAGCACTGGAGTTTTAGGTAACATACATGTGGGAGTCAAGCCAGGTCAGAGTCTGAGCTGGCCCCACAGTGCCCACAGCAGGTCCAGGGACCTACCTAGGTTATTGGAGGTCCTCCTGGGAAGGTAGGGATTGGCTGTGGCTCACTGAGGGAGCAATGACACTGACAGAGGAGGGCCCAGAAAAATATTCTTAATTCTATTATTCAGTTTTGTTTGTTTCATTTTGTTCAGTTGTTGGTGTTGTTCCTTTTATTATTTTTTATCATTTATTTTTATTTTTTAAATATATATATATATTCTATTTTTACTTTACTTGTTTCCTTGTTTTGTTCTTTGTTTTTTCATTTTATTTTTTCTTTAGTTTTTTTGATTGTTTATATGTGTATATTTTGTTTTCTTCACTTTTCTTGTTTTTTGTTTGCTGTCTGTTTTTGTTTTATTTTTCATTTTTTAAGTTTTGTTCGTTAAGGCCTTATTGACTGTTCTCATGTTTGAATTCTTTTGTTTGTTCTCTTGTTTTTTTAAATTTATTTTATTTTATTCTGTGTGTGTGTGTTGTGTTGTTGCTGCTGTTTGCTGTTGTTTTTGCTCTTTGCCTTGGGTTTCTTTTCTGTTCTTTCTTTTATCATTGGGCAGCTTGTGGGCACTTGGTTCCCCATCCAGGGGTCAGGCCTGGGCCTCTGGGGTGGAAGTGCCAAGTCCAGGACACTGGACCGCCAGAGAATACCTGGGCCCAGGGAATATTAATCAGTGTGCATACTTCCGGAGGTATCCATATCAACACCAAGATGCAGCCCCACACAACAGCCTGCAGGCTCCAGTGCTGGACACCTCACACCAAGCAACCAGCAAGACAGGAACACAGCCTCACCCATCATCAGACAGGCTACCTAAAGTCATACTAAGATCACAGACACCCCAAAACACACCACCTGATGTGGCCCTGCCTTTCATAGGGAAAAGACTCAGCTCCACACCCCCAAGCACAGGCACCAGTCCCTCCCACTAGGAAGCCTACACAAGCCCTTGGACCAACCTCACTGACTGGGAGCAGACAACAAAAGCAAGAGGAACTACAGACACTGAAGCCTAAGGAAAGGAGACCTTAACAGTAGGTTAGACAAAATGAGATGACAGAGAAATAGATTACAGAAGAAGGAGCAAGGTAAAACCCCACAAGACCAAATAAATGAAGAGGAAATAGGCAATCTACCTGAAAAAGAATTCAGAGTAATCATAATAAAGATGAACCAAGACCTCGAAAATAGAATGGAGGCACAGATTGAGAAGATACAAGAAATATTTAACAAAGACCTAGAAGAACTAAAGAACAAACAATCAGTGATGGAGAACACAAAACTGAAATGGAAAATACACTAGAAGGAATCAATAGGAGAATAACTGAGGCAGAAGAACAAATAAGTGACATGGAAGATACAATGGTGGAAATAACTACTGCAGAGCAGAATAAAGAAATAAGAATGAAAAGAATTGAGGACAGTCTCAGAGACCTCTGGGACAACATTAAACACACCAACATTCGAACTATAGGGGTCCCAGAAGAAGAAGAGAAAAGGAAAGGTACTGAAAAATATTTGAAGAGATTATAGTTGAAAACTTCCCTAACATGGGAAAGGAAACAGTCAACCAAGTCCAGGAAGCACAGAGAGTCCCATTCCTACAGGAAAAATTCAGGGAGAAACACACTAAGACACATATTAATTAAACTATCAAAAATTAAATACAAAGAAAAATCCAAGATTTTGGATCATTTTTACTATCATTACTCTGAATTCTTTTTCAAGTAGACTGCCTAACCCTAAAGAAGCGGCTGATTAGTGGGCTCTGGCTCACTCAGGCTGCGGGGAGGGAGGGGTACGGAATGTGGAGTGAGCCTGTGAGGGCAGAGGCCAGTGTGCCATTGCAACAGCCTGAGGCAGGCCGAGTGTTCTCCCGGAGAAGTTGTCCATGGATCATGGGACCCTGGCAGTGGTGGGTTGCAGAGGCTCCAGGGAGGGAGGTGTGGATAGTGACCTATGATTGCACACAGGATTCTTGGTGGCTGTAGCAGCAGCCTTAGCACTTCATGCCCGTCTCTGGTGTCCATGCTGATAGCCGTGGCTCAAGCCCATCTCTGAAGCTCATTTACATGGTGTTCTTAATCTCCTCTCCTCATGCACCCCGAAACAATGGTCTCTTAACTGTTAGGCAGTTCCAAACTTTTTCCTGCACTCCCTCCCAGTTAGCTGTGGTGCACTAGCCCCCTCCAGGCTGTGTTCACACAGCCAACTCCAGTCCTTTCCCTGGGATTTGACCTCCGAAGCCCAAGCCTCAGCTCCCAGCCCCCACCCACCCCAGTGGTTGAGCAGACAAGTTTCTCAGGCTGGTGAGTGCTGTTCGGCACTGATCCTCTGTGCAGGAATCTCTCCACTTTGCCCTCTGCACCCCTGTTGCTGCGCTCTCCTCTGTGGCTCCGAAGCTTCCCCCCCGCCCATCCCCCTGTCTCTGCCAGTGAAGGGGCTTCCTAGTTTGTGGAAACTTTTCCTCCATCACAGCTCCTTCCCAGAGGGGCAGGTCCAGTCCGCATTCTTTTGTCTCTGTGTTTTCTTTTTTCTTTTGCCCTACCCAGGTACAGTGGGGGTGAGTTTCTTGCCTTTTGGGAAGTCTGAGATCTTCTGACAGTGTTCAGGAGGTGTTCTGTAGGAGTTGTTCCACATGTAGATGTATTTTTGATGTATCTGTGGGGAGGAAGGTGATCTCCACGTCTTACTCCCCCACCATCTTTTTTTTTTTTACGGTACACGGGCCTCTCACTGTTTTGGCCTCTCCCGTTGCAGATCACAGACTCCGGACGCGCAGGCTCAGCAGCCATGGCTCACAGACCTAGCCGCTCCGCAGCATGTGGGATCTTCCCGGACCAGAGCACGAACCCGTGTCCCCTACAGGCGGACTCTCAACCCGTGCGCCACCAGGGAAGCCCCCTTCCACCATCTTGAAGGTCCTCCCGGCATAGTTATTTTTAATTCTTTTGTTTCTTTAACCTTTACACTCTAGTTAAATGTGATTTACACACCACCATTAAAGTTTTGTAGTATTTTGAGTTTGACTATATACTTACATTTACCAGTGAGTTTTATACTTTTAGTTTTATACTTTTATAGGTTTACATGTTACTAATTAGCATCATTTTGGTTCAGCTTGAAGAACTTTCTGTAGCATTTCTTGTAAAGTCAGGTTTAGTCATGATTAATTACCTCACTTTTTGTTTGGCTGGCAGTTTTATCTCTTCTTTATTTCCAAAAGACAGCTTTACTGGATAAAGTATTCTTGGTAGGCTTTTTTTTATTTTTCTTTCAGCATTTTGAACATATCATCTCACTCTCTCCTGAACTGCAAGGTTTCTACTGAGAAATCTAGAATCTTATGGAGTTTCTCTTGTATGGAATGAATCACTTTTCTCTTGGTGAATTCAAAATTCTCTTTGTCATTGCTTCTCGGCCTTTTGGCTAAGATCAAGTGTAGTATCTGTTCTTATCAGTTTAATATCTGATACGTCCTCTATCCGAGGACAATATATTAAATGGATTTTTGGAGCTGGGAGTCGGAATAGGAGCTTGCTCTGTCCGCTTCACGGATCGACCTGGTATTGCAGTATCTCCAGGAATGGTGCACTTCCCCTCACGGGGACCAAAAAAAAAAAATTCTCTTTGTCTTTGATTATTTACAGTTTGATTGTAATGTGTCTTGGTGAAATTCAATTTGGGTTGATCCTCTTTGGGCACCTTTGACCTTCATGTTCCTGGATATCCATAAATAGCTCTTTCAAGATTTGGAATGTTTTCAGCCATTATTTCTTTAAGTAAGCTTTACATCTCTTTCTTGCTCTCTTCTTCTGGGACTCTCATAATCTGTATATTAGTTCCCTCATGGTGTCTGATGAATCCTGTAGGCTATCTTTGATCCTTTCACTCTTTGTTGTTCTCTGACATGATAATTTCAAATGACCTGTCTTTGAGTTCACAGATTTTTCTTCTGCATGATGAAGTCTGTTTTTGGTGTTCTCTATGGAATTTTTCTTTATTCGATGCTTTCTTCAGCTCTAGAATTTCTCTTTGGTTCTTTTTCATTATTTCTATTTCTTTATTGAAATTCTAATTTTGTTCATGTATGGTTTTCCTGATTTTGCTGAGTTATCTGTGTTCTCTTGTAGCTCACCAGCTTCCTTAAAACAACTATTTTGAATTTTTGTCAGACAATTCATAGCTCTTCATTTCTTTGTGGTCAGTTATTGGAATATTATTATGTTCCTTCAATAGTATCATGCTTTCTTGATTTTCCATTAACATTGAAATTCTGTGTTGCTGTTTTCACATTTGAAGATGTAGACACCTCCTACAGTTCTTACTGACTGGCTATAGGAGAGGAACACCTTCACCAGTCAGCCCAGCTATGGATTTTGAGGCACTTGCAGACCATTTCTATGGATACACCAACTCTGCACTCCTTGTTCCCTCTTAGGAGGAGGGAATTCCTAAGATTTTATGTCTCTCTTGATCCCACAATACCAGGCAAGGTGCTGAGAGCCTCCTGTTTGTTTACCATAGTGCAGTTCCCTGAAATGCTCAAGTTTGTGTGCCTTCTCCCAATTCTGCAGAGTTGAGATGGCCATTGGCATGTTTTCTCAAGCTGTCTGCAGAGGATCACACTTGCCATCTGTGGGGTCAAGCAATGGGAGCCAGCCACAGAGGAGGCTGAATAGAGCTGTGTTTTGGGAATTCCTGTGGGCCAGTTGGGGGAGAGAGTGTTCTGAAGGTGAGGCACACCAAGTGACTCATGGGTGTGCCTCCTGTTGCAGTCTGTGAAGCTGACAATAGGATCTATGGCCCATTATTGAATTCTGAGCCCTGGTTGTTGTGAGTCCCCACTTCTTTTCCCTGCACCCAAACTCTTCCACCTACCTCAGTATTCTGGGTGGGGCAAAAAGAAGTGGACTTCTTGCTGGGGAAGCCATGAGTTCACTATGTTTTCACTCTCCGTTGTGAGAGAAATTGTGTTGAGGGGATCTCTCTTGGCACTGAGCTGTGCTGCCTTGGGGGAGGGGTGATGTGGGTCAGGTGAAACTGTGCTTCTTACCCTCTTCAGTGTGTCTATTCTTGGATTTTTTTTGCTCAATTGGTGTGCTGGAACTTCTCTGGACTCCAGGACTTCCACAAAGGTACTCTTATGCTGGGGAGATTATGAAAATCTGTACCTCTGTGGGAAGAGGATGGTAGAAAGGATGGTATTCCACCATCTTGCTGAATGTGATATTAACGGTAGGTTTTTGTATATGAACTTGTCAAATTGAGGAAGTTCCCATGTTCCTACTTTGCTGAATGGGCATTGGATTTTGTTCAATCCAATTTCTGCATATATATATATATTCATATATATTCATGCAATTATCTTCTTCAGACTGTTGATAGGATAGATTACATCAATTGATTTTCAAATTTTGAACCACTCTTGCATACCTGAATAAATTCAAGACCAGCATGTAGGTCTGGCTCAGGCTCCTACAAAGTCACTGCTTTTGCCCTGGGTCCCGGTGCAAATGAGACCTTGTGTTCATCCTCCAATATTGGAGTCTCTGTTTCCCCCACTCTTCTGGAGCTCCTGCAAACAAGACCTGGTGGCCTTCAAAGTCAAATGCTCTTAGGGCTCCTCATCCTGTAGCCAGACCCCCAGCCTGGGGAGCATGACATGGGGTTCAGAACTCACACTCCCATGGGAGAATTTCTGTGATATAATTATTCTCCAGTTTCTGGGTCACCCACCAGGGGGTATGAAATTTGATTATATTGTGAGTACACCCCTCCTACCATCTCACTGTGATTTCTTCTTTGTCTTCAGTAGGTTCCAGTCTTCTTTAGTTTTGATTGTTCAGCAGTTTGTTGTGATTTTGATGTTCTCATGGGAGGAGGTGAACTCAAGATCTTCTACTCCACCATCTTGTCTTCTCTTTTCTGAAACAGAGTCATTCCACACACCCCTGCCAACATGGCACTGTGAGCTGTGTGGCAATAACAATTTAATGTTGATTGCATACAAAAACTCTATACTTTTACTTTACCATCACGTTTATGTTTTTGATGTCATGATTTATATTGTTTTACTTAGTGTATCCATTATCAAATTATTTAGCTAAAGTTATTTTTAATTTATTTCTGTGTGTGTGTCTTTTAACCTTTACACTCAAGTTAAATGTGATTTACACACTGCCATTACAGTTTTGGAGTATTTTGAGTTTGACTATAGGCTTACATTTACCAGTGAGTTTTATACTTTTACAGGTTTACATGTTACTAATTAGCATCATTTTGGTTCAGCTTGAAGACTCCCTTTAGGATTTCTTGTAAAGGCAGGTTTAGTGGTGATTAATTACCTCATTTTTTGTTTGGCTGGCAAAGTTTTATCTCTCCTTTATATGCAAAGGACAGCTTTGCTGAGTAAAGTGTTCTTGGTAGGCTTTTTTTTTCTTTCAGCATTTTGAACACATCATTCTCTCTCCTGACCTACAAGGTTTCTACTGAGAAACCCAGTCTTATGGAGTTTCTCTTGTAGGGAATGAGTCACTTTTCTCTTGGTAAATTCAAAATCTCACATGTTCATGATATATGCACTGTTCTTATAAATTATAGTATTTGATTTACTACTATTTTATTGAGGATTTTGCATTTGTGTTAATGAAAGATATTGATGTGTATTTTTCTTATAATGTTTTTGCCTGGGCTTGGTACTAGGACAAGGCTGGCCTCATAGAATGAGTTAGGAAGTATTCTACCTTGTTCTATCTCTTGGAGTAGCTTTTACAGAACTGGTATAATTCCTTCTTCAAATATTTGTTAGAATTCAATGGCCAACCCATCTTGGCCTGTGGTTTTCTGCTTTGGAAGGTATTAATCATTAATTCAACTCCTTTAATAAACAGAAGCCTATTCAGATTGTGTATTTCTTCCTGTGGGAGTATTGGATAATTGTGTCTTTTTAGGAATTGGTCAGGGTTATCAAGTTTGTGGGCATAGAGTTGTTCATTATATACTGTTACCCTTTCAGTGCCTATGGGATCTGTAGTGATCTCTTCTCTTTCATTTCTTATATTAGCAACTTACATCCTCTTTTTTTTCTTAGCTAGCCTGGATAGAGGCTTGTCAATCATATTGGTCTTTTCAAAGTATTTGCTTTTGGTTTTCAGATTTTCTCCAATGATTTCTTATGATGCCTTTTTACAGTAAATTGTAAACTGAGAATCAGTTTGTAAACCAAACTTAATTTGTAAACCAAATTAAGCAACAGTATTGCAACTCTTTGGGCCTTGTGTTACATCTCAATGCCTGAATATTAATTTCCAAACATAAATTTCCTTTGAGGTTAGGTCCATATTGCAATATTCTGATAAATGACAACATGAAATGACTTGTTATTTCTCCTGTACAGTCAGTGCAAGTTGGCAGTCTATTTAATGAAATTAGCTATTTAGTGCTGGACTTTCATAGTGGAGGCTGAGAACATAGCAGCCCTAATCCTCATTATCATTGTTAGTTTAAATATTAGTCTAAACATTAGTTGAGCACATGTCTGCTAGCAATTGAACATATGTTATACCACTATACCTTCAGAACTTTCCTAGAATGTAGATATTCTTGTTCCCATTTTACAATGAAGAAACTGAAGGGTCAAGAAGTTGACTTGTCCCAAATTGAGTGACAAACCTAATTTTGCTAGATTTTCTCCTTTTGATATTGTGTCAGTGGCTAATCCTCAGTTTCTTATTCAATAAAATAGGGAATGTTACTATATGATCTGCCTCTTCTGTTCTTAGGTTAAATGGAACATATTGCTACACTGTCTGTGTGGATCCAAGGAGATCACACATGTGAGGCAATTTGGGCATCAGTTGCACAGAGTAAAATGCTCAACAAATCATATTAATTCTAGTCAGTACTATGGTTATGAGTAGGTCCACTACTGTAAAAGTTTCCAGACTGTGGTCGACTAATGGTGAAAAATACACTGCATTCTATGGGGGATAAGCTTTCTTCTTTTAAACACGTTCTTTTTTTCTTAAATTTTCCTTAAAATGCATCTTGATAGTAGTGACAGCAACAAAAATGTCAGCGTAGGGAGTTCCAAAGGACCATCCCTCTACAAAAGCACTGGTAAAATCAACGTCAAAATCAACTTTTCAGATGTCTGGAAAATAATCAAAGGTTTATAGCAACCAATCAAATGCTTAAACAAGAAAAAGGTGACTAAAACCTGGTAGGAGTGCATTGTGACATTTTAACTTACTTTTGTCCCACCCCACCTCCCGGGTTTGATGTCAACCCATGTTCCCAGTGTGGTTTCCTGGTGCTGGTGAGAGCAGCAGATCCTTGCCCTCAAAGAATTGTGATTGTCCATTTGGAAATGTCTGGTGGCTCCCTGAAGGTCTATTGCAAAGGACTTACCTTTTTTTCATCTAATTCAGATCTCTCTCATGTCAGAGAAGTGACTTTGGGGACAGTGTTCCTCAAAAACATTTACATGGAAATTGTGATAGTTAATATTTTTTGTCAACATGCCTGGCTATGGTGCCCAGTTGTTTGGCCAAACACCAGTCTGGATGTTGCTGTGAAGATATTTTTAGATGTGATTAATATTTACAGTTAGTAGACTTGGAGTAAAGCAGATTACTCTTCATTATTTGGGTGGGCATCAGCCAAGGCGAAGCTCTAAGGGCAAAGTCTAAGGTTTCCTGAACAAGCTTTTTTTCTTCCTCAAGTCTGCTACATAGAAATCCTGCCTGAGTTTCCTACCTGATGGCCTTTCCTGCAGATTTCAGACTCAAGACTGTAAAATCATCTTTCACCTGAATTTTAAGCCTGCTGTTCTGTCTTACAAGTTATATGCTTCAATTCCTTATACTAAATTCTTCTCTCTCTCTCTCTTTTTACGTATGTGCAGTGTGTGTGTGTGTGTGTGTGTGTGTGTGTGTATAAACAAGAAATGAAGATTACAACGCATAGCTGTAATCTGCCTAGATGTGTTGAAGTTGTGCCCAAATGCACACACATAGCCTACCTGAAAAGACTGAGTTGTTTTTTTTATATCCAGACACTTAAAGGGTTCTCTGTGAAAACGCTGGCTAATGAAATAAAAGCTAATGAACAAATAAATGAACTAATAAAAGCTAATGAACAAAGGTAATGAGATAGAGTCATCAATGACCACATATGGCAAAGGAGAGAGTCTCTCAAAAATAATTTTTAAAAGTCCCTAAAAATACAAACAACAATAAACTCAAGAAAGGGAGGAGAATCTCATTTCCAGAGTTGCCTCTTTATAACATTCCAAATATAGTTTTCAACAAAAATTTCAAAGCATGAGAAGAGATAAGAACCTATGTACTGTCAACTGAAAAAAATTGCACAAGCTAACAGTTGAGAAATATGTTTTATTAGGCAGACATAATGAGGACTTAAGCCTGGGAGACAGCCTCTCAGCAATCAGAGACTACTCCAGCAAGGTAAGGAAGGAGCCGGGATATATAGGAGTTTCTGCCAAAAACCACTAGGTAGTTGGAAGGAAAAACTAGACATCTCAAGTTAATGAATTAGGCACTTTTCTATGTATGGGAAGATGCAAGAGTTGGGGCTCATTGAAATCATTCCTTTGATGTACACCTTAACTGTCTAGGGGCAGTATCCTGTTTTCTCCATCCTGAATTCCCTCAGGGTACACCTTCAGGGTGGGGTTCATCTGCAGTGGCTGATGGCTTGATGGCTGCAACACCCTTTGCTTACTGATATGGCAAGTGACATTCTTTGTCCACAGTACCATTTACAAAATAAATAATTAGTGGAAACGGTCCCTGAGGAAGAACAGATATTGGAATTACTAGAAAAGACATTTAAATACCTTCTTTAAATATGCTCAAAAAGATAAAGGAAACTATAAATAAAGAATTAAAGGAAATCAGAAGAACAATGTCTCACAAAATAGAAAATTATAATAAATAGATTGAAACTGTGAAAAGGAACCAATAAAATTCTGGAGCTGGAATGTCAGATAACAAATGAAAAATTCACTACATCACAGAAATTAACTAAAATAGATTGTAGGCCTAAATGTAAAACTGTAAAACTCACAGAAGATAACGTAAGAAAAAAAGTTTAGAAGACTTTGGATATGGCGGTGACTTTTTAGATACAACAGCAAAGGCACAATCCATTAAAAAAAATTGATAAGTTGGACCTAATTAAAATGTAAAATATCTTCTCTGCAATAGACACTATCAGGAGAATGATAACACAAACCATGGACTGAAAGAATATATTTACAAAAGCATATCTGATAAAGGACTGTTATCCAAAATATACAAACACTTAAAACCCAACAATAAAAACCCAAAAAACTCAAAAAAATGGGCCAAAGACCTTCACAGACATCTCACCTCAGAAGATATGCAGATGGAAAATAAAGGTAGGAAGAGATGCTCCACATCATATGTTATCAGGAAAATTCCAATTAAAACAATGAAATACCACTACACACCTATTAGAATGGACAAAATCTGGAATACTGACAAGAACAAATGCTGGTGAGAATGTACAGCAATGGGACCTCTCATTCATTGCTGGTGGAAATACAAATGGTATAGCCAACTTTTGAAGAGAGTTTGGCAATCTCTTATGAAACTAAACACACTCTAACATATTATCCAGGAATCACACCCCTTGGTATTTACCCAAAGAATTTAAAAATTTATGTCCACAAAAAAATCATGCACATGTATGTTCATAGCAGCTTTATTCATGTTTGCCAAAATTTGGAGGCAACCTTCAAGTTCAACCTTCAGTAGGTATAATGGAAACATAAACTGTGGTACATCCAGACAATGGAATATTATTCAGTGCTTAAAAGAAATGAACTGTCAAGCCATGAGAAGACAATGAGGAACCTTAAATGCATATTACTAAGTGAAAGAAACCCACCTGAAAAAACTACACACCTGTAAGATTCCAGCTTCATGATATTTTGGAAAAGGCAAAACTATGGAGACAATAAGAAGATCAGTGATTGCTAGGGTTTCAGGTGGGGAGGCATGAATAGGTGGAGCACAGAGGAATTTTAGGGCAGTGAAAACACTCTATATGGTTCTATAATGATGGATACATGTCATTTATACATTCTTCCAAACCCATAGAATGCACAGTACCGAGTGAACCCTCATATAAACTATGGACGTTGGGTGCTTATGATGGATGTGACAATGTGAGTTCACCAACAGTAACAGATGTACCACTCTGGTGAGGGATGTTGATAATGCAGGAAGCTATGCATATGTAGAGGCAGAGAGTAATTGGGAAATTTCTGTACATTTCTCTTAATTTTGCTGTGAAACTAAAATTGCTCTTAAAAATAAATAAACATGCACACCACACACACACAGGAACATATAACAGGAGCCACATAGGTAATTTTAAACGTTCTTGTGGCCACATTAAGAAAAGTAAAAAGAGGTGAAAGAATTATTTTTAAAAATTCAATAGAGGTTTTCAACAGCAGATTTAAAATCACAGAAGAATCAGTAAATTTGAAGGCCAGGCACTTGAGATCATCCATTCTGACTATCAGAAGGAGAAAATAATGAAGCAAAATGAAAAGAGACCAAGAGAACTATGGTGCACCATCTTTAGCACCAATGCATGCTAAATCCCAGAAGGAGGAGAGAGAGAAAGTGGCAGAAAGAATATTTGAAGAAATAATGGAAAGAGCTGTATAGGAGCTGTATTTTGTACACTATTGAAGCTAAGTAGGTATTAATTAATTTGTCCTAGCAAATTGACCCTCAGCCCTGGTACCATCCAGACCTGCTGTCTACCTGAACAGCTTCCCCAAGAGGAGAAAAGAGAGAAGAGTCATCAAGGGAGAATTAGACAAATCAAAGTCCTCTGAGCAACTGATAAAACAACTGTTGATAAATAGAATATCAAAAGTAATATAGTAGATCTGAAAAAACAGTCAACTAAAACACGATCTAATTGACATATATAGAACACTCCAGTCAATAACAGGCAGAATACATTTTTTTCAAGTTCCCGCAGAATAGTCACCAACATAGACCTTTATCCTGGGCCATGAAACAAACCTTAAAAAGTTGAAAAGAAATGATATCATTCATACAGAGTGTGTTCTCTGACCATAATGGAACAAAATGGGAAATCAATAATAGAAAGACAAGAGGAAAAATCTCAGAACACATTGAAATGAAACAACATATTTATAAATAGTCCATGGGTCAAGAAGGAGATCACAAAGGAAATAAAATATACATGGAACAGAATAAAAATGAAGTCGCTGGAACAGTGATGACAGGGAAATTTATAGCACTAAATGCTTATATTAGAAAAGAGAAAAGGTCTCAAGTAAACGTTTCTATCCCAAGAAACTAGGAAAAAAGAGAAAAATAAACCAAAAGAAATCACAAGAAAGGAAATAATAAACACCAGAATGGAAATCAAATTGAAAATAGGAAAACAACAGAGACTATCAAAGAAATTGTTATTTTTTCAAAACTGTCACTGAAATTGACAACCCTCTAGCAAGACTGACAAAAATACCAGAGAGATGACACAAATCACCAGTGCCAGGAGTTAAACAGAGGATATGGTTCCAGAGTCTGCAGCTATCACAAAGTATAATATGGGAATATTATGAATACGCTCATAAACTCAACAATTTAGAAGAAAAGGACCAATTCCGCGAAAACCAAAAAGGATTAAAACTCAAATAAGATTAAATAGACATCTGAATAGCACTAAAACTATTCAAGAACTTGAATTTTTAATTAAAAAAAAAACTTCCAAAAAAAATTTCTGGGCCCAGATGATTTAAATAGAAAATTATATGAATCAGTTAAAGAAGTCACACCAATCCACACAACCTCTGTCAAAAATTAAAAGGAGGAAAATCTTCCCAACTCATTTGATGAGGCCAATATTAACCTGACACCAAAACCAGACAAAGACAATACCAAAAAAGCCATTATGTAACAAATCCGTCATGAATATAAGCACAAAAATTAACAAAATATTAGCAAGCCAAATCTAACACTGTATAAAAAAATTATACATCATGACCAAGTGAGAGTTTTTCCAGGTTTGCAAGGTTGTTTCAACATTCAAAAATCAATTAATGTAGTCCACAAAGGCTAAAGAACAAAAATAATATGATTACATCCAGGAATAGAGAAGATTATTGACAAAGTCCAACACCAATTCATGATAACAAATTTTCAGAACATTAGGGATAGTGATGAATTACCTAAGCTTGGTAAAGAACGTCGACAAAAACCCTACAGCTAACTTCATACTTAATAGTGAGAGACTGAATGGTTACCACTAAGTTTGGGAACAAGGACAGGATGACCAACCTCTCCACTCTTATTCAAAAAAAGGAAGTTCTAGCCCCCAAAATAAGTAAGGTAAGAAAAAGAAATGAAAAACATATAGATGGGAAATGAAGAAATAAAACTGCCCATATCTGCACATGACATTGTCTACATAGAAAATAGCAAGAAAACTACAAAAAAGAACCTAAACAAAAAAACACTCCCAAGCACCCACAAACCCCCAAAACAAAAAGCAAAAACAAAAATTGAGTTAAATCAGGTCTGTGGATACAAAATCAGCACTCAAAAGTCAATTGTGGCTTGGAGCCTAGGCCTGCACTTCCTGGTCAAGAGCCCTCAGAACCCCTAGAACTTGGACAGGATTGTAAGTGGTCCCAGTGGCCCTGCTCCCTGCCCCACACCTTTGCCTCTGCTCCAGGGCACTGCACAGGGTGGACGGGACAGAGCCAAGAGGGTGTGAGGGGTTCCTGCCCCTCCCTGGGGCAGCCACCTGGGGTCCAGTGCTGCTGGTGCTGGGGCAGTGAGCTCATGGCACATCTGGTTGGGCCCCCAGCACCTGAGAAGCCCAGCACCAGCCAGAGCAGCTATGTCTGGGGTGGTGTCCAGAGGTGGCTGCAGGGCCATTCCTCTGCATTCAGGGGGATGCAACCAGGTGGAGATGGCCTGCTGGGAAAAGTATGCACTGCCTTCCTCCACACTTGTGCAAGTGACTTGGAACTTATTCTCTGGGCATTGTGGTGTAGCAAAATGAAATCAAAAGTAAGGTAATTGAAGGCAGTAAAGCTGAAATAAAACATAAACATCATCAGAAAGACCCACTGGAGAAAGCAAAGGATGGAAAATAAAATAAAGCAGTGTTTTATCATATGTATTTCAGCAGGCCTTTTGAAATTTAGAAAACATGACTACTTTTTCTTTAGAGGACTGCTCTTTTCACTGCCACTTCAATCAAACCAACCAGCCCCTAGATGTCAGCTGTTTGCTATTCTTGTTTATAGTTGGGAACATATTATTAAATATCTTCCAGCTAGGAATGAGAAGAAAAAAAAACACATAACAGAATTTTACAGGGTTTTTTTGTTTGTTTGTTTTATTTTCTTTTCTCTTGCATCTCACTAGCATTCATCTTTTATTTTTGGTAAACATTTCCATGCTATCCTACTTCATGGAGTCTTGTACATTTAGGCATTAGGTTTACTAAATACAACATCTGCCTATTTAGTCAAATTATTTCCTTTACTTATGGCTTTTTCTATTATACAGTTTTCCTGAGAGTTTGTACAAATTATTACCTGAATCTCTCCAAAACTGCCAAGCTTCCATTTAATCGTCAAAAAATGATTTTATTTCTTCACAGTAATTTGAATTTATATTTCAGTCCTTGCTTATCTTTTGGGAGATGCAGCTATCTATCAAAGCCTGAAGGCACAGAATGTTGATTCTTTTCAATGTCCTTTCTACTTCAGTGTTCAGTTACTGTCTGTCATTTTGCATGGTGATGATTTTATCTGTGGCTTTTATAACCTCTTGGTCAGAAGTCATTACCTTGGTACAGGCTATTAGGATAACTTCCTCTATGAATGAGACTATCCTATATTTTCCCTTTCATTCTGCTAGTTACAGTGTGAACTCTAAACAAGTATTCCTGACCAAGCTAGTATCTGTTTTCTTGGTACCCGGTTGCCATTTGCACTACTTCAAGTAACCATCCTTTTACTTAAAGTACACATTCCAGCCTACACTGAGATGAACATTCCCTGGTTGTATTTTCTCAATAGTTTTCTCAATACTGCAGTTTATTGGTTTGATTGTCACAAGCTTAATTTGGGAGATACTGCATTACCTGTAGATCCACTTATCAACTGGAAATGCTGCTTCATTCCACTTACAGTTCATAATATTGAGCAAACAGAAAAGCCTACACCAAAATAATTTATTAGATGTTGTTCATATTTCAATAAAGCTGGGAAAAATTAATTTGTTAATATGTTGTCATGTTAAAACTAATCAAAACTTACAACTAAAATAAGAATCATACTTTTACAAACAGGAAAGAATGATGACTGAGACATGTGAAAAAATGGAACTGAAGCTTCCTATCCCCTAATTTTCAAAACTTTTCAGAATTTACCTTTAGGGGCTATATTATTTATTAAATAGTGATTTTAAAAGCAGAAAAATATAATTCCAGTGTTTATACCTGCTCAGTAACACTTTATATTACAAATAATAGTTTGTTATTAACACTAAAGTGAAAAGAATTAACCTTTTGGCCATGTTGATGTTTCTGTTACCAAACACACTGCTGGTTGCAAACTGTTCTGTAAATCTGAGATTCACTGCCATTGTTGTTTATTTATTATTATTTTCTTTACATCCTTATTGGAGTATAATTGCTTTACAATGGTGTGTTAGTTTCTGCTTTATAACAAAGTGAATCAGTTATACATATACATATGTTCCCATATCTCTTCCCTCTTGCAGCTCCCTCCCTCCCACCCTCCCTATCCCACCACTCCAGGTGGTCACAAAGCACCGAGCTGATCTCCCTGTGCTATGCGGCTGCTTCCCACTAGCTATCTACCTTACGTTTGGTAGTGTATATATGTCCATGCCTCTCTCTCTCTATGTCACAGTTTACCCTTCCCGCTCCCCAAATACTCAAGTCCATTCTCTAGTAGGTCTGTGTCTTTATTCCTGTCTTAACCCTAGGTTCTTCATGACATTTTTTTTCTTAAATTCCACATATATGTGTTAGCATACGGTATTTGTCTCTCTCTTTCTAACTTACTTCACTCTGTATGACAGACTCTAGGTCCATCCACCTCATTACAAATACCTCAATTTCGTTTCTTTTTATGGCTGAGTAATATTCCATTGTACATATGTGCCACATCTTCTTTACCCATTCATCCAATGATGGGCACTTAGGTTGTTTCCATCTCCAGGCTATTGTAAATAGAGCTGCAATGAACATTTTGGTACATGATTCTTTTTGAATTATGGTTTTCTCAGGGTATATGTCCGGTAGTGGGATTGCTGGGTCATATGATAGTTCTGTCTGCAGTTTTTTAAGGAACCTCCATACTGTTCTCCATAGTGGCTGTACCAATTCACATTCCCACCAGCAGTGCAAGAGTGTTCCTTTTCTCCATACCCTCTCCACCATTTATTGTTTCTAGATTTTTTGATGATGGCCACTCTGACTGGTGTGAGATGATATCTCCTTGTAGTTTTGATTTTCATTTCTCTAATGATTAATGATGTTGAGCACTCTTTCATGTGTTTGTTGGCAGTCTGTATATCTTCTTTGGAGAAATGTCTATTTAGGTCTTCTGCCCATTTTTGGATTGAGCTGTTTGATTTTTTGTTAATGAGCTGCATGAGCTCCTTGTAAATTTTGCAGATAAATCCTTTGTCAGTTGCTTCATTTGCAAATATTTTCTCCCATTCTGAGAGTTGTCTTTTGGTCTTGTTTATGGTTTCCTTTGCTGTGCAAAAGCTTTGAAGGTTCATTAGGTCCATTTGTTTATTTTTGTTTTTTATTTCATTTCTCTAAGGAGGTGGGTCAAAAAGGATCTTGCTGTGATTTATGGCATAGAGTGTTCTGCCTATGTTTTCCTCTAAGAGTTTGAAAGTGTCTGGCCTTACATTTAGGTCTTTAACCCATTTTGAGCTTATTTTTGGGTATGGTGTTAGGGAGTGGTCTAATCTCATACTTTCACATGTACCTGTCCAGTTTTCCCAGCACCACTTATTGAAGAGGCTGTCCTTTCTCCACTGTACATTCCTTCCTCCTTTATCAAAGATAAGGTGACCATATGTGCGTGGGTTTATCTCTGGGCTTTCTATCCTGTTCCATTGATCTATCTTTCTGTTTTTGTGCCAGTACCATACTGTCTTGATTACTATAGCTTTGTAGTATAGTCTGAAGTCAGGGAGCCTAATTCCTCCAGCTCCGTTTTTCGTTCTCAAGATTGCTTTGGCTATTCGGGGTCTTTTGTGTTTCCATACAAATTGTGAAATTTTTTGTTCTAGTTCTGTGAAAAATGCCAGTGGTAGTTTGATAGGGATTGCATTGAATCTGTAGATTGCTTTGTGTAGTAGAGTCATTTTCACAATGTTGATTCTTCCAATCCAAGAACATGGTGTATCTCTCCATCTATTTGTATCATCTTTAATTTCTTTCATCAGTATCTTATAATTTTCTGCATACAGGTCTTTTGTCTCCTTAGGTAGGTTTATTCCTAGAGATTTTATTGTTTTTGTTGCAATGGTAAATGGGAAAGTTTTCTTGATTTCACTTTCAGGTTTTCACTGCCATCTTTAAAATATGACCTTAAATAAACATTTTTATCAAGGTTAAAATATAATTGCATTTCTATATGCTAAAAATGATTAAAGAAAACCAAAATTAAACACATATTACCATTTAAAATCACTCCAAAAAA
The DNA here is from genome assembly GCF_039906515.1 of Pseudorca crassidens. Lineage (NCBI taxonomy): Eukaryota > Metazoa > Chordata > Mammalia > Artiodactyla > Delphinidae > Pseudorca > Pseudorca crassidens. The sequence continues at coordinate 86,000,473 of NC_090317.1, forward strand.
AAAGAAACACTTTCCTATACACTTGAAAAAACATATGCAGGATCCACATGATGACAATCATAACATATTGACAAATGACACCAAAGAAGACCTAAACAGAGAGACCTACTGGGTTCATGGATTGGAAGGTAATACTAGAAAAGAGGTCAAGGCTCTCCAAACAGACTTATAGGCTTAATATGATTCCTATCAAAATTCCAGGAAGGATGTTTTGTAGATATAGATAAATCTATTCTGAAATTTATATGGAAATTCAGAGGCCCAAGGACAGCTAAAATAATCTTGATTAAGAATAAAGTAGGTGGAGGCTTCCAGGAAGGTGGTGGAAGAGTAAGACGTGGAGATCACCTTCCTCCCCACAGATACACCAGAAATACATCTACTCGTGGAACAACTCCTACAGAGCACCTACTGAATGCTGGCAGAAGACCTCAGACTTCCGAAAAGGCAGGAGACTCCCCACGTACCTGGGTAGGGCAAAAGAAAGGGGAATAAACAGCGACAAAAGGATGGAGACGGGACCTGCACCAGTGGGAGGCAGCTGTGAAGGAGGAAAGGTTTCCACACACTAGGAAGCCCGTTCGCAGGCGGAGACTGCGGTTGCCGGAGAGCAGAGCTTCGGAGCCGCAGAGGAGAGCACAGCAACATGGGTGCAGAGGGCAAAGCAGAGAGACTCTCTCACAGAGGATCGGTGCCGACCGGCACTCACCAGCCCGAGAGGCTTGTCTGCTCAACAGCCAGGGCAGGTGGGGCCGGGAGCTGAAGATCGGGCTTCGGTCTGATCACAGGGAGAGGACTGAGGTTGGCGGCGTTAACACAGCCTGCAGGGGGTTAGTGCACCATGGCTAGCCAGCAGGGAGTCTGGGGAAAAGTCTGGACCTCCCGAAGAGGCAAGAGACTTTTTCTTCCCTCTTTGTTTCCGGGTGTGCCGGGAGAGGGGATTAAGAGCGCTGTTTAAAGGAGCTCCAGAGAAGGGCACCAGCTGCGGCTAAAAGCACGGACCCCAGAGACGGGCATAAGATGCTAAGGCTGTTGCTGCCGCCACCAAGAATCCTGTGCGTGAGCACAGGTAACTATCCACACTCCCCTTCCAGGGAGCCTGTGCAGCCCGCGACCACCAGGGTGCCGGGATCCAGGGACAACTTCTCCGGGAGAACGCACGGCGCAGCTCAGGCTGGTGCAACGTCACGCTGGCCTCTGCTGGCACAGGCTCGCCCCGCACACCGTGCCCCTCCCTCCCCGGGGCCTAAGAGAGCCAGAGTCCCCGAAGCAACTGCTCCTTTAACCAGGTCCTGTCTGAGTGAAGAACAGAGGCCCTCCGCTGACCACATGCAGAGGCGGGGCCAAATTCAAAGCTGAGCCCCGGGAGCTGTGAGAACAAAGAAGAGAAAGGGAAATCTCTCCCAGCAGCCTCAGAAGCAGTGGATTAAAGCTCCACAATCAACTTGATGTAACCTGCATCTGTGGAATACATGAATAGACAACGAATCATCCCAAATTGAGGAGGTGGACTTTAAGAGCAAGATTTATGATTTTTTCCCATTTTCCTATTTTTGTGAGTGTGTATGTGTATGCTTCTGTGTGAGATTTTGTCTGTATAGCTTTGCTTCGACCATTTGTCCTAGGCTTCTATCCGTCTGCTTTTCTTTGGTTTTATTTTTAACTCTTTTTTCTTAATAATTATTTTTCATTTTAATTATTTTATTTTATTTTATCTTTATTTTATTTTACTTTATCTTCTTTCTTTCTTTCTTTCTTTCTTTCTTTCTTTCTTTCTTTCTTTCCTTCTTTCCATCCTGTAGACAACGAATCATCCAAAATTGAGGAGGTGGACTTTGAGAGCAAGATTTATGATTTTTTCACCTTTTCCTCTTTTTGTGAGTGTGTATGTGTATGCTTCTGTGTGAGATTTTGTCTATATAGCTTTGCTTCCATCATTTGTCCTAGGGTTCTATCCATCCGTTTTTTGTGCTTTTGTTTTCGTTTCTTAATTTTCTTTTCTTAAAAATTATTTTTTTATTTTAATAACTTTATTTTATCTTACTTTATTTTATTTTCCTTTATCTTCTTTTTTCCTCCTTCCTTCCATCCTCCCTCCCTCCCTCTCTCCCCCCTCCCTCCTTTCTTTCCTTCTTTCTTTCTTTCTTTCTTCCTTTCTTTCTGCTTCTACTAATTCTTCTTACCACTTTTTCTCACTTTTATTCTGAGCTGTGTGGAAGAAACGCTCTTGGTGCTGCAGCCAGGAGTCAGTGCTGTGCATCTGAGGTGGGAGAGCCAACTTCAGGACACTGGTCAACAAGAGACCTCCCAGCTACACATAATATCAAATGGCGAAAATCTCCCAGAGATCTCCATCTCAACACAAACACCCAGCTTCACTCAACGACCAGCAAGCTACATTGCTGGACACCCTATGTCAAACAACTAGAAAGACAGGAACACAACCACACCCATTAGCAGAGAGGCTGCCTAAAATCATAATAAGTCCACAGACACCCCAAAACACACCAACAGATGTCACATTCCCACGAGAAAGACAAGATCCAGCCTCATCCACCAGAACACAGGAACTAGTCCCCTCCAACAGGAAGCCTACACTACCCACTGAACCAACTTTAGCCACTGAGGACAGACAGCAAAAACAATGGGAACTACGAAACTGCAGCCTGCAAAAAGCAGACCCCAAACACAGTTAGATAAGCAAAATGAGAGGACAGAAAAACACACAGCTGTTGAACGAGCAAGATAAAAACCCACCAGACCTAACAAATGAAGAAGAAATAGGCAGTCTACCTGAAAAAAACTCAGAATAATGATAGTAAAGATGGTCCAAAATCTTGGAAATAGAAGAGACAAAATGCAAGAAACATTTAACAAGGACCTAGAAGAACTAAAGATGAAACAAGAAATGATGAACAACACAATAGATAAAACTAAAAATACTCTAGATGGGATCAATAGCAGAATAACTGAGGCAGAAGAATGGATAAGTCACCTGGAGGATAAAATAGTGGAAATAACTACTGCAGAGCAGAATAAAGAAAAAAGAATGAAAAGAACTGAGGACAGTCTCAGAGACTTCTGGGACAACATTAAATGCACCAACATACGAATTATAGGTTTTCCAGAAGAAAAAGAGAAAAAGAAAGAGACTGAGAAATTATTTGAAGTGACTATACTTGAAAACTTCCCTAACATAGGAAAGGAAATAGTTAATCAAGTCCAGGAAGAACAAAGAGTCTCATACAGGATAAATCCAAGGTGAAATACACCAAGACACATATTAATCAAACTGTCAAAAATTAAATACAAAGAAAACATATTAAAAGCAGCAAGGGAAAAACAGCAAATAACACACAAGGGAATCCCCATAAGGTAAACCGCTGATCTTTCAGCAGAAACACTGAAAGCCAGAAGAGACGGGCAGGACATATTTAAAGTGATGAAGGACAAAAACCTGCAACCAAGATGACTCTACCCAGCAAGGATCTCATTCAGATTTGATGGAGAAATTAAAACCTTTACAGACAAGCAAAAGCTGAGAGAGCTCAGCACCACAAATCCAGCTTTACAACAAATGCTAAAGGAACTTCTCTAGGCAAGAAACACAAGAGAAGGAAAAGACCAACCATAATGAACCCAAAACAATTAAGAATATGGGAATAGGAAACTACATATCGATAATTACCTTAAATGTAAATGGACTAAATGCTCCCACCAAAACACACAGATTGGCTGAATGGATACAAAAACAAGACCCATATATATGCTGTCTACAAGAGACCCAATTCCAACCTAGAGACACATACAGACTGAATGTAAGGGGATGGAAAAAGATATTCCATGCAAATGGAAACCAAAAGAAAGCTGGAGTAGCAATTCTCATATCAGATAAAATAAACTTTAAAATAAAGAGTATTAGAAGCGACAAAGAAGGACACTACATAATGATCAAGGGATCGATCCAAGAAGAAGATATAACAATTGTAAATATTTATGCACCCAACTTTGGAGCACCTCAATACATAAGGCAAATACTAACAGCCATAAAAGGGGCAATCAACAATAACACATTCATAGTAGGGGACTTTAACACCCCACTTTCACCCATGGACAGATCATTCAAAATGAAAATAAATAAGGAAACACAAGCTTTAAATGATACATTAAACAAGATGGACTTAATTGATGTTTATAAGACATTCCATCCAAAAACAACAGAATACACATTTTTCTCAAGTGCTCATGGAACATTCTCCAGGATAGATCGTATCTTGGGTCACAAATCAAGCCTTGGTAAATTTAAGAAGATTGAAATTGTATCAAGTACCTATTTCAACCACAATGCTATGAGAATAGATATCAATTACAGGAACAGATCTGTAAAAAATACAAACACATGGAGGCTAGACAATACACTACTTAATAACGAAGTTATCACTGAAGAAATCAAAGAGGAAATTTAAAAAATACCTAGAAACAAATGACAATGGAGACAGGACGACCCAATACCTATGGGATGCAGCCAAAGCAGTTCTAAGAGGGAACTTTATAACAATACAAGCCCACCTTAAGAAACAGGAAACATCTCGAATAAACAACCTAAACTTGCACCGAAAGCAATTAGAGAAAGAAGAACAAAAAAATGACAAAGTTAGCAGAAGGAAAGAAATCATAAAAATCAGATCAGAAATAAATGAAAAAGAAATGAAGGAAATGATAGCAAAGATCAATAAAACTAAAACCTGGTTCTTTGAGAAGACAAACAAAACAGATAAACCATTAGCCAGTCTCCTCAGGAAAAAAAGGGAGAAGACTCAAATCAATAGAATTAGAAATGAAAAAGGAGAACACTGCAGAAATACAAAAGATTATGAGAGATTACTACAAACAACTCTATTCCAATAAATTGGACAACGTGGAAGAAATGGACAAATTCTTAGAAATGCACAACCTGCCAAGACTGAATCAGGAAGAAATAGAAAATACAAAGAGACAAATCACAAGCACTGAAATTGAAATTGTGGTTAAAAATCTTCCAATAAACAAAAGGCCAGGACCAGATGGCTTCACAGGCAAATTCTATCAAACATTTAGAGAAGAGCTAACACCTATCCTTCTCAAACTCTTCCAAAATATAGCAGAGGGAGGAACACTCCCAAATTCATTCTACAAGGCCAACATCACCTTGATACCAAAGTCAGACAAGGATGTCACAAAGAAAGAAAACTACAGGCCAATATCACTGATGAACACAGATGCAAAAATTCTCAACAAAATACTAGGAAACAGAATCCAACAGCACATTAAAAGAATCATACACCATGATCAAGTGGGGTTTATTCCAGGAATGCAAGGATTCTTTAATATACACAAATCAATCAATGTGATAAACCATATTAACAAATTGAAGGAGAAAATCCATATGATCATCCAATAGATGCAGAGAAAGCTTTTGACAAAATTCAACACCCATTTATGATAAAAACCCTGCAGAAAGTAGGCATAGAGGGAACTTTCCTTAACATAATAAAGGCCATGTATGACAAATCAACACCCAACATCATTCTCAATGTTGAAAAAATGAAAGAATTTCCACTAATATCAGGAACAAGACAAGGTTGCCAACTCTCACTACTCTTATTCAACATAGTTTTGGAAGTTTTAGCCACAGAAATGAGAGAAGAAAAGGAAATAAAAAGAATCCAAATCGGAAAAGAGGAAGTAAAGCTGTCACTGTTTGCAGATGACATGATACTATACATAAAGAATCCTAAGGATGCTACGAGGAAATTACTAGAGCTAATCAATGAATTCGGTAAATTTGAAGGATATAAAATTAATGCACAGAAATCTCTGGCATTCCTATACACTAATGATGAGAAATCTGAAAGTGAAATCAAGAAAACATTCCCATTTACTACTGCAACAAAAAGAATAAACTATCTATGTATAAACCTACCTAAGGAGACAAAACACCTGTATGCAGAAAATTATAAGACACTGATGAAAGAAATTAATGATGATACAAATAAATGGAGAGATATATCATGTTCTTGGATTGGAAGAATCAACATTGTGAAAGTGACTCTACTACACAAAGCAATCTACAGATTCAATGCAATCCCTATCAAACTACCACTGGCATTTCTCACAGAACTAGAGCAAAAAATTTCACAATTTGTATAGAAACACAAAAGACCCCGAATAGCCAAAGCAATCTTGAGAACGAAAAACGGAGCTGGAGGAATTAGGCTCCCTGACTTCAGACTATACTACAAAGCTATAGTAATCAAGACAGTATGGTACTGGCACAAAAACAGAAAGATAGATCAATGGAACAGGATAGAAAGCCCAGAGATAAACCCACGCACATATGATCACCTTATCTTTGATAAAGGAGGCAGGAATGTACAGTGGAGAAAGGACAGCCTCTTCAATAAGTGGTGCTGGGAAAACTGGACAGGTACATGTAAAAGTAGGAGATTAGACCACTCCCTAACACCATACACAAAAATAAGCTTAAAATGGATTAAAGACATAAATATAAGGCCAGAAACTATCACACTCTTAGAGGAAAACATAGGTAGAACACTCTATGATATAAATCACAGCAAGATCCTTTTTGACCCACCTCCTAGAGAAATGGAAATAAAAACAAAAATAAACAAATTGGTCCTAATGAACCTTCAAAGCTTTTGCACAGCAAAGGAAACCATAAACAAGACCAAAAGACAACCCTCAGAATGGGAGAAAATATTTGCAAATGAAGAAACTGACAACGTATTAATCTTCATATTTTATAAGCAGCTCATGCAGCTCAATAACAATAAAACAAACAACCCAATCCAAAAATGGGACATTTCTCCAAAGAAGATATACAGACTGCCAACAAACACATGAAAGAATGCTCAACATCATTAATCATTAGAGAAATGAAAATCAAAACTACAGTGATATATCATCTCACACCAGTCAGAATGGCCATCATCAAAAAATCTAGAAACAATAAATGCTGGAGAGGGTGTGGGGAAAAGGGAACACTCTTGCACTGCTGGTGGGAGTGTGAATTGGTATAGCGACTATGGAGAGCAGTATGGAGGTTCCTTAAAAAACTACAAATAGAACTACCATATGACCCAGCAGTCCCACTACTGGGCATATACCATGAGAAAACCATAATTCAAAAAGAGTCATGTACCAAAATGTTCATTGCGGCCCTATTTACAATAGCCTGGAGATGGAAACATCCTAAGTGCCCATCATCAGATGAATGGATAAAGAAGATGTGGCACATATATACAATGGAATATTACTCAGCCATAAAAAGAAATGAAATTGAGCTATATGTAATAAGGTGGATAGACCTAAAGTCTGTCATACAGAGTGAAGTAAGTCAGAAAGAGAAAGACAAATACTGTACGATAACACATATATATGGAATTGAAGAAAAAAATGTCACAAAGATCCTAGGGGTAAGACAGGAATAAAAACAAGACCTACTAGAGAATGGACTTGAGTATTTGGGGAGCGGGAAGGGTAAACTGTGACATAGCGAGAGAGAGGCATGGACATATATACACTACCAAACGTAAGGTAGATAGCTAGTGGGAAGCAGCCGCATAGCACAGGGAGATCAGCTCGGTGCTTTGTGACCGCCTGGAGTGGTGGGATAGGGAGGGTGGGAGGCAGGGAGATGCAAGAGGGAAGAGATATGGGAACATATGTATATGTATATCTGATTCAGTTTGTTATAAAAACTGAAACTAACAAACCATTGTAAAGCAATTATACTCCAATAAAGATGTAAAAAAATGTAAAGTAGGCGTTATATTAAGACTCACTGTTTTTTTGTTGTTTGTTTTGTTTTTGTTTTTGTTTTTGTTTTTGTTTTGCGTTACGCGGGCCTTTCACTGTTGTTGCCTCTCCTGTTGCGGAGCATAGGCTCCAGACGCACAGGATCAGCAGCCATGGCTCACCGGCCCAGCCGCTCCATGGCATGTGGGGTCTTCCCAGACTGGGGCACGAACCTGCGTCCCCTGTATCAGCGGGCGGCCTCTCAACCACTGCACCACCAGGGAAGCCCAAGACTTACTTTTTAACTACAGTAATCCAGACAGTGTGATACTTGCTAAGGGATAGATACACATTTGAGTGGAATAGATAGAGAGTCCAGAAATGGAACCACACAAATACACTGAATTGAATTTTGAGAAGGGTACAAAAGGAATCCAATGGAAGAAAGATAGCCTTTTCAATAAATGATTCTAGAGCAATCAGACGTCCATAGGCTCAAGAAATGAATCTCGACCTAAACTTCCCACATTATATAAAAGTTAATTCAAAATAGATTATGGATATAAAAGTAAAACAATAAAAATATTTCAAATACATAGAAAAATCTTTGAGGTCTAGGTCTAGGAAAAGAGTTCTTAGGCTTGACACCAAAAGCCTGATACATAAAGGGAAAAATGAGAAATTTAACCTCATCAAAATTAAAGCCTTTTGCTCTGAGAAAACTCATGGGAATATGACGAAAATACAAGCTACAGACTGGGAGAAAATATTTGCAAGCCACATATTTGAAGAAGGATTAGTATTTAGAATACATAAGAATTCTTTAAAAAACGAAGTTAAAAAATAAACCAAATAGAAAATAGACAAAAGATATGAATGGCTATTTCACTGTAGAGGATATAAAATGGCAAAACACACACACACACACACACACACACACACGAAAATATATTACACACCGTTAGCCACAAGAAAAGCAAATGAAAATGACAAGGAGATAGCCCTACACACTTATCGGACTGGCCAAAATAAAAACGAGTGTCAATCCAAACACTGGTAAAGATGTGGATAATCTGGATCGCTCGTTCTCATACATTTCCCATAGGAGTATAAAATGATACCGCCACTCTGCAATACAGGTTGGCTGTTTCTTCAAAACTAATTATGCAATTTCCAGAGGTCCTAGCAATTTTATTCTCGGGCATTTACCCCAGAGAAATAAAAGTTTATGTTTACACAAAAATCTGTTATACAAATGTTCATTGCAGTGTTATTTGTAATAGCCCCAAATTAGAAACAACCCAGATGTCCTTCAACAGGTGAATGGTTCAACAAACTGTGATACATCTATTTCACAGTGTACTACTCAGAAATAAAAAAGAGCAAACTCTTGATACACTCAACAACTTGGATTAATCTTCAGGGAATTATGCTGAAGGAAAAAAAAAAAAGACAACCCCAAAGGTTACATACTGTATGATTTCATTATTGCATCAATTTTGAAATGATGAAATTTTAGAAATGTAGAACATATTTGTAGCTGCCAGGTTAAGGGGTTTAAGGTTGGTAGGGTGGGGAAATGTGTGTCATTATCAAAGAATCATAGGTGGAATCCTTGTGATGAAGGAACAGTTTAGTATGTTTATTGTGGTGTTGGATACACAAACCTACACATGTGATAAGATTGTATAGCACTAAGTACACACACACACATGCACAAACGAGTACAACTGGGAAATTTGAATAAGATCAGTGGACTGCACCCATATCAATTTGTGACGTTGTACTGTAGTTTTACAAAATCTTCTCGGTATTACTTCTTCCAACTGCATGTGAATTTACAACTGTTGCAATAAAATCTCAAAATAAAAAATAGAAAGGCAAGAATCAAAGGTAAAGCAGGACCAAGTTGAAGTAGAGGTGGTGAATGTGGATTGAAAAAGAGGATAATAATAAGAGGGAAGGGGACTTCCCTGGTGGTGCAGTGGTTAAGAATCCGCCTGCCAATGCAGGGGACACGGGTTTGAGCCCTGGTCCGGGAATATCCCACATGCCGCAGAGCAACTAAGCCCGTGTGCCACAACGGGCCACAACTACTGAGCATGCACTCTAGAGCCCACGAGACACAACTACTGAGCCCGCGTGCCACGACTACTGAAGCCTGCGTGCCTAGAGCCCACACTCAGCAACAGGAGAAGCCTGCGCACCACAATGAAGAGTGGCCCCACTCGCTGCAACTAGAGAGGGCCCGCACGCAACAACAAAGACCCAATTCAGCCAAAAATAAATAAATAAATATTTTTTAAAAAGAGGGAAGGATTCTTGTAATGCATGGTGCATTTTCATAGTACTTTGCATTTAAACAGGCGTAGGTGGATAACTGTCTCCATCACTGTCTGGGTATATAATGTTGAGTGAATGAATTAACCTCTCTGATCCTCAGTTATCTCATCTGTAAATATGAGTAGTAATATTATATTACTCCCTCTGTGAAGCTGTTCCCGACCACCTGGATTACATGGTTCTTCTCTGTGTTCTGAGAGTCCCTAGCTCACTCCTGCCACGGTTCTCATCACATTTATTTTTCAACTATTTAATTTGTGGCTGTCTGCTTACTAGACTATGAGCTATTCAAACACTGTTTCCCTGCAAGAATCATCCCTGTGTCTCCAGATCCTGCCTGACCCAGTGCCTGGAGCCTGGTACCCAGCAGATGAGTGATGGTGAAATATGCTACTCACCCAAAACACTATAGCTATTATTATAGGTTCAATTTGTTCATAAGAAATAATATATTGAAAATGAGTGAACATAGAAAGTCTCTGTTTAAATTTATGTTCATGAGAATGGGGTTGGGGGTGGTAGTGGTTGGTGATGGCTTGTATTCCCATATTTTGTCCAGAATACTCTGATACCATTGTATTCTCCACTTTTTCCCCTTCATAAACCTAAATACAAAATGACTGATGAACAGAGTTGGGCTTCAATAAATACTTGTTTCATGAATATAACACTGCCATCAGGTTACTTTAGCTCTTCAGTGAGTGGCTGTAGATGTCACTCAGGCTTACAACAGCATAATCGAGGACATGACCTCAGTGCTCAGTGACCTTGGATGAGTGCAGGTGAGCTCTTTCACACTCAAAACGAAACTTCATTCTGTCTTCCTCCTGCTTCTTTGGTCACAACTTCTGTGTGTGTTTTCTTACAGGGTTCCCTTCCCCTGTGTCCTTTCTTGCACTTCCACTGCTTTTCTGTTTATATGTCTGTCTGCCCCAAGTGATTGTGAGATCCCAGATGCCAAGGACTAGGATCTATTCTTCTTTCATCTCCCACTTCTAGGATATCCCTGGAACATGGTGGGCATAACTATTTGCTTACATTACAAAGACAAATTTATCTTTGTGATGGCTCTGATAGAAGGAATACCCCATTTTTTTCTGTAAATTCTAATGTAGGTATTATCTGTGTAGGTCCTAGGTGCTAGAGAGGCTCCTGTATTGAGCTGTGAGTATGTTGCATGGCTACAACTTTGACCTTTTTTGGTCATCTCACACAGAGAATCACAGTTTTCAGTAACCAGAATAGCTTAGGGCCACATATACCATACTTTGGTAATTTTAAATCCACATTCACTCATAAGCAACTGCAAAACCTTTCTGCTCAGAAAAACTGTGCTTTGTTTTAGCAATGTACAATGTCATTACAGACGACTTCCCAGGTCAACCGTAGGCTTATTGAAGATAGTGACTACAATGAATCACTCTTATGTACCTCTGACATCCAGTTAAGTGGATGTAGGCACATGGTAGGTACTCAAGTAGCACCGATTGACTCACTTATCTGGGCCTTCTGTTTGTCTTTAAAAATAGACCCTGTGCACTCCCTAACACCATACACAAAAATAAGCTCAAAATGGATTAAAGACCTAAATATAAGGCCAGAAACTATCAAACTCTTAGAGGAAAACATAGGCAGAACACTCTATGACATAAATCACAGCAAGATTCTTTCTGACCCACCTCCTAGAGTAATGGAAATAAAAACAAAAATAAACAAATGGGACCTAATGAAACTTCAAAGCTTTTGCACAGCAAAGGAAACCATAAACAAGACAAAAAGACAACCCTCAGAATGGGAGAAAATATTTGCAAATGAAGCAACCGACAAAGGATTAATCTCCAAAATTTACAAGCAGCTCATGCAGCTCAACAACAAAAAAACAAACAACCCAATCCAAAAATGGGCAGAAGACCTAAATAGACATTTCTCCAAAGAAGATATACAGACTGCCAACAAACACATGAAAGAATGCTCAACATCATTAATCATTAGAGAAATGAAAATCAAAACTACAATGAGATATCATCTCACACCAGTCAGAATGGCCATCATCAAAAAATCTAGAAACAATAAATGCTGGAGAGGGTGTGGAGAAAAGGGAACCCTCTTGCACTGCTGGTGGGAATGTGAATTGGTTCAGCCACTATGGAGAACAGTATGGAGGTTCCTTAAAAAACTACAAATAGAACTACCATATGACCCAGCAATCCCACTACTGGGCATATACCCTGAGAAAACCGAAATTCAAAAAGAGTCATGTACCAAAATGTTCATTGCAGCTCTATTTACAATAGCCCGGAGATGGAAACAACCTAAGTGCCCATCATCGGATGAATGGATAAAGAAGATGTGGCACATATATACAATGGAATATTACTCAGCCATAAAAAGAAACGAAACTGAGCTATTTGTAATGAGGTGGATAGACCTAGAGTCTGTCATACACAGTGAAGTAAGTCAGAAAGAAAAAGACAAATACCGTATGCTAACACATATATATGGAATTTAAGAAAAAAAAAATGTCATGAAGAACCTAGGGGTAAGACAGGAATAAAGACGCAGACCTCCTAGAGAACGGACTTGAGGTTATGGGGAGGGGGAAGGGTGAGCTGTGACGGGGCGAGAGAGAGTCATGGACATATACACACTAACAAACATAGTAAGGTAGATAGCTAGTGGGAAGCAGCCGCATGGCACAGGGATATTGGCTCGGTGCTTTGTGACAGCCTGGAGGGGTGGGACAGGGAGGGTGGGAGGGAGGGAGACCCAAGAGGGTAGAGATATGGGAACATATGTATATGTATAACTGATTCACTTTGTTACAAAGCAGAAACTAACACACCATTGTAAAGTAATTATACCCCAATAAACATGTTAAAAAAAAAATAGACCCTGTGGAGATTCTCCTTCTAGGAATGGTGGTGTGAGGAGTTTGTACAATTCATGCTCACAGAACACAAGTAAAAACCTGGGCAAAATTATTGAAAACAACTATTTCATGGCACTGGCAGACAATAACCTGAGAAGTGTTTCTTTATGAAATACTGCTACTGTGTTGGGTAAGAAGGTGACTTTGTGGCCTTTTTCCTGGGGGTGGTCTCATCCTCACACTCCAGCTCAGAAGGTAAAAATCCACACCTTTACTGTATAGAGGTGGTGGACTCAATCTGGGGATGTTGGCAGGACAGATAGAAATTTTACAGGAAGAGCTTGGAAGTGAAGAGTCATGAAAGGGCCAAGAAGTTAAATTCTCCACCCCTCTGACTGCTAAAATATGCATGCATGTGGGAGACCACAGGGAGCCAGGCAAAAATTGAAAGTCTGGGACAGCTTGTGAGGGGTGGATGTTGTTGTGCATTTGGATGTATTCCTCAACCCACACGCCCCTTCTGTGGCAGAGAGGTGACCTTATGGCTTGAGTAGGGTTGCAAGATTTAGCAAATAAAAATAGAGAATGCTCAGTTCAATTTGAATTTTAAAGATATTAAAATATTATTCATTGCTTATCTGAAACCCAAATTTAATGGGGCATCTGGTATGTTAATCTGGCAACCCTAGGATTGAGGTGTATGAACATAAACTCTACCCGGATGATTGGCTGAATACAAAACTACACAGGTGAAGGGGAGGCTGCCAAGTAGAGATATCACTGCCCACACAGGATGTGGGAGACAGTTTTAGCAGTATGAGCCCAGGTGAGGTTACAATAATTATCCATTAATACAAAACAAAAAAAGCCAACAACGTTCAGAAAAACAAAACAAAGTCACTAGAACATATTATCTATAATGTTCATCTTTCAGAAAATTAACTAGAATAGTGAAAAAAACTGGAAGGTATAACCCATTGTCAAGAAAATAAATGAGTCAATAGAATCTGACTCTATGTGAGACTAGATTTTGAATTTAGCAGATAGCATCTTCAATGCAGTTATTACAAATATGTCAAACCAATTTAAGAAATAAATGTTTAAAAATTCAAGGAAAACAATTGTGGGTCTGGGTCAAAAATCGGTAATATCAACAAAGAAATAAAAACCTATGAGAGAAAAACAATTGAAATTCTAGAGGTGTACAGTGTAATAACTGAAATGAATAAGTAAACAAACACTAGATTTGCTCAGGAGCATAACTGAGATGGCAAAAGAAACAATCACAATCACTTTGCTGTACACCTGAAACTAACACAACATTGTAAATCAACTATACTTCAATAAAACAAACAGACAAACAAAAGAAACAATCACAAAACTTGAAGATAGATCAATAGAAATTATTCAATCTGAAGAACAGAGATTAAAGAATGAACAAGGCCTCAGAGATCTGTTGGAAAATATCAGACATCCCAACATATGTGCAATTGTAATACAGGAAGGACAGGAGAAACAGAAGGGGCAGAAGAGATTTTTTGAAAAAAATGGCCCCAAAATTCCCAAATTTGGTAAAAGGATTAAATTACTGATCAAGGAAACTAAATAACTCTAAGCAGGAGAAACAAAGAAAAGCACAAGCTGAAAGCCAAAGCCTGAAAGGAAAATTAGAAAGCATCAATAGAAAAATAACACATCAGAGAAACAGAAAATTGAAAAGCCTTATGAAGGAAACAAGTTTGGAATGATGAAGGAACTAAGTCTGGAATGATGAAGGAACAGTTAAAGACCAGTGTGACTAGATTGTACTGAATGAGGGGAGAGGTTGGAGAGGTAGGCAGAAGCCAGAAAGTGTAGGGTTTGGCAGGCCGCACTAAGGAGAATGGATTTCATTCAAAGGAAAAATGGGAATTCCTTGTAGAATGGTGGTAGTAATAGCTGCCCTCAGGATATATTTTGAATATAGAATCAAGAGGACTTGCTGATGTATATAAGTAAAAAACAAACAATATACAACAAACGCAAGAGATCTGTTTCAGACATGTTGAGTCATCCAAACAGGGAAGTCGGGTAGGTTAGACAAGTCTGGGTCTCAAGATATACATTTGGATGGATTCCATGTTTTGATTCTTTACCACAGTTCATCTATTTTGCCTACTTTTCTGATTCCTCAGGTACACACATGCTTTGTGTATTTGTCTAGAGTCTTTAGCTGTAATCAGCAGGAGAGATAGGCAGTACTGGGCTTACTCCATGGTAGCCAGAAGCAGAATCTCCTCATGGGAGTTTATGGAGGATAAAGCTCAATTGTAAGTTGTGTCAAGCTGGTGGTCTGAATACAGTTTTGGATTCTAGATTCTATTTGAAGTTATAAAATACTAAGATAGTGAGTGGATTATTTTAAATTAGTGTGTCCTAAAACTCACTAAAACCCTCTTGGATTCCACTGAAGGTCAGAACCTAGGAGCAGCGACTCAAACATGGGAAAAAAAGATATAATCTGAGTGAAAGACTAAACCAAACCCAAAACCAGGCATTGGACAGAAGAAGTGCCTTCAGAGGCAGGCAGGTGGTACACTCTCCCCTCAGTGGGAATCAGAGATTCTTCCCCACAATGGTGAACACTGGCATGTTGTGGCTCCCGCTCTTAGCTGGGAAACTTCAGACACCAGTTCTCGTGCCTGGGGGTTCCCCTGTGGGATGAAATGAATAGAATTGTCACGCTGGCTTCATAGATACTAGAGCATGTGCATATACATTAGCTTATAGATGTGTATCTCTACTTCTCATGATGCATGACGGATTATATTGATTAACTGGTTTTGTGTAGCATCCTCTGATAGGCACTCAACCCAGATCACAATATTCTTCTGATGGGCAACTAGATTGGCACAGAGAACTTCTTCCTGGTGAACACCAATGATTATTACTTTAAGCCTAAAAGCAAATATAAAACATGTAAATTAACAGGGACTGGAAAGCACCCTTGTGACCTCATCAGAGAAACTAGGAATTTAAGTGTCCAGCGATCCACCCATGCCTGCATGATATCATGACTCCATCCATCTATTATCCATCCAAAAACTATGCTTTGAGATCCTCCATAGGCCATGAATTGAACTACAGTCCACATGGCACTAAAAAGCTTCATCCTATGAGGGACCCTTTGAAAGGACTTTTTCCCTAATTTTGAAATTCTGGTCCTCTGTGGTCTCTTCTGGGCCCATTGCCTCCTTTGAGTTTTCTGTGAGATATTTGTCTCCAGCTCATAAACAAAAGATTTCAGATGCAACCAGGCTTTTTACACATCTTTTCAGGTGGTAAATCACTGGGCTTCCTCCTACTGACCAAGAGCAAATAACTAGAAAGTCCCTAGTACCACATGACCTAAGAGCCTCATATCCACGTGAATGTTGCTTTTCAACTCATACACATCCTGGAGCAGGAAGTGCAACATCTAAAGCCATGTTCAAAAAGGTACAATTTAGGGGTCAGTTCTTTTTTTTTTTTTTTTTTTTGGAAGCACAGGTTAAGTCTGCTGCTGTATTGAACAACCGTCTCACCATCAATTTGCTCATTCGGTTTATCACTAGGTAAATTCCAGCCTGATTTATCTGAAGAGAGGATATGTTTGCTTTTTCTGTTCCTAAGCTGTTTGGAAGAGGGCTGCACTTTCTTTTAGATGAAGTTGGTTTAGTGTAGCGTTTTCTAAATAATTTTAGATAAGACTCTGAACCTAATGCAACGTCAACATAAGCCTTGGTGGGCATCCACATGCCAAAAAAGAAAATCTTGTGAAAAAAAAAACTTTCACAAGAATTAACTTTAAATGGATCACAGACCTAAATGTAAAATGCAAATCTATAAAACTCCTAGAAGACAACGTAGGAGAAAATCTAGGTGACTTTGGGTTGGCAATGAATGACCTTTTAAAACAACACCAAAAAGCACAACCCACAAAAGAAAAAATTGATAAATTGGACTTTGTTAAAATTAAATATTTCTGTTCTGTGAAGGACACTGTTCAGAGGATGAAGTGACAAGCCACAGACTGGGAGAAAACATTTGTAAAAAATATGTAATAAAGGACTGGTATCCCGAAATATACAAAGAACTCTTAAAACTCAAAAATGAGAAAACAACACGATTTTAAAATGGGCAAAAGATCTGAACACACACCTCACCATATAAGATGTACAGATGGCAAATAAGCCTACGAAATGATATTCAATATCATGTATCATTAGGGAACTACAAATTAAGACGACAGTGAGATACCACTGCACACCTATTTGAATGGCTAAATCCAACACACTGAATATATCAAATGGTGGTTGAAGATGTGGGTTAACAGGAACTCTCATTCATTGCTGGTGGCAATGCAAAGTGGTACAGCCACTTTAGAAGACAGTTTGGCAGTTTCTTACAACATTAAACATCCACTTACCATATGATCCAAAAGTTGTGCTCCTCGATATTTACTCAAATGAGTTTAAAATTTTGTCCACACAAGAACCCGCACATGAATGTTTATCTAGCTTTAGTCATAATTGCCAAAGCTTGGAAGCAACCAAGATGTCCTTCAATCAGTGAATGGATAGACACTGTGGTACAGCCATACAATAATATACTATTCAGTGATAAACAGAAACGAGCCATCATGACACAGAAATACATGGATGACCCATAAGTGCATATTACTATGTAAAAACCACCAATCTGAAAAGGTTTTACAACATATCAATGCAACTCTGACTTTCAGGAAAAGGCAAAATTACAGCAAAAAGATCAGTGGTTGTCAGAGGTTTTTAGGAAGAAAGAGGCAGGGATGAATAGGAGTAGCCCAATGGATTTTTAGGTCAGTAAAATTATACTGTATGATGCTATGATGGTGGATACATGTCATTATACATTATACATTTGTCAAAACCCAGAGAGTGCAAGTCAAAGAGTGAAACCGAATATAAAATATACACTTCAGCTAGTAATAAGGTATCAACATTGGCTCATCCCTTGTAACAGATGTACCACACTAATGCAAGATGTTCCTAATAGAGGAAACTGGATATGGAGGTGAGGGTGGGAGGATCTGGGAATCATCTGTACTTCTTGCTCATTTTTCTGTAACTCTAAAACCACTAAAAGAAATAAAGTCTATTTTTTTAAACATTGAGATAAATGGTAGGCAATAGTTTCAAAGGATAGGTAGTGCCTCCTCCTCCTCTCTCAAGATTTGGCTTTTGCCTCCATTCCTGCCTCATTGCCTCCCCCTTGTGAACCTTATGCCACAGTCACTGTGCTGCTCCGGGCTGAAGGGGGTGCTCATGAGTACACGTTTGTGCATGCACAGGACACTTGGGAGAAGCGCATCTATTGAGAATCACAATTCCATGTCTTTGCGTGGCCTCCCCCAGCACATCCTGTGCCTTAGTTTCCACTCTTTTGTTGGTTTCTTTTTCTCTCGAGTCAGATGGATTAAGCTTCAGTTTCCCTGGTAACCAACACCGGTGTTTTATCTCAGCCTCTGGTCACAGAAAGAGAGCAAGATGGAGAGAAGAATTTCCCATTGGTCCTGGCCCTTCCAGCTGGGCTGTTGCCTGAGATGAGTGATCCAGTGAGGATGAGCAGAATGTTGCCAAGACAACAGAATCCCACACTCCTGTCCAGCACTGAGGCACTTCTCCCTCCCCTCCCCGCACGCTTGGATCTCACCAGAGAATGGGAATGTGCTTTGGCTAAGAGTGAAGACATAGATGCATGGTAGAAAATTTAGGGAGAGAGGTGAAATCTTGGGAGCCTTCAGAAGGGACTGGGGGAAGTGCTGGGGTCACCAAGAAAGCATTCTGTACGGCACTGCGATCTCGGGAGACAATGAAGACTATGAAAGCACAGTGGCTCTAACGTGTGGTTCCGTGATTTTCTCCAGCAGTACACAGTGCTACAACCATTTTCTGAAGCCAAGCTCCATGCCTCAGGCCTTGGAAAATGGGGCCTGTGTTGTTTGTTAAAGGAGAATGGAGCCTGACATCGCTTATGGAGGGCAAGGATGGCCTTGAGGAGGCCCTGCTCACCTCAGTGACAACTCTCATCTGTTACTCCACTCTGTGTGTCTGTCTGGTCCGTTCTTCCTTCTGTGCTCCCTTTTTTTTTTTGGGAGGGGGTCTCTTTATGGGATGTGAAACATTGTCCTCAGTTAAAGGGGAGGATGAGGCGAGGATGCCCCAATCTCCTCAAACATGGACTGATGAGATGGTGGGCAGAGGAGGATTTGGTGGGGATGGTGTGCTGAAATCACAGACTCACTCGCACTCCTCAGATGGCATGGGGACTTTGGTTAACTTATTCTCTCTGGCCGATCTGATCTGATCTTTATCATGAGTGCCCACTCTCTGGAGTGGCAAACAAACAAACAAACAAACAAACCCCACTGAATTTATATCTAATCTGGTAAGTGCAATCTGATGCTATCATGTGAATGGTTAGTTTAAAATAATGCTGTCTGTTTTGGTGAAATGCTCAGTCTCTCAGATTTCCACCCCACTTCCCTGCTCCTTTCCAAGGTGGGGAAGGCGTATGTATGGTTTACAAATCTCCTGGGTGATGTGGGAAGGGATGGGGGGGTCTATGAAATTCTTACGCTGCTCACAGTATCCTTGGTGGTTTCTGAGGGAAGGATGACTCTCCTCTCCTGGGTCCAGTTGGTGATGCTGACCTGCACCGCCCATGGGTGGGGCTGATGAAACTTGCATTTTTGTCTCTCTCCTCTTGGTCGGGTCCTGGTGCTCCCTGGCCAACTCAGCCTCAGCTCACTCTGCTGGCATCTGCAGACCCCTCTGAATCTGGGGCGCATCCTCCATCCCACCCCTGTGCAGGGTGTCGACTCCACAGCTTCAGCTGCAGGGTCATCTAAGCCCCTCAGACAGGTTAGGTTTCCTTCATGGTAGAACCCCTGGCTCTGGACTCAACCAATTTCCACATTCCCACTACAGGGAATGAAGGCCCTAGGGGTCTCACCACCACAGCAGGAACCAGGATCAGTTCCAGAAGGCTAAATTCCTAAACTCCAGCCATCCTTCTGCCCACTTTGTAGATGATGGAATGATCCAGAAGAAATGGGGAACATGACAATTCAGGAAAAAGGGATGATCTTTGCAAAGGCCCACTCCTGGAGAAGGAGGAAGGATATGGGATCCAGGTGAAGGGCTTAGCCTCAAATGGGATCTGGTCACTTCCTCCAGAGGGGCAGCAGAGTACCAGGGTAGAAATAGGCAGACTGGGATTGGGAAGCTTGAAAAATCCCACGGGACTGCTTCTGTCTTTTCCACGAATTATTGGGCGGGGGGAGACTGGTGGTCATTAGAATGGAGGAGGGTTGCTAGTGTGTAATGTAGTATTGTAGGTGAGAGTGAAAATGAAAAGCAATTCTCCCCTGGTCATGGATTTAAGATAAAACAATTCCGTAAAGTTTCAGAGTTTCGTCCTCAGTGCTGAGGTGCTCAGATACAAGGCAGAGGGCGAGTAGGGAGGAGGGTGCAAGGAGCACAGGAGGTGTGTTTGTGGGGGACAGTTTCCAGCCCTGGGTCCGCGGAGTAAGGAGGGGCCTGGAGGATGTTGTGGAAGGATGTGTGGTCGGTGAGCTGGCGGTTTCCAGGAGGTTGGGGCTATCAATGCAGGGGCACTAGAGCGAGGGAGCTGGAGGACAGGACGTCGTGTTGGGGGTGATGAGAGGGAGGAATGCTATACACCATGAGGGCCGCTGTCTTCCTGATACCCAGGGCATGACCGTGGGCAGGGGGGTGCTCGTGTGGGGAGAAGAAGAACATCGCTGAGGTCGGAGAGGCTCCGGGGTGACCGGCTGAGCCTCGCGGGCACTGAGGTCGCCGGGACGGATCAGAAGAGTGAGGGCTGACAGGAACACGGTGAATGTGCCACGGGACGAGCGCGTTTACAGGCCGGGGGTGGGCGGGAGGAGAATGACCAGGGGATTGGTACCGGTCCCGCACGTGGGGGGCTGGGGCAGTGGACGACGGGACCCAGATATCACCGGTCAGGTCCCTTAGCCGAGAGTTCGAAACAGGGCCCGGGAGGAAACTTCTAGCGGACTCGGGCGGGCAAACCGGCACTGACGTTACTGGGCACAGGCTCGCAGGCCGAGAACCCGCCCACCGGCGCGCAGCCCCGTCCCCCAGGCTCGCGACTTTCCGGGGCACCAGGACTTCCTGCCCCTGTTGCTATGGTTCCAGCGGCGGCACTAAGGAAGGCTGCAGTGCCGGGAAGGTTTGTCTGGGCAACGGTGTCCTGTACCGGTCCATCTCTGGTCCTCACCATCCCGCTTTGCTTCTTCGGCCAATATCGCCAGGGCCGCTTCGGCTGGTACTATGTGTTCTCTGGTCCTAAATATGAATGTAGGGGCCCAATTACGGGCATGCTTTTGGAATTAAGAACACAGTCACTGGACAATAAGCAGTATGTACGAATGAAGTCTGAACTGATTGCAGTGGTCTTTCTTTTACCAAGTCCAGGTAACATTTCTGAAGGTTCCTTGGCATGCTCATACATCTGAAAAAATAGCACATATTTTCTACCAAAAAAAAGTTTTCTTAACAGCACTGCACACAAATTATCTGAATTAATTTATCCTGACAATTTCCTTATCATAAAGACATCGTTTGATTGGACGTGTAGCTCTTTACTAAAGTTTTCCTCTTGTAGGGCTTTGTGGAGGACCTTGGGCCAGGGCTCAAGAGAACTTCCCTTGCAGTTCCATCTCTACCAGCCTTTTATTTTACTCTGAGTCACTTTGCTTCTTTGGGCCTGCTGTTTCCTCAGTTTTAAGAAGAGTCAGGCTAAGCTAATGGGTAGCACAGGGAGGGGGATCCAGGGGAGGGTGTGGTTAAAGAGCCTGTGTTCTCAGTGCAGTGACTCCTCTTTTTTCTCTTATTTATTGCTGCTTTTTTGTTTGTTTGTTTGTTTGCATGTTTATTTTGTTAAGAAAGGAGTTTCTTTTACTTTAACAAAGAGTTTGAAATCACTGGTTTATGGGATCAGTACTCAGTCTCCCAGAGATGGGAGAAAGATTGAAGAGAAATGAAATTATAAAAATGGGTAGACTCAGCCATCCTTAGGGGTACCGTAAACTTAAAAGTACTCTCTAAGTAGATGGCTTGGGAAAATGTCTGTTCAATTATAGGGTGTCTTCAAGAACTGTTTTGTCAAATGCTGCAATCTGATTACTTACTGAGAGGGGAATTGGGGCGGAAGATGTAATCTTACCAACCGTGAGGATATGGAGAGGGGGAAGGGTAAGCTGTGGCAAAGTGAGATAGTGGCATGGACATATATACACTACCAAACATAAAATAGATAGCTAGTGAGAAGCAGCCACATAGCACAGGGAGATCAGCTCGGTGCTTTGTGACCACCTAGAGGGGTGGGATAGGGAGGGTAGGAGGGAGGGAGACGCAAGAGGGAAGAGATATGGGAACATATGTATATGTATAACTGATTCACATTGTTATAAAGCAGAAACGAATACACCATTGTAAAGCAATTATACTCCAATAAAGATGTTAAAAAAAACATTTTTGAGAAGCCGTATTTCAAGTTAGTAATCAGTCACAATCTCATGATGACAATCTAGTGAAGTAACCATTATGTCATAATAGTAGTTGGTACAGCAACAATAATTGGCTAACAGCACACTTGGAGAGTTTCTCCATTGTCTGTCTCTATACCACTTTCACAGGAGCATTAACAGTAAATAGACAGAGGCAGCCACACCTGTCTTAAGTGTTATGTAGAAGGGGTTAAAAATCACTTAACCTGGAATTGTAACTTCAGGAAATGAAGACAATGGGCCTACTGAGGTAGATTTTGAAAATGTAGCTATTAAATTTTTCCTGTTCTTACTTTATTCCCAAGAATCATTTAAAATTATGAAGCTAATGTTTAGAAATGAAATTTACAGCTTGACTTTTCAACCTAGAGTTCCTGTTTCATATTTTCCTTCTTCGTGTGGGTGATGTGTGCTTCCGACTTTAAATTATTGGAGTAGCAGATGATGACTTGTATTTTCTCTGACAAGATTTCACATATACGTATGCCACTGGCTCGCAAATTAAGTGTCCAAAATATCAATTGTTGGGTGATATTTTCTCCTCTCTCTTGTGGTTTATTTTCAGGAAAAGAAGAAGGAATCATAATAAAGAGGACAATCACCATTCTCCCCAGTCCAAAAGGAGTAAGAGACACCCTGTCTTTCAGGAGTCTCAGGATGCAGAGGTAGGAATATGGTCAGATAGCCTCTCTCTAGTTCATCCACTGCCTAAATTACATTATCCAATTGGTGCCCTGCAATTAAAAGAAATGTATCATTCCAAGAAACCTTCAAAAATGTATTCTTACTTGATTGCAGTGGCTTTTGAGCTGGAGCCCTTAGCCATAGTATGCAGTATCTCACAGAAGGTGGTAAGGAAGCACAGAAAAAGACTTAGTGAAAATGTAATCAGGAAAAGCTAGGTCTTAGACTTTTCTCCAGTCATAGGAGCAGGGAATAATCATCTTAACCCCCTCCCTTATTTTTAGATGGAGAATAAATTTTCAGGAGTATAATGATGTGTTATTGGCTAGAAGGGGATTCTTGATTTCTGGCTAGGAAAAGTGAAAATGAAATTGAGGATGGGGGAGTCTGGTGATTTTGCAAAGCTTTAATGGCGCTTGAATGGAAGAGCTTGAATTTTAATGACTTGTGGCATTAGCATAGTATTGTTTTAATTGAGGTATAGCTTACTAGGAGAGGATTAAAGGAACCTTGTTAAGTCTTTATGTATGAATCCTATTAGTTAATGACTAAGTAGTGCTCACTTGTCCCTTTTGTGAGCAAAAAGTGAAATGATTATCGATCCCTGTCCTCCTCCTGGAACCTCTACGCAGGTGGTGATAGTCCCAGATCCTGGGCAGCTACTTGGATGGGTAAATTGTAGCTAGGTATAACTCATGTAACTTGCTCTCTTAGATGCTGGCCTTTTTCGTTGAATATCTTTGCATGTTCAGGAGTACTGCTCTTTTTTGTTCAACCTTACATCTTTACAAATTACATCACCACTTTTCCTGTAAATCTGTGCCCTCATACATAAATATAAGCCTTCTAGAAAGCGCAAACACAAAGACACTAATGTTTTTTGTATTAGTCTCTCTTACTTGCCAAGACCATTCATTTTATATTTCAGATTGCCAAGTAGTAGCAAGAAATTGAGAGTGAAAAAATGTGTAGATATGAACAGAATTGGCTTATCGGGAACTTATCTCTGCCTTTTTCTCTTCTGTACCTGAATTGGAAAAGATTTGATATCCCAATGCTAGAATTCCAAGGGAGCATCAGAAGTGAGACGAATGAGAGAGAAACAGAACCAGGAGCCCCACCTATGTTTAAAAATTAGAATTCTATAAAATCTACTCCACCCCCTTTTTTAAGCTGGTAGGAGCTGTCTCTTTGTCAGGTCGTTGTTTAAAGTAGTGTCAATTCATAAGACAACTAGAACATTTGGCATAATTTTTGAAAAGTGTTTTCTCTTAGGTTGACTGTAGATTTGGGTGTTCACATCGCCTTTAATTATACACATTCTAAGACACAGAACTGCTTTGGGAGACCTTATTTCGGATGAAACTGTCATTGAACAAAATAATGGTTGTTAGTCATGTTTTTATAACCCATGGCAAAATGTTAACTTCTGAAATTATCCTCCATTTAAAAGATACATTCAAAAATGCAGGGACAACCCTTTCCAAAAATGGCCTAATCTGTTGCATGCATTTTATGAAACTTTGCTCATGTTGTATACCAAGCAATCCTGAGCAGTTTTATATTCCAACTGGATGTTAAAATCTAAGTTGTTTTAAAGAATTGAAGATACATACGCACTCATGTTTTTCTACAGATGATGGTTACTTATCAATCTTTTGTTCAAATGCCATTAACTGAGTTGAAACAAAGTGAAGTTGTTTAAATTGTTTTATACTTATATAGATTCTATTATAAATATAATTTTTGACTTAGAAAACAACTTAGAACTCAATGTCTAGTTCAGCTTCATTTTATGAGGGAAACTGAGCTACAGAAAAGTGTAGATTATTTATCCCATTGACACAGAGAAGTTAACACATAAGTACCTTTGCCTTGCTAATTTGGAAAGTAATTGTAATTCAGCAGCCAAATTGATTTGATATCCTATGGCTCATAAGATTCTACAGTGTTTCATTGGTTTTAGCAAATATGAACGAGTCTTTCATTTCAAATGTGTTGGAACTTTGGGAGCACATATTTTAAGTGCTTGGATGGACTTGCTTAATTTAGTTTCTGCAGCTGCCTTAGAATAAAAATATTACGATTCTAGGTATGGGATATGTACTAGGGGTGAAAAATTTTTTGTTGTTGAGGTTCACATAAATGAAAAAGTTTAATACCAGCTTAATCTGCTTTTACAGTTAAGGAGAATTACATAATTCTCTGTTGTAAATATACACATGCATTCCCATTCTTTTTTGTTGAAGATGCTCTGTAATTAATATTCCTCCTCGTCTCTTCAGATTCTATTTATTCACTGGTTCTTTCATTAGCCTGATAAGGTGCTCTTTCTCTCTCCTAACTAATTTTCTGTCTACCGTATTCTTCTCTCAAGTTAGTGGATCGTGTCTCCCCCTTTACCTCCCAGCTGTAATCTGCTTTCACTGCCTGTTACTTCTCATCCCCTTCATGCAACTATTCACTAAAACTTGGCTCCTCAGACCCCACCTGTCCTGGGAGCTTGGGGTAAACTTAAATGTCTCTGTCATTTCCTCCATGACTCCTGCTATCCTACTTCTGATGTGTATCGCATATATGCCTTCCTTTACATTTCCACTATCCTAATTCAGGCCTGCATTGCCGCTTGCTAAATGTATTGCAGAAATTTCCTCCATGGTCTCTGTGCTCTCATTCTCCTCCTACTCCATTCATCCATTAGAATCCTCTTCCTAAAAGTAGATCCGAGCATGTCTCTTAGGCTCAAGTACCTATTCCGACAGACTTCTCAGCATGACATTCAAGGCCCTTGATAACCTAGCTCTACCTTCTCATGCATATTTTGTCTCCCACAAACTCCTCTCCAGGAGGCCCCAGCCACATTGTATTACTAGCTTTGTCTCCTCGAAGACTCCTCTTCACCCTGCTTGTGCTCTTGTTGTTCTCTCCCTTTGTCACACCCATCCTATTAATATTCTCCCCATCCCCCAAGGCCCAGTTCAGATGCCATTCATTTTAAGGAACCTCTTCTATTTCCCTGGTCCGCATTCATTGCTACATTCCTGTCACTGCAATAGCTTAACGCTGTCATCCTCAAAGAGGATGGGTTCTTGATTGGGCTCAGGAATTAGCTGTTGGTTGAGTCCCTAAGTATCCCTGGCAAAGTACCTGCTTGTACATAGTAGGCACACAAGTAATTGTTTGGATAGTGGTTGGGTATCAGAACAACCTGTGCCTACCTGAGATAACCTCTCAGGATGGGGACCTGGCATGTGCATGTGAATCAAACTAACAAAAACCCCACAGGTGGTCCTGATGCCTATCTCCAAATAGAATGTGCTATGGAAGATCTCTGCTGGACTCAACTGAAACTTCTTTGGTTACAGTGTAAGCAGGCAGATTTCATTATGGCCCAAACTAATCTAAAATCCTGCCTTTTCACACAGACCTAGACCCTAGGACTTTTGTGTAGTGCTTTTGTAAATGTCATTTAGTGAGAGACCCTTGGTCAGAGTCTTTTATAAATGTAATTTTATTTTGCCGTGTACTTGAACTTACAAGGGTTTCAATTTTGCAGAGCATGGGCCTGTTCTCATTTGTCTTCCACAGGTATCAGCACTAAGCTTATATCGAATGGTCAGAGGAAAAAGAATGAGCTTTGTAACTGGAAAATACATTCTGATGAGACGTTTCTTTGAGGTATCAGGAGGATGGTGAAAAGCATTTATATTTTATGGGTCTTTCTCAATCCTGAAGCGTTTAAAATCTCATTTCTCTTCTGATGAAAGAATTTGCTCTCTTTCTAAAATCAATTGCAGTAAGGAAAAAGCTTCTGTAGTAAGATAGCAGTTTCAAGTGTCAAAACCATACGGTATCAAGGAGAAACCTTTTCATCCCAAGAACTCTGACAATAATAGGACTCATTAAGTGGGATATCTCGTATGAAGTATGTTCAAAAGGGTGAAATGAGACAAGGCCCAGGGTTGTATAACGTAGGCTATGTTTATTAGCTAATCAGCACTACTGGCCTAGAAAATGCTAGTGGATACGACGTTTTAGATGTTCTTTAGTAGTTTAAAGACAATCTCATTTACAGCATCAGTCCTTTTTTTTTTTTTTTTTTGTGGTACGCGGGCCTCTCACCGCTGTGGCCTCTCCCATTGCGGAGCACAGGCTCCGGACGCGCAGGCTCAGCGGCCATGGCTCACGGGCCCAGCCGCTCCGCGGCACGTGGGATCTTCCCAGACCGGGGCACGAACCCTTGTCCCCTGCATCGGCAGGCGGACTCTCAACCACTGCGCCACCAGGGAAGCCCCACAGTCCATTTTAAGTCTTTGTTTTTTTTTGGGTTTTTTATAACAAAGTGAATCAGTTATACATATACATATGTTCCCATATCTCTTCCCTCTTGTGTCTCCCTCCCTCCCACCCTCCATATCCCACCCCTCCAGGCTGTCACAAAGCACCAAGCCAATCTCCCTGTGCCATGCGGCTGCTTCCAACTAGCTATCTACCTTACTAAGTTTGTTAGTGTGTATATGTCCATGACTCTCTCTCGCCCTGTCACAGCTCACCCTTCCCCCTCCCCATAACCTCAAGTCCGTTCTCTAGGAGGTCTGCGTCTTTATTCCTGCCTTACCCCTAGGTTCTTCATGACATTTTTTTTTCTTAAATTCCATATATATGTGTTAGCATACGGTATTTGTCTTTTTCTTTCTGACTTACTTCACTCTGTATGACAGACTCTAGGTCTATCCACCTCATTACAAATAGCTCAATTTCGTTTCTTTTTATGGCTGAGTAATATTCCATTGTATATATGTGCCACATCTTCTTTATCCATTCATCCGATGATGGGCACTTAGGTTGTTTCCATCTCCGGGCTATTGTAAATAGAGCTGCAATGAACATTTTGGTACATGACTCTTTTTGAATTTCGGTTTTCTCAGGGTATATGCCCAGTAGTGGGATTGCTGGGTCATATGGTAGTTCTTAAGTCTTTGTTTTGAAGTCAGAAGTAACTGAATGCAAAAGCAGGAGATGTGCCTTGGTCTTGTAGTAGCATTCTCTAGGTTACTTACTTGGAAATAAAATAGTTGTTTTCCACAAAATAAATACATTTCTTGTGAATGCTTTAGAAAGTGAAAATATAAAAAATAAATAAAAAATAAAAAAGGATCCAAAGTCTCAAATTTTAAATAAATAAACAAACATGATGTCAGGGACATCCTTCTATATCAGTATAAATACAACTATATCATCATTGTTAATGGCTGACAAAATCACATTGTATGAATGGATGCACTATAACTTAATCACTTTCCTGCTTTTGGACATTTAATTGTTTCTGATTTTCAGCTATTAACAACAATGCTGATATTATAAGCAGTGTCACAATGAACATTTGTACTTATGTCTCTACACAACTGGGTTTGAAAACACTTTAAATGAACTAGAAATTGGAGGCAGATCAATTTTTTCTTAACAATTATTCTACAGAAATCTTTTCTAGCTTGTTAATTTTAATGTACCATTTAATAGTCTAGCATCACCTAGTGTTACACTATAGTATAAAATGGATATGTTGTCATTTGAGATGAAATTTGATTCACCAGAAACTAATTATAGTTCTTACCTTGTTTTTCAGACAGTACCTGTAATGAAAAATGATCAGGAAAGCCAACTAAGAGAAACCAAAGTGTGTGTGGTGGGTTTCTTATCCAACGTAATACCTACTTATTTTTTAAATATTCATAACTTCACTATTTTATGCCACTGGAGATTTCAGATTTTTACCCTTGAGCTAGGAAAATCATCTTTTTGGATATTTTTTAAATTGGCCTTGACATTAAGTCCTGAAGTCAGTTTGATTGCTGTTGGTGACAACCTTCATTTCCATTGGGTCATTCTAATTCTTTCCTGGACAGTTCTTTTAATGTATGTCTCTAGTTGCATAAAGATGGACATAAGCTGTCTATGAGGACCTGTGGGCAGTTTGGTGTGCGGTCTATGTCGAGAAGCTCCAAATGACCGATGAGCCATGACCATTCTTGGTTTAAGTCTTATTAATGTTACCTTTGGTAAAGATTGCATTATAAGAAATGCAATACCCGCTGTTTGAGGAAAGCATCCTAGGAACTTGTTTAGAAAACTGGGAATTTATGAAGAAAGCACTAACCATTCTGTCTCTAGACTGCTGTTCTAATCTACAGATCCTGGACTTGAGTTGCCACATTTCCTGCCTCCAGCCAGCCCTACTCGCTTCAGACTGGCCTCCACAATCTTAATTGACAAGAGCCAATCCCTCAGTACCTATCCTGTTGCTCCTGTTTGTCCTGAATTCAGTGGTTTTTGTGTCCTGACAGACTCCTTGGTTTGTCTCAAGCTGAAGTCAACGGGAGATTCTCTCAGCAACCAAGGACCTCTCTGTTCAGTCCTGAATGGGTTTCTCCTCCAGTTGCAGGGCTTGTCCCTCTACTTGTGCTACTAAATGTATAAAGGTATATAGTTATACCACCCCCTAGATTCTCTAATTGTTGAATATATTGTGCAGTGTTAAATACATTGCACCCGTAAAGTTGTCTGTCCATTTAAAAACTCTGAACAAAGGACCAGCATATACTTGAGCTCAGTGTTTGGTGAAGTTTAAATGTAAATGAAATAAAAATAATAGCATGTCCCCCCAAAATGCAATATCAAAATTGTTAAATATTGTAGTTCAGATATGGATCCTTGTCATTACTTTCTCCCTTGAGAATCCTAACACTGTAAGGGAGGAAATTCTTGACAATGACTGTTTTCAGGAATCCTTAGTAGTTTCTCCATTATGACAATGACCCTGAGTCATGTTAGAGTTCAATTAAAAACAGAATATTAGGTGCAAACACCCACACATACACCCCATATCACATCCATATTTGTTGAACAGCAATAAATACTAGTCTTAAAAATGCCAATAATTAACATATAACTTTCGTAAAATGTATATCAAGTGCCTTTCAGGATCTGAGTGTAGCCTTGCATTGATATAGGAGGACCACGTATGCCCACTATCAGGGGATAGGTACGAAATCATCACTGGTTTGTATATACGTGTGCATGTATGTATGTATGCATAAATGTATGTATGTAACAAGTTATTTGTTTTATTTTAGTGCGCTCCCAAAATCCATCTTATTCTTTATGGGTGTACTTTTACTACATTCTGTAGCATTGATCGATGCTTTCTCTTGGAGGGTGAGAACTTACTTTTCTGATGCACGTTATTAGGATAAGCTCCTGCTGCAAGCAGGTACAACCGATTAGTGAAGGGATTTGAAATTAGAAGGCCTGTGTTTGAATCCTCACTCTGCCACTTCCCAGCTACGTGACATTGGGCAAGTCAATGGATCTCAGTTTCCTCATCCATAAAATTGTGGATGTTAATCCCAACTTAATTTACGGGTTGCTGTGTTGTGAGCATAGATTGAAATATTTTAAGTGGCTCTAGTTTCTAAACCATTAAGGCTTAGTGTAGTGGTTGATGCTGCTATTCTCCAAGATGAATACGAAAAATAGTAATAGCGTAATACTCATCCTGTTTCTGTTTTTTATCCTCCAGTCTTCAAGCAGTGATAAAGACAGGAGCAGCAGCAGTGTTAATACCCCAGAGAGAGTAATTGGACCAGAAAGCAGCTTAAACCAGATCGTTGCTGAACCCAACATGAGTACACCTCAATCCTCATATGAGGAGTATGTACTATGCCAAGGTTCTTACTCCCACATCAACCAGATCTTAAGGGAGGAACACTTCAACAGCCTACAGCAGCAAGGACAATCTCCAGCATGATGAACTAGGAGCTCCTTATTCCAGCCTAAAATTTGTTTATGAAAGCAATTGCACACACACAAAAGGGTCTGTTGGCTTTTCAGTCTATATTTTAAACAACAGGCTGAGGGACAATTGTTTGACTTGGAGTTTTGCTGCACATTTGCTATTTCAAAGGGGGCTTTGAAGCAATTTTTATAGAATTTTTTTCAGGTTGGGTGTCAAATCTATGAGGCAAACTCACCTTCAGGTTGAATCCATAGAATGTCCAATTCAGATTGGTTTCCAAATCTGTCGGTTAGAAACTCTAGTCAAACATCCTTTGAAAATGAAAGATCTTCAGTTTAAAAAAATTAATAGGCTAGTGAAGAACATGACATTTTCATGAAAAAAGGTGTTACTTTATTCCAAAGTATAGATAGCTTGATTCAGTCTTGCACTGAATTGGACTGCCATACTGCCTCTCAGAAGGCAGATGTCTTATTGAAATTACTCTCAACTTGTGAGGGGCCCAATTAGACCCAATTTAGACTATATAAGTGAAATCTCTCTAGTAACTGTCTCCACTCTGTATTTCTAGAAAGAATGTTTCTAAGACTCTTGTATACTCAGATAACTTCTGTACCATTAATCCTCCGGAGTGTGCATTTCAGACTTAGTATTAAACATTGCACAATTCTGTCAGTCAATAAGTACATAAAAACTTTCTGTCTTGCACATAAACCTGTTTAATTATTAGTAGTTTATGTGATCTCACTTACAATTCTACCTATTATGTCTAGAGTTAATGCTGAGAAAGGATAAGCTACCTGGCCCAATGTCTAAAGTAACAAGAGTTGTTAAACTGGTTTGACAACCCTCCACTTTATGTTTCAGGGACCCCTTCACAGAGACTAGGGCGCCAGTTTCTGTCATTGAAACTGCAAAGTTTGGTGTGGCTTACAAACAATGGCTGAGGCACCATTAGAAGAAATAGGCAGTAGTTGTGTCTATTTAGAGAGAGATGGATATGCTCCCATGTTCTTCAGTTATACTAAAGGGCTAATCGGATTTGAAGAGTGATTTCATAGACATGCCTGCTTCTTCAGTGATGAGCTGTGTTAACAAGGAGCCAGAATGTATCCAGTTATCTGTCTGCCCTGCCGAGTGCCAGAGGTACAACATGCCACTAGATTTAAAGGAAAGGGCCCTGGTGTCTAATAAGAATCTCTTGCATGTTCACATCATTCCCTACTCAATATATTTGACAGTCCACACAGCAGAAACAAGTAGATATGAGAATTAAAGGTAGCTCTAGGTCTTTGCCATTTGTCAAGATTTGGAAAAGGCATAAAATAACAGATTGACTAAAAGAAGAATAAGATCTTTATGAAGTCACAGAACTAATATTTGAAAAGGAAAACTGTCCTAGGAAGAGGAGAAAAATCTCACACACACACACACACACACACACAAGTGTGTGTGCATGCCCCTCATTTACATGGTTGTTTCCTTTAGTATGGATTGGATTTTAAGGTCAGATACTGGTAGTGGAATTTTAGTATTATGGGGAAAGGTTACAGCACCGTTGGCCTCAAACTTATGGAGTAGGCATGGGTCAATTTGGGTCAATTTTTTTCTCAATTGCACAGTTTGTGTAAGAATATTTTTTTCTATGACTACTGTCCCCAAAGTTGTAAAACCAGGTGTCTGACAAGAAGAATTTTTACTTTTTGGCTATCATTTTCTCTGTATCATAAAGCAAACAACCAAATATTAAAGAAGACAACCTGTTTGAACTCCCAAACCACAGGTGCACACATGATTCAGAATTACCCAGGAAGAATTCTGCAGGCTTCAATACGTGGCATTGAATGGAAACAAAGCATATATTAAAAACGCAGTGCCATTGAAAAACCTGAGAAAGCAAATTTCCTTTCATTCTCCACCCATTTAATGATATGAGAGATGAAGCTCCCACCGTGACAAAACATTATTTTTTTCAATGTAAGTAAAATCATAGTCCAAGGCCGCCAGTGTAAATCTCTTATCCCAGTAAATGCCATATGTAATCTCTACCCTGTCTTCTGCAGATTGTCTAAACCTTGGCAACCTACAATATATTTCTGTTATGAGGCTACTTGATAGTGTCAGAGAATGAGCATCTTTTAAAACACTGGTTAGCTCAAGCTAGTAAGATCTTGTATTTATATATTGCTCTGCCTTTAAAACCAATATTAATACATTTTGTCATTCAGTGCCCAATCAACTATTTAAAAGGAGAGCCAACTGAGTCGTTTGGTGAAAGATGGGGAAGAGGAACAGGGATGAACCTCTCGCTGTTTGCATGGACTTGGGCTTTGGGGGGGCACTTCTGTTTGACCCAGCCTTTGCAGTGCTTGTTATGCTCAATAGAAGAAATGAAAACTCCATGATAGAGTGAAGGAATATCAATAACATGGACAGGAAATTTCAGGGCCCAGCCAATGCATCCTTTAATTCATTTACATGAACTGAATTCACGTCAATGGTAGTACGTTATGCAGCTTTGGGGAGTAAAATACACCACTCCAGGAGGTGAACTGGTTTGTTGAGCCAGTCACCAATCCAAAGAGAACACGAGAGAGAAGAAACAGAGCAAACTAAAATGCTCATCATGTTATTGTCCAATTAACAGGGCTCACTGTTTCAAGGCTTACTGGACCAGAGGACTCCTTGCATTAGGATAACAGTGTAGAACATGAGGCTATGACAGTCGGAGTCCTGTGTGCCTCACTGACTTTCTTTGCCCTAGATTGTCAGAGCAACATTGAGGTAGTGCAGTTTATTAAGTAGTTGCAGAGCCTTATTCTGCATAATTGGAAATGCACCTTCTTTCTGAACTTAATTCTCTGTCCCCACTAATTATGAGGGGTGTCTTGTTATAAAGGGTATAATAAACATCTTCCTACTCTGGACAACTTAGAGGTTAATGTTTCAGAAGCAATGGCTTTGTAGAATAATATGGCTAGTTTAACTACTTAACAAAAGGTCAGTTTTTTGTCCCTTGGTCTTAGAATAAAACTCAATACTTAATAGCAGGGACGGAACCCAGCCCTTCAAAACTAGGTATCTCTGCTCTGCAGGAGAAGAATTTTCAAAGAATAGCAGAAAAAAGAAGAGACTTCTCTGGATTTTATCCAAAATTAGTAGATTGAAGAAGGGGAGCCAGGTTAACTCAAGAGGTGAGACTGGACCTTGTCTTAGAAATGTCACTACAGAAATGGGAATAGAAAGTGAGAATAGAATGCTTCATAGAAGGTGAGGTGGGAATGGAGGTTGGGGAGAGAGGAACTGCCCTTAAATAAGAACCCATTATGTGCCACACACTATGTGGTTTCCTCACAATAACCCTTGAGGTAGGCGTGGTGTGGGTTCTCCATTTCACAGGCAGAGAGAGGGAGGCTGGCAGCAAGTTATCCTCATGACCACTTCTGGTCCTGAAGAAACTGAGAGGGGCTAATGATTTGCTGAAAGGCACATAGTGGGCAAACAACTGTGCCACGGTTGAGAACCAAAACTTTCCCACTTTCACACAGGCCACCTTTCTTCTATTATTGAGCTGCTTTTGTAGTGAGGACCAGGTTGACCATTAGAGCATGAGTCAGAGATGACTACTAATTGGGTATTTTTACAGGGCCTGACTTCTGACATATGGGCTAAGTTGTCTCAAACACTTTGAACTCTTGAAGTGGACCACTGAAACCCAGAAAAAAGTCAGTTGTGTTGTTGTGTGGTATGTGATGTGGTGGTGGTGGTGTGTGTGTGCATGTGTGTTGATGGAAAAAGTTTCAACACCAACCTTAGTCTGTTTTTCTTCTGAAAGTTTTTCATAGGCAGCTAATATATGGAACATGTAGCCTTTCAGCACCTCCTGCAATCTCACCTTTGTCAATTCATGGCCTCGAACCTGATTGATTTCCTGGCATAGGCCAAACAGGAAGGAATGTATGCATCAGGACAGCTGAAAAAACAAAAAACTGTTGAGTTGGCAACTTGTCCCTATAAGTGACATTTGGTAAATCCAGATGAGTTTAAGTTTACAAGGCTTATATGCCTGGGTATTGATGTATCAACTCAGTCTCCCTTGGATGATAATAAAGTGTGAACCTCTTCCATTAATAGAAGCCAAGACCTTGGATAAGTGAAGCTTCTCCTCAGTCTCTCCTTGGTCCCCAGCAGGTGGCATTGGGTTTTACCTTGTGGTTTTCACGTTAGACAAGTGACAATTAACTGTGTTATTCCCTAATTAACACAGAACCCTTGTT
Organism: Pseudorca crassidens; assembly: GCF_039906515.1. NCBI lineage: Eukaryota > Metazoa > Chordata > Mammalia > Artiodactyla > Delphinidae > Pseudorca > Pseudorca crassidens. The sequence goes on from NC_090317.1 coordinate 86,035,854, forward strand.
CATCCTAAACACCACATGGCTATTGCTATGGAATAAAATAATCATTAAGTAATTTCCTACAAGGAAGAGTTTGCTATTTACTTAGCCACACATTAGACTGGAGCAAAGATTACTATAAGCTATTCATCCGAGCCTACATGTTGAATAATTTGATTTCCTAAACTCTTACTCCTTTCTATCTGGCATCATTTTTCTCCACTTTCTTCTTTTTTTTTAACATCTTTTTTGGAGTATAATTGCTTCACAATGTTGTGTTAGTTTCTCCTGTATAACAAAGTGAATCAGCTATACGTATACATATATCCCCATATGCCCTCCCTCTTGCATCTCCCGCCCAAACTCCCTATCCCACCCCTCTAGGTGGTCACAAAGCACCGAGCTGATCTCCCTGTGCTATGCAGCTGCTTCCCACTAGCTATCTTTTTTACATTTGGTAGGGTATGTATGCCCATGCCACTCTCTCACTTCGTCACAGCTTACCCTTCCCCCTCCCTGTGTCCTCAACTCCATTCTCTACCTCTGCATCTTTATTCCTGTCCTGCCCCTAGGATCATCAGAACCGTGTTTTTTTTTTTAGATTCCACACATATGCGTTAATATACGATATTTGTTTTACTCTTTCTGACTTACTTCACTTGGTATGACAGACATTAGGTCCATCCACCTCACTACAAATAACTCAATTTCGTTTCTTTTTATGGCTGAGAAATATTCCACTATATATATGTGACACATCTTCTTTATCCATTCATCTGTCAATGGACACTTAGGTTGCTTTCATGTCCTGGATATTGTAAATAGAGCTGCAATGAACATTGTGGTACATGACTTTTTTTGAATTATGGTTTCTCAGGGTATATGACAAGGAGTGGGATTCCTGGGTCGTATGAGGGTTTTAGTTTTTCAAGGAACCTCCATACCGTTCTCCATAGTGGCTGTATCAATTTACGTTCACACCAACAGTGCAAGAGTGTTCCCTTTTCTCCACACCCTCTCCAGCATTTATTGTTTGTAGACTTTTGATGATGGCCATTCTGACTGCTGTGAGGTGATACCGCACTCTAGTTTTTTTTTTTTTTTTGCGTTACGCGGGCCTCTCACTGTTGTGGCCTCTCCCATTGCGGAGCACAGGCTCCGGAAGCGCAGGCTCAGTGGCCATGGCTCACAGGCCCAGCCGCTCCGCGGCATGTGGGATCTTCCAGGACCAGGGCACGAACCCGTGTCTCCTGCATCGGCAGGCAGACTCTCAACCACTGCGCCACCAGGGAAGCCACGCTCTCTAGTTTTGATTTACATTTATCTAATGATTAGTGATGTTGACGATTCTTTCATGTGTTTGTTGGCAATCTATATATCTTCTTTGGAGAAATGTCTATATAGGTCTTGTTCCCATTTTTGGATTCAGTTGTTTGTTTTTTTGGTACTGAGCTGCATGAGCTGCACGTAAATTTTGGAGATGGATCCTTTGTCAGTTGCTTCATTTGCAAATATTTCCTCCCATTCTGAGGGTTGTCTTTCGTCTTGTTTATGGCTTCCGTTGCTCTTCAAAAGCTTTTAAGTTACATTAGGTCCCATTTGTTTATTTATTTTTTTTACATCTTTATTGGAGTATAATTGTTTAACAATGGTGTGTTAGTTTCTGCTTTATAACAAAGGGAATCAGTTATACATATACATATGTTCCCATATCTCCTCCCGCTTGCGTCTCCCTCCCTCGCACCCTCCCTATCCCACCCCTCCAGGTGGTCACAAAGCACTGAGCTGATCTCCCTGTGCTATGCGGCTGCCTCCCACTAGCTATCTATCTTACACTTGGTAGTGTATATATGTCCATGCCACTCTCTCAATTCGTCACAGTTTACCCTTCCCCCTCCCCATATCCTCAAGTCCATTCTCTAGTAGATCTGTGTCTCTATTCCTGTCTTACCCCTAGGTTCTTCATGACATATTTTTTTCTTAAATTCCATATGTATGTGTTAGCATATGGTACCTGTCTCTCTCTTTCTGACTTACTTCACTCTGTATGATACACTCCAGGTCCATCCACCTCATTAAAAATAGCTCAACTTCCTTTCTTTTTATGGCTGAGTAATATTCCATTATATATATGTGCCACATCTTCTTTATCCATTCATCCGATGATGGACACTTAGGTTGTTTCCATCTCCAGGCTATTGTAAATAGAGCTGCTATGAACATTTTGGTACATGACTCTTTTTGAATTATGGTTTTCTCAGGGTATATGCCCAGTAGCGGGATTGCTGGGTCATATGGTAGTTCTATTTGTAGTTTTTTTTTTTTTTTTTTTTTTTTTGCGGTACACGGGCCTCTCACCATTGTGGCCTCTCCCGTTTCGGAGCACAGGCTCTGGACGCGCAGGCTAGCGGCCATGGCTCACGGGCCCAGCAGCTCCGCGGCATGTGGGATCTTCCCAGACCGGGGCATGAACCCGTGTCCCCTGCATCGGCAGGCAGACTCTCAACCACTGCGCCACCAGGGAAGCCCTATTTGTAGTTTTTTAAGGAACCTCCATACTGTTCTCCATAGTGGATGTACCAATTCACATTCCCACCAGCAGTGCAAGAGTGTTCCCTTTTCTCCACACCCTCTCCAGCATTTATGGTTTCTAGATTTTTTGATGATGGCCATTCTGACCGGTGTGAGATGATATCTCATTGTAGTTTTGATTTGCATTTCTCTAATGATTAATGATGTTGAGCATTCTTTCATGTGTTTGTTGGCAGTCTGTATATCTTCTTTGGAGAAATGTCTATTTAGGTCTTCTGCCCATTTTTGGATTGGGTTGTTTGTTTTTTTGTTATTGAGCTGCTTATAAATTTTGGAGATTAATCCTTTGTCGGTTGCTTCATTTGCAAATATTTTCTCCCATTCTGAGGGTTGTCTTTTGGTCTTGTTTATGGTTTCCTTTGCTGTGCAAAAGCTTTGAAGTTTCATTAGGTCCCATTTGTTTATTTTTGTTTTTATTTCCATTTCTCAAGGGGGTGGGTCAAAAAGGATCTTGCTGTGATTTATGTCTTAGAGTGTTCTGCCTATGTTTTTCTCAAAAAAAACATTTCTATACTGTCTGGCCTTACATTTAGGTCTTTAATCCATTTTGAGCTTATTTTTGTGTATGGTGTTAGGGAGTGTTCTAATTTCTTTCTTTTACATGTAGCTGTCCAGTTTCCCCAGCACCACTTATTGAAGAGGCTGTCTTTTCTCCATTGTATAGTCTTCCCTCCTTTATCAAAAATAAGGTGACAATATGTGTGTGGGTTTATCTCTAGCTTTCCGTCCTATTCCATTGATCTATATTTCTGTTTTTGTGCCAGTACCATACTGTCTTGATTACTGTAGCTTTGTAGTATTGTCTGAAGTCCAGGAGCCTGATTCCTGCAGCTCTCTTTTTCTTTCTCAAGATTGCTTTGGCTATTCAGGGTCTATAGGGTTTCCATACAAATTGTGAAATTTTTTGTTCCGGTTCTGTTAAAAATGCCATTGGTAGTTTGATAGGGATTGCACTGAATCTCTAGATTGCTTTAGGTAGTATAGTCATTTTCATATTGTTGAGTTTTCCAATCCAAGAATATGGTATATCTCTCCATCTTTAATTGGAGATGTTTGTACCATCTTTAACTCCTTTCATCAGTGTCTAACAGTTTTCTGCATACAGGTCTTTTGTCTCATTAGGTAAGTTTATTCCTAAGTATTTTATTTTTTTTGTTGCAGTGGTAAATGTGAGTGTTTCCTTAATTTCTCTTTCAGATTTTTCATCATTATTGTATAGGAGTGCAAGAGATTTCTGTGCATTAATTTTGTATCCTGCTACTTTACCAAATTCATTGATTAGCTCTATTCGTTTTCTGTAGAGTCTTTAGAATTCTCTATGTATAGTATCATGTCATCTGCAAACAGTGAGAGCGTTACATCTTCTTTTCTGATTTGGTTTCCTTTTATTTCTTTTTCTTCTCTGATTGCTGAGGCTAAAACTTCCAAAACTATGTTTAATAATAGTGGTGAGTGTGGAAAACCTTATCTTGTTGCTGATCTTAGAGGAAATTGTTTCAATTTTTCACTGTTGAGAATGATACTGGCTGTGGGTTTGTCATATATGGCCTTTATTATGTTGAGATAAGTTCCCTCTATGCTTACTCTCTCGAGGGTTTTTAGGATAAATGGGTGTTGAATTTTTGTTGAAACTTTTTCTGCATCTATTGAGATTATCATATGGTTTTTCTCTTTCAATTTGTTAATATGCTGTATCACATTGATTGATTTGCATATATTGGACAATCCTTGCATTCCTGTGATGAACCCCACTTGATCATGGTGTATGTTCCTTTTAATGTGCTGTTGGATTCTGTTTGCTAGCATTTTGTTGAGGATTATTGCATCTATGTTCAGCAGTGATATTGGCCTGTAGTTTTCTTTCGTGGTGACATCTTTGTCTGCTTTTGGTATCAGGGTGATGGTGGCCTCATCGAATGAGATCGGGAGTGTTCCTCCCTCTGCTATATTTTGGAAGAGTTTGAGAAGGATACATGTTAGCTCTTCTCTAAATGTTTGATAGAATTCATCTGTGAAGCCATCTGGTCCTGGGCTTTTGTTTGTTGGAAGATTTTTAATCACTGTTTCAATTTCAGTGCTTGTGATTGGTCTGTTCATATTTTCTATTTCTTCCTCGTTCAGTCTCGAAATGTTGTGCATTTCTAAGAATTTGTCCATTTCTTCCAGGTTGTCCATTTTATTGGCATAGAGTTGCTTGTAGTAATCTCTGATGATCCTTTGTATTTCTGCAGTGTCAGTTGTTACTTCTCCTTTTTCATTTTTAATTTTGCTGATTTCAGTCTTCTCCCTTTTTTTCTTGATGAGTCTGGCTAATAGTTTATCAATTTTGTTTATTTTCTCAAAGAACCAGCTTTTAGTTTTATAGATCTTTGCTACTATACCCTTCATTTCTTTTTCATTTATTTCTGATCTGATCTTTATGAGTTGTTTCCTCCTGCTAACTTTGGGGTTTCTTTGTCCTTCTTTCTGTAATTGCTTTAGGTGTATGGTTAGGTTGTTTATTTGAGATGTTTCTTGTTTCTTGAGGTAGAATTGTATTGCTGTAAGCTTCCCTCTTAGAACTGCTTTTGCTGCATCCCATAGGTTTTGGGTCGTCGCATTTTCTTTGTCATTTGTTTCTCGGTAATTTTTGATTTCCACTTTGATTTCTTCAATGATCCATTGGTTATTTAGTAGTGTATTGTTTAGCCTCCATCTGTTTGTATTTTTTACAGATCTTTTCCTGTAATTGATATCTATTCTCATAGCATTGTTGTCGGAAAAGATACTTCATATGATTTCAATATTCTTAAATTTACCAAGGCTTGCTTTGTGACCCAATATATGATCTATCCTTGAAAATATTCCATGAGCACTTGAGAACAAATTGTATTCTGTTGTTTTTGGATGGAATGTCCTGTAAATATCAATTAAGTCCATCTTTTTTAATGTATCATTTAAAGCTTGTGTTTCCTTATTTATTTTCATTTTAGATGATCTGTCCATTGGTGAAAGTGGGGTGTTAAAGTCCACTATTATGATTGTGTTACTGTCAGTTTCCCCTTTGATGGCTCTTAGCATTTGCCTTATGTATTGAGGTGCTCCTATGTTGGGTGCATAAATATTTACAATTGTTATATCTTCTTCTTGGATCGATCCCTTGATCATTTTGTAGTGTCCTTTTTGTCTCTTGTAATAGTCTTTATTTTAAAGTCTCTTTTGTCTGTTATGAGAATTGATACTCCACCCTTCTTTTGATTTCCATCTGCATGGAATATTTTTTTCCATCCTCTCACTTTCAGTCTGTATGTGTTCCTAGGTCTGAAGTGGGTCTCTTATAGACAGCATATATATGGGTCCTGTTTTTTTATTCGTTCAGCCAGTCTGTGTCTTTTGATTGGAGCATTTAATCCATTTACATTTAAGATAGTGATCAATTTGTATGTTCTTAATACCATTTTCTTAATTGTTTTGGGTTTGTTATTGTAGCTCTTTTCCTTCTCTTGTGTTTCCTGCATAGAGAAGTTCCTTTAGAATTTGTTGTGAAGTCGCTTTAGTGGTGCTGATTTTTCTTAGCTTTTGCTTCTCTCTAAATATTTTAATTTGTCCAGTGAATATGAATGAGATCCTTGCTGGGTTGAGCAATCTTTTTATTTCATTTTTTTAATTTATTTTATTGAAGTATAGTTGATTTACAATGTTGTGTTAATTTCTACTGTACAGCAAAGTGATTCAGTTATGCATACATATATTTTTTCATATTCTTTTCCATTATGTTTATCACAGGATACTGAATATAGTTCCCTGTGCTGTACCGTAGGACTTTGTTGTTTGTTTGTTTACATCTTTATTGGAGTATAATTGCTTTACAATGGTGTGTTAATTTCTGCTTTATAACAAAGTGAATCAGTTCTGCATATACATATGTTCCCATATCTCTTCCCTCTTGCAGCTCCCTCCCTCCCTCCCACCCACCCTATCCCACCCCACTAGGTGGTCACAAAGCACTGAGTTGATCTCCCTGTGCTATGCGGCTGCTTCCCACTAGCTATCTATTTTATGTTTGGTAATGTATATATGTCCATGCTTCTCTCTCACTTTGTCACAGCTTACCCTTCCCCCTTCCCATATCCTCAAGTCCACTCTCTAGTAGGTCTGTGTCTTTATTCATGTCTTACCCCTAGGTTCTTCATGACTTTTTTTTTCTTAGATTCCATATATATGTGTTAGCATATGGTATTTGTCTTTCTCTTTCTGACTTACTTCACTCTGTATGACAGACTCTAGGTCCATCCACCTCACTACAAATAACTCAGTTTCATTTCTTTTTATGGCTGAGTAATATTCCATTGTATATATGTGCCACATCTTCTTTATCCATTCATCCAATGATGTACACTTAGGTTGTTTCCATCTCTGGGCTATTGTAAATAGAGCTGCAATGAACATTTTGGTACATGACTCTTTTTGAATTATGGTTTTTTCAGGGTATATGCCCAGTAGTGGGATTGCTGGGTCATATGGTAGTTCTATTTGTACTTTTTTAAGGAACCTCCATACTGTCTCCACAGTGGCTGTACCAATTCACATTCCCACCAGCAGTGCAAGAGTGCTCCCTTTTCTCCACACCCTCTCCAGCATTTATTGTTTCTAGATTTTTTGATGATGGCCCATTCTGACCGGTGTGAGATGATATCTCATTGTAGTTTTGATTTTCATTTCTCTTATGATTAATGATGTTGAGCATACTTTCATGTGTTTGTTGGCAGTCTGTATGTCTTCTTTGGAGAAATGTCTATTTAGGTCTTCTGCCCATTTTTGGATTGGGTTGTTTGTTTTTTTTTTGTTATTGAGCTGCATGAGCTGCTTGGTTGTAGGTTTTTCCCTTTCATCACTTTAAGTATGTCCTGCCAGTCCCTTCTGGCTTGCAGAGTTTCTGCTGAAAGATCAGCCATTAACCTTACGGTGATTCCCATGTATGTTGTTTGTTGTTTTTCCCTTGCTGCTTTTAATATTTTTTCTTTGTATTTAATTTTTGATAATTTGATTAATATGTGTCTTTGCATGTTTCTCCTTGGATTTATTCTATATGGGACTCTTTGCACTTCCTGTACTTGATTGACCATTTCCTTGCCCATATTAGGGAAGTTTTCAAATATAATCTCTTCAAATATTTTCTCAGTCCCTTTCTTTTTCTCTTTTTCTTTTGGGCTTCTTATAATTTGAATGTTGGTGCATTGAATGTTGTCCCAGCAGTCTCAGAGACTCTCCTCAATTCTTTTCATTTTTTTTTCTGTATTCTACTCTGTGGTAGTTATTTCCACTATTTTATCTTCCGGGTCACTTATACGTTCTTCTGACTCAGTTATTCTGCTATTTATTCCTTCTAGAAATATTTTATTTATTTATTTATTTTTAACATCTTTATTGGGGTATAATTACTTTACAATGGTGTGTTAGTTTCTGCTTTATAACAAAGTGAATCAGTTATACATATACATATGTTCCCATATCTCCTCCCTCTTGCGTCTCCCTCTCTCCCACCCTCCCTATCCCACCCCTCCAGGCTGTCACAAAGCACCGAGCCAATATCCCTATGCCATGCGGCTGCTTCCCACTAGCTATCTACCTAACTACGTTTGTTAGTGTGTATATGTCCATGACTCTCTCTCACCCCATCACAGCTCACCCTTCCCCGTCCCCATAACCTCAAGTCCGTTCTCTAGGAGGTCTGCATCTTTATTCCTGCCTTACCCCTAGGTTCTTCATGACACTTTTTTTTCTTAAATTCCATATATATGTGTTAGCCTACTGTATTTGTCTTTTTCTTTCTGACTTACTTCACTGTGTATGACAGACTCTAGGTCTATCCACCTCATTACAAATAGCTCAATTTCGTTTCTTTTTATGGCTGAGTAATATTCCATTGTATATATGTGCCACATCTTCTTTATCCATTCATCCGATGATGGGCACTTAGGTTGTTTCCATCTCCGGGCTATTGTAAATAGAGCTGCGATGAACATTTTGGTACATGACTCTTTTTGAATTTCGGTTTTCTCAGGGTATATGCCCAGTAGTGGGATTGCTGTCATATGGTAGTTCTATTTGTAGTTTTTTAAGGAACCTCCATACTGTTCTCCATAGTGGCTGAACCAATTCACATTCCCACCAGCAGTGCAAGAGGGTTCCCTTTTCTCCACACCCTCTCCAGCATTTATTGTTTCTAGATTTTTTGATGATGGCCATTCTGACTGGTGTGAGATGATATCTCATTGTAGTTTTGATTTTCATTTCTCTAATGATTAATGATGTTGACCATTCTTTCATGTGTTTGTTGCCAGTCTGTATATCTTCTTTGGAGAAATGTTATTTAGGTCTTCTGCCCATTTTTGGATTGGGTTGTTTGTTTTTTTGTTGTTGAGCTGCATGAGCTGCTTGTAAATTTTGGAGATTAATCCTTTGTCGGTTGCTTCATTTGCAAATATTTTCTCCCATTCTGAGGGTTGTCTTTTGGTCTTGTTTATGGTTTCCTTTGCTGTGCAAAAGCTTTGAAGTTTCATTAGGTCCCATTTGTTTATTTTTGTTTTTATTTCCATTACTCTAGGGGGTGGGTCAGAAAGAATCTTACTGTGATTTATGTCATAGAGTGTTCTGCCTATATTTTCCTCTAATAGTTTGATAGTTTCTGGCCTTATATTTAGGTCTTTAATCCATTTTGAGCTTATTTCTGTGAATGGTGTTAGGGAGTGTTCTAATTTCATTCTTTTACATGTACCTGTCCAGTTTTCCCAGCACCACTTATTGAAGAGGCTGTCCTTTCTCCACTGTACATTCCTGCCTCCTTTATCAAAGATAAGGTGTCCATATGTGCATGGGTTTATCTCTGGGCTTTCTATCCTGTTCCATTGATCTATCTTTCTGTTTTTGTGCCAGTACCATACCGTCTTGATAACTGTAGCTTTGTAGTATAGTCTGAAGTCAGGGAGCCTGATTCCTCCAGTTCCTTTTTTTGTTCTCAAGATTGCTTTGGCTATTCGGGGTCTTTTGTGTTTCCATACAAATTGCGAAATTTTTTGTTCTAGTTCTGTGAAAAATGCCAGTGGTAGTTTGATAGGGATTGCATTGAATCTATAGATTGCTTTGGGTAGTAGAGTCATTTTCAGAAGGTTGATTCTTCCAATCCAAGAACATGGTATATGTCTCCATCTATTTGTATCATCTTTAATTTCTTTCATCAGTGTCTTATAGTTTTCTGCATACAGGTTTTTTGTCTCCTTAGGTAGGTTTATTCCTAGATATTTTATTCTTTTTGTTACAATGGTAAATGGGAGTGTTTTCTTGATTTCACTTTCAGATTTTTCATCATTAGTGTATAGGAATGCCAGAAATTTCTGTGCATTAATTTTGTATCCTGCTACTTTACCAAATTCATTGATTAGCTCTAGTAGTTTTCTGGTAGCATCTTTAGGATTCTCTATGTATAGGATCATGTCATCTGCAAACAGTGACAGCTTTACTTCTTCTTTTCTGATTTGGATTCCTTTTATTTCCTTCTCTTCTCTGATTGCTGTGGCTAAAACTTCCAAAACTATGTTGAATAAGAGTGGTGAGAGTGGGCAACCTTGTCTTGTTCCTGATCTTAGTGGAAATGCTTTCAGTTTTTCACCATTCAGGATGATGTTTGCTGTGGGCTTGTCGTATATGGCCTTTATTATATTGAGGAAAGTTCCCTCTATGCCTACTTTCTGCAGGGTTTTTATCATAAATGGGTGTTGAATTTTGTCAAAAGCTTTCTCTGCATCTATTGAGATGATCATATGGTTTTTCTCCTTCAATTTGTTAATATGGTTTATCACATTGATAGATTTGCGTATATTGAATAATCCTTGCATTCCTGGAATAAACCCCACTTGATCATGGTGTATGATCCTTTTAATGTGCTGTTGGATTCTGTTTGCTAGTATTTTGTTGAGGATTTTTGCATCTATGTTCATCAGTGATATTGGCCTGTAGTTTTCTTTCTTTGTGACATCCTTGCCTGGTTTTGGTATCAAGGTGATGGTGGCCTCGTAGAATGAGTTTGCGAGTGTTCCTCCCTCTGCTATATTTTGGAAGAGTTTGAGAAGGATAGGTGTTAGCTCTTCTCTAAATGTTTGATAGAATTCGCCTGTGAAGCCATCTGGTCCTGGGCTTTTGTTTGTTGGAAGATTTTTAATCACAGTTTCAATTTCAGTGCTTGTGATTTGTCTGTTCATATATTCTATTTCTTCCTGATTCAGTCTTGGCAAGTTGTGCATTTCTAAGAATTTGTCCATTTCTTCCAGATTGTCCATTTTATTGGCATAGAGTTGCTTGTAGTAATCTCTCATGATCTTTTGTATTTCTGCAGTGTCAGTTGTTACCTCTCCTTTTTCATTTCTAATTCTATTGATTTCAGTCTTCTCCCTTTTTTTCTTGATGAGTCTGGCTAGTGGTTTATCTATTTTGTTTATTTTCTCAAAGAACCAGCTTTTAGTTTTATTGATCTTTGCTATTGTTTCCTTCATTTCTTTTTCATTTATTTCTGATCTGATTTTTATGATTTCTTTCCTTCTGCTAGCTTTGGGGTTTTTTTGTTCTTCTTTCTCTAATTGCTTGAGGTGCAAGGTTAGGTTGTTTATTCTAGATGTTTCCTGCTTCTTAAGGTGGGCTTGTATTGCTATAAACTTCCCCCTTAGAACTGCTTTTGCTGCATCCCACAGGTTTTGGGTCGTTGTGTCTCCATTGTCATTTGTTTCTAGGTATTTTTTTTATTTCCTCTTTGATTTCTTCAGTGATCACTTCATTATTAAGTAGTGTATTGTTTAGCCTCCATGTGTTTGTATTTTTTACAGATCTTTTCCTGTAATTGATATCTAGTCTCATGGCGTTGTGGTCAGAAAAGATACTTGATACAATTTCAATTTTCTTAAATTTGCCAAGGCTTGATTTGTGACCCAAGATATGATCTATCCTGGAGAATGTTCCATGAGCACTTGAGAAAAATGTGTATTCTGTTGTTTTTGAATGGAGTGTCCTATAAATATCAATTAAGTCCATCTTGTTTAACGTATCAGTTAAAGCTTGTGTTTCCTTATTTATTTTCATTTTGGATGATCTGTCCTTGGGTGAAAGTGGGGTGTTTAAGTCCCCTTCTATGAATGTGTTACTGTCGATTTCCCCTTTTATGGCTGTTAGTATTTGCCTTATGTATTGAGGTGCTCCTATGTTGGGTGCATAAATATTTACAATTGTCATATCTTCTTCTTGGATCGATCCCTTGATCATTATGTAGTGTCCTTCTTTGTCTCTTTTAATAGTCCTTATTTTAAAGTCTATTTTGTCTGATATGAGAATTGCTACTCCAGCTTTCTTTTGGTTTCCATTTGCATGGAATATCTTTTTCCATCCCCTTACTTTTAGTCTGTATGTGTCTCTAGGTCTGAAGTGGGTCTCTTGTAGACAGCATATGTAAGGGTCTTGTTTTTGTATCCATTCAGCTAATCTGTGTCTTTTGGTGGGAGCATTTAGTCCATTTACATTTAAGGTAATTATCGATATGTATGTTCCTATTCCCATTTTCTATATTGTTTTGGGTTCGTTATTATAGGTCTTTTCCTTCTCTTGTGTTTCTTGCCTAGAGAAGATCCTTTAGCATTTGTTGTAAAGCTGGTTTGGTGGTGCTGAACTCTCTCAGCTTTTGCTTGTCTGTAAAGGTTTTAATTTCTCCATCAAATCTGAATGAGATCCTTGCTGGGTAGAGTAGTCTTGGCTGCAGGTTTTTCTCCTTCATCACTTTCAGTATGTCCTGCCACTCCCTTCTGGCTTGTAGGGTTTCTGCTGAGAGATCAGCTGTGAACCTTATGGGGATTCCCTTATGTGTTATTTGTTGTTTTTCCCTTGCTGCTTTTAATATGCTTTCTTTGTATTTAATTTTTGACAGTTTGATTAATATGTGTCTTGGCGTATTTCTCCTTGGATTTATCCTGTATGGGACTCTCTGTGCTTCCTGGACTTGATTAACTATTTCCTTTCCCATATTAGGGAAGTTTTCAACTATAATCTCTTCAAATATTTTCTCAGTCCCTTTCTTTTTCTCTTCTTCTTCTGGAACCCCTATAATTCGAATGTTGGTGCGTTTAATGTTGTCCCAGAGGTCTCTGAGACTGTCCTCAGTTCTTTTCATTCTTTTTTCTTTATTCTGCTCTGCAGTAGTTATTTCCACTATTTTATCTTCCAGGTCACTTATCCGTTCTTCTGCCTCAGTTATTCTGCTATTGATCCCATCTAGAGTATTTTTAATTTCATTTATTGTGTTGTTCATCGTTGCTTGTTTCATCTTTAGTTCTTCTAGGTCCTTGTTAACTGATTCTTGCATTTTGTCCATTCTATTGTCCATTCTATCTCCAAGATTTCGGATCAACCTTACTATCATTATTCTGAATTCTTTTTCAGGTAGACTGCCTATTTCCTCTTCATTTGTTAGGTCTGGTGCATTTTTATCTTGCTCCTTTATCTGCTGTGTGTTTTTCTGTTTTCTCATTTTGCTTATCTTACTGTGTTTGGGGTCTCCTTTTTGCAGGCTGCAGGTTCGTAGTCCCTCCTGTTTTTGATGTCTGTCTCCAGTGGCTAAGGTTGGTTCAGTGGGTTGTGTAGGCTTCCTGGTGGAGGGGACTAGTGCCTGTGTTGTGGTGCATGAGGCTGGATCTTGTCTCTCTAGTGGGCAGGTTCACGTCTGGTGGTGTGTTTTGGGGTGTCTGTGGCCTTATTATGATTTTAGGCAGCCTCTCTGCTAATGGGTGGGGTTGTGTTCCTGTTTTGCTAGTTGTTTGGCACAGGTTGTCCAGCACTGTGGCTTGCTGGTCGTTGAGTGAAGCTGGGTGCTGGTGTTAAGATGGAGGTCTCTGGGAGATTTTCGCCATTTGATATTATGTGGAGCTGGGAGGTCTCTTGTGGACCAGTGTCCTGAAGTTGGCTCTCCTACCTCAGAGGCAGAGCCCTGACTCCTGGCTGGAGCACCAAGAGCCTTTCATCCACACGGCTCAGAATAAAAGGGAGAAAAAGTAGAGGGAATTAGTAGAAGTATGAGGAAAGAAAGAAGGAAAGGAGGGAAGGAAGGAGGGAAGGAAGGAAGGAAGGAAGGAAGAAAGAAAGAAAGAAGCAAAGAAGGAAAGAAGGCAAGAAGGAATGAAAGGAGGGAGGGAGGGAGGGAGGGAGGAAGGAAGGAAGGAGGGAAAGAAGGAAAAACAGAAAGAAAGAAGATACAGTAAAAATAAAATAAAATATAATAAAGTTATTGAATTAAAAAATTCTTAATTAGAAAAAAAAAAAGGGACGGATAGAACCTTAGGACAAATGTTGGAAGCAAAGCTATACAGACAAAGTCTTACACAGAAGCGTACACATACACCCTCACAAAAAGAGGTAAAGGGGGAAAAATCATAAATCTTGCTGTCAGAGACCACCTCCTCAATTTGGGATGATTCGTTGTCTAAAGGAGGGAAGGAAGGAAGGAAAGAAAGAAAGAAAGAAAGAAAGAAAGAAAGAAAGAAAGAAAGAAAGAAAGAAAGAAAGAAAGAAAGAAAGAAAGAAAGAAGGTAAAGTATAATAACGTTCTTAAAATTAAAATTGATTATTAAGAAAAAAATTTTAAGAAAAAACCATGGACGGATAGAACCCTAGGACAAATGGTGGAAGCAAGACTATACAGACAAGATCTCACACAGAAGCATACACATACACATTCACAAAAAGAGGAATAGGGAGAAAAATCATAGATCTTGCTCCCAAAGTCCACCTCCTTAATTTGGGATGATTGGCTGTCTATTCATATATTCCACAGATGCAGGGTACATCAAGTTGATTGTGGAGCTTTAATCCGCTGCTTCTGAGGCTGCTGGGAGAGATTTCCCTTTCTCTTCTTTGTTCTCACAGCTCACAGGGGCTCAGCTTTGGATTTGGCCCTGCCTCTGCGTGTAGGTCGCTGGAGGGCGTCTGTTTTTTGCTCAGACAGGACAGGGTTAAAGGAGCCGCTGATTCGGGGGTTCTGGCGTACTGAGGCCGGCGGGGAGGGAGGGGCACGGAATGCGGGGCGGGCCTGCGGCGGCAAAGTCCGGCGTGACCCTGCACCAGCCCGAGGCCCGCCGTGCGCTCTCCCGGGGAAGTCGTCCCCGGATCCCGGGACCCTGGCAGTGGCGGGCTGCACAGGCTCCGCGGAAGAGGGGAGTGGAGAGCGACCTGCGCTCGCACACAGGCCCTTTGGTGGCGGCAGCAGCAGCCCCAACGTCTCCCGCCCGCCTCTGGGGTCCGCGCCTCCAGCCGCGGCTTGCGCCCGTCTCTGGAGTCAGCGCCCTCAGCCGCGGCTCGCGCCTGTCTCTGGGGTCCGCGCCCTCAGCCGCGGCTCGCGCCCGTCTCTGGGGTCTGCGCTTTCAGCCGCGGCTCGCGCCCGTCTCTGGGGTCCGCGCTTTCAGCCGCGGCTCGCGCCCGTCTCTGGAGTTCCTTTAAGCAGCGTTCTTAAACCCCTCTCCTCACGCACCAGGAAACAAAGAGGGAAGAAAAAGTCTCTTGCCTCTTCGGCAGGTGCAGGCTTTTCCCCGGACACCCTCCCGGCTAGCTGTGGTGCACTAACCCCTTCAGGCTATGTTCAAGCCGCCAACCCCAGTCCTCTCCCTGCGCTCCGTCCGAAACCGAAACCCGAGCCTCAGAGCCTCAGCTCGCAGTCCCGCCCGTCCCGGCGGGTGAGCAGACAAGCCTCTCGGGCTGGTGAGTGCCGGTCGGCACCGATCCTCTGTGCGGGAATCTCCCCGCTTTGCCCTCCGCACCCGTTGCTGTGCACTCCTCCGCGGTGTTCTGTAGGAGTTGTTCCACGTGTAGATGTATTTCTGGTGTATCTGTGGAGAGGAAGGTGATCTCCGCGTCTTACTCTTCCGCCATCTTCCTCTGTCCCTGCTAGAAATATTTTAATTTCATTTATTTTGTTGTTCATCATTGTTTGTTTGCTCTTTATTTCTTATAGGTCCTTGTTAAATGTTTCTTGTGTTTTCTTCCTTCTATTTTCAATATTTTGTGTCATCTTTACTATTGTTACCCTGAATTCTTTTTCAGGGAGACTGCCCATTTCCTCTACATTTTTTTGGCCTCGTGGGTTTTTACCTTGGTCCTTCATCTGCTGTGTGTTTCTCTGTCTTCTCATTTTGCTTAACTTACTGAGTTTCACATGCTGCAGGTTTGTAGTTCCCACTTTTTCTTGTGTCTGTCCCCAGTGGCTAAGGTTTGTTCAGTCGGTTTTGTAGACTTCCTGGTGGAGGGGACTAGTGTCTGTGTTCTGGTGGATGAGGCTGGATCTTGTCTTTCTGGTATGCAGGACCATGTGCGGTGGCGTGTTTTGGGGTGTCTGTGGCCTTATTATGGTTTTAGGCAGCCTCTCCACTAATGGGTGGGGTTTTGTTCCTGTCTTGTAGTTGTTTGGCCTAGGGTGTCCAGCACTGTAGCTTGCTGGTCGTTGCGTGAAGCTGGGTCTTAGCATTGAGATGGAGATATCTAGGAGAGCGTTTGCAGTTTGATAGTACATGGAGCCAGGAGGTGTCTGGTGGACCAATGTCCTGAACTTGGCACTCCCACCTCAGAGTCTCTGTCTTGACACCCGGCCAGAATACCAAGAATCTGTCAGCCACACGGTCAGGTACATGGATAGTTTCTTGCCCTTTTTGAAGTCTGAGGTCTTCTGTCAGTGTTTAGTAGGTGTTCTGTAGGAGTTGTTCCACATGTACATGTATTTTTGATGTATTTGTGGGGAGGAAGGTGATCTCCACATCTTACTCCTCTGCCATCTGACGGGTCCTCCGTCTTTGATTTCTTTCATCTGTATCTTATACTTTTCTGAGTACAGGTCTTTTCCTACTTAGGTAGGTTTGTTCCTATGTATTTTGTTCTTTTTGATGCAATGGTAAATGGGATTGTTTCCTTGATTTCTCTTTATGATATTTCAGTGTATAGGAATGCAAGAGATTTCTGTGCATTAATTTTTCAATTTTTCCTGCAATTTTACCAAATTCATTTGTGAGCTCCAATAATTTTCTGGTAGAATATTTAGGATATTCTATGTATACTATCATATCATGTGCAAACAGTGACAGTTTTACTTCTTTTGCAATTTGGATTCTTTTGTTTCTTTTTCTTCTCTGAGTGCCATGGCTACAACTTACAAATCTATGTTGAATAAAAGTGGAGAGGGAGTGGACAGCCTTGTCTTCTTTCTGATCTTAGAGGAAATGCTCTCAGTTTTTCACTTTTGAGAATGATATTTTCTGTGGGTTTGTCTTATATGGCCTTTATTATGTTGAGTTATGTTCCTTCTATGCCCACTTTCTGGAGAATTTTTATCTTAAATGGGGTTTAATTTTGTCAAAAGATATTTCTGCATATACTGAAATGATTGTATTGTTTTTATTCTTCAGTTTGTTAATGTAATGTACCACACTGATTGATTTGCATATATTGAGGAATCCTTTCATCCCTGGGATTAATCCTACTTGTTCATGTTTTATGATCCTTTTAATGTGTTGTTGGGCTTGGTTTGCTAATATTTTGTTGAGGATTTTTTCATCTATGTTCATCAGTGATATTGGCCTGTAATTATCTTTTTTTGTGATATCTTTGTCTCATTTTGGTATCATGGTTATGGTGGCCTTGTAGAATGAGCCCAAGTATTCCTCCCTCTGCAATTTTTTTGAAGACTTTCAGAAGTATGGATGTTAAATCCTCTCTAAATATTTGGTAGAATTCCCCTGTGAAGCCATCTGGTGCTGGACTTTTTTTTGTTGGATATTTTTTATCAGAGTTTCAGTTTCATTTTTTTGATTAGTCTGCTCATATTTTCTATTTCTTCCTGGTTCAGTCTTGGAAAGTTGTACTTTTCTAAGAATTTGTTCATTTCTTCTAGGTTGGCCATTTTATTTTCATATAGTTGATTGTAGTAGTCTCTTATGATCCTTTGTTTTCCTGTGGTTTCAGTAACAATTCCATTTTTAAGGCATTTCTCTCTTCTCACATTTTATTATAGCCAGAAGGAGCCAAGCCATTCTTTCAACACTTTGCTTAGAAATTGCCTCAGGTAAATATCCAATTTTATTTCCTATGAGTTGTATCTTCCAAAAAACACTAGAACACAAACCCAATTTAGCCAAGTGCTTTGCCACTTTATAACAATGATTACCTTTCCTCCATTGTCCAGTAACATGGTCCTCATTTACAGCTGAGACCTCATCAGAATGGTCTTTACCAACCATATTTCTACCAGCATTCTGTTTAGGACTACTTAGTTATTCTCTAAGAAGACTGAGGCTTTTTCTACAGCTCTCCTAATTTTTCCTGAGCCCTCATTAGAATTGCCTTGAAAGTTCCTTTCATGAAGATGTAGGCTTTTACTAGTGTGCACCTCAAACATCTTTCATCCTCTACCCAGTTCACAGCTCCAAAGAAATTTCCACATTTGTAGGTATATGTTACAATAGCACCACACTTCTCAGTATTAATTTCTGTCTTAGTCTATTCTGGCTGCTATAACAAAAACACCATACATTATGTGGCTTAAATGACAAGCAATTATTTCTCAGTTATGGAGCCTGAAAAGTCCAGATCAAGGTACTGGCAGATTTGCTGTGTTGTGAGGGTCTGCTTCCTGATTTATAGATAACCACCTTCTGTCTGTATCCTTTCATGGTAGAAGGGATGAAGGACCTCTCTGGCGTCCCTTTTATAAGGGCACTAATTCCATTCATGTGGTCTCTGACTTCATGATTTAATCACCTCTTAAAGGCCCCCACCTGCAAATGCTATCACACTGGGATTAGATTTCAACATACGAATTTGGCAGGGGATGGGGGAGACACAAACATTCAGTCTGTATCAGCATCAACACTAGAAATATTCTCAGAGATAAAGAGACACATTATATAATGATGAAGAGATCAACTCTCCAAGAAGACATAACAATACTAAATGTATATGCCGTTAACAAAAAAACTTCCAAATACATGAAACAAATAGAACTATAAGAAGTAGACAAATCCACAATTATAGCTGGAGACCTCAACACTCCTCTCTCAATTTATACAACAAGTAAAGAGAAAATCAGTAAGAATAGAGAAATATTGAACAACACTATCAACTAACTGGATCTAATTGACATTTTTAGAACATGTTAACCTGCAACAGCAGAATATATGCTTTTCTTCAAGTGCACAGGGAATGTGCACCAAGATAAACCATATTCTGAGCCATAAAATAAACTTAACAAATCTAAACCAATTTACAGTATGTAATGTGTGTCCTATAGTATAATGGAATTGAACTGGAAAACAATAACTGAAAAGTGTCTGAAAAACAGCCAAATATTTGATAATTAAACAACACCCATATTTGAAAGAGGAAATCACAAAGAAATATGAATACATTTGAATTGAATTTTAAAAGCATATATATCAAAAGTTATGGAATTCAGCTAAACTAGTGCATCAGGGAAATTTGTATCATAAATGCTTTTATATAGGAAGATTAAAAAGATCTCAAATTAATTATACTTGATTTAATCTTATGAAGGAAGAATAAAAGAGCAAACTAAATGAGAAGAAAACCAAAGTATGGAAGAGACCTTCAAGACAGCAGAGGAGTAAGATGTGGAGATCACCTTCCTCCTCATAAATACATCAAAAATACATCTACATGTGGAACAACTCCTACAGAACACGAACTGGACCCTGGCAGAAGTCCTCAGACTTCTCAAAAGGCAAGAAAATCCCCACGTACCTGGGTAGGGCAAAAGAAAAACCAGAGACAAAAGAATAGGGTTGGGAGCTATGAAGGAGGAAAAGTTTCCACACACTAGGGAGCCCCTTCACTGGCAGGGATGGGGAGTGTTTGTGGGGGGGGGAAGCTTCAGAGTCACAAAGGAGAGTGCAGCAACAGGGGTGCAAAGAGCAAAGTGGAGAGATTCCTGCACAAAAGACTGGTGCCGACCAGCACTCACCAGCCTGAGAGGCTTGCCTACTCACCTGCTGTGGTGGGTGGGGGCTGGGAGCTGAGGCTCAGGCTTCGGACATCAGACTCCAGGAAGAAGACTGGGGTTGGCTGTGTAAAGACAGTCTGAAGTGGGCTAGTGCACCACAGCCAGCTGGGACAGAGTCCAGGAAAAAGTCTGGACCTGCTGGAGAGGCAAGAAACCTTTGTTTTGGGGTTCGCAAGGAGACAGGATTCCTTCCCAGTGTGCCCACAGAAGGCAGAGCACCACTTAAGTGAGCTCCAGGGATGGGCGTGAGCCATGGCTATCAGCTCAGACCCCAGAGAACAATGCTGCGGCCACTGCCACTAAGAAGCAAGTACAGGTCACTATCAACACCCAGCCAGGAGCCTGTGCTG
The DNA here is from genome assembly GCF_039906515.1 of Pseudorca crassidens. Lineage (NCBI taxonomy): Eukaryota > Metazoa > Chordata > Mammalia > Artiodactyla > Delphinidae > Pseudorca > Pseudorca crassidens. The sequence goes on from NC_090317.1 coordinate 86,055,837, forward strand.
CATGCCACTGCCAAGGTCCCATGATCCAGGGACAAGTTCCCTGGGAGAACACATGGTGCACCTCAGGCTGTTGCAATGTCATGGTGGCCTCTGCCACCTCAGGCTCACCCCGCATTCCAATTATGACTACCATACCCCTTCCTACCCCCAGCCTGACTGAGCAAGAGAGCCTTAATCAGCCTCTGCTTTAATCCCCTCCTGTCTGGGTGGGAAACAGAATCCTGAGGGCAGCCTATAGGCAGAGGCAGAGACAAAACCAAAACTGAACCCCAGGAGCTATGTGAAATAAGAAGAGAAAGGGAAATTTCTCCATGCAGCCTCAGGAGCAGCAGATTAAATCTCCACAGTCAACTTGATAAATTCTGCATCTGAAGAATACCTGAATAGAAAATGAATGTTCCCAAAATGGAGGAGGTTGACTTTGGGAGCAACTGTAGACTTTGGGATTGCTTTCTGCATCTAGTTTGTTTCTAGTGTTGTGTTTATTTTAGTTTAGTATTTAGTGCTTATTATCACTGACGGGTTTGTTTATTGGTTGGGTTGCTCTCGTCCTTTTTTATATATACATTTTTCCCCTTTTTCTCTTTTTGTGACTGTGTATGTGTATGCTTCTTTGTAAGATTTTGTCTGCATAGCTTTGCTTTTACCATTTGTCCTAGGGTTCTGTCTGTTCGTTTTTCTGTTTTTGTTTTCTTTCTTTCCTTTTCTTTTCTTTTCTCTTCCTTTTCTTCTAAGCCGTGTGCCTGGCAGCATCTTGGTGCTCTGGCCTGCTGTCAGGCCAGAGCCTCTGAGGTGTGAGGGATGAGCCCAGGACATTGGACCATCAGAAAACTCCTGACCCCACATAATATCACATGGTGAGGGTTCTCCCAGAGATCTTCATCTCAACACTAAGATCCAGCTCCACCCAACAGCCAGCAAGCTGCAATGCTGGACTCCCCATGGCAAACAAGTAGCAAGTACCCATTAGAAGAGAGGCTGCCTAAAGTCATACTAAGTTCATAGACAAACCAAAACACACCAATGGACACAACCCTGCCAAGCAGAAAGACAAGACCCATCCCCACCCACCAGAACAAGGGACCAGACCCCTCTACCAGGAAGCCTACACAACTCACTGAACCAAAGTTAGCCACTGGGGGCCAACACCAGAAACAATGGGAACTATGAACCTGCAGCCTGTGAAAAGGAGACACCAAACAGAGTAAGTTAAACAAAATGAGAAGACAGAGAAATATGCAGCAGATGAAGGAGCAAGGTAAACACCCACCAGACCGAAAAATGAAGAGGAAATAAGCAGTCTACCTGAAAAAGAATTCAGAGTAATGATGGTTAAGATAATCCAGGATATCAGGAATAGAATGGAGAAAATACAAGAAACGTTTAACAAGTACAAACAGTGATAAACAACACAATAACTGAAATTAAAAATACTCTAGAAGGAATAAATAGCAGAATAACTGAGGCAAAAGAATGGATAGGTGAGCTGGAAGATAGAATAGTCAAAATAACTGCTGTGGAGCAGAATAAAGAAAAAAGAATAAAAAGAATTGAGGACAGTCTCAGAGACCTCTGAGACAATATTAAACACACTAACATTTGAATTATATGAATCCCAGAAGGAGAAGAGAAAAAGAAACGGTCTGACAAAATATTTGAAGAGATTATAGTTGAAAACTTCCCTAACATAGGAAATAGTCTGTCAAGTCCAGGAAACACAGAGAGTTCCACACAGGATAAACCCAAGGAGAAACACACCAAGACACATAGTAATTGAATTGGCAAAAATTAAAGACAAAGATAAATATTAAAAGCAACAAGGGAAAAGCAATAAATAACATGCAAGGGAAACCCCATAAGGTTAACAGGTGATCATTCAGCAGAAATTCTGCAAGCCAGAAGGGAGTGGCAGGACATATTTAAAGTGATGAAAGGGAAAATCCTATAATCAAGATTACTCTACCCAGCAAGGATCTCATTCATGTTCGACAGAGAAATTAAAACACTTACAGACAGCAAAAGTTAAGAGAATTCGCACCACCAAAGCTTGACAACAAATGCTAAAGGAACTTCTCTGTGAGGGAAACACATGAGTAAGAAAAGACCTACAATAACAAACACAAAACAATTAAGAAAATGGTAATAGGAACATACATATCGATAATCACCTTAAATGTAAAAGGATTAGATGCTCCAACCAAAAGACACAGACTGGCTTAATGGATACAAAACAAGACCCACATATATGCTGTCTGAAAGAGACCTACTTCAGACCTAGGGACACATAGAGACTGAAAGTGAGAGGATGAGAAAAGTAATTCCATGCAAATGGAAATCAACAGAAGGGTGGAGTAGCAATGCTCATATCAGACAAAATAGACTTAAAATAAAGAATATTACAAGAGAGAAAGAAGGACACCACATAATGATCAAGGGATCAATCCAAGAAGAAGCTATAACAATTGTGAATATTTATGCACCCAACATAAGAGAACCTCAATACCTAAGGCAAATTTTAACAGCCATAAAAAGGGAAATTGACAGTAACAAAATAATAGTAGAGGACTTTAGCACCCCACTTTCAACAATGGACAGATCAACCACAATGAAAATCAATAAGGAAACACAAGTTTTAAATGACACATTAGACCAGATAGGCTTAATTGATATCATAGGACACTCCATCCAAAAACAACAGAATACAATTTCTTTTCACGTGTTCATGGAACATTCTCCACAATACATCATACCTTGGGTCACAAATCAATCCTCGGTAAATGTAAGAAAATTGAAATTGTATCAAGTATCTTTGCCGACCACAACGCTATGAGACTAGATATCAATTACAGGAAAAAACTGAAAAAATACAAACACATGGAGGCTAAACAACATGCTACCAAATAACCAACAAATAACTGAAGAAATCAAAGAGGAAATCAAAAAATACCTAGGAAAAAATGACAATGAATACACGATGACCCAAAACCTAAGGGATGCACCTAAAGCTTTTCTAAGTAGGAAATTTATAGCAATACCAGAAAAAGAAACAAGAAAAATCCCAAATAAACAACCTAACCTTAAACCTAAAGCAGTTAGAGAAAGGACAAAAAACAAAAACAAAATTAGTAGAAGGAAAGAAATCATAAAGATCAGATCAGAAAAAAATGAAAAAGAAATGAAGTATACAATATAAAAGATCAGTAAAACTAAAAGTTGGTTCTTTGAGAAGGTAAACAAAATTGATAATCCATTTGCCAGACTCATCAAGAAAAAAAGGAAAAATACTCAAATCAACAGAATTAGAAATGAAAAAGGAGAAGTAACAGCTAACAGTGCAGAAACATAGGATCATAAGAGACTACTACAAGCAACTATATGCCACGAAAATGGACAACCTGGAAGAAATGGACAAATTCTTAGAAAAGTACAAACTTCCAAGACTGAAACAGGAAGAAATAGAAGATAAAAACAGACCAATCACAAGCACAGAAATTGAAACTGTGATAAAAAAAACTTCCAACAAACAACAGCCCACGACCAGATGGCTTCACAGGTGAATTCCATCAAACATTTAGAGAAGAGCTAACACCTATCCTTCTCAAACGCTTCCAAAATATAGCAGAGGGAGGAACACTCCCAAACTCATTCTAAGAGGCCACCATCACCCTGATACCAAAACCAGAAAAAGATGTCACAAAGAAAGGAAACTACAGGCCAATATCACTGATTAACATAGATGCAAAAATTGTCAAGAAAATACTAGCAAACAGAATCCAACAGCACATCAAAATAATCATACACCATGATCACATAGCATTTATCCCAGGGATGCAAGGATTCTTCAATACATGAAAATCAATCAATGTGATACACCACATTAACAAACTGAAGAATAGAAACTATTTGATCATCTCAGTAGACACAGAAAATGTGACTCACAAAATTCAACACCTAGTTATGATAAAAACTCTCCAGAAACTGGGCATAGAGGGAACTTACCTTAACATAATAAAGGCCATATATGACAAACACACAACCAACATCATCCTCAATGGTGAAGAACTGAAAACATTTCCTCTAAGATCAGGAACAAGACAAGGTTGCCCACTCTCACCACTATTATTCAACATAGTTTTGGAAGTTTTAGCCACAGCCATCAAAGAGGAAAAAGAAATAAAAGGAATCCAAATGGGAAAAGAAGAAGTAAAACGTTCACTGTTTGCAGATGACATGATACTATACATAGAGAATCCTAAAGATGTTACCAGAAAACAACTAGAGCTAATCAATGGATTTGGTAAAGTAGCAGGATACAAAATTAATACACAGAAATCTCTTGTGGGCTTCCCTGGTGGTGTAGTGGTTGAGAGTCCACCTGCCGATGCAGGGGATGTGAGTTCGTGCCCCAGTTCGGGAAGATCCCACATGCCGTGGAGCGGCTGGACCTGTGAGCCATGGCTGCTGGGCCTGCGTGTCTGGAGCCTGTGCTTCACAATGGGAGAGGCCACAACAGTGAGAGGCCCACGTACCGGAAAAAAAAAAAGAGAAAGAAATATCTTGCATTCCTATACACTAATGATGAAAAATCACAAAGAGAAACTACAGAAAACCATCCCATTTACCATTGCAACTAAAAGAATATAATACCTAGGATGAAACTTTCCAAAGTAGTCCAAAGAGCCATATGCAGAAAATTATAAGACACTGATGAAAGAAATTAAAGACAATTCAAACAGATGGAGAGATATACCATGTTCTTGGATTGGCAGAATCAACATTGTGAAATTGACTATACTACCCAAAGCAATCTACAGATTCAATGCAATCCCTATCAAACTACCAATGGCAGTTTTCACAGAACTAGAACAAAAAATTTCACAATTTGTGTGGAAACACAAAAGACCCCAAATAGCGAGAGCAATCTTGAGAAAGAAAAATGGAGCTGCAGGAAGCAGGTTCCCTGACGTGAGACTATGTCACAAAGCTACAGTAATCAAGGCAGTATGGTACTGGCACAAAAACAGAAATATAGACCAATGGAACAGGATAGAAAGCTCAGAGATAAACCCACATACGAATGGTCACCTTATCTTTGATAAAGGAGGCAAGAATATACACTGGAGAAAAGGCAGCCTCTTCAATAAGTGGTGCTGGGAAAACTGGACAGCTACATGTAAAGGAATAAAATTAGAATGCTCTCTAACACCATACACAGAAAGAAACTCAAAATGGATTAAATACCTAAATGTAAGGCCAGACACTATAAAACTCTTGAGGAAAACATAAGCAGAACAGTCTCTGACATAAATCACAGCAAGACCCTTTTTGCTCCACCTACGAGGGAAATGGAAATAAAAACAAAAATAAACAAATGGGACCTAATGAAACTTCAAAGCTTTTGCAGAGCAAAGTAAACCATAAACATGACAAAAAGAGAACCCTCAGAATGGGAGAAAATAGTTGAAAATGAAGCAACTGACAAAGGTTTAATCTCCAAAATATCCAAGAGCTCATGCAGTTCAATGTCAAATAAACAAACAGCCCAATCCAAAAATGGGCAGAAGACCTAAATAAACATTTCCCCAAAGAAGATATACAGATTTCCAACAAACACATGAAAGGATGCTCAACATCACTAATCATTAGAGAAATGCAAATCAAAACCATAATGAGGTATCACCTCACACCGGTCAAAATGGCCAACATCAAAATATCTACACACAATAAGTGCTGGAGAGGGTGTGGAGAAAAGGGAACCCTCTTGCACTGTTGGTAGAAATGTAAATTGATACAGCCACCATGGGAACAGTATGGAGGTTCCTTAAGAAATTAAAAATAGAAACACCATATGACCCCAAAATCCCACTACTGGACATATACTGAGAAAACCATAATTCAAAAAGAAGCATGGGAGGACACCTTCAAGATGGTGGAGGAGTAAGACGTGGAGGTCACCTTCTTCCCCACAAGTACACCAGAAATACATCTACATGTGGAACAACTGCTACGGAACACCTAATGAATGCTGGCAGAAAACCTCAGACTTCCCCAAAGGCAAGGAACTCCACACGTACCTGGGTAGGGCAAATGAAAAAAAAAAAAAAAACAGAGACAAAAGAATAGGGACAGGACCTGTACCTCTGGGATGGAGCTGTAAAGGGGAAAATTTTCCACAGACTAGGAAGCCCCTTCACTGGCAGAGATGGGGGTTTGCGGGGGAAAATCTTCAGAGCCACAGAGGAGAGTGCAGCAATAGGGGTGCAGAGGGCAAAGCAGAGAGATTCCCACACAGAGGATCGGTGCCGACCAGCACTCACCAGCCTGATAGTTTTGTCTGCTCACCCACTGGGGTGGGTGGGGGCTGGGAGCTAAGGCTCCAGGTTCGGAGGTCAGATCTCAGGAACAGGACTGGGGTTGGCTGCATGAACACAGGCTGAAGGGGGCTAGTGCACAACAACTAGCCAGGAGGTAGTCCAGGAAAAAGTCTGGAACTGCCTAAGAGGCCAGAGACCAGTGTTTCAGGGTGCAGGAGGAGAGGGAATTCACAGCACTGCCTAAATGAGCTCCAGAGATGGGAGTGAGCTGCAATTATCAGCATGGACAACAGAGACAGACATGAAATGCTAAGGATGTTGCTGCAGCCATCAAGCAGCCTGCGTACAAGCACAGGTCACTATCCACACCTACCCTCCGTGGACTCTGTGCAGCCTGCCACTGCCAGGGTCCCATGATCCAGGGACAAATTCCTGGGAAAACACATGGCGCTCCTCAGGCTATTGCAATGTCACACCGGACTCTGCCACCTCAGGCTCACCCCACATTCCATACCCCTCCCTCCCCCCAGCCTGAGTAAGCCAGAACCCCCAAATCAACTGCTACTTTAACCCCCCATCTTGTCTTCTGGGTGGGGAACAGATGCCCTCAGGCAGCCTACATGCAGAGGCAGGACCTAATCCAAAGCTGAACCACAGGAGCTGTGGGAACAAAGAAGAGAAAGGGAAATCTCACCCAGAAGCCTCAGGAGCAGTGGATTAAATCTCCACAATCAACTTGATGTACCCAGCATATCTGGAATACCTGAATAGACAACGAATCATCCCAAAATTGAGGCAGGGGACTTTGGGAGCAAGTGTAGTCTTGGGGTTTGCTTTCTGCATCTAATCTGTTTCTGGTCTTATGTTTATCTTAGTTTAGTATCTAGAGTTTATTATCATTGGTAGATTTGTTTATTGATTTGGTTGTTCTCTTCCTTTATATATATATATATATTTTTTTCCTTTTTCTCTTTTTGGGAGTGTGAATGTGTATGCTTTTTTGTGTGATTTTGTCTGTATAGCGTTGCTTTTTACCATTTGTCCTAGTGTTCTGTCTGTCCGTTTTCTTTTTTTCTTTTCTCTTTTTTTATTACTTTTTGAATTTTTTCATTACTTTTTTGATTTTCATAACTTTCCTTTATTTTATTTTCTTTCTTTCTTTCTTTATTTTTTTTCTCTCTTTTCTTCTGAGCCATGTGGCTGAAAGGGTCTTCTTGCTCCAGCCAGGAGTCAGGCCTGTGCCTCTGAGGGGGGTGAGACATGTTCAGCACATTGGTTGACCAGAGACATCCCGGCTCCATGTAACATCAAACAGCAAAACTCTCCCAGAGGTCTCCATCTCTATGCTAAGACCCAGCTCCACTCAATGACCAGGAAGCTACAGTGCTGGACACCTGATACCAAACAACTAGCAAGAAAGGAACACAACACCACCCATTAGCAGAGAGGCTACCCAAAATCATAATAAGGTCACAGACACCCCAAAATACACCAACAGACACAGTCTGGCCCACCAGAAAGACAAGACCCAGCCTCATCCTAGAGAACATAAACAGCAGTCTTCTCCACCAGGAAGCTTACACACTCACTGAACCAACCTTAACCACTGGGGGCAGACACCAGAAACAACAGGAACAATGAGCCTGCAGCCTGCAAAAAGGAGAGCCAAAACACAGTAAATTAAGCAAAATTAGAAGACAGAGAAACACACAGAGATGAAGGAGCAAGGTAAAAAACCAACAGACCAAACGAAAAGGAAATAGGCAATATACCTCAAAAAGAATTCACAGTACTGATAGTAAAGATGATCCAAAATCTTGGAAATAGAATGGAGAAAATACAAGAACCATTTAACAACGACCTAGAAGAACTAAAGAGCAAACAAACAATGATGAAAAACACAATAAATGAAGCTAAATATTCTCTAGAACCAATCAATAGGAGAATAACTGATGCAGAAGAACGGATAAGGAACCAGGAAGATAAAATAGTGGAAATAACTACTGCAAAGCAGAATAAAGAATAAAGAATGAAAAGAATTGAGGACAGTCTCAGAGACCTCTGGGACAACATTAAATGCACTAACATTCGAATTATAGGGGTCCTAGAAGAAGAAGTGAAAAAGAAAGGGACTGAGAAAATATTGGAAGAGATTATAGTTGAAAACTTCCCTAATATGGGAAAGGAAATAGTCAATCAAGTCTAGGAAGTGCAGAGAGTCCCATACAGAATAAATCCAAGGAGAAACATGCCAAGACACATATTAATCAAACTATCAAAAATTAAATAAAAAGAAAAAATAATAAAAGCAGCAGGGGAAAAACAACAAATAACACACAAGGGAATTCCCATAAGTTTAACAGCTGATCTTTCAGCAGAAATTCTGCAAGCCAGAAGGGAGGGGCAGGACATATTTAAAGTGATGAAAGGGAAAAACCTACAACCAAGATTACTCTACCCAGCAAGGATCACATTCAGATTCGAAAGAGAAATTAAAACCTTGACAGACAAGCAAAAGATAAGAGAATTCAGCACCACCAAACGAGCTTGACAACAAATGCTAAAGGAACTTCTCCAGTCAGGAAACACAAAAAAAGGAAACGACCTAAATAATAAACCCCAAACAATTAAGAAAATGGTAATAGGAAAATACATATCAGTAACTACTTAAATGTAAATGGATTAAATGCCCCAACCAAAAGACTAGCTGAATGAATACAAAAACAAGACCTGTATACATGCTGTCTATAAGAGACTCACTTCAGACCTAAGGACACATACAGAATGAAAGTGAGGGGATGCAAAAAAATATTCCATGCAAATGGAAATCAAAAGAAAGCTGGAGTAGCAAATCTCATATCAGAAAAAATAGACTTTAAAATAAAGACTATTACAAGAGACAAAGAAGGACACTACATAATGATCAAGGGATCAATCCAAGAAGAAGATATAAAAATTATAACTATTTATGCACCCAACATAGGAGCACCTCAATACATAAGGCAAATGTTAACAGCCATAAGTGGGGAACTTGACAGTAACACAATAATATTAGGGGACTTTAACACCCCACTTTCACCAATGCACAGATCATCCAAAATGAAAATAAATAAGGAAGCACAAGCTTTAAATGATAATTAATCAAGACGGAATTAATTGATATTTATACGACATTCCACCCCAAAACAACAGAATACTGTTCAAGATGGTGGAAGAGAAGGATGTGCTCTCACTCCCTCTTGTGAAAGCACCAGAATCACAACTAACTGCTGAACACTCATCAACAGGAAGACACTGGAACTCACCAAAAAAGATACCCCACAACCAAAGGCAGAGGAGAAGCCACAATGAGATGGTAGGAGGGGCGCAATCACAATAAAATCAAGTCCCATAACTGCTGGGTGGATGACTCACAAACTGGAGAACACGTAGACCACAGAAGTCCACCCACTGGAGTGAAGGTTCAGAGCGCCATATCAGGCATCCAAACCTGGGGTTCCAGTAACGGGAGGATGAATTCCTAGAGAATCAGACTTTTAAGCCTAGTGGAATTTGATTGCAGGACTTCGACAAGACAGGGGAAAACAGAGACTCCACTCTTGGAGGGTACACATAAAGCATTGTGCGCATTGGGACCCAATGGAAGGAGCAGTGACCCCATAGGAGACTGAACTACATCTACCGGCTAGTGTTGGAGGGTTTCCTGCAGAGGTGGGGGGTGACTGTGGCTCACTGTGAGGACAAGGACACTGGTAGCAGAAGTTCTGGGAAGTACTCCTTAGCCTGAGTCCTCCCAGAGCCCACCATTAGCCCCATCAAAGAGCCCAGGTAGGATCCAGTGTTGGGTCGCCTCAGGCCAAACAATCCAGCCTGACCCATCAGCAGACAAGTGAATTAAAGTTTTACTGAGCTCTGCCCACCAGAGCAACACCCAGCTGTACACACCACCAGTCCCTCCCATCAGGAAACTTACACAAGCCACTTAGATAGCCTCATCCACCAGAAGGCAGACAGCAGAAGCAAGAAGAACTACAGTCCTGGGGCCTGTGCAACAAAAAAGCACATTCACAGACAGATAAACAGGATGAAAAGTCAGAGGGCTATATACCAGATGAAGTGACGAGATAAAACCCAGGAAAAACAACTAAATGAAGTGGAGATAGGCAACCTTCCAGAAAAAGAATTCAGAATAATGATAATGAACATGATCCAGGACCTCAGAAAAAGAATGGAGGCAAAGATCGAGAAGATGCAAGAAATGTTTAACAAACACCTAGAAGAATTAAAGAACAAACAGAGATGAACAATACAATAACTGAAATGAAAACTACACTAGAAGGAAGCAATAGCAGAATAAATGAGGCAGAAGAACGGATAAGTGACCTGGAAGACAGAACGGTGGAATTCACTGCTGCAGAACAGAATAAAGAAAACAGAATGAAAAGAAATGAAAACAGCCTAAGAGACCGCTGGGACAACATTAAATGTGACAACATTCACATTATAGGGGTCCCAGAAGGAAAAGAGAGAAAGAAAGGACCCGAGAAAATATTTGAAGAGATTATAGTCGAAAATTTCCCTAACATGGGAAAGGAAATAGCCACCAAAGTCCAGGAAGTGCAAAGAGTCCCATACAGGATAAACCCAAGGGGAAACAGGCTGAGACACATAGTAAACAAATTGGCAAAATTAAAGACAAAGAAAAATTATTGAAAGCAGCAAGGGAAAAATGACAAATAACATACAAGGGAACTACCATAAGGTTAAGAGCTGATTTCTCAGCAGAAACTCTACAAGCCAGAAGGGAAGGGCATGATATACTTAACGTGATGAAAGGGAAGAACCTACAAGCAAGATTAATCTACCCAGCAAGGATGTCATTCAAATTCGATGGAGAAATCAAAAGCTTTACAGATAAGCAAAAGCTAAGAGAGTTCAGCACCACCAAAGCAGCTCTACAACAAATTGTAAAAGAACTTCTTTAAGTGGGAAACACAAGAGAAGAAAAGGACCTACAAAAACAAACCTAAAACAATTAAGAAAATGGTAATAGGAACATACATATCAATCATTACCTGAAACATGAATGGATTAGATGCTCCAACCAGAGACACAGGCGTGCTGAATGAATACAAAAATTAGACCCATATATATGCTGTCTACAAGAGACCCACTTCAGACCTAGGGACACATACAGACTAAAAGCGGGGGGATGGAAAAAGATATTCCATGCAAACGGAAATCAGAACAAAACTGGAGTAGCAATTCTCATATCAGACAAAATAGACTTTAAAATAAAGACTATTACAAGAGACAAAGAAGGACACTACATAATGATCAAGGGACCAATCCAAGAAGAAGATATAAAAATTATAAATATATATGCACCCAACATAGGAGCACCTCAATACATAAGGCAACTGCTAACAGCTATGAAAGAGGAAATCAACAGTAACACAATAATAGTGGGGGACTTTTACACCTTACACCAATGGACAGATCATCCAAAATGAAAATTAATAAGGAAAAACAAACTTTAAATGACACAATTGACCAGATAGATATAATTGATATTTATAGGACATTCCATCCAAAAACAGCAGATTACACTTTCTTCTCAGGTGCACATGAAACATTCTCCAGGATAGATCACATCTTGGGTCACAAATAAAGCCTCAGTAAATTTAGGAAAACTGAAATCATATCACGCATCTTTTCTGACCACAAGGCTATGAGATTACAAATCAATTACAGGGAAAAAAATGTAAAAAACACAAAAACATGGAGGCTAAACCATACTTTACTAAATAATGAAGACATCACTGAAGAAATCAAAGACAAATTCAAAAAATACCTAGAGACAAATGACAATGAAAACACGATGATCCAAAACCTATGGGTTGCAGAAAAAGCAGTTCTAAGATGGACGTTTATAGCAATACAAGCCTACCTCAAGAAACAAGAAAAATCCCAAATAAACAATTTAAACTTACACATAAAGGAACTAGAGAGAGAAGAAAAAAAACCCCAAAGTTAGCAGAAGGAAAGAAATCATAAAGATCAGAGCAGAAATAAATGAAATAGAAAAAAGAAAACAATAGCAAAGATCAAAAAAACTAAAAGCTGGTTCTTTGAGAAGATAAACAAAAATGATAAACCATTATCCAGACTCATCAAGAAAACGAGGGAGTCAAATCAGTAAAATTAGAAATGAAAAAGGAGAAGTTACAACAGACACAGCAGAAATACAAAGCATCCTAAGAGACTACTACAAGCAACTCTATGCCAAAAAAATGGAAAACCTGGAAGAAATGGACAAATTCTTAGAAATGCAGAAGCTTCCAAGACTGAACCAGGAAGAAATAGAAAATATGAACAGTCCAATTACAAGTACTGAAATTGAAACTGTGATTTAAAATCTTCCAACAAACGAAAGTCCAGGACCAGATGGATTCACAGCTGAATTCTATCAAACATTTAGAGAAGAACTAATTCCTATCCTTCTCAAACTCTTCCAAAATATAGCAGAGGGAGGAACATTCCCAAATTCTTTCTATGTGACCACCATCACCATGATACCAAACCTGACAAAAATGTCACAAAGAAAGAAAACTACAGGCCAATGTCACTGATGAACATAGATGAAAAAGTCCTCAGCAAAATACTAGCAAACAGAATCCAACAACACATTTAAAGGATCATACACCATGATTAAGTGGCATTTATCCCAGGGATGCAAAGATTCCTCAGTATATGCAAATCAATCAACGTGATACACCATATTAACAAATTGAAGAAGAAAACCCATATGATCATCTCAATAGATGAAGAAAAAGCTTTTGACAAAATTCAACATGCATTTATGATAAAAACTCTCCAGAAAGTGGGCATAGCTGGAACTTACATCAATATAATAAAGGCCACATATGAGAAACCCACAGCAACCATCATTCTCAATGTTGAAAAACTGAAAGCATTTCCTCTAAGATCAGCAACAAGACAAGGATGTCCATTCTCACCACTATTATTCAACATAGTTTTGGAAGTCCAACGATGGCAATCAGAGAAGAAAAAGAAATAAAAGAACACAAAATGGACAAGAAGTAAAACGTTCACTGTTTGTAGATGACATGATACTATACATAGAGAATACTAAGGATGCCAACAGAAAACTACTAGAGAATCCTAAGGATGCCAACAGAAAACTACTAGAGCTAATCAATGAATTTGGAAAAATAACAGGATACAAAATTAATGCACGCAAATGTCTTGCATTCCTATACACTAATGATTAAAAATCTGAAAGATAAATTAAGGAAACGCTCCCATTTACCATTGTAACAAAAAGAATAAAATACCTAGGAATAAACCTACCTAGGGAGACAAAAGATCTGTATGCAGAAAACTATAAGACACTGATGAAAGTTGTTAAAGATGGTACCAACAGATGGAGAGATATACCATGTTCTTGGATTGGAAGAATAAACATTGTGAAATTGACTACACTACCCAAAGCAATCTACAGATTCAATGCAATCCCTATCAAATTACCAATGGCATTTTTTACAGAACTAGAGCAAAAAATCTTAAAGTTTGTATGGAGACACAAAAGACCCCAAATAGGCAAAGCAGTCTTGATAAAGAAAAACGGAGCTGGAGGAATCAGACTCCCTGACTGCAGAGTATACTACAAAGCTACAGTAATCAAGACAGTATGGTACAGGCACAAAAACAGAAATATAGATCAATGGAACAGGATAGAAAGCCCAGAGACAAACCCATGCACACATGGTCTCCTTATTTTTGATAAAGGCGGCAAGAATATACACTGGAGAAAAGGCAGCCTCTTCAATAAGTGGTGCTGAGAAATCTGGACAACTACATGTAAAAGGATAAAATTAGAACACTCCCTAACACCATACACAAAAGTAAACTCAAAATGGATTAAAGAGCTAAATGTAAGGCCAGATATTATAAAACTCTTTGAGGAAAACATAGGCAGAACACCCTATGACATAAATCACAGCAAGATCCTTTTTGACCCACCTCCTAGAGAAATGGAAATAAAAACAAAAATAAACAAATGGGACCTAATGAAACTTCAAAGCTTTTGCACAGCAGAGGAAACCATAAACAAGACCAAAAGACAACCCTCGGAATGAGAGAAAATATTTGCAAATGAAGCAACTGACAAAGGAATAATCTCCAAAATTTACAAGCAGCTCATGCAGCTCAATATCAAAAAAACAAAACCACCCAATCCAGAAATGGGAAGAAGACCTAAATAGACATTTCTCTAAAGAAGATATACAGATTGCCAACAAACACATGAAAGGATGCTGAATATCACTAGTCATTAGAGAAATGCAAATCAAAACTACAATGAGGTATCACCTCACACCAGTCAGAATGGCCATCATCAAAAATCTACAAACAATAAATGCTGGAGAGGGTGTGGAGAAAAGGGAACCCTCTTGCACTGTTTGTGGGAATGTAAATTGATACAGCCACTATCGAGAACAGTATGGAGTTCCTCAAAAATCTATAAATAGAACTACTATATGCCCCAGCATTCCCACTACTGGGTATATACTCTGAGAAAACCAGAATTCAAAAAGAGTCATGTACTGAAATGTTAATTGCAGCTCTATTTACAATATCCAGGACATGGAAGCAACCTAAGTGTCCATTGACAGTTGAATGGATAAAGAAGATTTGGCTCATATATACAATGGAATATTACTCATCCATAAAAAGAAATGAAGTTGAGTTGTTTGTAGTGAGGTGGATCACCTAGAGACTGTCATACAGAGTGAAGTAAGTCAGAAAGAGAAAAACAAATACCATATGCAAACACATATATATGGAATCTAAAAACAACAACAAACAACAACATGGTTCTGACAAACCTAGGGGCAGGACAGGAATAAATACACAGAGGTAGAGAATGGACTTGAGGACACAGGGAGGGGGAAGGGTAAGCTGGGATAAAGTGAGAGAATGGCATGGACATATATACACTACCAAACGTAAAATAGATAGCTAGTGGGAAGCAGCCACATAGCACAGGGAGATCAGCTCGGTGCTTTGTGACCACCTAGAGGGGTGGGAAAGGGAGGATGGGAGGGAGATGCAAGAGGGAGGAGATATGGGTATATATGTGTATGTATAAGTAATTCACTTTGTTATAAAGTAGAAAGTAACACACCATTGTAAAACAATTATACTCCAATAAAGATGTTAAAAGAAACACAAAGATTGGAAATAATAAAAACAAAATCAGAAAATAATTAAGCAAGTATAATAAACAATAAAATTTCAATAAAACAAAAAATTGATTTATTATAAATTAATATAGTTATAAATTACTATGCAGATTGACCTCAAAAAAAGAGAACACCCAAATTGCCCATATGAAAAATTGAAAAAGAGTAATTGATTCAGCTACTCTAAACATTAAAAGATAAAGAACAAATGTCATGATAACTTTATCCCAAAAGTCAATTACTTTGATAAAATGCACAAATTCTTTAAAAGGTACAAGTCACCAAACCTCACTCTTAAAAATATATAACCTGCATAGTACTACATCTATTAAAGAAATTGAATTTTTAGTTTCTTTTAACAAAACAAAAACCTCCGAACAGAGAAAACCCCAGGCTCAGATGGCTTCACTGATTAATTCTACCAAATATCTAAGGAAGAAATGATACCAACTCCATTGAAATTCTTCCAGAATATAGAAAGAAAGGGAAACTTCCAGGGTTATCTTCTGAGGCCAGAACTACCCTGATACTAAAGCTAGACATTAAATTTACAAAAACATAATAATACAGACTTATGATCCTCATAAATAGAGACTCAAAAATTCTCAACAAAATATGAGCAAATCAAATTCAACAATACAAAAAAGGGTAATACATCATGGCTAATTGAGGTTTATCCTGACAATGCAAGAATCAGTCATCATTTGAAAATCAATCTATATAATTCACCACATCAACAGACTAAAGGTGAAAAATATTTCTTTTCATACCTGTAGTGTAGTGTAGTATGGTAGTCAGAATTTTAAAATGGTTCCAAAGATTTCTAGTACACTTCCACATGTACAAGCCCTCCATAGTCCCTTAAGTGTTCAATTTGATAGATTTTACTCCCATAATTTGGTTATGTGATATGGCACAGTTGATGTGAATAAAAGATTACCCAAGTGGGTTTGACTTAATCACAAGAACCCTTTAAAAACGGAGCATTTTCTCTGGCTGGTCCAAGAAGAGAAAGTCAGATATTCATAGCATATGAAGGACTTGACACACTGTCACTGGCTTGAACGTAGAGTGGTATATGTGGAAAGGACTTGAGAGTGGCCTCTAGGAGCTGAAAGCAATCCCCAGCCTACAGCCAACAAGAAAATAGGAACCTCAGTCCTACAAGCTCAAGGGACTGAAATCTGTCAATAACAAGAAAGAGCTGAGAAGTGACTTTTTCTTCAAATCCTCCAGATGAGAACTGAGTTGACTGACAAATTGATTTCAGGCTTGCAGGATTCTGAGCAGAGAACCTAGCTGCAGTGTGCCAGACTTCTGACCTACAGAACTGTGAACTAATAAATAGGTGTTGTTTTAAGTTGCTAAGTCTGTGGTAATTTATTATGCAACAACAGAAAACTAATGCAATGTAGAAAAAGTCTTCATCAAAACTGAACCATTAATGATTTTTTTTAAAAAAAACACCCTCAGCAAGTTAGGAATAGAAGAAACCCACCTCAATCTGATGAAGGCCATCTACAAAAAAAAACTAGAGTTAACATCAAAGTTTATGATGAAAGACTGAATACTTTCTTCCATACATCAGGGCAAATCCTCAACCCAACAGTCACTGGACACAAGGTCAATACCCAAAAAAACAGTTAAATTTTGATATACTAGCAAGGAACAATTGAAAATGTACTGAAAACAATTGAAATTTATAAAACATTACCACTTATAATAACACCAAAAACATAAATTACTTAGGTATAAATATTTTAAAATATAGGTTCTGTATACTGAACACTACAACTACCTAAACAAATGGAAATATATATTATGGTCACCAATTGGAATACTCAAAAATTTTAAGATATCGATTCATGCTAAACTGATCTACATATTTAATGTAGTTCCAATAAAAATCCCAGCAAGATTTTTTTGTAGAATTTGGCAAGCTTCTCCTAAAATTTATGTAGAAAGGCAAAGAAACTAGAGTAGCCAACAGGGTTTTGAAAATATGAGAACCATCACTACCTGATCTCCAGAATTACTATAAAGCTATAGGAATCAAGACATCATGGTGTTAGAGAAAGCACAAACACAAAGATCAATGAAACAGAATACAGAGTCCAGAAATAGACCCACACAACTACGGTCAATTAATTTTCAACAAAGTTTCTTGTACAAAATGTAACTCAAAATGAATTATAAATCCAAAAGTAAACACAAAATTTCTAGAAGAAAACACTAGAAATTCCTTGTGATCTCCGTTGGATAAAGATTGCTTAGATAATGACATCAAAGTGTGAGCCAAGGAATGCAAGGAATATAGCTCTAGAATCTGGGAAAGGGAAGGAAACAGATTCTCCTCTAGAGCCTCTGAAGGGTCCACAGCCTTGCTCATACCTTGATTTCAGCCCAGTGAAACTTGCAATTTATGACCTCCAGAGCTGTGAAAGAATACATTTCTGTCCTTTGAAGGCAACAAATTTGTGGTAATTTATTACAATGGCAGTAGGAAATGGATACATCCACTTTCACTAAACCATTTCAGGTCTATTGTAAAAGCTGTGCCTGAGTACTGACCTCAGAGTGTTAGCAAAGAGGTAAACTACGGGGAAATCCAGAAGTACAACCCTGCGGGTTTGCCCTTTGGAACCACTCCCCCTATTGTCGCTATCAAAGCATTATCACTGTCCCCCAAATAAACAATAAACCAGGATGTTACATGCCCTTGGGCTGCAAAGGGCCTGAATATCCCCAGAAATCAAGGGAAAATATACAAAACCACACCCATAATTGCCAGCCTGCCCGAAGTAGCTTCCCATTGCTCCTGAGCTCCACCATTACAGTTCCATCCCTATGAAACAAGTCAAATGCATCTGGGAAGGGGATAAGTGAGTTTATGTAATCACCTTTTGGGAACACCTTTTGATGTAATCACCTTTTGTGACAGAGAAAGAGTAGGAATAGAAAGGGCTGAGCTGAGTTGATCCTCAGCAGCTAAATACCAGTTTAGTTCAGTATGTGGGGAGGGGTCATCATGGCTTGCTTCTCCACTCAGCCTATCAGGATCCCACCAACTGTCTCTTAATGTGTCATGCTTTAACAACTGCTTTCATGGGATTGGGGTCCTGCTTATAGTGAGGCAATGATAGTTATCCTAGGAAAACAACCCTGCATACTCTAGAGTTCACGTTAAACACCCAGCTTTGGGATTTTCCCGGTGATGTTGCTCCTTAAAATTTTAGTCAGTTGCCTGTGAGCTTATTTGAGGGAATTCAGTCCTACCCTTTGAATTCCTCAGTCTATGAAAAGGGACATCCAGAATGAGACCATCCACTTAAAGCTTCCTTTTCTTTGTAATATTTCCTTTAGAAATGGCTCTCCCTCAGCTCTCAATTTAACATTATATGCCTTAGGATATAATGCCTTAGGATATGAATCAAAGCAATTAGCTGGGTGGTACTTTTAAAATTTGGGACCAGATTATATATGCATTTCTATATATTGCTTTTCCTTACAGAATATCACTGAGATTCTGCCAAGACAACTAATACAGCTTTAACTCATTTTTAATGATGATATAATACCCTATAAGCACAATTTATTCCAATTTTCCTCACTTTTTAATCAAGAATTGGTGTTGACTTTTGTCAAAGGCTTTTCAACATATATAAAGATAAGTATATGATACTTTTATTTTGCTCTTCTAACAAGATATTTTATATTAATAAATTGCCTAATATTGAAACAAACTTGTATTCCTGGAATAACTTCATGGTCACAGTGATGCTGGATTCTGTTGTTAATACCCTATTTAGTATTTTTGCATCAGTATTCATGAATGATATTAGTTTTCAGTTTTATTTTATTTTTTTGTACTACTTTTATCAGGTTTAGGTACAAATGTTGTTCTTGCTTTGTTAAAAGGATGAAGAAGATTCCTTCCTTTTTTATACCTTCTATTTCTCCGTTAAATTTTTCTAGCCTTCCATTTGTCTCAAGATTTTTCACACTTCCTACTTGGAGTATGGTTATAATAGCTGCTTTAAAGTCTCTGATAATTTCAATATTCTGTGTCACCCCAGAGATGATAACTCTTTTGTCTTTTCCCTTGTGAGATGTTGAGATTATCCTTCAAGTAATATTGGATTGAATCCTGGACATTTTTAATAGTATGTTATAAGATTCTAGGTCTTATTTAAATCTTATGAAGAATGTTGATTTTTGTTTATGTTTTAACACAAGATTGACCCAATTAGTTTCAGGTGGCAAGTTTCTACTTGCATTCTGTGATGCTATGGACTGCAGTTTTGTGTCCTCCCAAATTTTATGTGTTGAAATCTTAATCACCAATGTGATGGTATCTGAAGGTGGGGCCTTTAGGAGGTGACTAGGCCACAAAAGTGGAGCCCTCATGAATAGAATTAATACCCTTATTAAAGACACCCCAGAGAGCTCTCTCACCCCCTTCTACCACATGAGGATAGAGAGCGAGAGAGAAGATGGCCACCTATGAACAAGGAAGCAGGCCCTCACCACACACCATATCTTCCAGCACCTTGATCTTGGACTTTCCAGCCTCCAGAACTGGGAGAAATAAACGTTTGTCATTTAAGCCACCCAGTCTATGCTACTTTTGTTATATCAGCCCATGAATGGGCTATGATATATGAGCTGTGCTTCCAATATAAATTTAACTTTCAAAGCCTTTGTAGTGCTATTCCAACCTGTCATGCATGTGTGCCATCCAACAGATTTTCTAGGCTGTGGATAGTGGTCTACCCCATAGTTTGGTGCTCAAAACCTTTGGTAAGTTGCTTAAGGTCAGAAGCTCATACACAAATTTATGAGATGGTTTTATTGAGCTCTCTCATCTCCATTATCTCTGTGACTCTTTATGGTTCTCAGGAGAACTCTCCCCCCAACAATGGCCCTCTGACTAGAAAGCCAGGGCTTTAATTTCTCCCACTCTGCTATGAACTTCCCATCTACTACATCTGCCTCTGGGATCAAGCATCAAGAGAAAAGAGAAAAATTAAAAGCAACAGGGATTACCCCCATGTTCTTTGGACAATTGTTATTCTGGTCAAAGAGAAGGGTTTACCTCCCTTGGAGTTTTGTTGCCTGGCTAGACATTGCTACTGTTGCTGCTACTGATCTCACAAAACTCTCTAGGAAATAGAGTGGGAGTTTATGGAAAAATAAACAGAGGATATCACCTATTGCTTCTGACCCATAGGGGTTCCCTTTCCTGCTCTTCAGACCAGAAACAGTAACCTTTCCTTCAGCCCTTTATTTCCACACCAGTGCACAATTTTAGGCTGTGTTTGAGTCCAGACTGGGAGATACTGAAGGAAAAAAATTGGAAACCCACCACCAGTCCAGTTATACTTTGAGTTCTGGTTTTCTTCCCCAATTGTAAGTGGCAGCCTTACTATTTATTTAAAGAGTCCTTAGATAACTGCTAGTTGCATTCAGTGGGAAAGAAAGGGTGAAGTGTGCTTACTCTTTCTTAATTGGAATAAAAACACTTTTCCTTCCTTTTCAATCTTCTGGGACAATTTATAGAGAATTTGACCTGACTGGTCTTTGAAATTTTCATTGAATTCCCTTGTGAAACCATGTGACCTGGTGCTTTATGCTTTGATATCTTTTTCTATTTCCTGTATGAAAATTCAATGCTTAAGCATTATATCCCTAATGAAGTCAATTTTAATAATCCATATTTCCTTAGGAAATTATACATTTCATCTCAGTTTTCTAATTTATTTGCATAAATATATGTAGTCTTCTATAATTTTTGAGGTAAAATTCACATAATATAAAATTAATCATTTTAAAGTATATGATACAATAGCATATAGTATATTCACATTGTGCAACCATCACTTCTATCTAGTTCCACATATTCATTACCTCAAAAGAGACACCCTGAATTCATTTAGCAGTCACACTCCATTCCTTCTCTCACAGCTTCTGGTAACCACTAAACTGCTTTCTATATCTAAGGCTTTATATTTTCTGGATGTTTCATATAAAAGGAATCATACAACATGTGACTTTTTGTGTCTGTCATCTTTTACATAGCAAAATGATTACAAGGTTCATACACCTTATGTCGTATATCAGTACATCATTCATATTTATGACTGAAAAATATTCCATTGAATGAATATACCACATTTTGATGAACACTTGTGTTGTTTCCACCTTTTGGCTATTATAAATAGTGCTGCTATGAACCTACATGTACACATTTTTGTTTGAACACCTGTTTTCAATTATTTTGGGTATATACCTAGGTGTGGATTTGCTGGGTCATGTGATAATTCTACACTTAATTTTTTTAGGTCAACCATACTGTTTCCCACATCATCTGTACCATTCTACATTTGCACTAGCTATGTACGAAACTTCCAATTTCTTCACATCCTTGCCAACAATTGTTATTTTTCATCATAGCAATCCTAGTAGATTTGAGGTGATATCATTGAAGTTTTGATTTGCATTTCCCTAATATCAGTGATGTTAAGCTTCTTTTCATATGCTTTTTGGCCATTTGTATATCTTCTTCAGTTAAATTTATATTGAAGTCATTTGCTCATTATTTATTTGTTTTTTGTTGTTGAGTTGTTCTCATAATCCTTTTTATCTCTGTAAGGTTGGTAGTAATATTCTCATTTTATATTTTACTTTTTTTGTCCTCTCTTTTTCTCTAAAGGTTTATCAATTTTGTTCACCTTTTCAAAGAACAAACTTCCAGTTTCATCAATTTTCTCTGTTGTTTTTCTGTTCTCTATTTTGTTTATCTTTGCTGTTATGTTTAGTATTTCCTTCCTTTTGTTAGCTTTGGGTTTATTTTTCTTTTCTATTCCTAGTTCCTTAAGGTGTAAAGTAAGGTTATTGATTTGATATCCTTTTTTAATGTAGACATTTGCCACTATAAATTTTCCTCTTATGATTGCTTTTGCTACATCGCATAAATTTTGGTATATTGTGTTTTTGTTTTTACTTCTATCTACGTATTTTCTAATTTTTCTTATAATTTCCTAATGGTTAATTAGGACTGTGTTCTTTAATTTCCACATATTTGAAGATGGCAGAGTAGGAAGACCCTGAGCTCACCTCCCCCCATAGGCACACCAAAATTACTATTTACAGAGAAAGTATTGATGAGAACGACCTGAAGATTAGCAGAAAAATCTTCTACAACTAAAGATATAAAGAAGGAACCACAAGGAGATGGGTAGGAGGGACAGAGACACAATATACTCAAGACCTCAAGACCATACCACTGGGTAGATGACCCACAAATGGGAGGATAATTACAATTGAAGAGGTTCTCCCAAAAGAGCAAGGGGTCTGACCTCCACATTGTACTCCTGAGCCCAGAGGTCCTGCACTGGGAAAATGAACCTCCAGAACTTTTGACTTTGAAGGTCAGTGGGGCTTAGTTTTGGGAGGACCAGAGGGCTGCAGAAAATAGAGATTCTGTACTTAAAGGGTATACACAAAATCTCACATGCTCTGAGACCGAGCACAAAAGCAGTAATTTGGAGGGAGCTTGGGTCAGACAAACTTCAGATCTTAGAGAGCCTTCTGTAGAGGCAGGAGGCCACTAGGACTATTTCTGGAGACATAGACACTGGCAGTAGCCATTTTGAGGGTCTCATTCTACCAGGAGGGAACTGCTGCTGGCAAAACCCCTTTAGGAATCCCTTCTCTAGCATATTAGGGCCAAGACCCAGCCACAGCAACCAGCCAATCAGCACCAGTTCTGGGATGCCCCAGGCCAAGCAGTTAGCCAGGTGGGGAAACAGCTCCAACCACCAGCAGACTGACTGTTGCAGGAAGCCCTGAGGTCCCAGCTGCCTCAGGACATGGCCCTATCCACTAGAAGGCTCAGGACCTGGCCCCTCCCACCCACTGGTGACACTAGCTCCAGGATCCTGAGGCCCCACAGCCAGCCATTGGGACACAGCTCTGACCACCATCAGGCTGACACCAGCTCTGGGACCTAGCCTCACACACCAGTGGGTGGGCATCTGCCATGGGATGCTATGGGCCACAGTCCCTTTCATCATCAAGCCTACTTCAGCTCCAGGACCCCAGGGCCCCACAGCCAGAGACTCCAGGATGCATTCTACCTATCAGCAGGTCAGCACTAGCCCTGAGACTGGCCTCACACACCAGAGGGTAAGCAGCAGCCCCAAGACTCCTTGGGCCCTGGCCTTGCCAACCAGTGGGCTGACACCAGGTCTGGAACCCCCTGTAGTAAGATCCTCAAGACTTATCTCCACCCACTAGTGGGCCAACACTAGGGCCAGAACATGGCCTCACCCACTGGTGGGTTGCTACCAGCTCCAGGACCCCCTGGGCTATGGCACCACACATCAGCAGGCAGACAATGTCCCAGGAGCACCAAGGTCCCACAGGGAGCAGTGTCAGGACCAGGCACACCCACCAGTGGGCCAGCACTAGCCCTAAGACCACCAGGGTTTCACAGCCAGCAGCCTTGTGACCCAGGCCTGCCCACCAGTTGGCTGACACCAGAACAAGAACTCTCCAAGTTGTGCAACCAGCTGTGCCAGGACCCAGCCCTACCCAACAGCAGCCAGCAGCCTCCACACTAGGCAGAGCCTGGCAACCAACCAAACCATAGGGCAACAATGCCTACCAGTGCGCCCACAGTAGTCAGCTCACCACAACAGAGGAGATAACACAGCTCACATAGAGGGCACCCTGAAAGCATATAGCTCTGGTAACCATAGGGGAGTGTGATGCTGGAACACATAGGACATCTCCTACATAAGGCCACTTCTCTAAGATTGTGGAATGGAACCAACTTATCAAATACATAGAAATAAAAACAGAAAATTAGACAAAGTGAGGTGACAGAATATGTTGCAAAAGAAAGAACAAGATAAAACCTCAGAAGAAAAACTATGTGAAGTGGAGATAAGCAATCTACCTGATAAACATTTCAAGGTAATGATCATAAAGATGCTCAGACAACTCAGGAGAAGAATGGACGAACACAGTGAGAAGTTAGGAAAGAGAAAATATAAAGAAAAACCAAACAGAGCTGAAGAATACAATAACTGAAATAAAACATACACTAGAAGGAGTCAACAGTGGGTTAGATGATATAGAGGCATGGATTAGTGAACTGGAAGACAGAGTAGGGGAAAGCACTCAAGCTGAACAGAAAAAAAAATTTAATAAGGACAGTTTAAGAGAACTCTGGGAAAATTTCAAGTGTACTAAAATTCGCATTATAGGGATTTCTGAAGGAAAAGACAGAAAGGGGCATAAAATATATTTGAAGACATAGTAGCTGAAAACATCTCTAGTCTGAGAAAGGAAACAGACATCCAGGTCCAAGAAGCACAGAGTGTCCCAAATAAGATCAATCAAAAGAGGACCACACCAAGATACATTGTAATTTAAAAGGCAAAAGTTAAAGATAAAAAGAGAATATTAAAAGCAGCAAGGGAAAAGCAACTAGTTAGGTACAAGGGAACTCCCATAAGACTATGAGCTGACTTTTCAGCAGAAGCTCTACAGGCCAGAAGAGTGGCATGAAAGGATTTTGAAGGAGAGGTAAAGAGTTTCACAGAAAATCAAAAGCTAAACAAGTTAGGCAACACAAAACCAAATTTACAAGAAATGTTAAAGGGACTTCTCTAAGCAAAAAAAAAAAAAAAAAAAAGGAAAGGCCACAACTAGAAATATAAAAATTATGAAAGGAAAAATCTCACTAGTAAAGACAAACACACAGTAAAAGTAGTAGATCAACCACTTATAAAGCTAGTAGGAAGGTTAAAACACAAGACTAGTAAAATTAACTATATCCACAATAAGTATATAAGGGATACACAAAACAAAAATATATAAAATACAACATAAAAAACATTAAAAGTGAGAGGGTGGTTAGAATGCATTTGAACTTAAAAGAACATCAATATAAAATTATTATTATATTTCT
Source organism: Pseudorca crassidens (assembly GCF_039906515.1). Lineage (NCBI taxonomy): Eukaryota > Metazoa > Chordata > Mammalia > Artiodactyla > Delphinidae > Pseudorca > Pseudorca crassidens. Next base: position 86,081,396 of record NC_090317.1, read on the forward strand.
ATTTATTAAATATACAATAATTCTATATGTGAAAGGAACCAAAAAGAACTACAACAAAAAACAGAAAACAATTAACAGTATTATAACACATTTTACATTGAAAAAAGAGGCCCATTCTAAGCTGTCTTTAAAAGTTTTGCAATATTATATAATTAAAAAATAAAATATTCTTAACATCAATAAATTTTTTTCTTATAAAAAAACAATTAACAAATGGCAGTAAGTATATAACCATCAATAGTTACTTTAAATGTAAATGGAATAAATGTTCCAATCAAAACATATACAATGGATATAGAGGACCTACAAAATGGCGGAGGAGTAAGACATGGAGATCACCTTCCTCCCCACAAATATATCAAAAATATATCTACATGTCGAACAATTCCTACAGAACACCTACTGAATGCTGGCAGAAGACCCCAGACTTCCCAAAAGGCAAGAAACTCCCAACGTAACTGGTCAGGGCAAAAAAAAAAAAAAAACAGAAAGAAAAGAATAAGGATGGACACTGCACCTCTGGGAGGGAGCTGTGAAGGAGGAAAAGTGTCCACACACTAGGAAACCCCTTCACTGGAGGAGTCAGGGTGTGGGCGGGGGCAAAACTTCAGAGCCACAGAGGAGAGCGCAGCAACAGGGGTGCAGAGGGCAAAGTGGAGAGATTCCCACACAGGGGATCGGTGCCGACCAGCACTCAGCAGCCTGAGAGACTTGTCAGCTCACCTGCCAGGGTGGGTGGGGGCTGGGACCTGAGGGTCGGGCTTTGGAGGTCAGATCCCAGGGAGAGGACTAGGGTTGGCTGCGTGAACACAGTCTGAAGGGGACTAGTGTGCCACACCTAACTGGGAGGGAGTCTGGGAAAAAGTCAGGAACTGCCTAAGAGTCAAGAGACCATTGTCTTGAGGTGAGCAAGTAGAGGAGATTCAGAACACCACCTAAAGAAGCATCAGAGATGGACCTGAGCTGCGGCTATCAGCACAGACACAAGAAATGGGCATGAAATGCTGTTGCTGCTACTGCAGCCACCAAGAATCCTGTGTGCAAGCACAGATCACTATCCACACCTCCCTTTCCAGGATCCTGTGCAGCCCACCACTGCCAGGGTCCCATGATCCAGGGACAACTTATGGGGAGAACACACGGCACACCTCAGGCTGTTGCAAAATCACACCAGCCTCTGACACCACAGGCTCACCCCACATTCCGTACTGCTCCCTCCCCGCAGCCTGAGTGAGTCAGAGCCCCCAAATCAGCCGCTCCTTTAACCCCCTCGCTTCAGGGTGAAGAACAGACGCCAGAGGGCGACCTACATGCAGAGATGGCGCCAAGTCCAAAGGTGACTGCCAGGAGCTGTGCTAACAAAGAAGAGAAGGGGAAATTTCTCCTTGCAGCCTCAGGAGCAGCGGATTAAAACTCCACAATCAACTTGACGTACCCTGCATTGGTGGAATACCTGAATAGACAACAAATCAACCCAAAATTGAGGTGGTGGACATTGGGAGCAACTGTAGGCTTGGGGTTTGCTGTATGTGACTGACTAGTTACTGATTTTTAAGTTTATCTTAGTATAGTTTATAGCACATATTATCATTGGTGGATTTCTTTATTGCTTTGGTTGCTCTTTTCTTTTTTTACCTATTTTTTAATTTTAATAATATTTTTAAATTTTTTATATTAATAACTTTATTTTAATTTTTTTTCCTATTTTTTCTCCCATTTCTTCTGAGCTGTGTGGCTGACAGGGTCTTGGTGCTCCAGCTGTGTGTCAAGCCTGAGCCTCTGAGGTGGGAGAGCCAAGTTCAGGACATTGGTCCAGCAGTGACCTCCCAGCCCCATGTAATATCATTCACGGAGAGCTCTCCCAGAGATCACTGTCTAGACGCTAAGACCCACTTCAACTCAACAACCAGCATGCTCCAGTGCTGGACACCCCATGACAAACAACTAGCAAGACAGGAACACAACCCCACCCATTAGCAGAGAGGCTGCCTAAAATCATAATAAGGCCACAGACACCCGAAAACACACCACCAGACGTGGTCCTGCCCACCAGAAAGACAAGATCCAGCTTTATCCACCAGAATACAGGCATGAGTCCCCTCCACCAGGAAGCCTACACAACCCACTGAACCAAACGTACCCACTGGGGACAGATACCAAAGACAACCAGAACTACGAACCTGCAGCCAGAAAAAAGGAGACCCAGAACACAGGAACTTAAGAAAAATGAAAAGACTGAGAATTAAACAGCAGATGAAAGAGCAAAGTAAAAACCCACCAGACCAAACAAATGAACAGGAAATAGGGTACCTACCTGAAAAAGAATTCAGAGTAATGATAGTAAAGATGATCCAAAATCTTGGAAACAAAATGGAGAAAATACAAGAAACGTTTAACAAGGACCCAGAATAACTAAAGAGCAAACAAACAATGATGAACAACACAATAATATGAAATTTAAAATTCTCTAGAAGGAATCAGTAGAAGAATAACTGAGACATAAGAATGGATAAGAGACCAGGAAGATAAAATAAATGGAAATGGGGAATAAAGGTCTCTGTGGAAATGACTACCACAGAGAAAAATAAAGAAAAAAGAATGAAAAGAATTGAGGATAGTCTCAGAGACCTCTGGGACAACATTAAACATGCCAACATTAGAATTATAGGGATCCCAGAAGAAGAAGAGAAAATGAAAGGGACTGAGAAAATATTTGAAGAGTTTATAGTTGAAAACTTCCCTGATATGGGAAAGAAAATAGTCAATCAAGTCTATGAAGTGCAGAGAGTCCCATACAGGCTAAATCGAAGGAGAAACATGCCAAGACACATATTAATCAAACTATAAAAAATTAAATACAAAGAAAAAATATTAAAAGCATCAAGGGAAAAGCAACAAAAATCATACAAGGGAATGCCCATAAGGTTAACAGCTGATCTTTCAGCAAAAAGGCTGCACGCCAGAAGGGAGGGGCAGGACATATGTAAAGTGATGAAAGGGAGAAACCTACAACCAAGATTATTCTCCCTGGCAAGGATCTCATTCAGATTTGACATAGAAATTAAAACCTTGACAGACAAGCAAAAGCTAAGAGAATTCAACATCACAAAACAAGCTTTACAACAAATGCTAAAGGAACTTCTCTAGGCAGAAAACACAAGAGAAGGAAAAGCCCTGCAATAACAAGCACAAAACAATTAGAAAAATGGTAATAGGAACATACCTATCAAAAATTAACTTATCACAATTTGTATGGAAACACAAAAGACCCCGAATAGCCAAAGCAATCTTGTGAATGAAAAATGGAGCTGGAGGAATCAGGCTCCCTGACTTCAGACAATACTACAAAGCTACAGTAATCAAGACAGTATGGTACTGGCACAAAAACAGAAACATAGATCAATGGAACAGGATAGAAAGCCCAGAGATAAACCCACACACATATGGTCACCTTATCTTTGATAAAGAAGGCAAGAATATACAGTGGAGAAAAGACAGCCTCTTCAAAAAGTGGTGCTGGGAAAACTGGACAGGTACATGCAAAAGTATGAAATTAGAACACTCCCTAACACCATACACAAAAATAAACTCAAAATGGATTAAAGACCTAAATGTAAGGCCAGACACTTTCAAACTCTTAGAGGAAAACATAGGCATAACACTCTGACATAAATCACAGCAAGATCTTTTTTGACCCACCTCCTAGAAAAATGGAAATATAAACAAATGGGACCTAATGAAACTTAAAGACTTTTGCACAGCAAAGGAAACCATAAACAAGACCAAAAGACAACTCTCAGAATGGGAGAAAATATTTGCAAATGAAGCAACTGACAAAGGATTAATCTCCAAAATTTACAAGCAGTTCATGCAGCTCAATAACAAAGAAACAAACAACCCAATCCAAAAATGGGCAGAAGACTTAAATAGACATTTCTCCAAAGAAGATATATAGACTGCCAACAAATACATGAAAGAATGCTCAACATCAATAATCATTAGAAAAATGCAAATCAAAACTACAATGAGATATCATATCACACCAGTCAGAATGGCCATCATTAAAAAAATCTAGAAACAATAAATGTTGGACAGGGCGTGGAGAAAAGGGAACACTCTTGCACTGTTGGTGGGAATGTAAATTGATACAGCCACTATGGAGAACAGTATGGAGGTTCCTTAAAAAACTACAAATAGAATTACCATAAGACCCAGCAATCCTACCACTGGGCATATACCCTGAGAAAACCATAATTCAAAAAGAGTCATGCACCAAAATGTTCATTGCAGCTCTATTTACAATACCCCGGACATGGAAGCAACCTAAGTGTCCATCAACAGATGAGTGGATAAAGAAGATGTGGCACATATATACAATGGAATATTACTCAGCCATAAAAAGAAATGAAACTGAGTTATTTGTAGTGAGGTGGATGGACCTAGAGTCTGTCATACAGAGTGAAGTAAGTCAGAAAGAGAAAAACAAATACCGTATGCTAGCACGTATATATGGAATCTGAGAGGGAAAAAAATTGTCATGAAGTACTTAAGGGTAAGACGGGAATAAACACACAGATCTACTAGAGCATGAACTTGAAGATATGGGGAGGGGGAAGGGTAAGCTATGACGAAGTGAGAGAGTGGCATGGACATATATACACTACCAAACGTAAAATAGATAGCTAGTGGGAAGCAGCCGCATGGCACAGGGAGATCAGCTAGGTGGTTTGTGACCAACTAGAGGTGTGGGATACAGAGGGTGGGAGGGAGGGAGACGCAACAGGGAAGAGATATGGGAACATATGTATATGTATAACTTATTCACTTTGTTATAAAGGAGAAATTAACACACCATTGTAAAGCAATTATACTCCAATAAAGATGTTTAAAAAAATTGACGAGGGGAAGATGGCGGAAGAGTAAGACGCGGAGATCACCTTCCTACCCACAGATACACCAGAAATATATCTACACGTGGAACGACTCCTACAGAACACCTACTGAACGCTGGCAGAATACCTCAGACCTCCCAAAAGGCAAGAATCTCCCCCACGTACCTGGGTAGGACAAGAGAAAAAAAGAGAAAACAGACACAAAGGAATAGGGACGGGACCTGCACCAGTGGGAGGGAGCTGTGAAGGAGGAAAGGTTTCCACACACTAGGAAGCCCCTTCGCAGGTGGAGACTGCGGGTGGCAGAGGGGGAAACCTTTGGAGCCACGGAGGAGAGCAGAGCAACAGGGGTGCAGAGAGCAAAGCGGAGAGATTCCCACACAGAGGATCAGTGCCGACTGGCACTCACCAGTCCGAGAGGCTCGTCTGCTCAACAGCCAGGGCAGGCGGGGCCGGGAGCTGAGGCTTGGGCTTCAGTCGGATCACAGGGAGAGGACTGGGGTTGGCGGCGTGAACACAGCCTGCAGGGGGTTAGTGCCCCACGGCTAGCTGGGAGGGAGTCCAGGGAAAAGTCTGGACCTGCTGAAGAGGCAAGAGACTTTTTCTTCCCTCTTTGTTTCCTGGTGCTCGAGGAGAGGGGATTAAGAGCGCTACTTAAAGGAGCTCCAGAGACGGGCGTGAGCCGTGGCTGAAAGCGTGGACCACAGAGACGGGCATGAGATGCTAAGGCTGCTGCTGCCGCCACCAAGAAGCCTGTGTGTGAGTACAGGTCACTATCCACACCTCCCTTCCTGGGCGCCTCTGCAGTCCGCCACTGCCAGGGTCCCGGTATCCAGGGACAACTTCTCCCGGAGAACGCACAGCATGCCTCAGGCTGGTACAACGTCACGCCGGCTTCTGCCGTCACAGGATCGCCCCCCACTCGGTACCCCTCCCTCCGCCCTGCCCTAGTGAGCCAGTGTCCCCGAAGCAGCTGCTCATTTAACCACATCCTGTCTGAGCAAAGAAAAGACGCCCTCCGGCGACCTACATGCAGAGACGGGGCCAAATCCAAAGATGAGCCCCGGGAGCTGTGAGAACAAAGAAGAGAAAGGGAAATCTCTCCCAGCAGCCTCAGAAGCAGTGGATTAAAGCTCCACAATCAACTTGATGTAACCTGCATCTGTGGAATACCTGAATAGACAACGAATCATCCCAAAATGAGGAGGTGGACTTTGAGAGCAAGATTTATGATTTTTGCCCCTTTTCCTCTTTTTGTGAATGTGTATGTGTATGCTCCTGTGTGAGATTTTGTCTGTATAGCTTTGCTTCCACCATTTCTCCTAGGGTTCTATCCATGGTTTTTTTTGTTTTGTTTTTTGGGTTTTTTTTTTCTTTTTTAAATTTTTTTTTCTCTTAATAATTATTTTTTATTTTAATAAATTTATTTTATCTTACATTATTTTATTTTATTTTATCTTCCTTCCTTTCTTCCTTCCTTCCTTCCTTCCTTGCTTTTTTCCCTCCCTCCCTCCCTCCGTCTCTCTTTGTCTCTCTTTCTTTCCTTCTTTCTTTCTTTCTTTCTTTCTTTCTTTCTTTCTTTCTTTCTTTCTTTCTTTCTTTCTTTCTACTTTTTCTCCCTTTTATTCTGAGCCGCATGGATGAAAGGCTCTAGGTGCTGCAACAAGGGGTCAGTGCTGTGCCTGTGAGGTGGGAGAGCCAACTTCAGGACACTGGTCAACCAGAGACTTCCCAGCTCCACGTAATATCAAATAGGGAAAAATCTCCCAGAGATCTCCATCTCTACACCAACACCCAGCTTCACACAACGACCAGCAAGTTACAGTGCAGGACACCCTATGCCAAACAACTAGAAAGACAGGAACACAACCCCACCCATTAGCAGAGAGGCTGCCTAAAATCATAATAAGTCCACAGACACCCGAAAACACACCACCAGATGTGGACGTTCCCACCAGAAAGACAAGGTCACGCCTCATCCACCAGAACACAGGTACTAGCCCCCTCCACCAGGAAGCCTACACAACCTACTGAACCAACTTTAGCCACTGGGGACAGACATCAAAAACAACGGAAACTACAAAGGTGCACCCTGCAAAAAGGAGAACCCAAACACAGTAAGATAAGTAATATGAGAAGACAGAAAAACTCACAGCAGATGAAGGAGCAAGATAAAAACCCACCAGACCTAAAAAGTGAAGAGGAAGTAGGCCGGCTACCTGAAAAAGAATCAGAATAATGATAGTAAAGATGATCAAAAGTCTTGGAAATAGAATAGAAAAAATGCAAGAAACATTTAACAAGGATCTAGAAGAACTAAAGATGAAACAAACAAGGATGAACAACACAATAAATGAAATGAAAAATACTCTAGATGGGATCAATAGCAGAATAACTGAGGCAGAAGAACGGATAAGTGACCTGGAAGATAAAATAGTGGAAATAACTACTGCAGAGCAGAATAAAGAAAAAAGAATGAAAAGAACTGAGGAGAGACTCAGACACCTCTGGGACAATATTAAATGCAACAACATTCGAATTATAGGGGTTCCAGAAGGAGAAGAGAAAAAGAAAAGGACTGAGAAAACATTTGAAGAGATTATAGGTGGAAATTTCCCTAACATGGGAAAAGAAAGAGTTAATCATTTCCAGGAAGCACAGAGAGTCCCATACAAGATAAATCCAAGGAGAAAAATGCCAGGACACATACTAATCAAACTGTCAAAAATGAAATACAAAGAAAACATATTAAAAGCAGCAATGGAAAAACAACAAATAACACACAAGGGAATCCCCATAAGGTTAACAGCTGATCTTTCAGCAGAAACTCGGCAAGGCAGAAGGGACTGGCAGGACATATTTAAAGTGATGAAGGAGAAAAACCTGCAACCAAGATTACTCTACCCAGCAAGGATCTCATTCAGATTTCATGGAGAAATTAAAAACTTTACAGACAAGCAAAAGCTGAGAGAGTTCAGCACCACCAAACCAGCTTTACAACAAATGCTAAAGGAACTTCTCTAGGCAAGAAACACAAGAGAAGGAAAAGACCTACAATAATGAACCAAAAACAACTAAGAAAATGTGAATAGAAACATACATATCGATAATTACCTTAAATGTAAATGGACCAAATGCTCCCACCAAAAGACACAGATTGGCTAAATGGACACAAAAACAAGACCCATATATATGCTGTCTAAAAGATACTCACGTCAGACCTAGAGACACATACACACTGAATGTAAGGGGATGGAAAAAGATATTCCACGCAAATGGAAACCAAAAGAAAGCTGGAGTAGCAATTCTCATATCAGAAAAATAGACTTTACAATAAAGACTATTACAAGAGACAAAGAAGGACACTACATAATGATCAAGGGACCGATCCAAGAAGAAGATATAACAATTGTAAATATTTATGCACCCAACATAGGAGCACCTCAATACATGATGCAAATACTAACAGCCATAAAAGGGGAAATCGACAGTAACACATTCAGAGTAGGGGACTTTAACACCCCTCTTTCCCTGATGGACAGATCATCCAAAATGAAAATAAACAAGGAAACACAAGCTTTGAATGATACGTTAAACAAGATGGACTTAAATGATATTTATAGGACATTCCATCCAAAAACAACAGACTACACATTTTTCTCATGTGCTCATGGAACATTCTCCAGGATAGATCATATCTTGGGTCACAAATCAAGCCTTGCTAAGTTTAAGAAAATTGAAATAATATCAAGTATCTTTTCCAACCACAATGCTATGAGGCTACATATCAACTACAGGAAAAGATCTGTAAAAAATACAAACACATGGAGGTTAAACAATACACTACGTAATAATGAAGTGATGACTGAAGAAATCAAAGAGGAAATCAAAAAATACCTAGAAACAAAGGACAATGGAGATACGACGAACCAAAACCTATGGGATGCAGCAAAAGAAGTTCTAAGAGAGAAGTTTATAGCATGACAATCCTACCTTTAGGAACAGGAAACATCTCAAATAAACAACCTAACCTTGCACCTAAAGCAATTAGAGTAAGAAGACCAAAAAAAAACCCAAGTTAGCAGAAGGAAAGAAATCATAAAAATCAGATCAGAAATAAATGAAAAAGAAATGAAGGAAATGATAGCAAAGTTAAATAAAACTAAAAGCTGGTTCTTTGAGAAGATAAACAAAAATCATAAAATATTAGCCAGACTCATCAAGAAAAACAGTGAGAAGACTCAAATCAATACAATTAGAAATGAAAAAGAGGGCTGCACTGGTGGCGCATTGGTTGAGAGTCTGCCTGCCGATGCAGGAGACGCGGGTTCGTTCCCCGGTCAGGGAAGATCCCACATGCCACGAAGAGGTCTGGCTCTTGAGCCATGGCCACTGAGCCTGTGCGTCCGGAGCCTGTGCTCCACAATGGGAGAGTCCACAACAGTGAGAGGCCCGCGTACTGCAAAAAAAAAAAAAAAAAGAAAAGAAAAGAAATGAAAATAAAGTAACAACTGACACTGCAGAAATACAAAAGATCATGAGGGATTACTACAAGCATCTCTATACCAATAAAATGGACAACCTGGAAGAAATGGTAAAATTCTTAGACATGCACAACCTGCCAAGACTGAATCAGGAAGAACTAGAAAATATGAACAGACCAATCACAAGCACTGAAATTGAAACTGTGGTTAAAAATCTTCCAACAAACAAAAGCCCAAGACCAGACGGCTTCACAGGTGAATTCTATCAAACATTTAGAGAAGAGCTAACACCTATACTTCTCAAACTCTTCCAAAATATAGCAGAGAGAGGAACACTCCCAAACTCATTCTACGAGGCCACCATCACCCTGATACCAAAACCAGACAAGGATGTCACAAAGAAAGAAAACTACATGCCAACATCACTGATGAACAAAGATGCAAAAATCGTCAAGAAAATACTAGCAAACAGAATCCAACAGCACATTAAAAGGATCATACACCACGATCAAGTGGGGTTTATTTCAGGAATGCAAGGATTCTTCAACATACGCAAATCAAACAATGTGATACATCATATTAACAAATTGAAGGAGAAAAACATATGATCATCTCAACTGATGCAGAGAAAGATTTTGACAAAATTCAACACCCATTTATGATAAAAACCCTGCAGAGAGTAGGCATAGAGGGAACTGTCCTCAACATAATAAAGGCCATACATGACAAACCCACAGCCAACATTGTCCTCAATGGTGAAAAACTGAAAGCATTTCCACTAAGATCAAGAACAAGACAAGGTTGCCCACTCTCACCACTCTTATTCAATATAGTTTTGGAAGTTTTAGCCACAGCAATCAGAGAAGAAAAGGAAATAAAAGGAATCCAAATCGGAAAAGACGAAGTAAAGCTGTCACTGTTTGCAGATGACATGATACTATACATAGAGAATCCTAAAGATGCTACCAGAAAACTACTAGAGCTAATCAATGAATTTGGTAAAGTAGCATGATACAGAATTAATGCACAGAAATCTCAGGCATTTCTATACACTAATGATGAAAAATCTGAAAGTGAAATCAAGAAAACACTCCCATTTACCATTGCAACAAAAAGAATAAAATACCTAGGAATAAACCTACCTAAGGAGACAAAAGAACTGTGTGCAGAAAATTATAAGACACTGATGAAAGAAATTAAAGATGATACAAATAGATGGAGAGATATACCATGTTCTTGGATTGGAAGAGTCAACTTGTGAAAATGACTCTACTAAACAAAGCAGTCTACTGATTCAATGCAAACCCTATCAAACTACCACTGGCATTCTTCACAGAACTAGAACAAAAGATTTCACAATTTGTATGGAAACACAAAAGACCCCAAATAGCCAAAGCAATCTTGAGAACGAAAAATGGAGCTGGAGGAATCAGACTCCCTGACTTCAGACTACACTACAAAGTTACAGTAATCAAGACAGTATGCTAAATAAATAAAAAATAGGGGCTTCCCTGGTGGCGCAGTGGTTGAGAGGCCGCCTGCTGATGCAGGGGATACGGGTTCGTGCCCCGGTCCGGGAAGATCCGACATAGCGTGGAGTGGCTGGGCCCGTGAGCCACGGCCGCTGAGCCTGTGTGTCTGGAGCCTGTGCTCTGCAATGGGAAAGTCCACGACAGTGAGAGGTCCACGTACCGTAAAAAAATAAATAAATAAAGACAGTATGGTACTGGCACAAAAACAGAAAGATAGATCAATGGAACAGGATAGAAAACCCAGAGATAAACCCACGCACATATGGTCACATTATCTTTGATAAAGGTGGCAGGAATATACAGTGGAGAAAGGACAGCCTCTTCAATAAGTGGTGCTGGGAAAACTGTACAAGTACATGTAAACGTATGACATTAGGTCACTCCCTTACACCGTACACAAAATAAGCTCAAAATGGATTAAAGACCTAAATGTAAGGCCAGAAACTATCAAACTCTTAGAGGAAAACATAGGCAGAAAACTCTATGACATAAATCACAACAAGATCCTTTTTGACCCACCTCCTAGAGAAATGGAAATAAAAACAAAAATAAACAAATGGGACCTAATGAAATTTCAAAGCTTTTGCACAGCAAAGGAAACCATAAACAAGACCAAAAGACAACCCTCAGAATGGGAGAAAATATTTGCTTATGAAGCAACTGACAAAGGATTAATCTCCAAATTTACAAGCAGCTCATGCAGCTCAATAACAAAAAAAACAAACAACTCAATCCAAAAATGGGCAGAAGACCTAAATAGACATTTTTCCAAAGAAGATATACAGACTGCCAACAAACAAATGAAAGAATGCTCAACATCATTAATCATTAGAGAAATGCAAATCAAAACTACAATGAGATATCATCTCACATCAGTCAGAATGGCCATCATCAAAAAATCTAGAAACAATAAATGCTGGAGAGGGTGTGGAGAAAAGGGAACACTCTTGCACTGCTGGTGGGAATGTGAATTGGTACATCCACTATGGAGAACAGTATGGAGGTTCCTTAAAAAACTACAAATAGAACTACCATATAACCCAGCAATACAACTACTGGGCATATACCCTGAAAAAACCATAATTCAAAAAGAGTCATGTACCAAAATTTTCATTGCAGCTCTATTTACAATAGCCTGGAGATGGAAACAACCTAAGTGCCCATCATTGGATGAATGGGTAAAGAAGATGTTGCACATATATACAATGGAATATTACTCAGCCATAAAAGGGAATGAAACTGAGCTGTTTGTAGTGAGTTGGATGGACCTGGAGTCTTTCATACAGATTGAAGTAAGTCAGAAAGAGAAAGACAAATACCGTATCCTAACACATATATATGGAATTTAAGGAAAAAAATTGTCATGACGAACCTAGGGGTAAGACAGGAATAAAGAAACAGACCTACTAGAGAACGGACTTGAAGATACTGGGAGGGAGAATGGTAAGCTGTGACAGAGCGAGAGAGTAGCATGGAAATATATACACTACCAAACATAAAATAGGTATCTAGTGGGAAGCAGCCACGTAGCACAAGGAGATCAACTCGGTGCTTTGTGACCACCTAGAGGGGTGGGATAGGGAGGGTGGGAGGGAGGGAGATGCAAGAGGGAAGAGATATGGGAATACATATATATGTATAACGGATTCACTTTGTTATAATGCAGAAACTACACACCATTGTAAAGCAATTATACTCCAATAAAGATGTAAAAATTAAAGAAAGAAAGAAAGAAATCATTTCAACAGGTGCAAACCTATGAATTAAAAAAAAATTATGTGACGTGATGGAGGTGTTAGCTAATGGCATTATTGTAATTATTTTGCAATATAAGTGTATCAAATCAAAACACTGTAAACCTTAAACTTAAACAATATTATACATCAATTTCATCTAATAAAGCTAGGGAAAAGCAAACCAAAAAAATTACCTTAAATGTAAATGGATTAAATGCTCCAATCAAAAGGCATACACTGACTGAATGGATACAAAAACAAGACCCATATATATGCTGTCTACAAGAGACCCAATTCTGACCTAGGGACACATACACACTGAAAGTGAGGGGATGGAAAAGATATTCCATGCAAATGGAAATCAAAAGAAAGCTGGGGTAGCAATTCTCATATCGGACAAAATAGACTTTAAAATAAAGACTCTTACAAGAGAAAAAGAAGGACACTATATAATGATCAAGGGTTCAATACAAGAAGAAGATATAACAATTGTAAATATTTATACACCCAACATAGGAGCACCTCAATAAATGAGGCAAACGCTAACAGCCATAAAAGGACAACTCGACAGTAACTCAATCATAGTAGGCAACTTCAAAACCCCACTTTCACCGATGGACAGATCACCCAAAATGAAAATAAACAAGGAAACACAAACTTTGAATGATACATTAAACAAGATGGACTTATTTGATATTTATAGGACAATTCCATCCAAAAACAACAGAACACACTTTCTTCTCAAGTGTTCATGGAACATTCTCCAGGATAGATCATATCTTGGGTCACAAATCAAGCCTTGGTAAATTTAACAAATTTGAAATTATGCTAAGTATCTTTTCCAACCATAACGCTATTAGAATAGATATCAATAACAGGAAAAAAACTGTAAAAAATACAAACACATGAAGGCTAAACAATGCACTACTAAATAACAAAGAGATCACTGAAGAAATCAAAGATGAAGTCAAAAAATACCTGGAGAGGGCTTCCCTGGTGGCGCAGTGGTTGAGAAGCTGCCTGCCGATGCAGGGGACGCGGGTTCGTGCCCCAGTCCAGGAAGATCCCACATGCCACTGAGAGGCTGGGCCCGTGAGCCATGGCCACTGAGCCTGCACGTCCGGAGCATTTGCTCCACAATGGGAAAGGCCAAAACAGTGAGAGGCCCGCGTACCGCAAAAAAAAAAAAAAATACCTGGAGACAAATGACAATGAAAACACGATGACCCAAAACTTATGGGATGCTGCAAAAGCTGTTCTAAAAGGGAAGTTTATAGCAAATAAATCCTACATCAAAAAACAAGAAATATCTCAAATAAACAATGTAACCTTACACCTAAAGCAATTAGAGAAAGAAGAACCAAATAAACCAAAATTAGCAAAAGGAAAGATCATAAAATTCAGATCAGAAATAAATGAAAAATAAATGAAGGAAACGATAGCAAAGACCAATGAAACTAAAAACTAGTTCTTTGAGAAGATAAGCAAAATTGATAAACCATTAACCAGACTCATCAAGACAAAAAGGGGGAAGACTCAAATCAACAGAATTAGAAATGAAAAAGGAGAAGTAACAACTGACACTGCAGAAATACAAAGGATCATGAGAGATTACTAAAGGCAACTATATATCAATAAAATGGACAACCTGGAAGAAATGGACAAATTCTTAGAAAAGCATAACCTTCTGAAACTGAACCAGGAAGATATAGAAAATATAAAATATAGAAAAAACCAATCACAAGCACTGAAATTGAGACTGTGATTAAAAATCTTCCAACAAAGAAAAGCTCAGGACCAGATGGCTTCACAGGGGAATTCTATCAAACATTTAGAGAAGAGCTAACACCTATCCTTCTCAAACTCTTCCAAAATATAGCAGAGGGAGGAGCACTCCCATCTTGATGGTGGTATCAAGCCACCATCCCCTTGATACCAAAACCAGACAAAGTTGCCACAAAAAAAGAAAACTACAGGCCAATATCACTGATGAACATAGATGTAAAAATCCTCAACAAGATACTAGCAACAGAATCCAACAGCCCATTAAAATGATCTTACACCATGCTCAAGTGGGGTTTATCCCAGGAATGCAAGGATTCTTCAATATATACAGGTCAATCCATGTGATAATAACAAACTGAACGATAAAAACTATATGATCTTCTCAAAAGATGCAGAAATAGCTTTTGACAAAATTCAACACCGGTTTATGATAAAAGCTCTCCAGGAAGAAAGAATAGAGGAAACTCACCTAACATAATAAAGGCCATATATGACAAACCCACAGCCCACATCGTTCTCAATGTTGAAAAACTGAAACCTTTTCCTCTAAGATCAGGAAAAGACAAGGTTGCCCAGTCTCATGATCACTGTTATTCAACATAATTTTGGAAGTTTTAGCCACAGTAATCAGAGAAGAATAAGAAATAAAAGGCATTCAAATCAGAAAAGAAAAAGTAAAATTGTCACTGTTTGCAGGTGACATGTTACTATACATAGAGAATCCTAAAGATGCTACCAGAAAACTACTAGAGCTAATCAATGAATTTGGTAAAATAGCAGGATACAAAATTAATGCACAGAAATACCTTCCATTCCTATACAATAATGATGAACAATCTGAAAGAGAAATTAAGGAAACACTCCCATTTATCACTGCAACAAAAAGAATAAAATACCTAGGAATAAAACCTACCTCAGGAGAGAAAAGACCTGTATGCAGAAAAGTATAAGACACTGATGAAAGAAATTGAAGATGATACAAAGAGATGGAGAGATATACCATGTTCTTGGATTGGAAGAATCAGCATTGTGGAAATGACTATAATACCCAAAGCAATCTACAGCTTCAGTGCAATCCCTATCAAACTACCAATGGCATTGTCCACAGAACTAGAACAAAAAATTTCACAATTTATATGGAAATACAAAAGACCCAGAATACATAAAGCAATCTGGAGAAAGAAAAATGGAGCTGGGGGGGATCAGACTCCCTGACTTCAAACTATATCACAAAGCTATAGTAATTAAGACAGTATGGTACTGGCACAAAAACAGAAATATGGACCAATGGAACAGGATAGAAAGCCCAGAGATAAACCCACACACATATGATCACCTTATCTTTGTTAAAGGAGACAAAAATATACAATGGAGAAAAACAGCCTCTTCAGTATGTGGTGCTGTAAAAACTGGACAGCTACATGTAAAAGAATGAAATTAAAACACTGCCTAATGCCATACACAAAAGTAAACTCAAAATGGATTAAAGACCTAAATGTAAGGCCAGACACTATAAAACTCTTGAGGAAAACATAGGCAGAACACTCTATGACATAAATCACAGCAAGATCCTTTTCGACCCACCTCCTAGAGAAATGGAAATAAAAACAAAAATAAACAAATGGGACCTAATGAAACTTAAAAGCTTTTGCACTGCAAAGGAAACCATAAACAAGATGAAAAGACAACCCTCAGAATGGGGAAAATATTTGCAAACGATGTAACTGACAAAGGATTAATCTCCAAAATATACAAGCAGCTCATGCAGCTCAATATAAAAAAAAAAAACCCAATCCAAAAATGGGCAGAAGACCTAAATAGACATTTCTCCAAAGAGGATATACTGATTGGCAACAAACACATGAAAGGATGCTCAACATCCCTAATCATTACAGAAATGTAAATCAAAACTACAATGAGGTATTACATCACGTGTACCACAATGTTTATTGCAGCACTACTTACAATACCCAGGACATGGAAGCAATCTAAGTGTCCATTGACAGGTGAATGGATAAAGAAGATGTGGCACATACATACAATTGAATATTAGCCATAGAAAGAAATGAAATGAAATTATGTGTAATGAGGTGGGTGGTCCTAGAGTCTGTCTTACAGAGTGAAATAAGTCAGAAAGAGAAAAACAAATACCATATGCTAATACATGTATATGGAATGTAAAAAAAAATGGTTCTTGTGAACCTAGGGGCAGGACAGGATTAAAGTTGCAAGCATAGAGAATGGACTTGAGGACACGGGGAGGGGAAAGTGTAAGCTGGGACAAAGTGATAGAGTAGCATTGACATATATACCACATATTCTTAAGCCAATCATCTGTGGATGGACACTGGGTTGCTTCCATGTCTTGGCTATTGTAAGTAGTGCTCATATGAACATTGGGATACATGTATCTTTTCAAATTAGAGTTTTTGTTATTTCTGATTATATACATAGGAGTAGAAATGCTGGATCATATGGTAGCTCTATTTTCAGTTTTTTTAAGGAACCTCCATACAATTTTCCATAGTAGCTTCACCAATGTACATTACCACCAAGAGTTTAGAGGGGTTTCCTTTTCTCCATATGCTCTCCAGCATTTACTATTTGTAGACGTTTTAATAAGATGGCCATTCTGCCTGTTGTGAGGTGATACCTCATTGTGGTTTCAATTTGCATTTCTCTAATAATTAGCGATGTTGAGCATCTTTTCAGTTGCCTGTTAGCCATCTGTATGTCTCCTTTGGAAAACTGTCTATGTAGGTCTTCTGCCCATTTTTTATTGTGCTGTTTGCGGGTTTGTTTGTTTGTTTTTTTGGTATTGAATTGTATGAGCTGTTTTTATATTTTGGATATTAACCCAATATCAGTGATATCATTTCCAAATATTTTCTCCCATTCCATGCATTGTCTTTCCATTTTGTTGATGGTTTCCTTCGTTGTGCAAAAGCTTTTAAGTTTAATTAGGTCCCATTTGATTACTTTTGTTTTTATTTCTTTGCCTTGGGAGACAAATCTAAGAAAATATTTTTACGATTTATGTTAGAGAAGGATTTATCTATGTTCCCTTCCAAGAGTTTTAAGGTGTCATGACTTATATTTAGGTCTTTACACCATTTTGAGTTTATTTTTGTATGATGTCAGGGAGTGTTCTAATTTCATTAATTTACATGACTTACATTTCTACCTTTCCCAACACCACTTGTTGAAGAGATGGTCTTCTCTACATTGTGCATTCTTGCCTACTTTGTTGTAGATTAATTGACCATAGTTACATGGGGTTATTTCTGAGCTCTCTATTCTGTTGCGTTGATCTATATTTCTGCTTTTGTGCCTATACCATGCTGCTTTGATTACTGTACCTTTGTAGTATCATCTGAAGCCTGGAAGACTTATGAATCCAGCTTTGTTTGTTTTTTCTCGTGATTGTTTAGGCAATTCTAGGTCTTTTGTGGTTCCATATAAATTTTAGGATGATTTCTTCTAGGTATGTGAAAAATGTCATGTGTATTTTGATTAAGCTTACATTAGATCTGTAGATTTCTTTGGGTAATATGGCCATTTTAACATTAATTAATTCTTCCAATCCAAGAGCATGAGATATCATTCCATTTCTTTGAGTTATATTCAATTTCGTTTATCAATGCTTTATAGTTTTCAGAGTATAGTTCTTTCACTTCATGCTTAAGTTTATGCCCAGATATTTTATTTTTTGACATGATTTTAACAAGATTTTTTAAACTTTCTCTGTCTGATATTTCATTGTTAGTATAAAGAAATCCAACAGATCTCTGTATATTAATCTTGTATCCTGCTACCTTGCTTAATTCATTTGTTAGTTCTAATAGTTTTTGTGTGGAGACATTAGGGTTCTCTATATAGAGTATCTTGTGATCTGCAGATAGGACAGTTATACATCTTTCCTTCCAATTTGGATATTTTTTTTCTTTTGCTGGTCTGACAGCTGGGGCTAGAACTTAAATACTATGTTGAATAGAAATTGTGAGAGTGGATATCCTTGACTTGTTCCTGAATTTAGTGGGAACGCTTTCACCTTTTCACCATTGAGGATTATGTTGACTGTGGGTTTGTCATAAATGGCTTTTATTATGTTGAGATATGTTCCCTCTATACCCACTTTGGTGAGAGTTTTTATCATGAATGGATATTGAATTCTGTCAAATGCTTTTTTGCATTTATTGAGATGATCATGTGGTTTTTGTCTTTCCTTCTGTTAATATGGTGTATCACATTAATTGGTTTGCATATGTTGAACCATCTTTGTGACCCTGGAATAAACCCAACTTGATCATGGTGCATGGTCCTTTTTATTATTGCTGGATTCATTTTCCTAATATTTTGTTGAGGATTTTTGTTTTGTTTTGTTTTTGTTTTTGTGATACGTGGGCCTCCCACTGCTGTGGCCTCTCCCGTTGTGGAGCACAGGCTCCAGACCCGCAGGCTCAACGGCCATGGCTCACAGACCCAGCTGCTCCATGGCATGTGGGATCTTCCTGGACCGCGGCATGAACCTGTGTCCCCTGTATTGGCAGGCAGACTCTCAACCACTGCACCACCAGGGAAGCCCTGTTGAGGATTTTTGCATCTATATTCATCAAAGATATTGGCCTGTAATTTTTTATTTAATTTTTATCAGAGTATAATTGATTTACTATGTTGTGTTAGTTTCAGGTGTACAGCACAGTGAATCAGTTATACATATACTTATATCCACTCTTTTTTTTTTAGATTCTTTTCCTATATAGGCCATTACAGAGTATTAAGTAGAGTTCCCTGTGCTATACAGCAGGTTTTTATTAGTTCTCTATTTTATATATAGTAGTGTGTATATGTTAATCCCAATCTCCCAATTTATCCCTCCCCCTCCCCATCCCCTGGTAACAATAAGTTTGTTTGCTACATCCATGACTCTACTTATGTTTTGTACATAAGTTCATTTGTACCCATTGTTTTAGATTCCACATATAAGTGATATCATTTGATATTTGTCTTTCTCTGTCTGACCTACTTCACGTAGTATGACAATCTCTAGGTCCATCCATATTGCTGCAAATGGCATTATTTTGTTCTATTTTATGGCTGAGTAATATTCCATTGTATATGTAATTTTTTTTTGTAGTTTCTTTGTCTGGCTTTGGTATAAGGGTGATGGTGGTTTCATAGAATTTGGGAGTGTTCCCTCCCTTTCAATGCATTGGAATATTTTGAGAAGGATAGATATAAGTTCTTCCTTGTATGTTTGGTAGAATTCCCCAGTGAAGCCATCCAGTCCTGGATTTTTATTTGCAATAAGTTATTTTATTAGAGATTTTATTTTGCTTTGAGTGATCAGTCTGTTCCAATTATCTGTTTCTTCTTGAATCAGTTTTGGGAGCCTGCCTGTTCCTAGAAACTTGTCCATTTCTTCTAGGTTGTGCAGTTTGTTGGCATATAACTATTCATAGTATTCTTTCTTTTTCTTTTCTTTTTTTTGTATTTCTGTGGTATCAGATGTTATTTCTCCTTTTTCATTTCTTATTTTGTTTATTTGGATCCTCTTTTCTTCTTGGTGATCCAAGCTAGAGGTTTGTCAATTTTGTTTATCCTTTAAAAAATAACATCTCTTGGTTTTATTGATCTTTCTATTGTTTTTATATCTATTTTTATTTATTTCCTCTCTGATCTTTATTGTTTCCTTCCTCCTGCTGACTTTGGATTTTGTGTGTTGTTTTTTCTAAGTCTTTTAGGTAGTAGGTTAGATTGTTTATTTGAAATTTTTCTTTATTCTTGAGGAAGGCCTGTATCACTATGAACTTTCCCCTTAGAACTGCTTTTACCCCATAAATTTTGTAAGGTTGTGTTTTCATTGTCATTTGTCTCAAGGTATTTTCTGATTTCTTCTTTGATTTTATAATTGACCCATTTTTAGTAGCATGTTGTTTAGTCTCCCTGCATTAGTTCTTTTTCCTGTTTTTCTTTCTGTTGTTGATTTCTAGTTTCATACTGTTGTGGTCAGAAAAGATGCTTGAAATAATGACAATCCTCTTAAATTTAAAATGGCTGCTCTGTGATCTAGTATGTGGTCTACCTTAGAGAATGTTGTATCAGCACTTGAAAAGACTGTGTTTTCTGTATTGCTGCTGTATCGGGTGCATGTGTGTGTATATATATATATATGCTTCTATCTCCTGTTCCGCTTAATTTCCATTATTCTATCTTCCAGACCACTGAATTGTTCTTCTGTATTATTTAGTTTTTCATTTGTTGCCTTTTGCTCGTTTTTCATCTTGGCAGTAGAGTTGTCTAATTTTGATTGGCTCCTCTTTATAATTTCTAGTTCCTTGTCACAGTGATCTGCATTTCTATCAATAGTCTTTCTTAATTCCTTCAGCATTTTTATTACAGCCTTTTTGAACTCGGGTCTAGTAGACTGGAGAGGTCTGTTTCATTGTTCTTTCAGGGGCTTTCTCTTGTTCTTTTAATTGGGAGTGGTTCCTCTGCCTTTTCCTTTTACTTATATTCCTCTGACTCTATGAATTTAGGAGATATATTTACCTACTGTGGTCTTGAAGGGCTGTTTTTATGTAGGAACATCCTTGTGTTGGCTGTAAGTTCAATATTTTGGTGCAAGGGCTGTATTTGATATGGATGCCTGCCATGTCCTTTCTCAGAATGTGTTGTTCATTACTCCCTTGCTAGTGGTGTGATTGGCGTTGTGGTGACCAAAGCCTGCAGTGGATGTTCGGTGGGACCCCCTCTTTTCTCTGTCAGGAGCATGGTTTGCTCCCCAGTTGTTGGAATAGAGGTCCCCAGATCCAGTTCTACACTATGGTGTGAGATAAGTGGGACTGGAGCACTCCCACTGGAAAAGGAGCTGCTGTGTTTTCCTCCCCAGGAGCTGCCCCTCAGGACATAAAATTCTATGACATCACCTGTCACCCAGTGTGTTTGCTCACAAAGTACACTGTTGTTGGCACTGCCCTTGGCCCCTCCTCCACTGTGGGGATGCTGGTAATCAGCTCAGATTTCAGCCTCGCTTCTGCATGTGTGCCTGCAAAGCCTGCTGCTGCTAGCACCCAACACAACTCAGCCATGAGAGCACAGTAATCAGCTCACATTTTCCCAGGTGCTGCACTCACAAAGCCACCAGCATGAATCTGCTGAAGTCACACACCCACCAGAAATCTGCTTAGATTTCAGCCCTGCTTCCACATGTGGGCAACCCTCTGGTGCTTGTACAATCCCAGAGCTCTGCTGTATTCCCTGTGAACACACTAAGAATGAGGCTGCTATGGCAGGGCCACACCCCACACATCACAGGCATATTAACGGTGGGACTCCAACAGTGGACCTAGGCTCCATAAAGTGAAACTCATAGAAACAGGGGGTAAAATGGTGATTAATGGGGGCTGGGAGATTAGTAAAATGGGGATACGCTGGTCAATGGATACAAGTTTTCAGTTATAAGATTAATAAACTCTGGGTGTCTAATGTACAGCAAGATGACTATAGTTAATAACATTTAATGTATACTGGAAATTTGCTAAAAGAGTAGATTTTTTTTTAAACTTCTTTATTGGAGTATAATTGCTTTACAATGGTGTGTTAGTTTCTGCTGTATAACAAAGTGAATCTGTTATACATAGACATATGTTCCCATATCTCTTCCTTCTTGCATCTCCCTCCCTCCCACCCTCCCTTTCCCACCCCTCTAGGTGGTCACAAATCACCGAGCTGATCTCTCTGTGCTATGAGGCTGCTTCCCACTAGCTATTTATTTTCCATTTAAACATTCTCACCACACACAAAAAAATATGTGAAGTGATGGATGTGTTAAATAATGATTGTGTTAATCATTTCACAATGTTTGTGTTTATCAACTCATCAAGTTGTGCACTTTACATATATATGATTTTCTTTGTCAATTATACCTCAATAAAGTGGTGGTCAGGGGAATAAAGTCCATTTAAACATGAAAAAGAAAGGATTCTCAGTTGACAGTTCTTTCAGCATCTTAAATATGTTATTCCACTGTCTTCTGGTCTCTGAGGTTTCTGCTGATAAATTGGCTGATGATCTTATTGAAGACTCATAAGTTATGTGTTGCTTCTCACTTGCTACATTCAAAATTCTCTCTTTGTCTTTAGCTTTCAACAGTTGAATTATATTTCTTGGTACGTATTTTTTTATGTTTATCTTCCTTGACATTTGTTGAGTTCTTGGACTTGTAGAGTCATATCTTTCCTTTCATTTGGCAGATTTCTAGCCATTATTTCTTCAAAAAATCTCTTTGTCACCTTCTCGTGTCTCTTTCT
The DNA here is from genome assembly GCF_039906515.1 of Pseudorca crassidens. Lineage (NCBI taxonomy): Eukaryota > Metazoa > Chordata > Mammalia > Artiodactyla > Delphinidae > Pseudorca > Pseudorca crassidens. Next base: position 86,104,137 of record NC_090317.1, read on the forward strand.
GGGACTCCCATAATTCGTATATTGGCCTGCTTTATTGTGTCCCATAAGTCCCTTAGGCTCTCTTCATTGTTTTCATTCTTTTTTTAATTTCTGCTCCTCAGACTCACTAATTTCAAATGTCCTATCTTCAAGCTCACTGATTTTTCCTTTTGTTTGCTCAAGTCTATTGAACTTCCCTAGTGAATGCTTCTATTCTGTTGTTATAGTTTTCAACTCCAGAATTTTTGTTTCCTTCTTATAATTTCTCTTTGTTGATATTCTTATTTTGATCATATATCATTGTCCTGATTTCCTTTAGTTCTTCTCTTTGTTGTTGTTGTTGTTTTAGCTTTTTGAGCGTATTTAATTCAGTTCTTTTAAAGTCTTTGTCTAATAAGTCTGAAGCCTTCATGTCTTCGGGGATGGTTTCTGGTGCCATCTTTACTTTTCTCCCTTAGAATGAGCCATGTTTTCCTGTTTCTTTGTGTGCCTTGGAATTTTGTCGTTGTTGTTGAAAATTAGGCATTTGAAAAAGAAACTGCCAACTCTCTCAATCTTTGAAGACTGGCTCTGTGCTGGGGAAGTTCTTCACTAATCAGCTGGGCCTTGGTTCTGAGGCTTCTGATAAGCATGAGGAAAAAGCTTAATATCTCCTTGGGCCTTTTTTGAGCATGTGTCTTGAATCAGCTTCTGTGTAGCTTTTTTAAATTTCTCCACATACTTTGTTGCTTTTAAATATCGTAACTTCTGAAGGAGTCTTTTCTTGAAGACTTTGATGGTCTGGTGTATGTTTCACTTGTCAATGTTCCTGCAGCCTTCCCAAGGTGTCCCCACTGCTTCTCCTGCCTGAGAACAAAGTTGAGCAAAATAGAGAACAGTCCATTAGACAGCCCTCAGCCTAGTTAAATTGTGGCAAATAAAGTCTGCTCTGCTCCTTCTAATTTAAAAGAGGATATTAGGAAGTGGGCTGCTGCTTCCTCCAGACCAGGATATGCCATGCCTGGGAGGGTGTGGCATAAAAGCAAACAAATATATCATGGAACTTTCTATCATTTTGAATGTGGCATTTTCTTGATTGGGCAATCACTTGGGTATTGTAGATCTTTTATTGTTTTCCAGAACTCCTATAAAGACATTTTTTGTTGTTATCTAGGTTTTATTTTTAATGTTTCTATGGAGAACCAGGGCCTGGAGTTTCCCAATCCATCATTTTGTTGATGTCACTCAGGCTTATCTCTATTAAGGAAATTGGATGAATAACTAATAACCTTCCAAATCAGAAAGCATCAGACCCAGAGGAGTTCACTGGTGTATTCTACAAAACATATAAGAAGAAAGTATATTAATTCTCTAAAATATGTCCCAGAAAATAGAAGTATAGGAAATACTTCCTAATTTATTCTATGAAGGCAGCATCACCCTAATACCAAACAAGTCAAAGACATTATAAGAAAGAAAGCTACAGACCAATATATATCATGAACATAGATTAAAAAATCCTCAACAAAATACTAGCAAATAGAATCCAACAATGTATAAAAAGAATTACACACCAAGTGGAATTTATTCTAGGTATGCAAGGCTGTTTCAACTAATGAAATCAATTGATGTGATCCATCATATCAGCTCGCTAAAGAAGAAAAATCAATCAATAGATGCAAAAAATACATTTGACAAAACTCAACACGTATTCATGATAAAAACTCTAAGCAAACCGGGGATAGAGAGAAATTTTCTCAACTCAGTAAAGAACATCTACAAAAACACCTACAGTTAACATCATACTTAACGGCAAGAAACTAGAGATGCTTTCTCACAATTAGGAACAAGGAAATGATATCCTCACTCACCACTCCTATTCAACATCATACTGCAAGTCCTGGCTAATACAATAAGACAAGAAAAGTAAATAAAGGCATACAGAGTTGGATGGAAGATCTAAAATTGGTTTTGTTTGTTTTTTGTTTTTGTAGATAGCATTATTGTCTATGTAAAAAAATCCAAATAATGATTATTGCAAGACTGTAGACAAGGTTAATATACAAAACTCAATTGCTTTCCTATGCACCTGCAATGAACAACTGGAATTGAAATTAGAGCAGAATGCCATTTACATTAGCACCAAAAGAATTAAACACTTAGGTGTAAACCTAACAAACTATGTGCAAGATCTATATGTGGAAAACTATATGTGGAAAACTAAAATACTCTGATGAAAGAAATAGTAGTGTGAAATTAAGATAAAAATGCAAAGTAAGATACAAATTATAATGTGAATGCCCTTTATCAGATTGAAATCAAGTTTGCCAAGAATTTAAATCCTGAACAGGTATTGACTTTATCAATTCTCTTTGTACATCTACTGAGATGGCCATTTTTTGCTTTATTATGGTAATGCAAAGAATAACAATCATTTCATTTTTAAGATCAAATTTATTGAGGCATCATTTGTATACAGGATAATGCAGCCATTTTACATTTACAGTTTAATGAGTTTGACAATGTATACACCCATGAAACAGCATCTACAATCTAGATATAGAATATTTCCATCACCCAAAAAAAGTTCCCTCATACTCCAAGGCCTAGGCAACAACTTATCTTCTTTCTGTCAAAAAAAAGATTATTTTGTCATATAAATAGAATTTATAAAAGAATTTACAAAAGGAATTTATAAAAGGATATAATATAAATAGAATTATATATTATATACTCTTTTGAGAGTGGCTTTTTAAACTCATCATAATGTATATGAGATTTCTCCATGATTTTGCATACATAAGTTTATTCTGTTTATTGCTGAGTAGTTTTACATTATATAAAGATACCATTATGTTTATCCATTTGCCCATCAAAAAGTGTTAGGCTCTTTTCCAGATTGGAGGCTATTATGAGTAAAGCTTCTATGAAGATTTCTGTGCAAGTCATTTATGGACATGAGTTTATTTCTCTTGAGTGAATACTTAAGAATGAGATTGTTGAGTCATATGGTAAGTGTATATTTAAACTTACGATTTTTTCCAAATTGTTTGCCAATGTAGCCACAATATTTTGCACTCCCACCAGCAATGCATGAGAGTTTCACTTGTTCTACATCCTCATAAGCACTTGGAATTTTCAGTCTTTTAATTTTATTCATCCAGTGGTTGTGTAGTGGTCTGTTAGTGTGGTTTTAATTCTCATTTACCTGAGAGGTGGTGATATTAAACATCTTTCACATGCTTGTTGCACATTTGTACATCTTCTTTTGTGAAGCATTTGTTCAAATATTTAGCCCAATTTTTAATTTGTTTTTAATTTACATGTGGCAAATTTTATATTTTGGTGTATGTTCTATGGCTTTTAACAAATGCATAGATGCATATTATTACCCTTATGATAAAAAGAAACAAAACAGTTCCATCACCCCCAAAATTCCACCATATTAAACCTTTGTAGTCAAACCCTCCAAACAACTTTAATTCCTAGCAACCTGTTATCTATTCTCCATCCTATAGTTTTGTTTTCCCAAAATGTAATATTGTATGGTTTGGAACCTGGCTTCTTTCACTTAGCATTGCTTATCCTAGTTCTTAATTGGTTTTGTGTGTTCTCATTGTTGACTTTTAAGAGATCTTTATTTATTCTGGATTTTTATATCTAATACACATTGCAAATATATACTCCCAGTCTGTGGTTTGCCTTTTCATTTTATTGATAGTGTCTTTCAAAGGGCAGAAGTTTGTAATATTGACAAAGTCCATTTCATAAAGTTTACCCTTTATGATTCATGCTTTGTTTTTTTTTTGTTTTAGGAAGTAAAATGAATATTTATTATCAATGTAAAGTAGAATAAGTGAATTCCAAATTATACATACTATACACAACTATGTAAACAAATAAGAAATACAGAGGAAAGACCTGTAGAAATACATTAAAATATTAATAATAGTTATCTTTGAGTGTAAGACTTTGTCTTTTTTATTTCTGTGTATATTTTGAAGGTCTGAAAAGTTTTAATAATTATTCATTCCACCATAAATAATTTTTACATAAAATAATTTATCCATGCCTTTGTTACCCCCAGGAATGTAGATGTATACCATGTATCTTTTTAAGTATTTTTTTAACATCTTTATTGGGGTATAATTGCTTTACAACGGTGTGTTAGTTTCTGCTTTATAACAAAGTGAATCAGTTATATACATATGTTCCCATATCTCTTCCCTCTTGCGTCTCCCTCCCTCCCACCCTCCCGATCCCACCCCTCTAGGTGGTCACAAAGCACTGAGCTGATCTCCCTGTGCTATGCGGCTGCTTCCCACTAGCTATCTATTTTATGTTTGGTAGTGTATATATGTCCATACCACTCTCTCACTTTGTCACAGCTTACCCTTCCCCCTCTCCATATCCTCAAGTCCATTCTCTAGTAGGTCTGTGTCTTTATTCATGTCTTACCCCTAGGTTCTTCATGACATTTTTTTTCTTAGATTCCATATATATGTGTTAGCATATGGTATTTGTTTTTCTCTTTCTGACTTACTTCACTCTGTATGACAGACTCTAGGTCCATCCACCTCACTACAAATAACTCAATTTCATTTCTTTTTATGGCTGAGTAATATTCCAGTGTATATATGTGCCACATCTTCTTTATCCATTCATCTGATGATGGACACTTAGGTTCATGCTTTGTTTTTTGCATTGATAAACACTTTAGGTTGTTTCAACATCTTGGCTATTGTGAATAGTGTTGCAATGAACTTGGGAGTGAAGATATCTCTTCAAGATAGTGATATCGGGGCTTCACTGGTGGCACAGTGGTTGAGAATCTGCCTGCCAATGCAGGGGACATGGGTTCGAGCCCTGGTCTGGGAAGATCCCACATGCCATGGAGCAACTAGGCCCGTGAGCCACAACTACTGAGCCCGCGCATCTAGAGCCTGTGCCCCGCAACAAGAGAGGCCACGACAGTGACAGGCCCATGCACTGTGATGAAGAGTGGCCCCTGCTTGCCGCAACTAGAGAAAGCCCTTGCACAAAAACGAAGACCCAACACAGCCATAAATAAATAAACAAATTTATTTATTTATTTAAAAACAACCAACCAAAAAAAAAACCCAAACATATATGGCCAAGTTTGTATTAGGACCAGAGATAAAATGTATAAAATGTTTGACATATGGTAGGCTCTCACTAAATAGGAAGTATTAAAAAAAAGCATAAAAAAAGATAGTGATAGTGTTTCCTTCGGATATATACCCAGCAGTGGAAATTCTTAACTTGAGGAATCTCTATACTCTTTTCCATAAAGGTTGCACCATTTTGCAAGAGTTTCAGTTTCTCCACATCTTCACCAACACTTGATTGCTCTCTCTCTCTCTCTCTCTCTCTCTCTCTCCCTTCCTCCATACACACACACACACACACACACTAGCCATCCTGACAGGTGTGAGGTGATATCTCACTGTGGGTTTGATTTACATTTCCCTGACAATTACTGATGTTGAGCATATTTTTTTTATGAATCTGTTGGTCATTTGATGTCTTCTTTGGAAAAATGTCTATTTAAGTCCTTAGCCTACTTTTAAATCAGGTTGTTAGCTTGCTTTTTATTTTGTCTTGTTTTGTTTGCTGTTGAGTTGTAGGAGTAGCTTGTATATTTTGGATATTAACCCCCTATTAGATATAAGGTTTCCCATTCTGTAGATTGCCTCTTCACTCTGTTGACTGTTTCATTAACTTGCATTCCTGAAATAAATCTCTCTTGGTCATGATGTATTAGCCTTTTCATATGTCGTGAGGTTCAATCTACAAATAGTTTGCTTGCAATTTTTACACATTCATGAAAGTTAATGACATATTTTTCTTATAGTTTCTTTGTCAGGTTTTGATATCAGGGTAAGTCTGGTCTCATAACACAATTTGCAAAATGTTTCATCTTTATTATATTCTCTGACAGAGTTTATGTAACATTGGTAAATATTTCTTTCTTGAATGTTCCAAGAATTTGCCAGTGCATCCACCTACCTCTGAGTTTTCTTGGTAGAAAGGAATTCAATTACAGATTCGATTTATTTAACATATAGAGTTATTCACACTTTTTTGTTTGTTTGTTTGTTTGTTTGCGGTACGCAGGCCTCTCACTGTTGTGGCCTCTCCCATTGCGGAGCACAGGCTCCGGATGCGCAGGCTCCGGACGCACAGGCTCAGCAGCCATGGCTCACGGGCCCAGCCACTCCGTGGCATGTGGGATCCTCCCAGACCGGGACACGAACCCGTGTGCCCTGCATCGGCAGGTGGACTCTCAACCACTGCGCCACCAGGGAAGCCCCACACTTTTGATTTGATCTTGTGTCTATTTTGGTAAGTTGTAATTTTTTAGGAAATTGTATCTTTTTACTGAAGTTATAAGCTTTACAAGCATAAAATTTCTCATAAGTACTTCTTATTACTTCTGTTATTTGAATTGGGTAAAAGTTACTATTTTGGGTCTGCAATTTTATGATTTTGGTAAATACATATAGTCACATAATCTAAAACAAAAGAAAAATACAGAACAATTCCATCACATCAAAAAAACTCTCTCATATTGTCCCTTTGTAGTCAACTCCTCCACCCCTCCTAGGTCCTAACAACAACAGATCTGCTTTTCAATAACACTGTCTTTTCCAGAAGGTCTTATGTATGGAATTACACAGTATATAGCCTTTGGAATCTGTAGTTTTTCTTTTTTCTCTTACCACAGCACATTGGAGATTCATCCATGTCATTGCATGTATAAGTAGTTTGTTTATTTTGCTGATGAGTAGTATTCTATTGTATGAATGCATCAAAGCTTTTTTTTTTAATTCACCAATTGAAGGACATTAGAGTTGTATCCAGGTTTCAGCAATCATAAATAAATCTGCTATATTTGTATACAGATTTTCATGTGAACATGAGTTTTCATTTCTCCAGGGTAAATACCTGGCATTCCATTGTATGGGTGCAACACTGTTTATTTAACCATTCACCAAATGTTGAAGGACATTTGAGTTGTTTCCTTTTAATTGGTGAGTATGAATAGAGCCACTAAAACATTTCATTACAAAGTTTATGTGAATTTAAGTTTTGTTTTCTATTGGAAAAAATATAGGCTAGGAATAGGATTTCTAGGTTATATGGTAAGTTTTTTTTTCTAAATTTACGTGAAATTCCCAAACCACTCTCCATAGTGGCTGTACTATTTTGCATTCCCACCAGCAATATTTAAGAGTTTCTTTTTGTATACTCACCAGCACTTAGTATTATGAATTTTTGGTTTGCCTTAGTTTGGTTTTGTTTTTTAAGACATTCCAATAGGTGTAGTGTATCTCGTTGTGATTTTAATGTGTATTCTAAAATTTTTTGAAAAATGACATACCCCAGAGTGTGGTCTCTTTTGGAAATTGTTTCATGCACACTTAAAAGGAATGTGTATTCTGCTATCATTTGGGGTAGTGCTTTATAGATGTCCTTTATGTCAAAACTGTTTAATATTGTTGTTCAAATCACCCATATCCTTACATATTTGTTAACTAATTTTCATCAGTTACTAAGAGAAGCATGCTAAAATCTCTACTTATGATTGTGAATTTATGCCTCCTTTTATTTCTATCAATTTTTTGGTGGGGGGAGTTTAACATTTACTGAGGATAAAGTTTACTTTTTTCCTCTTTTTATTTTTTCTAATTTTTTATATATGTCAAGCCTGTGATAATGGGTACATACAAATTTATAAATGTTATATCTTACAATTGAATGGATCCGTTTATCATTACAAAATGTTCTTCTTTTTCTTGATTCAAAGCCTGTTTAATCTGGCATTAATACAAGACACCAGCCATCCTTTTAGTTTCAGCCTGTGTTCTTATATTTAAGGTCTATCTATTGTTTAATAAAACATATAATTGAATTCTATCTTTTTTAGTCTTTTCACTGAAGTGTGAGGTGTATTTAAATTTAATGTAATGAGGACATAGTTCAGTTTGACCCTAATATCTTTTTTAAAAAATTGGTATTGAAGTATAGTTGATCTACAACGTTGTGTTAGTTTCAGGTGTACAGCCGGATGATTCAGTTATATATATATATATATATATATATATATATATATATATATATATATAATTAATGATTCAGTTATATATATGTATGTATATATATGTATACATAGTCTTTTATATATATATATATGTATATAATTTTTCAGATTCTTTTCCCTTATAGGTTATTACAAAATATTTCAAATATCCTGCATTTGAACTCACCTCCTCTCATGATTACTGGTTTAGATATCATATTTCTGTGAGGATGATTTCCTACCTTTACTATATGTTTGCCTTTACTGGTGAGATTTCCTACTTTGTAATTTCCTTCTTTCTAGATGTGGCCTTTTCTTTTTTGCCTAGAGAAGTTCCTTTAGCATTTGTTGTAAAGGTGGTATTGTGGTGCTGAATTCTTTTAGCTTTTGCTTGTCTGTAAAGATTTTGATTTCTCTGTCAAATCTGAACAAGAGTCTTGCTGGATAGAGTATTCTTGGTTGTAGATTTTTCCCTTTCATCACTTTAAATATATCATACCATTCCCTTCTGGCCTACAGAGTTTCTGCTGAAAAATCAGCTGATAACCTAATGGGGATTCCCTTGTATGTTATATGTTGCTTTTCCCTTGTTGCTTTTAATATTTTCTCTTCATCTTTAACTTTTTTCAATTTGAGTAATATGTGTCTCAGCATGTTCCTCCTTGGGTTAATCCTGTATGGGACTCTCTGTGCTTCCTGGACTTGGGTGACTGTTTCATTTCCCATGTTAGGGAATTTTTCAGCTATTATCTCTTCCAATATTTTCACAGGCCCTTTCTGTCTCTCTTCTCCTTCCCGGACCCATATAATGCGAATATTGGTGCATTTCATGTTGTCTCAGAGGTCTTTTAAACTGTCCTCACTTCTTTTCATTCTTTTTTCTTTATTCTGTTCCACAGCAGTAATTTCCACCACTCTGTCTTCCAGTTCTCTTATCCCCTCTTCTGCCTCATTTATTCTGCTATTGATTACTTCTAGTGTGATTTTTATTTCAGTTATGGTATTCTTCAACTTTGGTTTTCTCTATATTTCCTAACTCTTTGTTAAAAACTTCTCATTCTGTGCATCCATTCTTTTCCTGAGTTCTTGGATCATCTTTATGATCATTACCCTGAATTCTTTCTTGGGTAGATTGCTTATCTCCACTTCATTTAGTTGCTCCTTAGGGATTTTACCTTGTTCCTTTGTCTGGAACATATTCCTCTGCTGTCTCATTTTGTCTAAATTGTATTTGTATTTTTATGTATGTGGAAAGTTAGATATGTTTCTCAACCTTGGAGAAGTGGCCCTCTGTAGGGATGTCCTATGCATCCCAGGAGTACACTTCCCTCTCTTCACCCATGTGCCAGGCACCAGCTGGTGCCAGGGTAGGTCCTGACCTGTTTGAGGACCTGTTTGAGGACTCAGTTCCACTGGCTGAGGAATTGTAGGGTTTTAGTTTTGGTTTTTGGGGTGTTTTGTTTTGTTTTGTTTTGCTTCTGTTGTCTGTCTCCTGGTGTGTGAGGCTGATCTAGAGACTTGTACAGGCTTCCTGGTGGGAGGGGCCAGTGCCTGCCCACTGGTGGATGGAGCTGGATCTTGGCCATCTGGTGGGCAGAGCCATCTCAAGGGGCATGTCTAGAGGCAGCTGTGGGCTCAGAAAGTCTTTAGGCAGCCTGTCTGCTGATGGATTGTGTTGTGTTCCTGCCTTGTTGGTTGTTTGACCTGACTCATACCAGCACTGGAGCCTACAGGCTGTTGGGTGGAGCCAGGTCTTGGTGCTAATTACCAAAGCAACATGTCTGTCTCCAACAAGAGTTCAAGTAGATGAACACTCCCTTGTATTTCTGCCACTAGCTTTTATGACCCCAGAGAGGGCCACAGCCACCCCTAATTCCCCAGGAAAATCTCTAAGACCAGCAGGTAGGTCTGGCCCAGGTTCCTATGAAGTCACTGATTTTGCCCTGGGTCCCTGTGCACATGAGACCTTGTGTGTGCCCTGCAAGAGTGGAGTCTCTGTCTCCCACAGTCCTGTGGTGCTCCTGCAATCAAACCCCACTGGCCTTCACAGCCAAATGCTCTGGAAGCTCCTCCTCCTGATGCCAGGCACCCAGGCTGGGGAGCCTGACATGGGTCTCAGAATTCTCACTCCTGTGGGAAAATTTCTGCAATATAATTATTCTCCAGTTTGTGGGTGGACCACCCAGGGAGTATGGGATTTGATTATATCATGAGTGTGTCCCTCCTACCATCATGCTGGGTTTCTTCTTTATGTCTTTGGATGTAGAATATCTTTCTTAGTAGGTTCCAGTATTCTTCTTATTGGTTGTTCAGCAATTAGCTGTAATTTTGGTGTTCTTGTAAGAGGAGGTAAGCTCAAGGTCCTTCTACTCCACCATCTTGTCTTCTCCCATAAGCCTAATGTCTTAATACTACTTTTCTATTTGTCCCATCTGTTCTTTGTATCTTTAGTTCTCCTCCCCTGACTTCTTCTGGATTAATTAGTATTTATTGGTCCATTTTATTTCGTTTATTAGATTTTTAGTTATATAATGTTGTATTGTTGTCATGTTTACCCTAAATACTAACCATGCATTCTTGCCTTATTATAGTCTACCTTAACTTAGTAGTTTAACCACTTCTCAAAGAATGAAAGAACCATAAAACCATTTAACTCCATTTATTTCCTTTATGCACTTTACTTTAAAAATATTTTTAGTTCTACCTACTATAAATCCCATGGCAAGTAATTAACATTGTTGCAAAAAACAGTCAGTATTCTTTTACATTTACTCATATGTGTATCTTTTCCAAGGGAACTTCAACCCGTTCTACAATTCTGTTTGTCCATCTAGGTTCATTTTACTTTAACTTAAAGAACATCCTCTACTACTTATTGTAGCTTGAGTTTGCTGGCAATAAATTCTATCAGTACTTGTCCAAAAATGTCATAATTTTACCTTAATTTTTGAAGAACATTTTTGCTGGGTACAGAATATAGCTTGGGATTTTTTTAAAATATAATTCCTTTAAAAAAGTCATTGCATTGCCTATGACTTTCCATAGTTTCTTTTCAAAGTTCATTTCTAAGATGTATTGTTATTTCCTAAAGATAATAATTCTTTCTCGATGCTCTTGACATTTTTTCACTTCCATTGGTTTTAAACAGCTTGCTCATGGTGTACCTAGGTCTAGTTTTCTTTCTGTTTTCCCTAACTGGTATTCTCTAAGCTATTAGAATCTATATATTAATTTATTTAATCATTATCACTTTTATGTGGAATCTAAAATGTGGCACAAATGAACATATCTACAAAAGAGAAACAGACTAAGAGACATAGAGAATAGACTTGGTGCAAAGGGGAAGGGGGGTGAGGGAGGGAAGGACTGGGAGTGTGGTATTAGCAAATGTAAACTATTATTTATAAGATGGATAAAGAGCAAGGTCCTACTATATAGCACAGGGAACTATATTTAATATCCTGTAATAATCCATAATGGAAAAGAATATTTTAAAAAAAGAATGTATATATGTGCATAACTGAGTCACTTGTTGTACAGCAGAGATTGGCACAACACTGTAAATCAACTATACTTCAATAAATAAATTTTAAGAAATAAAAATAAAATTTATTTCATCATTTGGCTTTCTGACACATGTTTATAACCCTTTACTGTATTATTTTCATTATCTTGGGTGGCTTTGCCTCAATTAAGATACTTTCTAGTGATCTCTTGAACTCACTAATGCTGATTTCTAAAACTAAAAAAATAACATACCCAAAATTAGGTAATCACTAAATACATTTAACAGTAGACTGGATATGAAGACAGGGTGAGTCAAAAGATACTGTGGTTCAGGGGCTGAAAAATCACTCTGGCCTAGGATATCTAGGCTTAGAGATTTGGAGCTTATGATGCAAAAAAAAAAAAAAAAAAAAAAACCCTAACCTTCCAGAGTTTAATGTCCAATAACTTCATGAGATTTTAAGCACTCAGGTACCCAAGATGCTAAAATTCAGGGGATATTGCATCCTATAGCATTCCTCCAATGAATTATGTGGTTCTTTCAGTAACAAAGGCTATACTGCCACAGGATATAAGAAGTTTATACTTCTAGAACCACAGGGTACTATGGTTTGAAACGCTGCTTCCAGAACTTCATGGATTCAGGCTCTAAAGTCAAAATCTCTTTGGCCTATGGCTCCAGGATTCTGTTTCAAGGGTGCTATGGTAGGTGAGGTACAAGACTGAAGCCTAGATGGACCCAGGACTCTATGGCTTCTAAGCCCTATAAGGCCAGTGCACTGTATTCTTCTGGCTATATAGTCAAACAAAACAAAACAAAACAAAGCTGTGGCCCCTTGACAGTTCTGAATCTAAAATGACTACAGTTTTAATGTTTTGACTCATGCTTTATGATGCCAGAGTACTCTAGCCCAAAGTCTCTATGACTCTGGGCCTTTATGAGACCTGGAGGTTTGTGGTTGAGGCTCTTGATGGATTCAGGCCCCACAGTCCTATGTTTCAGTGTTCCTATGATTCTGTGGCTCCATGTCTACGTGGCTCCTGATATGTAAGGTACCAAGACTCTAAGGTAGGCCTAGGCCTATAAGGTCCAAAGGTGATGGGATGGCAGGGTGTCTTGTCTCAGGGAACCACTGTACCAGCACTCTCTGCTTTCTGAGCTTTCTAAATCAAGAGCAATGAACGATCCCCAGGGTCCTTGTTACCTGCTTCATTTTGGTACCAAACACGGAGCCGCTCGCGTCAATAACAAACACCACGTTTTTCTTAACAGGTGGAAGGCTTCTGGGTGCAAAGTAATGAACAAAATAGCCATCGCAAATCTGGAGAAAAAGAAGTGGAATCAACAAAAACTGTGAAAGCCAGTCTAAATCAAGTCCCCTCTTATTTTGCTGCATAAAACCCTGCTCTTTTCCTTCCTAGGCCTTATCACTGTTGCTATTAAATAGGCATTTGTGGGATTGTTTGCTCAATGTCCATCTCCTCCACCAGAAGTGTATCTCTGCTGGTCAGGCTGCCAGCCCAGGGCCTGCCCCTGAGCTGTGGAGAAAATGAGACTGGCTTGTGGCCCAAGGCTCCAGGGATCAGGATCTCTGTAATATGTGAGTTCCTGTCTGTGAGAGCTGGGCTTGCATAGTCTTGAGGGCCCCTAGGGACGTTTTGCCTGGGCTCCAGGAACTGAGAGTGTTGTTTTAACCTCCCTCTATAGAGTGAGCCTGGGGCCCGGCTCCATTGCTGCCAGGGGCTGGGAGTTTGCAGGGCCTCCCTCTCCTCCTTAAACCTCCTTTCTGCTGTTGCTGGGCAGAGCAGGGAGGGGAGGAGGGAGCAGAGGCTGAGTGAGCTATTTGTTCAGAGGGGATTGGTTAGACCAGGTGCAGATGCCTTGGGCTATCAGGGATATGATTGGCTGCTGACCCCCTTCCCCCACTCCATCTCTCCTTCTGCAGAGCCTGGGGCCTGGGACAGTTGAGGGAAGGGGAGGGGGAAGCTGGAAGGGCCCCCAGGACCAGTGGCAGCTCAGCCTAAGGAAGTATAGGCTTGCTGAGGGTCTGAGCTGCCCAGGAGCCTGAAGCAAGCTCTGTCCTGGGATAACCAGCTTATTCTCCTCTCAGCCCTTCAGGCATTCTCCGGTCACAAAGCTGGACACACTATCTCCTCCCATCTTGGAGGGCGGGAGGGGGGTGGTGGAGAGCAGGAAGGAGATGGGAGGACATCTTGCTCTTCCCCTCCACCCCAGCCTTTGAATTAATTCACAAGCACAAGCGTAGGCTTTGTCTGCACTTTTTCCTGGCACTCTACAGCAGTTCCCCGAGCCCTGGGTCAACCATCCTGCAACTGCCCAAGCCACAGGCAGAGTCCAGCTGCCCTTCTGTGTTCTCCCCATACCTGGGTAGGTGAGACTTCTGGGAAAATCACATTCCTACCTCTCCATGGTCCCAGGCTCACCAGTGACCCCACACCTCACATCCTATTATGTAAACCAGAGGCATGACCCAGGTCACCAACCTCTCACACTCCCTTCAACTGTCATGCCACCCCATTCTCAGGAAATGCCTCCCCTCCCTCTTCATGAAAAAATTAAGGGCACCAGGCCATGTCCCTTGGACTGCCCACCCCACCCTTGCGCAGGGTCCACACACCTATATGCCTCCTCCCTCTACTGAAAGACAAAACAATCCTTCCCTGACCCCATGCATGCCCAGCCTCCAGTACCTCCTCCACCAGCCAGACTCCTACTCTCCAACCCAGCCCATGCACCCGACTGGGTCTTCTTTAGAGTTTAAAAATGTTGGTGTCTTTTCCATCCACTAAGACAACCTCCATTCATCCCAATCCCACCCAAACTTCAAATCAGCTCCTTTCTTCCCGGTAGCATGCCAAGGTAATGAACTCGGCAGCTGCAATGGTCTTCTCACCTCCGGTTTACTCCTCTGCCCACTGCAGCCTGGCTCCCACCCCCACCGCTGATCCATCTCTCACCAAAGGTAGCAACGACCAGTTGGTTGGAAAACTCAGTGGGTGTATTTCAGTTCTCACCAGACTGCACCTCCCTGATATATTTCACAATTGACAATCACTTCTGCTCCTCAGAAGAATCTTTTCCCCTGGGATCCAGAGAGGATGAACACTCCTTATTCTCCTACCAGCTCTCAGGTCCATCGGATTCAGTCTCTTTCTTCAGCTCCATTTCCCCACTGTCCCTTAAACAGTGTTGCCTAATATTTGTCTGTCATGGCGTGCAAAGAGAATGATTACGTTTGTGTAGCACAATGGAGGGAAGTGGTGGGGATTTACAGCCCTGAATAGGCTGATGGCAGCTCCGTGGGGCCAGATACCCCAAGGGCTGTGGAGATCAATAGCTCCTAGACTGGGAAGCTCTACCTTAGCAACTGCCATCCTGGGTCTGCTCTTCTGGCTCTATACATTTGGCCTGGGTCACCTCCCTAGCTCTCTTGGATTCAACCCCTGAATTTCCACTGCTGACCCCACAACTCTTTCCCCAGTCCGATGCTCTTCACTCTTCCCCCTCCACAGCTTCATACACACTCACCATTGGACCTGTTCCCTTGGATGGCTGAAGCCTCCAATGTATGTTGCCCAAACAACAAATTCATTACCTTCCTCCCATCTCAGCCTTGCGTGTCTTTGTCATTTAGAGGCACCATCATCCACATGGTCACTCCAGATACAAACCTGAGTGTCACCCCTGAATCCTCCTGTGTCCCTCACTCCTCACATCCAACCAGCCACAAATTCATGCTGGTTTGATCTGCTGGATATGTCTCAGGCCCAACCCGCCTCGCCATCCCAAACTAATGAAGTCCAAATTTAGGGCTCCTTTCCCTCTGGTTTCCCTGCTTCTCCTGGGGCCCCTCCCGTCCATGCATCGTTGCAGCAGCTGCAAGGTCTGGTCTTTCTAAACACAAACCTCATAGCATCATTCCCTCTCAGGGCTCCCTGGGCATGTTCAACATAAATTTTATGTTCCTTATCAAGCCCCTGCAGCACTCATGGCCTTCAGTCTCACCTCTTAGCATTTCTTGGGCCTCAAATCAAAACTCCAGGAACTCCAATCCACTTGTAGTTCCCTACACACCCCTGGATATTTCCAGCCTCTATTCTTTGTATCATGCAGCCCTCAGTTTACTAGACTGCCTTTGCCTTCTGAGAGCCCCCCTTCCCAACTTGGCACACTTCTTTGAATTCTTTAAGACCCAGGTCAGGCTCCCTGACCTCCTCACCCCTCATGATGGCTTCCATCATACTTATGTTGTCATTGATAAAGCACTTCTCATCTTGTGTCATTCTCGTGTCTCTCTGTTTCACCTGGAGACAGTGAATAAGATCTGTGTGTGATTCACTTCAGGGTTCCTGACATCAGCCAGCAGTGGGCATAACGGATTAGGTGCCCATGGAGTAAATGTGTTGGGCTTTGAAAGGCAGGCATACTCAAGTAAAATGGGAGGTGAATTGAGGGGTTCTTGGTTGGGGGATGCAGGAATCATAGCACACAGTGGATGGGGGTATCAGTCGTACTATTTAATGCCTAGTTCCGTCTGTTCTATCTGTATCTTTACTCCAGGCAATGATGGGAGAGGTAAAGAATGAACAAGCAGACAAATGTCTCAGTTCACACGTGCACGCGCGCGTGTGCACTCACTCACACACATACACACACACACACACACACACACACACACACACACACACACCAGAACACCAGGTTAAGGCCCTGCTGCCACCTACTGGCATGATACCCTCAGCTCCTGAGAGGGTGAATTGCTTCTATTCCCCTTACACAACAGGCCTCTGTTATACCTCTGTGCCTCTGCATATGCGATTCCCTTCTCTCTGCATGCCCTCCCCTTCATCCTATCGGCCCAGGTGGAGGTAAAGTCTATTCAGTTTTCCTATGCTAACTTAAAGGCCAACTCGTTCAGGAAGGCTCTCGTGAAACCCTCCTCAGTGGTATCCATACGTAACCCATTACATATTTATACACAGCCCTTAGAACCTTTTATGACTGCTCTGGCTCTATGTATCGAGTTACCTCAGGATGGGACATTTCCAAAGGGAGATTAGGGACTGTGTCCAACTCATTCCTGACTTCCCAGAGTCACTGAGGGCAGGACTGGGCTAGAGATGTTTCCAGCTTGATGGAGGTGAGTCCACATATGAATGAATGAATGAATAAGTAAGTGCATGAGGAGAGGTGTAACCAAAGCACTATACTAGCCCAGAGCAGAGAGAGGAATTGTAAGTGGGGTGGGGTCATCATGGAGGTGGCACTGAAGCAAGGTTTTCAGGGATGAGGAGGACACTCACCAGTGGAAAAAGGAGGGAGAAGACATTCCCAGGGCGGCAGACAGTATGAGCACATACTCAGGCACAGATGACTGGCAGGTTCAGGTGCTTTGGGACATTGGTGTGTGGTGTGGCGTGGTGTGGGGCAGCTGGAGGATGGTTTGTGTGCTGGAGGCAGTGAGAGGTGTGGTGGGAGAAGCAGGCTGGGACCAGACCTCTCAGGCTGCCATGCAATTGTTGTTGTGAAGCCAAGGGTCCCGGATCAGCCTCTACCCCTCTGGTAGAGCGTGGGACCTCTGCACATTCTTCGTGAGTGTGTGAGCTCAGAATTTAAGGGTTCCCTGTTTAGGCAAATGGCTCAAGTGAGGCAAAAAGAATTTTTAAAACTTAGAGACATCCAGAAAGCCCAAGAGAACATGAGAGTATCAGAGCTGCAGAAAGTGTGAGAGACTAATCGCTGGCCAATGGTTGCCTTTCCGAAAGGTCTGGTTAAGAGTGGGCTATGACTTGCTTCAGTTAGGAATGGATTCACCTGGATCTTGATTCAGTTTATACAGTTCCGGGTGTCCAACCCTTTGGGGGACACATGTGCCTCACCAGGTGTGAAGTCATGTGTCGCTACACACCGTCCTATCCGTGTTCACTAGTCCTCACTGATCCCTAGGGAGAAACAAACGTGCACCTTGTGGAGGCCAGCGCCTTGTTTCCCAGGTCTGTCTGACTCCAGAGCCCACGCTCTTTCCATTCTCCTGGCCCTCTCACCTGCACGTCTCCAACGATGTCCTCCATGACTACATCATACTGGACCACGAAGTCGGCCCTGATGCCTGAACTGGAGAAGGCAGACTGATCTTGCAGTGTCGCGCAGAAGGTAATTCGGACACTGGTCTCTCCCCTCTCAATCCTGGTGGATGGGGGCGAGTCAGCCTCACCTGCATGGGTGGGGAGGGGTTAGGTGGGATGGAGAGCTCACCAGGCAGAAAGTCAGGTAAAGGGACATCAAAAGAGGCAATATCTGGGGAGGGTGAGAAGTAAGCCCTGCACCACCTGCTGTTCCTTTTGCCTGCAACGCCCCTCCACCTGCCCAAATGCTACATTCCTCTCCCAATCCTACAACCAGCTCCCCCTACTCTGCCTCTTCCACGGGCCCAGCCTGACAGACCCAGCCCCCACTCAGCTCCCAGGCTCTGGCAGCCTGGCCCTCACTCACAACTTCATCCTGGCTCATTTGCCATCCATCCAGGGAGCCCAGTCTCTGGAGGAGTGTCATGTCCCCAGGAGCCTGGATCTCCTCCCGGAGAGACCGTGTCGTGTGTGTTGTGGAGAGAGACAGATACACAGTCAGGGCCTCGGTCTCCTCCCATGCCCCTTACTGCTGTGGGAAACTGCAGCCCAGCAACGTTCTCTTCTAGATAGAATTTCATGTGTTTTCTTCCCCCTCTGGCTCCTTGACTCTCAGAATCACGTGTGTGAATAAGACTTTTAGCGCCTCATGAAATCACAGATGAACTTCTGGTCCCGGATGTTTGCTGAGCTGGCCACAAGATCAACTCCTCTGGAATTTCAGCCCAAGACAAATGTCCATTTAGACATGCCTCTGTGCCTCCTTTTTTCCAGAAAATGGAAACTAGGGAATTCTGCTCCCCACCCCCCTTTCCTGCTACAGCTGTCAGGAAGCTTAGGGGCAAACTGAGCCCCCATACTCTCTGAGGCGTCTGCTTACATACATTCCCTTGGCTTCCTTCCTTTCAGAGGTCTTTGTTCTGTTTTATCCCCACAGGATTGGCTCTCCCCTCCGTTTTAACCTTTAAGGAGAAGGGGGGAGGGAGCTGCCATTTATAGCTTAGGGTTTAAGCGTGCAAGCTCCAAGGACTCAGATGCTGCCTGTGGGCCCCTGGACAAGTTATTCACACTCTCTAAGCCTCAGGCTCCTCATCTGTAGCACGGGAAGGATAATAGCTCCTCTTTCATAGACAGTGTTTGTGCGAATTCAGTGAGATCATTTATGTAAAGCATTTGGAACCATACTTGGATCTTAGTAAGTGCTCGATAATGCTAATGATTACAATTATCATCAGGTCTTCATTACTCTGTACCAGTGATTTGCAGAGAGGAATTTTCTCAAATTCTCACAGTGGTCCTGGGCCATCGATTGCACGTCCCCATCGTACAGACGGGAAAAGTGAAGCAGAGCCAGTGAGTGATTTGCCTGCTGCCCCACCTTTGGAGAAGGTCAAACCTGGGATTTGAACCCAGGTCTGTGTCTGTCTCTCTCTTGTCTGTATTCCATACTGTCTCTCTGGGTCAGCAGGATCCAAGTAGGTAGGACATCCGAAGCTAAACAGTTTAGCGAGAGTGGCCACATGACATGGGTGATTTCTCTGTGCCTGTCCACTTGTCCCTCAGCGGAGGCGTCTAGGCCGGACCAGTGGTTCTCCAATCTGACTGGACATCAAGTTCACTTGCAAATGGGTTAAAAAGATAGGTTCCTGGGCCCCTCCCCAACCTACTGAAGCAGACTCCAGGAGGGTGGGGTCCAGGAATCTGTATTCTGACAGCTCACATAGCGATTCTGCTGGCCGTAGCCAGTGTGGCCTTCAAACACCTTGAGATGGAAAAACAAACACCTTGAGATGAAGTTTGAAGCAAGCCTGGCAGCCAGGACATCTCTCTGGCATACAGGGCCTGAGATGATGTCCTCTGGGGCAGCCTGCACTTCACACTGTCCTCCCATTGCCCTTCCATTCTCAGTGGTGATTCCAGAGGAAAGCAAGTGTGGGCTCTGAATCCCTTAGTAGAATAAATAGGAGAAGGTTACTGATCAACTCATTCAGTCATTCACTCATTCATATTTACTGATTCATTCATGCATTTGCTCACATTACATTCACCCACTCTTTCCTTACTCACACATTCACTCATTCCCCTTTTCTTTCCCATTTACTCTCTTCATCAGTCAGAATGCCATCAAAAAGCAGATGGCTCGCTGAATCAGTAAACTGAAGATAAATTAGCGAAGATATAAATCTCCTGGGGCACAAAGTACTCTGGGTGCTCCCCATCTACTATCTAATGTGACACTCATGAAGACCAGGCTGGGTGAGCTAATGCTGTTCGCATGTTACAGGCAGCAGACATGAAGCCAGAGAGGGCCAGAGACATGCCCCAGGCCACACGGGGACCCTGTGAGGGAGCTGGGGCAGTTTAACCCTCTTCGCCTGTCTCTCAGTCAGGACTCCTTCCACCAGAACACACTGACTGCTGACTCATATTCAGTAATTAGAATGCGTGTACACAATGCCTATATTTGTACATGAAAATGTGTGCCTGTAACTGTACATTTGTGCAGATGTTCCTCACACAACATCTGTGATTAATAACATGCCTATATGCAGAAGAAGGGTGAATCACTTGCTCATCTGGGCTCCCACAAACCCAAGTGGTTCCTTTTGGTGCTGTCACTGTTTCCCTCACTGTTCTTGAGAACAGGCCACCCCAGTACCCAGCACGGGCCATGAACACTGTAGTCACTAGCAGAGGTTTGTGGAATGAGCAAGTAAATGTTTGAGTGAGTTGAGTGAGCGTCTGTGACAGATTGGGATGCTGTGTGGGGCCTGTGACAAGCCCTAAGCAGAGAATCTAAGCACAAGTCTCTAGAGTTTTGGAGCATAAGCCATGCTCTTTGTCAAATAATTACCCTCCTTTTGAGAAACAGCTCCTGGCACCTGATGATTGAGTTAACAAAGTTAAATCACTGGCCCTGGTAGAGTTTGAACACCTAACCATGGGACCCCAAGTGACCATTTAAACTGAGCTGCCCATCCTAGGCTTGGTGCCATCTGATCCGCCAAGCCATAAATTTGGTCAGGCAATAACAACACTCCATCACCAAAGAGCAGCGGTATAAACAAAGTCAGTCTGGAGCAGGTCCTGAAAGCAAAAGCGAGTTATAGGAGGCACAAACTCCCTTAGTCCCTACTCATGCCACACTGCTTGCTCTCCCTCAGCTCACTTCTAGGCCCTTGTGGTGAGTTTCCAATAACCAGCTCACTGAAGAAGAAAAAACCCAGGAGCATGGTTTGCAGATGATGCTGTATGATAAGTAGGAACTAACTGGAAGTTAACAGCCCCACTTAGATGTGACCCTGATGGGAAGTAAGGAAGGGAAATTCTCCTAGGAGGCAAAACTCGGAGCTGTGCATCTGGTTGATCTCTTAATTCAGAAAGTGACCTGGCCAGGGCACTGATAAATGCCAATTAACAGTCTTGTCAGATTGTCAGACACTGGGAAGGAACAAGATTGGAGAACTGAGCCATAACAACAAGGCAGCAAAATACTTAGAGAGCGCTTATTACATGTAAGGCACAGTCTAATTGCTTTGCCTACGTATATATGAGGAGTAAGTGAACAGATCTCTCGGAATGGGCTGAGTGTGAGAATATTTGTGTCTCATGTGAATGCTTACAAATGGGAGCATGATGACCCAGCCTGTGGAAATCTGTCAACCTCTTTCTCTAGACATTCCAGTGCTTGTTAGATGAGCCAGTGAACAAAACTGCCATTGTAAAAGGGATGGATGTTATGCAGAGATTTGACATGGATTTACCATCACATGGGTTGACTTGGCTACCAACACTGTTGAGTGCCCAATTTCTCAACAGCAGAAACCCCAATATGTCACCATTTCCTGGGGAGACCAACAAATCCTTGGATGACAGAGGGATTACATTGGACCTCTTCCATCAGGGAGTGGGCATCAATTTATCCTTATGGAAATAATCAAATATTCTGGAATGGATTTGCCTTCCCTGGTGCTTTTACCAGTACCACCATCCTTGGATTTTCTAATTACTTTATACACTTTGTACATCATTGAGATATCCCATACAATATTTTTTTTCTGGTCAAGGAACACATTTCACAGTGAAAGAGGTAAGACAAATGGTCTAACGGCGATGGGCAATCACCCATAAGCAACCGCCTTTGCAGAAGGGTGGGATGGCCTATGGAAGATTTAGTTCTGGTGACAGTTAGGAAACAACACTTTGTGAGCTCGGGGGGCCATCCTGCAGAATTCAGTGTATTCTGTGAATCAACGACCAATATATGATGATCTTTCTCCCATAAACAGAATACACAGGTCTAGAAACCAAAGGGTGGAAATGGGAATGGCACCTCTCATCACTTTACTTAGTGAAACAATTGCAAAACTTTGATTCACAGGAAGTTGAGACTTCCACCTGGCCATTTGGAGTTCCTCATGACATTGAACCAACAGGCAAAAAAAAGGGTGTTTACTATGTGGCTGGGATGAGTGGTCCCAACTATCAAGGGGAAATAGGGACTCTCTCTGCTACACAATGGGGTAAGGAAGAGCATGTCTGGAACTCAGGAGATTCATTGCATGACCCTAGCACTGCTATGTCTGGTGGCAAAAGGTCAACGCATATTACAGCCAGCCAATACAGGTAGGACCTCCAAGAGCTCAGATTCCACACAGTCATTGTGGAGGCAACCTCTAAGGTCTCAGGAGCATAACGCACAACTTGCAGTTCAGGATTGCTGGACCCACTGGAGCAGGGCTTAATCTACCTTCTATATATGAGTATATGAGTCCCAGGAAATCCCCTTAGTACCTTCATCCACATCATACACAGTGATGATCCAAAGATTATCCAAATGATACAATACCCATACACTCACAGGTCATGGTGGTTCAATGTACAATCTAGTTCATAGCTTGTAGCATATCTAGAATGGGTTGCAAGGTAGGTAGAAAAGAAAAGGACATCACCCAAAAATTCCTAGACTGGAGGCTGGAGATAGTAGGTAATAAGATTTGGGGTGATCTCCTTCTGAAGGGATGAATGGCAATTGTACATGGATTAATAGTATTATGTTGGACCAAAGCATTTTTGAAAGTGTAAGTTTGGAGAAAAATATTGTTATCCATTTTGTTTTCACAAATGGTTGGTCTCTAGTAGATATTTCTTGTTTTCTTTTCCTCCCTCCCTCCCTTCCTTTCTTGTCTTCCTCTCATTCTCCCTCCCTCTCTCTCTCTCTTCTTCCCCACACCCCACTCAGCATTCATTCTACCTTGTTTTATTCAGTCCAGGTGAAATGTTGCTGTAGGGTTTCTATTCTCAATGCAGGGGTAAAGGGAAGATAGGATGGTGGGTAATCACCCCACAAGGGAGTGAAAATTGGTCCTTGTGGGGGACAAAAATCACAAAAAACTTTCACAAAAATTACAATAGTTTGTGGCCCTCTAAAGCTCAGCCCTACCTGAGGAATCTTACTCTTTAATATTTAATTTCTGTTACTGGGTTTTCTTGGGTTTCACATGAGCAACAATGAGGAAAATACACAAAATATATGCAAGATCAACACTACAAAACCATGGCAAATAGATGGCTATGACTGGAAGACTTTCAATCTATTGCTCATTCTTGCAGAAGTGACCAGCTTGTGCCTTTTGGCTGCCATTGACTGCCTTTATGTTTGATCCTCAGTGGCTCTGTGTGTTGTTTGGGCTTTGAGAATTAAAGAAAAATGGCTTTTATTTAATTCTACAAAAGTTATTCAATCTATCATTAATTATGTCAAGTACTGAAAAGAAAAATGTTGATGATACCTGAATGAATATCCAAGAGCTAGTTAAAAGTTTTCTCATATCAAGCAACACTTAAAAGTTAATTTCACTAAAAATAATTTTTAAGAAATTAATTTAAAACTTCATTTGTTTTACTTCTGCTGAAAAAATGTTTTGAATAGTATTTTAAAATTTTGATTACACTGCTAATATCATCAGTTACATAAATTGCTAATTTACATATGTACTCTGATACCTTACAGTGTAAATAGGTTACATTTAAAGTTGCTCAGCAAATAGTTAAATGTTCATAGCTTTTACAAATTGTTAAACTTTTAAACATTTTATTTAGTCACTATAAACCCTATATTGAATAAAATATCTTCTTATGTATAAAGTGCAAATGTACATAATTTTTAAATAGATATACAGTATATCTGTGATATTCAAATTTCATGGGGGGTAGCAATTAGGACAAAAATGTCTAAATAGGCTTCTTGGGGGGTGATAATAAAAAATAGATAAACTGCTCTAGGAGCTTTTCCCACTCCTAGCCAAATGGAGGATATATGATACATTCTAGAATTATTTGGAATTAATGATATACTGTGGGAGTTCTTCCATTGTAGTAGTGGCCTCCAAGCTGACAAAAAACATGAACCAGGGTCTATCCCCATTTCCCCTGGCACTCCCTCTTCCTAGCTCTGGCCACTCCCCAGTTGCCTGGAACTGGACTTGATCTCTTCCTCCCTGCCTCACATGCCTTCAGTCCTTACACTTGGGTAGTGAGAAAAAGTCCATCACTTGCCCTGTCAAAGTCTAAGCCTTGTAGGAAAGGAGAAGAGGTAGGGAGCCCTGCAAACCTAGTGGTCTGCAGAGGGAAGGTAAGTGGGAAGGTCAGAGTTCTTCATGACTATGATTCACCCTTATCTCTATCAAGCACTTTGAACTCAATTTTTATTAGAATCATAGTCCCCAAGTTCCTTGCCACCCCTCACCATCACCCCCCCCACCCATTCCATTTTCAGATGGACATCACCTGGAAGTCTGAGAGGGCCCTGGACGTGGTACCCACCCACTAGAGAGTCCTTCCTAGGTCTAAGCTGCCTCTGGCCTTGTCTACCTCTCCCAGGTACTATCCACCCAGAAGGGACCATGGCCTATGGAATTAATGGAAGAATCTTTGTTTCCAGTGAAGAACAACCTCGGCAGCAAAAGCAGGTCTCAATTCATGACCACAGGCAAGGAACTACCTTGCTCCAGGTGCAGCTTTTTCTTTTTTAGATCCTGTTCCCTAAGCAGCAAACCTTGTTCCTTTACTGCTTACAGAGTCTACAGGAGGGGAAAGGCAGCTGTTACTAGAGCCTCATTGTTTGCAAGACTCTGTCCCAGATAAGGAATCTGGTAATGTGGCAATTAGATGATGAGAGCTTCCTGGAAAGAAAGGTCCAGGGAAATACTCCCCAAAACAGGGCAAAGGTGGATCTCTGATTGCCTGCAGGCCGCATGCCTTAGTGGGCACTAGAGCTGGGAGGACTACACGAAGGGACTTTGGCACTTGCCTCCATCCTCGGTGATTTCACTGTCCAAATGGATAACCCAACCAATACCCCATCTTCCCAGGCCATTGACCCCTCATGTATAGGAACCATCACCTTCTCTCCCGTTTAACCACCTACTCCTTGGACCTTCTCATCACCCAGAGTTATCTCTGCTCTCTTCTTAAATATAATCATCCCATTGTCTGACCATCTGACTAGTGCCCCAGTTTATCCTTCCAGTTCTCTCAACATTCCTTCCCAGACACCTAGAACATGGCACATAGCAGGCACTTAGTATATTCACTTAATGTTCTGCCTTATTCATAGACTTCAGAGACTCCTGTCCACAAACCCCTACACTGTCTCCCAGTCTGTCACACAATCTCCTCATCTTCCTCACCAAGCCTGCCTGGGTCCCACGGTCCATCTCTTCCACCATTCTGTGAACCTACTATATGTCAGACACTGTGGATACAGTAACGAAGATTCAGACTCACACACTCACTGCCCTTGGTCTTGTCCTTATTCCACAACCAAACAACAGAATGAAAACCTTGGAATAAACTAACACTCATCTTGATTCCTACAAGATTACTGAGCACCTTGCCACGGGGAAGGGGTCTCCCAAAAACCACGGGCTCCATGCTCTACTGGGGCCTCTCCACTGCCTAACATCCTTCCACAGTCCCCTCTCCAAGTCCCTTCTGTACAGTCCCTTCCCACAGGTCCTCCCCACCCACCTCCTCAGGGACTGGGCTGCACGAGTCAGCCTTCAACATCTCCCTGTCTTTTGGCTCCTGCCTGCTCAAGTCTCTCTCTCTTTTCCCAAGAAAATCCCTACTTGTTCCCGTATCTCCCTTTAGCTACCTCCCTCTCCCTCCTTCTTGTCTCACCCAAATTTCTCAAAAGGAGAGTCTATACTTGATGTTCAATCTCTATTTTTCTTCTCCAGACTTGCCCACCTCAGGGCTCTTCTTCAAAGTGTGTCCTCTATGCCTATAATCCCCATGACTCTTCACACCACTGCAATCCTGCCTGCTCTATAGGCTAGAGATGGGGCCCAACCTATCCTAGAGAAACATGCTAATTTTGCTCTAATTTTACTCTATTTGACAGTGTCACCTAAAGCTAAGCACAGATTGAGGTGGAAACTTTCCCAATTCATTTTAAAATGTGATACCAAAATGTGACAGCCCACCAAAAAAAGCAATAAACTCAGAAATGGCAAATAGATTTAATGTAGAGTGTCAATTTCAATTGATTGATAGTGGCTGCCTAGAGTGCTGTGTTGAGTAGGTTTCTGAGGATGCACCCTGGCTCGAAGAGAAAGACTGCTGGGATTAGGAATATCTGAAAACACAAGTAAAAGAAAATCAAAAAGTCAATTGATATCCACCAAAAAAGAAGGAATAAAATGCCAAAAGTAGTGTTTTCTCACACTCTCCATGTGGTCCTCCAACCTTGGCCTTCCTATAACCACCCAGCTCCTCATCCCATTCCCCCGAGGCCCGGCTTCCCCCAAGTCTAAATAGATACCTGAAATCTCACTTGTAGGAGAAACCACAGGCACCAGAGCTGCCACTGGTGCTGGCACCAGCTCCACCAAGGCCCGCGAAGAGCCCAAACGTGAGAGTGGCTGTCAGGCTGGTGCTAGCACCAAAGCTGCCACTGGCACTGGCACCAGCGCTGGCACCACCACTCTCCTGGGCTTTGGCTTTAGCTTCAGCTCCCGTCTGGATCCGGGCTTTGGCCCAGGGTCCAATATCAGCTTCGTCCCAGTTGCAGGGCCCAGCAGCATTCTCAGAGCCGAGCCCAATGCCCATCCGAGCTCTAATCTCAGCCCTTGCCTTGGCTTCAGCTGCAGCCTCAGCCGCAGCCTTCATATCTGCTTCCACTGCCTCTCGGTACTGAGCTGCCCATTCCTTGGGATCCTTCTTTTGTACCTGAAACAGGAATAACAACCATCTGAAGGATCATAATCTGAACACTGAGCGCCTACAGGATGCAAATTATAGTAATACAATAAATACTACTAGTAATTATACACCTAATATTCCATCCCTGCTCTGACACTTACTATCTCTGCGACCTTGGACATAACACCTGACAACCTCTCTGAGCCTGAGTTTTCTCATCTGCAGTAAGGCAATGACATGTTAGTTTTAAGGATTAAACTATTCAGATAGAGTGTTTGCACATTAATACAGGCTTCAGAATGTTCATGCATGAGCTGCAGGCTGCTCTGCACACAGCCTACCCTAAACAGTGGCACCCCATGCTCTTGATGTGCCAGGCTTGGACAGCTCTCCAATTACCTTGCAGGCAAACTTGAGGACTTTCATCTTGCTGGTCTCATAGTAAGAGCGCAGGCCCCAGAAGAACTCATACTCAGGCGGATTGCTATTAGGGACTCTGGCATAGTCCAGGTACCTTGAAAAGAGAGGTTCAAAGCCTTTATGTCTGTAAGACCACTCGTGGCCCACTCATGCATTTAGGTGGAAAACTCCCCCACTAAATACTGCAGCTTTTCTTCCTATATTCAGCCCTATCCCACTGGTCCTGCCCAGCAGCCACGTGGAGGTGCAGGGGGCACGTGTAGGGCATTTGTTCATAGGAAGGCCACGAGTTTTGTGCCCCTTGTCACAATAACCCAGGTTCCTGTTGGGTGTGTTGTAAACAGAGGAGCCATTTCTTCAGGCCCCCTGCTCTGAGCACACCTCACCATGGGGCTTGTCCATGGCCTGGCTGAACCCTGGGACAGTCCACCCTAGAAAATGACTGTACAGGAAGAAACAGTCAACCAAGAGCAGTGGACTCCATGCATACTCTCGACCATCTGTATGTGAGCCCACAGGTGTGTGCTGGTACACTTGTATGAGTGCACACATGTTCTCCAAGGACCAAGAATAGGGTGGGCCCTGGCCAGAAAAGTCAGGAGGTCTGGGCTTCAAGTCCAAATGAATCCTTTACCAGCCGGAGCCATGCTCAGGCTTCCACTCTCCGAGCCCTAGGCTCCTCAACTGATACAGGGGATGAGATGACAGCAGCTATTCTGCAGGGTAGTTATGAAAATGAAATGAGATGTACTAGTCAAGACCCCAGCACAGTACGTGGCTGCTTAAAGCTACCATTCTATGGCATTTCTTTATGGAGATTAATTTCTATGAAGCCCTAGCTAGCACAGTAAAAAAGAACCAAGGTATTGGGGCCAGGATCTAAATACAACTCTTCCGTTTGCTACCTGTATAATAACCCTGAGCAAATTACTTCACCTCTCTGAGCTTCAGTTTCCTCATGCGTACAATACTGGTGATGACAATCCCTCCTTTGAAGAATTGTTCCAAAGGCATATGTGAGAGTACAAGTAGGTCAGGAAATGTGTGCTTCTGTTCTCTGCTACTACCTCAGGAATAAACTACCACCTGCATACGCACACATATGCACATGCACGTGCACCACAGCTTTATTACTCAGTTCTAAGACAGGCAAAATGCATGGAACACAGGAACACTAGACACTTACTTCTGCTTCACAAACTCATCAGTAATGAGCTTCTTCACATCCCCAAAAAGCGAATGATGTATCCTGACAGCAGAAAATGATAAAATACATACATACATACATAATTACATACATAGATAAATATAATTGGGGCTGTTGCACTTCCCAGATGTGGGCAGAGACATTTCCAACATGGAAAAGAGGCTTCCAACCTAAGATGGAAGCTCCACAGAAGCCCAAGAGTCAGTGAGACAGACAGCAGAGTTCAGGACCATTTCCCCATCCACCCAGGTCAGAACCCTGGACCCTCTACCCAGTCCAGCAACCCTGCCCACTCCACCAGATCACCAGGCTGATGCAATCCTGGGACCATCTTCTCTTGCCAAAGGACAACACAGACAGCAAGCACTGACAGAGCCCAATCATACCCAGGGCGCAGCCCCAACTTGCGCAGCACCTCCCAGATGACAGCTGCAAGGGGAGGCAAAAGGAAACAGGGATAGAAAATGAACATGTGGAATTCCGACCATGACCCCCCATTCAGCTGCCAGCCCAGCCACTCACCCTCGCTGGACCTATTTCCGTTCATGAAGATGATGCTAAGAAGCACCATGAGGAGACCCAGCTTTGGTGAGTCCTTGGTCCTAGGGGAATAATGGGACAGAGAGAAGGTTTACATCCAGGAGCTATCTGCAAAAAAACACACCAGCCAGCTCACTAGGCTAGCTTCTCCCAGATTCTTCACATATGAGAGAATTCTGCCCAGTCTATGCTTCAAGCTCTATGTGACCCTGGGCAAGGCACTTAGACTCTCCTATTCATAAAATGGGAAAATCACATTCTCCTCTCCCCAGGTTGCTGAGAGGATAGAATTGTACTTGTACTTGTCAACCCAGTACAACCCGGACACCCAGCCAATGTGAGTCCTTTCTTGCTCTCCCAGACCCCTCAGCTCCAAGAGGATTCTACGCACAGCCCCACTGATGCTCCTGGCCTTCAAACATCATGAGCCACTCATACCAGGAAGCCCTCCTGTGAGAACCATTCTACCAAGGCCAACAGGAAGAGATAAGCAATGACAGGTCTGCTTTCCTGGGAAGCTTCGGGAGAAACAAAAAGCCTGACAGTAGGAGTGCCCTGCCCCAGGCTTCTACACCCTACAGTAAATCATAATCAGGTATCACTATTGTGTGCAGGGCTCCAACTACGTGCAGGAGCTGGAATAGGGGTTTTTAGGCTCTGTCTTTCCTGACTTCCTAAGGGGATGTGGGGAGAGGACAGGGATGGAGTAGTACCATGGGCAAAAGCAGAAGCCTCCCTCCCACCCCAGCCCTTTCCCAGCTTACGTTCCCAGTATGCCTGCATCAGTGGGCTCTAAGGTGCTGAGAAGAATGTACAAGTGGTCATTCTTATCAATTTCCTTTAATTGGATCCCAAATACCTGCAGATGTGGAAAACAGCTTGTGAGATCACAGAATTCAGCTTTCTGGGCATCCCACAGCTCCCCCTGTGACTAGGGGTGTGTGTGTGTGTGTGTGAGTGTGTGTGTGTGTGTGTGTGTGTGTGTATGTGTGTGTGTGAGAGAGAAACATCAGTGAGATAATGCCCTTAAATCACTTAGCTGAGTGGCCAGCACACGGCAAACAGGCAACAAATGCATTATTTTTAATCAACATCATCTTTGTGATTAGTGGGAATCTAGGCAGCCAGAGAGTGGGGAATGAAAGGGAGAAAGAACATCTGAAATACATTATAGGACATGTCCAGCAGTGGACAGAAGTCAGGACTAAGCTGGGTGGCTTGGGTCCTAGCTGTGATTTTACCACTGACTTACTGTGTGACCTCAAGCTAGTCTATGCCCCTTGCTAGGCCACTGTCTGCCCATCTGCACAGTGATGGGGCTGGATTAGTCTCTGTGGTACCCCCCAGTAAAGACATGTACACCTTTGTTTGATTCAAGGCTACCCCATTGCACCCATCCCCCAGGTCTGCCCCTTCACCTTCTCCAAGGAATAGCCTGCTCGTTCAATGATTTCAGGGTACACATCAGTGTATTCTTTGATGATGTCCTTCAGCATGTCTGCAAGGGGAGAGTGTTGCGAGCACCTGGGCAGAAGTGAGGCCGGGTGGCCCCCATACCCAAACTAAAGACCCTTCACCAACCCTGCTGTGGGTGGCATAAACACGTTCTAAGCTAATGAACAGAGATACTACTACTGCTAAATTAGAACTTTAGGAGGACATAAGTGGGAGCAGGAGAGCAAGAAATGCCCTCAGCACATGGGGGAGAGGGCAATGGAGAACAGAGCTGGGGGAAGGGAGGGTTAGTAGAACTCTACCTGAGCGTTTGATGGGAATCTTCGTCTGGTCTTTAACCAACAGGTACTTCACCAAATCATTGGCCTGGGAGAGGAGGAAAAGATGGAATGATCAAAACATGCTTGCAGAAGACTTGAGAGGATGGCAGAGAAGAGGGCAGGCAAAGCAGTGAATAACGCTGAGTGGAGAGGACAGGTTTCTTACCCTCCCTTGCAAAAGGGCTACATCCCGAGGTGGTGGTGTTTCAGGCTCTTGGGATGACTGGAGCTTGGCAGCTCTGCGGCGAGCCTTCCCCCTACGGGCCTTAGGTGACCTCAGAGAAAGCAAAGCTCTCCGGGCCCAAGCAGCCAACCGAGTCCTTGATGCCCTGCGGGCCCAAAAGGCTATGGGGC
The DNA here is from genome assembly GCF_039906515.1 of Pseudorca crassidens. Taxonomy (NCBI): domain Eukaryota; kingdom Metazoa; phylum Chordata; class Mammalia; order Artiodactyla; family Delphinidae; genus Pseudorca; species Pseudorca crassidens. The sequence continues at coordinate 86,135,356 of NC_090317.1, forward strand.
CCCTTGAAGCCCTGCGGGCCATTGAGGCCATTAGGGCCTTTGAGATCCTTCGGCCGCCCGTGGTTCCAGAAGCCTGACTCTGATCACTGCTGCCATCCTCTTCCCCATTCAGATGCTTCACCTGCATCAATGGAGAGCAAGCACAACATTGCCAGATGATGCAGATGGTCCTTTTTCCTCATCTTCTCTCTTCCTGAAGTCCCCTCTAATCCCACTTTTGTAGTAACTGCCTGAGTCTTGGATTTGTCTTTCACTGTTTTCCAAGCAGGAGTTTCATCTTCCCACCAGGCCAGGAGCAACACAAGGATGGGGCCTGAGGCTTCTCCTCCTCCTGTGTGCACCACTGGCTCTGCTTATACCATCCTGGACATGTCACTCCACCTCTCTGGGACTCAGCTTCCTTCTCTACAAAACTAGATTACTTTCAGGATTTAATGAGATAACCTGTGTGAATGTGCCTAGCTCAAGGCCTGACATATGGTAGCTACTATGTAAATATAAACTGCATTTCATTCAGATTGCAGCTGTTCGTATTCCTGTCTCATGTGCCCACCAGTCTGTGAGCTTTCTGAAAACAGGAATTATATCACATTTCTCTTAGTGTCCCGCCACAGCCTTGATGAGCTGAGGGAACTTTCTAAAGGTTTATAGAACCATGAACCAACTGAGAGAAACAGAAAGGCAAGGGTCTTACCTTTCGGGCTTTCTTGGCCTTGACCTTGGGCCGAGTATCCTGATTTTCCTGAGCCTGTGCAGCTGCACCCTCAGGCTCAGGTTCATCTGCCAGAGCCTGAGAGGCAGCAGCCTCAGTCTCCAGGGTCTTTGTATTGACCTTTGTATCAGCCCCACAGCTGACCTTTTTGGTCTCAGTAGCAGGCATTGTCACAGCCTGAGGGTCAGTATTCTGCATCTTGGTGTCAGCTGCTGGATTCTTCGTTTCAGCTGCCAGAACCTGGGTATCAGTCAGCTTAGTGGTAGCTGAGGCCTGAGTGGCAGATACCTCCTGAGCCTCTGTGGCCTTTGAGACCTCTGTGGTCTTTGAAACTCCTGCAGCATTTGAGACCTTCATGGCCTTTGAGACCTCTGGTGCCTTTGAGGCCTTCGGTGCCTCTGAGACCTCCAAGTTCTGGGTCACTGTCAATAGGGTCTGCATCTTCAAGCCACGGTCCTCTTCTGAAGCTTCAGCCTGCAAGAGGAAGCAGGGAAGCTCACAGACCTTCTCCCCACCCCCAACTAGGCAAATGGCCCCAAAATTCCAGGGCCTCACTTCTCTGACCTACACTAACTCCTACTTGCAGTGTGCTCTGACCACCTCAGCCCAACAAGGCCTCCCTTTCCTCTGAGCAGAAGAGGGGCGGGCCTACCCTCCCTCCCGCCTTCCTTCCTCCCTCCTTCCTTCCCTCCTCCCTCCCTCTACTTGGGGGAGGGAGGCGGCAACGAAGCAGGTAGGTAGATGAAGAAGGGCTGGGATGGGAGGGGAGGTGCCAAGAGATTTGGGGCAGCAACAGGGGCTGGAGAGCAAATGCAGCTAGGGAGAGGGCAGAAGAAGGGCTTACCTGGAAGTGGGTTGGACCCGTACCACTCTCGCTTGTGTCAGACATGTCTCAAGTTGGCCTGGCAGGAGCTGAGCCTGAAGGAGAGAAGGCCTGGGTTAAGAGGCGAGCTCACTTAACGTCCTCTCTCCCGCTCGGCCTGGAGGCTGATACCCACCTTCCCTAGGGTCCCAATCCCAAACCCTCTCCCCACCCCCCCAAGGCCCTCGTTCTCAAATTCAGTAATCCAGAGCGCCTAGATCTCAATTCTCTGCAGCCGTACCCTCCCCTACTCCAGGAAGATGTGCCAGCGCGGCAGCTCTGAGGACCCCGCCCCTTTTCCCAGTGCACACCCCCCCAGCCGCAAGTCGACAGTGCGCATGCGCATCCGTTGCAGGGCCCATCTCAGCCCCGCCCGCTTTCCCAGCAGAAGCTTTCTTTGATGTCCACCGTGCACATGCGCATTTGGCAGCTGGCTTGTCTCCAAGCTGGCCTTTCACTACACGCCCCTTTCCAGAGATCCATAGTGCGCATGCGTAAATAGAGGCTCAGTCCAGTACTTTTTTCCAACACGCCCCTCTCCAAGTTCGTAGTACCATTCGGTCCCGCCCCCTCCCCAACAAGCCTCTCTCTCAAATTGTCGCAGCGTCTGGGGGTCCAGGCCCCTCCCCTGCTGACATCCAGCCCAAGTCCACTGCACCGTCCGGTCCCGCCCTTTTTCATAATACGCCCCCCTCCAAACAGGGGCCAAGCGCATCTTGGTTCCGCCCCTTCCCTAATACACCCCCCTCCTCAAATCAGTATTGAGCTAGTGATTCCATCTTGGGCCCAGCCAAACAGGGTCCTGTCCCCTCCCTTCCCGGCCGGATGGATCCGGTATGATCCGGTCCTTAGAGCAGGATTTCTCCAGATCCCAGAGGGTGGGCCGACCCCTCCCGGGCTCGGATCCAGAGCTGGGCCCCCCTGCTCACCTCGTCCTTCTACTACTCCTGAGTGCGTCCACTCCCTCTGAGCCCCTCATAAACTCAGACTGCCCTCCCCCCTCCAGGCCGGAAGTGGTCCCGCCCCTTTCCGCCTCCCTAGGGGGCCTCCGTCCCAGCCAGTCTGCCCTTCCCCCCCGCCCGCTCCTCATTCCTTATCCCCCACTCCGTACCACTCCGTATTCCCTCTGCCTTGTTCCCTGCTCCCTATTTCTCCATCGCCGTTCCTATTTACCCCACAGAATTCCGGATTCCCATTCCTTACATCCTCCTTCATGCTACCATTGCACCCCCTCCCCCAGTATTCCTTAACCCTTCTCTACATCCCCTGTTTTCTTCTCTTAATTTCCACTTCCTCTCAGTATTCCCCTTCCCCCTCATATTCTCCATCCACCACTCAACACGCCCGGTTCCCAGTTTTTCTCCCCCTCTTCCTCAACTAGCCTCTGCTCTCCAGTCCATACAGCCTACTACTCTCTCGGTCGTCTTCGTTGCCTACATCCCACTCCGAGTAACCTCTCCCCTAGCTGCAGTGGTGCAGTAAAAATTGACCACCTGCCTGGCTCTGGGTTCGAGGGGACTGGAACCACTGTCTGGAAACCCCAATCTCAACGTCCCTCACCTTGTCCTCTAGCGAGTCCGGAATTCGTCTGCCCTCTCTCAGTCCCTCTCGAAGTCTCAGCCTTCTGGACTAGAGCTGCAGCCAGCCCAGCCCAGCCCAGCCCAGCCCCTTTCCGCAGCCCCCTGCCACCCCCCTTCTCCTTCCTCGGGGGTGGGGCAATGGGGCCCCGCTCAGGGCTGTCTGACGCCGAAGCCCGTGTTTATGCCACTGTACCAGGCTTGGTCTGAAGCCATTCCAAACCAAAACTACCGCCTCAAAGCGATTCATTCATTGAATATGTTTATATATATATATATATATATATATATTGCTTATTGCAAAAGTAACATGTTGTAGTTGTGAAATTTCAAATTATGCAGAAATATGTAACATACCAATGAAAGGCCACCCTTATCTCATGCCCCAGAAATAACCAGTACTAACGTTCTGATATACATTCTTCCAGATTTGTTTCTATTTATATACTAATTATTTGGGTTTTCTCCCCACAAATGGTACACTATACCTACTGTTCTGTGACCAGGGTTTGTTTTATTTTTTCCCAGTTATATATTCTAAACAGCTTTCCATAGTGCACATTTTTCTTAACTGCTCCATAATCTTTTCTCTGTAAATGTCCCATAATGTATTTAACCAGTCCAGGATACATAGACATTTAGATTGTTTTCATTTTTTATTTACTATTACAAGCAGTGCTGACTCCATTTTGATACAAAACTTGTCAACTTTAAAAAGATACACAGAATAACATTTCCACCAGCAATGTCTCTTGCATGTTTATGTGTTGCATATACTACAAATATTTTTCATGTTATTTAGCATAATATTTGCTATACAATAAGGATTAATTATTATGTAGTGAAATGTATCAGGTTTTCCTTTACCATGACTAGATTCTGCTTCATGCTTAGAGATGCTTTCCACACTCCTGTTATAATAATCACTGCTTTTATTCCAAGCAGTTTTATGGTTTTATTATTTACATTTAAATGTTTGATCACTCCAACATTTATTTTGTATAAAGATTAATTATTTTCCAAAAATATAGCCTCATCCCTACACCATGTGCAAATTAATCCATCTTTTCCCCCACTGATTTGAAATGGCACCTTTACCACGTAATAAATTCACATAAGTATCAATAATTGGGTCTATTCAAGAGAACAAAATAAGATGTATAAAAAATTGAAAGTAAACAACATTATCATTAATTACAGAGTATATGAATGCAGACCTGGACAACCTGAGAGCATCAATTAATGTTGTTAGAAACCATAATAAAAGTCAACACAGTGGTCAGTTATAGAATTAATATTCAATATGTTTCCTATATCAAAAGTAATTCAAATGGTTATGTCTTCTGCTTTATGAAGTCACCTTTTCCTCTATTAAGCAAATAAAATATGAATCCCTATGTTCTATGGACAATTCAACATACACATGCACACATACACACATACTTCACAGATATTCATGGTGGGCTTCTGTTCGCCTGACTTTTTCTCTAAATTGTTGCTCCCTCCAAGTTTGTGACATCAGCTCACCACTTTCTTACCTCCTAGGTTCTCTCCCCCCATCTACAGGGCTTTATTTCACACTAGACACAGCCCTTCTTTTCTTCCAGTTCTAGTACCCCAAATTCCCATCCCTTTCAAATCATGGCAAGCCTTGAATGCCAAGATAAAGACTTTGGTCTTGATCCTGATAACACTGAGAGATTATTGAAGGGTTCTAGGCTTGGATGCAACATAGATTTGTGTTCTAGAAAGAACACCACTCTAGCTGCCTAACCCATTAGGAGTATGAATTAGATGTCTTCCTGGAAAAAGGGAGAGTAGTCATCCAGGTAAACAATGATTGTGGTTAGGCCTAGAGTGGTAGCAGTGGAGGTCATGAGAAGTGATTGAATTCAGAAGATATTAAAGAAATAAAAAGCAAGGCTTTATGAATAGTTGGATGTAGGGAAAGGGGTGAGGAGGAGGGAAGTGTCAAAGGCAACTTTTGGGAATCTAATTTGAGAGATCAAATGTGTAGATGGTAACCCCTTTCACTAACATATGGAATACTAACGGCTCTTCCCTGGGCCTGGGAAGAATAAAAACCTTAGAAGAGACGGGGCCCAGGGAAGAGCCCTGGAGGCCAACAGCAACCTCAGCATAGGTGAAGGAAAAGGAGCCCAGGAGAGAGACAGATAAGTAATGACCAAGGAGACAGAGCGAAAAGCAGGAGAAAGTAATGCCACAAAACCAAAGGAAGAGAATATTTCAAAAGGTGGGAGGAGTCAATAGTGTTGAATACTACCCAGAGGTCAAGAAAAGTCCTGAAAAATGTCTAGGGATTGTAGCAGTCAGGTAGTGGTCTGGTCTCTGGTGACCACGGAGGGGATAGTTTCACACTTGTGGCATAGGTCGATAACTGTTTACTCCAGTATACATTCTCCTCTCCTTCCCTATTAATAGAAAATCTGATTTTTACCTGGACACATAGCCTCCTGGAATAAAGGCCATGAGGACAAGGGTCACACCCTAAGGATAGTGGAGGAGTAAACTGAGAAGAATCGGGATCTCTAACAATTTCATAGGACCACCATACAAACTTTGGACTGCCTAACTCTGGATTTCTTTTAGGTGAGATAAATACATGTATGTCTGATTGAAGCCACTGTTTGGGAGTCTATGCCATGCAGAAGTTTTATGACTGCAGTGAGTTGAGATGTGAATTGCAGGTGAGGTATTCCTGACAATGAGCATAAACTACTCTTTCAAGAAATGTCTGACTCTGATTTTGAGACTCTCCCAAAATCTAGCCCTGACTAGTTTTCCAGGCTTTTTCTTGCTATTTTTCTGAGTACTGTGTATATTCCAAACAAACACTTCACTATTACCAGATGTGCCCTGCCTTCTCTTAGGAGCCATTGCTCATACGATTTCTTCCCTATGGAACGCCCTCTGTTATATCTACCCTCTGTTACAACCTCCATCATTTTAAATTCCACAACATTTTAAGTCCTGGTTGTGGCCTTTGGGATCCTGGGATAACTTTAAAAGAATATAGAGTCAGATCCTTAGGAGATATTGGACTCAAGGGACTCAGGCAAAATCTCAGTCCATGTCCATCAGAGAGATATTCCCAGAGACTTTCAAAGCCAAACTTCCCCAGTGCCTCTCAATGCCAAACACCTTCATAGCATAATACCATAATCATTCATCTTATGATCTGGGGATCAGAGGACAGGATGAAACCTTAACAGGAGAGAAAAAAATAAATTCACTTACAATCTTCATCATTTGACTAGAGAGATTTCCTCCCACCTTCTCTCTTTGTAAACTCTTGGAATCTTTTGAACTTCAGCATCTGCCCATAAACTCTGATGAACCTAGGTCACTGTGTCCCAGACCGGTTTCCAGCATTCATAAATCAGCAGGAAAATACCTGAAATCATATAGATTCTACATATTAACTAGGAACAAAGATGAAAAGCTGAGTTATCACCAAGCAGCTCTGTTCAGGTGATAAGGAAAGGCAGGCTAAAGACTGCTTACTGCAGAATGTCAGGGGATGAAACTGCCTAGTACCGGGACATCCAAGATTTCAGACACCTAAAGCTTACATGAGAAGCCCAGAATATCCTCACCACCAGTCCTCTCCTAACACATTTCCCTTCCCCCAAACTATATAAAAATCAGTACCTCTGAATGTTGGAAAATTCTGAAGGCTGGGAGTAAGTGGCAAAGATTTCCTTCCAAGGCTACCTATCACTTCTTTAGTCATCTAAGTTGTACAGCACAGCCTAGCAACCAACTTAATATTGGACATCAGACTTTCCTGTTCTTCACGTTTCCTAAGCCTTTCCCATCACTGGAAAAGCTTCCTAACCAACCCTTCTCCTGGACCCCACTCCCTATCGCTGTTGGGTTCTTTCTGTTCCCAATACTCAGAGAAAGCAGCTCCCCTCCTTTCCATTTCCAGGCTCATGTGCCCTCTCCCTTGAGCTGCTGGTGAATTCTTATTGTTTTCTTCCTTTTATGTACAGGGCAATTTAATTCATTTTGTATCACTCTAAGCCCTGAGAGCTATTCTTTCCATAGCCAAAATGACTACATTTTATTAAACCAAAGGCAAATTTCCCATAGACGAGGAAACCGGCTACCCACTTTTGAACTAACACTCCTTCTCCCCTGCTCTTTGCACATTGAGTCCTTCATCAACACATACCTGTGAGGCAGGTTCGGGCCTCACATGCAGACATTGAGCATCAACTATATATTATGCACCTCTACAGAGGTGGCTCTTTCTCTTGAGGGGCTTACATTTCTACTGTTTGAGCATTAGCCTCCTTTTATGGCGGACAAACTGGGGGTGAGGGAAGTAACTTGCCCATGACAGAGCAACTAATGAATGGCAGAGAGAGGACTTGAACCCAGGCCAGTACGATGCCGAATACCAGAGCCTCCACTACTATGCTCAAGTACTGCCAATGTTTTAAGTCCCATAATATCCTTTCCAACCCTCTTCATAAACATATGCAAGGCACATTACAGTGTGATTTCCCTCCGTGGAGGCAAGTCTAATTGGATATCCACATACCCATTCTGATATTGTCATAAAGTGTCATAGGATATATAACTATTTTGTTGTAAGATCAACATGAAGTTTTTAAGATCTTATTTTTATTAAAGTAATGCACATACATGGCAACAAATCAAACAGTAAGAAGGAGCACATGATAAAAACCAATGGTCCCCTGCCTTGACTCTCCCCATCTCCATCCCACCCCTTCAAAGCAACCTTTTAACAGTTCTTGGGCTTCCCTGGTGGCGCAGTGGCTGGGAATCTGCCTGCCAGTGCAGGGGACGCAGGTTCGAGCCCTGGTCCGGGAGGATCCCACATGCTGCGGAGTGGCTAGGCCCATGCACCACAACTACTGAGCCCACGTGCCGCAACTACTGAAGCCCGTGCGCCTAGAGCCCGTGCTCCACTATGAGAGAAGCCACCACAATGAGAAGCCCACACACTGCAAAGAAGAGTAGCCCCTGCTCTCCGCAACTGGAGAAGGCCCGTGCACAGCAACGAAGACCCAACGCAGCCAAAAATAAAATAAATAAATTTATAAAAAACAAACCAAAAAAAAACCCAGTTCTTGCACTTAGTTCTGCTGGTGGCTCCCTTTACAACTCTAGATAACATGTATATACTTTGTCTCTTGGTTTATAAAATTTAGACAATATCCTGTTGACTCTCAAGTATGACAATGAGGGCTTTGTTTCTGTACACTGCCTCACTTTCTCTCCACTCCCCTGCAATGTTTAACGCTGATATTCCTTTGTTGTTCCTAGTTAACTTTGTAACTTGAAAAAATACATATACTCAAACCTCTATTCCTTATTCCATCCATTTTTGACAGGTAATTTTGACTACCCACTTTTTAGGACAAGGATATTAGAGCCACCACCCTCCCTCTGCCCATTGAACGACCCACATTGTCAGTTTGATCTTTCCTTCACATTGTCTAGGTTATTAACATTTACATTCTGTCCTGCAGCCACAACCAGCTCTTCCCTGCTTTGTCTTCATGTTGACTGTAAAACCTGAAAACCAGTCATGATTTACATTATCATGACTATGTAAATATTTTTCAAAACCCAGCCAAATAGTGAGCCAGGAATACAGTTCCTTCTCTACAAGTCCTATGTCACAATCTTTCGGCCTCTCCAAAGAGAATGTTTCTACTATCAAGGTCAAAGGGAGTCCCTCTTATATTCCATCAGCTTCTTATAATCATGTTATGTTTTATTTTGCTTTGTAGTTAGACCATGATTTTTTCGAACAGGTACACACACACACACACACACACACACACACACACACACACACACGGATTCTCTAATAGCCTTTCTTTATTCCTTGAATTATTTGCCTTTATTGTATTCATTCTTTCAACAAACATTTATTATCTACAATGTGCCAGGCACTGTTCTAGAAGCTGAGGATACAGCAGTGAAACAGATCCTTGTCCCCATGGAGGTGATATTCTAGTGAGGAAGAAAGAGAAAATGATCAGATAAATAAGTAAAATATATAACAAGTTTAAGTGTTATCAGTGCTATAGAGAAAAATAAATCAGGGTAAAAAGGATAGGGAATGCCAGTGAGAGTGGGAGGTTATTGAAGTTTTAAATAGGTTGGTCAGAGAAAGACTCACTGAAAAGGTAGCATGTGAACAAAGACTTGCATGAAGTGAGAGAGCTAGCCAAGTGGATGCCTGGGGAAAGAACATTCCAAATAGAAAGAACAGTCAGTGCAAAGGCCCTAGAGCAGGACTGTGCCTGGCATTGTTTGTCTCGTGCCTGCCATTTTTGAAGAACATAAAAGTCAGTGTTGCTAGACTAGTGGAGGAAGGCAAGGAGGGAAGTAATAGAAAATGAAGTCAGATAGGTAATGGGGGCCTGATCTTATAGGGCCCTGTAAGCCAAGCCACAGTGGAATCCACAGGAGGGTTTTTAGCAGAGGTGGGAGAGTATCTGACTTGGGTTTTAAAAGGATCCCTCTGGCTGTTGTGAAAATATACTGGTGAAGGGGGCAGGGATGACAAATTAGGAAGCTGAAGACCAGTGAGGAGGCTGTTTTAGTAATTGCTTGGGTTGGATCCACTATTACCTGGGTTCACTGTTCTGGGCACCTGTTCTGGAAATCCTTCTTCAACTTTGGAAAATTAACTTCTAACAAGTTTTTGACAAATTGTCCTTTATTTTTTCTGTTCTCTCTGGCTAGGACTCCTGTTATTCAGATGTTGAACCTGCTGGATTAATCTTCATCTCTTAAATTTTCTCTCCTACTTTGTGTTTCTTTGTTTTTTGGCCCTGCATCCTGGGAAATTTCCTCAATTTTATTTCCCAGTCCTTCTGTTGATTTTCTTTTAATTTCAGCAACTTATTTTCCATCCCTAAGGAGTCTTTCTTTTTTCTGATTGTTCCTGTTCTGTGGCATTTACGTCTTGTTTTTTTCATGTTTTACCTTCTTGAAATTTGCTGAGGATATTATCATTTCTTTTCTGAAATTCTCTTTCCTTTCCAAAATTCCCCAATTTCTCTGGGGTCAGTTGTTCTATTTTCTTATTTTAGTCTTTTGCTTTCATGCTGCAGGTTCCCTTAATTTGCCTGAAGACACTTGGTTATCCATCCCAGGTAAGGGAAAAGGACTGGTAGCTGATGTGGGTTTCTCTGTTGTTGTATAAGCAGAGCTGTTTTTTTCTAGCTAGGGCTCTCTCCCATGAGGAAATTCTGACAGGAAACCTCGTGTGGACTTGGGGGAGGTTGCAACTGACAGGCCATGGTCACCAAATACAAGAATGAGGAGGTTTTGTTATGCGATACCAAATGCCATAGGACAAGTCTGAATGTTCCCTACGCAGTTTGTAAAATGTCGTTAGAGATTTTGCCTGAAGGTAAGTGCTGGGGCTGCATGTGCTCTATGTGGATGGAAAGGGCAGAGGGATAGGGGTTCTGACTGATGCTGATGTCCCGTGTGCGCACCTTCAAGTAATTTTCTTTCTCAGCTCCAGTTCTCACTCCTGCCCTCCACAGTTCCTGTAGACACAGTCCAGAGCATCTCTGGGTTCCCACAGGCAGACTGACGCCCATCAACTGAGCATCTCCCCACCCCTCCCCCACCTAGGTCTCCAGAGGGACAGGGAGCTTCCCATACTTTCGAGATCAATCAGGCCTCATCCAGCTCTAGTCCTAGCAGCTAATGTTTACTGAATGCTTACCATGTGCCAAGCATTCTGAAAGTACAAGCTTTTTTAATCTTCATAACAACTTTATGAAATAGGTACTATTATTACTCTCTTTTTATAGGTAAGGAAACTGAGGCTGCAGAGCAATTAATTAAATTTCACAATATTACACTCTCAGTAAGTGGCAGAACTGAGACAAACCCAGATGGTCTGAGTCCAGTAGTTCTACTTTGAACCACTATCTTATTTTCTCAGTCCTACCCTAGCCTATCTTGGCCTCTGAATATTCTGCAGATTGTAAGACTCATATCTGTAAGAGTCAATTTTTATGGGACCCTAAGTAAATCCTTCCTGTCTCAAGGCTAAAATCCATGCCAGAAAGGACCAGGATTGGGGCCTTGCTCCACCAACCCCTCTCTCATATCAGCTACCTTTTTAAGATGATCAGTGCTAAGTGACCTTTCTCTGGCCTCAGTTACTGTGCTCCTGTGGATGTTTATAGGAAAGAAAAACCCCACCCTGGGCCAACACAGCAAACAGACAGACCCAGAACTCTAGTATGTTTAGTTTCCATTCATCTTACAGCTGGATGATGGGAAAAAGGGAGGCATGGAACTGGCCCCTCTCCAGGCAAGATGCCAACCCCAGCTCTTGGACAATCCTGGCTTGTGTGGATTCAATGCCACATTCAGAGTCTTCCCCACCCTTCAGGATAGTCCCTCCCTCCCAAGAGAAGGGATACCTGAAGGCTTAAAAGAGCACGAGTTTGGAGATTGGGCTCAGACCTTCTGGATGTGAACAACAGCCCCGGGCCAGAGGTGGCATCTTGTCTAAATGGAGATGCCTCATCTGTATCAGCTTTTTGCTGACCATTCTCCTGGAACTGACATGCCAGGGACCTTCTGGGACCTCCTCATCAAGCACAAAGGTTAGATCTGGGATGAGGGAACAGAGCCCCAGGATTTGCAAGGAAATTAGCTCCTTGGGGGCAACAGTGGAAGGTTATTTGGTCTGCTTTCTCAGTCCTAGGAAACTAGGGCCAGAGGAAAGAGTTACTATTTTCTGAGCATATGTCAGGTGCTCCACCAGGGATTTTAGAGTTATTATTTCATTTAGTCCTTACAGCATCCCTGTAACCTAAGCTCTACTATTATAGCTAAGTAGATAGCTAAGCTATCTACTGTTATAGAAGAGGAAACTGAGGCTCAGAGATTGACACAGTTAAGAGGTGGCAGAACCAGAATTTGATTCTAGGTCCAGCTGATCCCAAATGCCTTCATTTCCCTCTGCCCCACACTGAGAATGAGCTAGACGTGTGGGTAGATGAAGGGATCATGGCTTCAGGAAAGGTCAGGAAGAAGATCGATATGTTACTTACTGTGCGGCCTCAGGCTCTGGGCCCAGTTAACACATCTGTAAAATATGAACAATAATATTATGTAGCCCATAGAGCCGATGTGAGGATTAAATAAGATCATGGATGCCAAATGCTTATCATGCTTTCAGTGTCTGATTGTACTTATCAGGTGCAATTCTTTTTTTTTTTTTCCCCTCTTTTGGCCCCGCCTTGCAACATGGGAGATCTTAGTTCCCCAACCAGATCAAACCTGTGACCTGTGCAGTGGAAGTGCAGAGTCTTAACCACTGGACATCCAGGGAAGTCCCCAGGTGCAATCCTTTACACTTGAGTTCCTAAAAAGGGAATAGATATAGATATAGTTATAGACACATATATCACAGTGTCTTGCACAGAGTAGAGCTCAATGAATGACAGCCACTCTGTTATATTCTAAAGCCTTGCTACCCAAAGTAAAATTCATAGACCAGCAGCATCAACATCACCTGGGAGTTTGTTACAAAGTCAGAATCTCAGTCCCCACCCCTGACTTGTTAAATCAGAATCTGCATTTTAACAAGATGTCCAGGAAATTCATGTGCACATTAAAGTTGGAGAAGCACTTGTCCAGAAGTCCCTTGATTTGTGATCCTCTGTGAGCCTTTAGGTCTGAGACTTGGTAAAGCTCACTGAAATATTAGGCAGATCCACAAAATGAATGACAGAGGCTGTTTTCCCTCTCTGGGCCTCAGTTTCTCCACTTGTACCTTGAGGCCTGTCCAGGAGTCCTGGGTACTAATACATGTAGGCCAAGGATAGAGTCTACCTAACCCACCTCCCTGTCTTCCCTCAGCTGTTGATGAAAATCTATTCAATGCATTCTACTGTGGTTTCCCGCTACGCCCACACCTTGGTCACCTCTGTCTTGTTCAGTCCGCATGCCAAGGCTCATGAAGTCATCTTTGACCTGGATCTGCCTCGCCTCACCTTTATCTCCAATTTCACCATGTAAGTCTGCTTCCAAACTCACTGTTTTATTCATTCTTTTGTTCATTCTTTCAGCAGAGCATAGTGATAGAGAGCATGCACTCTTGAGTTTGAATTCTGATTCTGCCAGCTATGGGACTCAGGACAAATCATGTCACTTATCAGAGTCTCATTTTACACATCTGTAAAATGGGGATAAAGTTAGAACCCACCAGGCTTCCCTGGTGGTGTAGTGGTTAAGAATCTGCCTGCCAATGCAGGGGACCACGGGTTTAAGCCTTGGTCTGGGAAGATCCCACATACCACGGAGCAGCTAAGTCCGTGCGCCACAACTGCTAAGCCTGCGCTCTGGAGCCCACGAGCCACAACTACTGAAGCCCGCATGCCACAACTACTGAAGCCCGTGCACCTGGAGCCCATGCTCTGCAACAAGGGAGACCACCGCAATGAGGAGCCCGCGCACTGCAATGAAGAGTAGCCCTGCTCGCCGCAACTACAGAAAGCCCGCACCCAGCAACGAAGACACAGTGCAGCCAAAAATAAATAAATAAATAAAATAAAATAAAATAAATTAGAACCCACCTGAAAGGATTAAATGAGCTAATATATGTGAAAATATATGCTAAAATTAGTGGCGGGCAGATAATATTTCCTTGATAATATTTGCTTGATTATTTTTTTAACAAACATTTCCTGATGCTGACTGTGTGACTTACACTGGGCTGGGTATTACGGAAAAAGGAAGATGAATTGCACATGGTCCTGCTCCCAAAGAGTTCACAGTCTAATGGGGGAAATAAAAATGAAAGCAGATAATTTTAATAAAGTATGCTGGGAAGAAAGAGAAGCGTGAATGCGGGATGGTGGGGATGGTGGGAATGGCGAGACCTACCAGGAGACAGTGGTCAGTTCCCCAGCCCCATGCAGAGAAAGCCTCACAAAGATGATACCTAAACTGAGGTTCAAAATATGAGCTGTTCATCGGGCAAGCAGGCTGAGGGCAGGGCTGGAGAATCCAGGCAAAAGGAGCACAGGAATAAATGTTTCCCCATTAGGGGAACTGGAAGGACTTCAGTGTCACCAGAGTGTAGGGCACAAGCAGAGGTAGAGAGTGGTCAAAATTGAGACTGGAGAGGTAAGGAATGACTAGGTGGTAGAAGGCTGCCAATGCCAGACCAAGCACCTGGACCTTACTTGATGGTCTCCAAACCATCTTATGTGTTTGCACACCCATCAGGAAAAAATTGATCATGTACTTCCCAAATATATATTATTTATTAATTTATAAAGTCTATAAATACACTACTGAGCAAATATATTAGGTACATTATGAAGCATATGTAAAAATATACATAGACAATGTAAGAGAAAACCCTATAAGTAGAGTGTTAACATTGTTTTCCCACTCCCTCAGTGTGTGTTGGCGTGTACACACTCCAGCACCCCCAGAGTGTGTGTACTCCACTTTAGAAATAACTGTGGCCCATAATGAGGAGATATGGCAAGGTTTTAAGCAAGGAGTGACAATAGTGAGGTGGGGTGGGCTGGAAAGGCCAGCTGGGAAGCAGGGAGCTCAGTAAGGAGCCTGAGGCAATATCCGCATAAGGGCTGCTGAGGGCTGGAACAGCGTAGTGGGGGTGGGATTTGAGATACCATAAGGAGGGAGAAACAACCTGGTGCATACATGTGGGGAGTAAGTAAAGATAGAAGGTGCCCACCTGATTTCAGCTTGTCTGACCTGGTAGATGACAGTGCCTTCTTTGAGATGGTAAACGTTGAGAGGAGGAGCAGATAAGGAGAACTTGGTGGGGCCTCATTGGCTCATATAATACCTTAGTGTGAATTAGAAAATGGTCCCAACGGGAAGAGTGACTCAGATTTAGCAGATGAATGAGGCCAGCACGTGCAGAGTTTCGGCCTTTGCACAGACCCCCTCACCAGAGGTGGGCTTTGTGCTATAAACAATCTGTAAGCCTCTGTTAACAGCAGCCCTAGAGCCTGAGCTTTGTCATCAGGAACCTCCTGGCCTTGATGGACAGATGGCACTCCCCCGAAGAGAGGAAAGGTTGGAGGAGGTAGGCAGTGTGTCCCTGGCAAGGGAGTTCATGGGAGAGGTGGTGAGGTAGTCAAAGAAAGCTTCCTGGAAACAGGATTTCCATATGGGTAAGACTGGAAGGAACCAGGATCACTGTGTGTGGGTGACCCAGGAAGATCAAAGGCAAAAAAGACAGCATGGGTTTGGAGTATGGGGGCTCACCAGAGAGGTTGCTGGTCAAATGATACAAGAGCTAAGCAGTCAAACAGAATGTGGATTTTTGCTCTAATAGAAAAAACTCCAAAATAATTTTTTTAATTAAGCAAAGCAGGCTGGAGGAAATGTTTTGGGCAGACTCCATGGAAAGTATGCTTGCTGCAGGTAGCACACATAGAGAGGCCCCAGTGTGCTGCTGCCAGACCAGCCCCACCCTACACCCCTACAACCCCCAGGAGACCTTGGGGCAATGCCAGCTCAGCCCACCCCCACATGAGCCCAGCCACAGCAATAGTCTGTTTCAGCTGCCTAGAAACACTTCCCACCTGAGTGGTCTTTTCTGCAGGTTGCATATCCTCCTCAAGTGTTCCTAGAAACTGCTTCTTTGGTCAAATAACTTCATTCTACCCCAACCACCCCCAGTACCTGTGCCTTCCATTTGTTAAAGAGAGACTGTTGTTCCTGCCGCTTGCAGAGTTGCAGTAACGTTCTCTAGGACAAGGAACTATCTATCACTCCTCAAAGACCAGATCTGACCCATCCCCCCCTTCAAGATTTATCTTGGACTCCCATTCTCCATATCTAGTCTTCACTGTCATATGAGCTCATTGAGTCTAGTGTTCAAAACCCTTTATTCTCTAGGCTTATACAACCACTCCAAACTTCTCTCCATAACTCCTTTCCCTACCTCTCTGTTCCAGCCAAATCTAACTACTTGCTGTTCTCTGAAACATGGTCCCTGTGTTTTCCTGCTGTCTGTATTGAATGCCCATTCCACAAATAATTGTTGAGCGCCTACTATGTGCCAGGCAGCATTCCAGGTACTGGGGATACAGTAGCAATTAATACAGAAAAAATCCCTGCCCTCAAGGAGCTTACAGTCCAATGGAGAAGGCAGATAAGGGAAAAATAAACAAGGAAGTATATGTCAGTTTATGGATAAGTGTTACAAAGAAATAGAAAGTAGAGCAAGAGAGATAAAGAGTGAGTGGGAAGGCGCTGTTTAGGAGCGATCAAGGATGTCTCTCTGAGGAAATGACATTTGAACAAAGACCTGAAAGAAGAGAGAGTATAAGATTTGCCAATATCTGGAGGAAGAGTGTTCCAAACAAAGGGAACAGAAATTGTAAAGGCTCTTAAACAGGAGTGTTCTGAAAAAACTCAAGAAACAGCAAGGAGGCCTTGGTGGCTGGAGAATAATAAATAAGGTGAAGAGAAGGAGGGGATGGGGTTAAAGAGGTGACAGGGAGCCATATAGTATAGGACCATGGAGGCCCTGGTGAGGACTTTGGCCTTTACTCTGATTTGAGACAAGAGCCACATAGACTTTTGAGCAAAGAAGGGACATGGTCTGACTTAGGATTTAACAGGATCTAGGATCTGTCTGACTGCTGTGAAGAGAACAGGTAATAAGGAGGCAAGGCTTTAAAGAAGGAGGCCAGTTAGTAGGTTGTTGCATTTATCCAAGCAAGAAATGTTGCTAGTTTGGATTAGGGTAGTAATTGTGGGTGTGGGGAGAAGTAATCAGATTGTGGACATATCTAAAGATAGGGTCAAAATTCCCTGATGGATTAGAAGTGGTGTATGAGAGGAAGAAGGGAGGCAAGCATTACTCTAAGATTTCCAGCCGAACAACTATTTCCTGAGATAAGGAAAACCAAGGGAGGAGCAGATTTGGGAGGTGGAGGAGCTACAAGGAACTCAGTTTGGGATATGTTAAGCTTTAGGTGCCTATTGGAAATGCTAGTGAAATGTCAAGTAAGCGATATATAGGTCTGGAGTTCAGGAGACAGGTCCACACTAGAGATACAGATTTGGGAGGCCTCTGTGTGCAAATGATATTTAAACCCATGGGACTAGATGACCTCACCTAGAGAGTGACTGTAGAAAGAACAGAGGAGAGGAAGGGGAGGTCTAGAGCAGAGTCTAGGAATGTTCCAAAGATTTAGAATCAAGAAGAGAAGGAGCCAACAAAGGAGACTGAGGAGGCATGGCCAGTGATGATCATTTGTCCAAATCTTCCCTAATTTGAACTCCCCCACCACCAAGGCCACCTCCTCTAGGACCTTTTCTGGAAGACTTGGGCAAAAGTGCTTCCTCCCTTCTTTGAACTCCTTTATACCTTATTACCTTCCTTAGAGCAATAGGAAAAACTGGGGTAAAACAAGTTTGAATTAGTATCTCATTGGTCTCTGAGCCCGCTAAGGTCAAGGCCCCTTCCCTAGTCAATCTCAGATGCCTTTGCAGCAATTTGCATTCTGCTTTCACAATTTTTACTGCCTGTGCCACCCACCATATTAGTTACTTAATATAGTTTCTGTAAATAGATACACTTAAGATTACCTAAGTTAGGCTTATCCTAAGTAACAATATCTATGAGCTCATGTGTTCAACATGCTACTTATATTTTTAATACACATTACAGTAAATATATAACAATTGTAATAAAAATGTTCAGTTGTGTCCCACCTAAAATTATTTTATGTGCCAAAACATGGAATTCATTCAACACTTTGGAAAACATAAAGTCCTAACACCAAGTCAACCATATACCAACTGTGTGGTCTCTATTTCCCCACCTGACAAATGGAGATAATGATAACTGCTTCACCTGCTTTTATCTCCCTGGACTCTGCTCTCTTCTCTTCTTCCTTCTCTCACTCTGGCTTCACAGTTCTATTTTGCTCTTTTTCTCTCCCCATCCCTCATCCTCCTCTTCCATCTTCTTTGTATGTCTCTTTCTGTCTATGTCACTGACCATCTCTTTTTTCCTTTCTCTGTTTCTGTCTGTCCTTCCTCTTTCCTGCTCCATCAGGACCATCAACAATAAAGTCTACATTGCAGAAGTCAAAGAGAAGCACCAGGAAAAGAAAATCTATGAGGAAGCCCATCAGCAAGGAAAAAATAGCTGCTCATGTAGGCATCAGGTAAGGCTCCAACCAGTCTGAAACATGACAAGTTCATCTTAGATGTGTGATCAGGGACTTACACATGTTCTCACTTGGCCTCAATCTCTACCTCTGTAATGTGGGGATAATGATCTCTACTTCATAGGATTACATGAAGATGAGGTGAGTTAATGAATAGCAAAACCTATAAGAGAGTAGGTGTTCAATAAATGGGAGTTTACTTCACTACTTCCACTTTCCTCCTGCCAGCAGGATGTGGCTTATTTAAGAACTGGCATCTTCCGGTAAGGTTATGTTCAAGTGAGATTTCTCTAAATCAAATCCTGTTTCCTAACTGAGTTCCATTCTGATGGCAGAAGTGTATTGTCTTCCTTCAATGTTTCCTCTCAGCCTCCAAAAGAGTTTCATCAAGCACGGAAACTTTAGGTTTGGCTACTGCATACTGAGGAATTAATGGCGTATAAACAAGCTTAGTCTAAAGCATGGGGGAGGGGTGGGTGTGAGGGGTTATTTGAAGGGAAAGAGACATTGTGTGTAAATTGAAACCTCTTTTTATAAAATAAATCATTACTCCCTTATTGTTTTATTGTAGATTCAGATTTTCACTAACATAGTTTCCTTATGGGTAAGCTGCCTGTGATAGAATTTCTTAGGCAGAATATTTAAGAGGATGAATGAGTGAGAGAGATAGTTTAACAAGTGGGTGAGTGAATAACTAACTGTGGTTGAGGGACTTAGCTGAAACAGAAGCCTGGCCAGGTCTGCTGGGGCCAGAGAGGGGGTAGCCAGAACTAGGTCATCTAACAGCTCCCCTCCTCCTCACGACATCCCATCTCTCATCCTCCTCCCTTTCAAGACCAGGGACTGAGAATCAGAGAAGTTTCGCATCTTCACCAGCCTGGCAACAGCCACAAAGGTGACTTTTTTCTCGCCTACGAGGAGCTGCTGCAGCGGCACCAGGGCCAGTACCAGCTGGTGGTGAGCCTGAGACCCCAATTGGTGACAAGGCTGAGTGTAGAGGTCACAGTGTCAGAAAAGACAGGCATTGGCTATCTTCACGTACCACCGCTGAGGACCAGCCGCCTGCACACCAACACCCACACAAGTATGTGAGCAGCACTACAGGTCAACCATAAGACTGGCCTTCCCTAAATGGGAAGCTGCCCCTTTTCCCTCTGCTTCCCTCTAATACCACTTCTGCCCTAGGTTCCTTTCCCATTCAAACAAGGAGAAGAGGGCAGGTTTGGAGTTGAAAATATTTCGGTTACAAACTTGCTCTCATCCTTGCAAGCTGTGTGAAACCAGCAAGTCCCACATTTCCCGCAGTGGTGATTTCCCTCCTGAAATTGTAAAAGGGGAGAAGGAGTTGCTGGGTCAGCTCCATGAAATCATATGTTGACATTGCTAAGGGATTCAGAGCCCACACTTGCTTTCCTCTGGAATCACCACTGAGAATGGAAGGGCAATGGGAGGACAGTGTGAAGTGCAGGCTGCCCCAGAGGACATCATCTCAGGCCCTGTATGCCAGAGAGATGTCCTGGCTGCCAGGCTTGCTTCAAACTTCATCTCAAGGTGTTTGTTTTTCCATCTCAAGGTGTTTGAAGGCCACACTGGCTACGGCCAGCAGAATCGCTATGTGAGCTGTCAGAATACAGATTCCTGGACCCCACCCTCCTGGAGTCTGCTTCAGTAGGTTGGGGAGGGGCCCAGGAACCTATCTTTTTAACCCATTTGCAAGTGAACTTGATGTCCAGTCAGATTGGAGAACCACTGGTCCGGCCTAGACGCCTCCGCTGAGGGACAAGTGGACAGGCACAGAGAAATCACCCATGTCATGTGGCCACTCTCGCTAAACTGTTTAGCTTCGGATGTCCTACCTACTTGGATCCTGCTGACCCAGAGAGACAGTATGGAATACAGACAAGAGAGAGACAGACACAGACCTGGGTTCAAATCCCAGGTTTGACCTTCTCCAAAGGTGGGGCAGCAGGCAAATCACTCACTGGCTCTGCTTCACTTTTCCCGTCTGTACGATGGGGACGTGCAATCGATGGCCCAGGACCACTGTGAGAATTTGAGAAAATTCCTCTCTGCAAATCACTGGTACAGAGTAATGAAGACCTGATGATAATTGTAATCATTAGCATTATCGAGCACTTACTAAGATCCAAGTATGGTTCCAAATGCTTTACATAAATGATCTCACTGAATTCGCACAAACACTGTCTATGAAAGAGGAGCTATTATCCTTCCCGTGCTACAGATGAGGAGCCTGAGGCTTAGAGAGTGTGAATAACTTGTCCAGGGGCCCACAGGCAGCATCTGAGTCCTTGGAGCTTGCACGCTTAAACCCTAAGCTATAAATGGCAGCTCCCTCCCCCCTTCTCCTTAAAGGTTAAAACGGAGGGGAGAGCCAATCCTGTGGGGATAAAACAGAACAAAGACCTCTGAAAGGAAGGAAGCCAAGGGAATGTATGTAAGCAGACGCCTCAGAGAGTATGGGGGCTCAGTTTGCCCCTAAGCTTCCTGACAGCTGTAGCAGGAAAGGGGGGTGGGGAGCAGAATTCCCTAGTTTCCATTTTCTGGAAAAAAGGAGGCACAGAGGCATGTCTAAATGGACATTTGTCTTGGGCTGAAATTCCAGAGGAGTTGATCTTGTGGCCAGCTCAGCAAACATCCGGGACCAGAAGTTCATCTGTGATTTCATGAGGCGCTAAAAGTCTTATTCACACACGTGATTCTGAGAGTCAAGGAGCCAGAGGGGGAAGAAAACACATGAAATTCTATCTAGAAGAGAACGTTGCTGGGCTGCAGTTTCCCACAGCAGTAAGGGGCATGGGAGGAGACCGAGGCCCTGACTGTGTATCTGTCTCTCTCCACAACACACACGACACGGTCTCTCCGGGAGGAGATCCAGGCTCCTGGGGACATGACACTCCTCCAGAGACTGGGCTCCCTGGATGGATGGCAAATGAGCCAGGATGAAGTTGTGAGTGAGGGCCAGGCTGCCAGAGCCTGGGAGCTGAGTGGGGGCTGGGTCTGTCAGGCTGGGCCCGTGGAAGAGGCAGAGTAGGGGGAGCTGGTTGTAGGATTGGGAGAGGAATGTAGCATTTGGGCAGGTGGAGGGGCGTTGCAGGCAAAAGGAACAGCAGGTGGTGCAGGGCTTACTTCTCACCCTCCCCAGATATTGCCTCTTTTGATGTCCCTTTACCTGACTTTCTGCCTGGTGAGCTCTCCATCCCACCTAACCCCTCCCCACCCATGCAGGTGAGGCTGACTCGCCCCCATCCACCAGGATTGAGAGGGGAGAGACCAGTGTCCGAATTACCTTCTGCGCGACACTGCAAGATCAGTCTGCCTTCTCCAGTTCAGGCATCAGGGCCGACTTCGTGGTCCAGTATGATGTAGTCATGGAGGACATCGTTGGAGACGTGCAGGTGAGAGGGCCAGGAGAATGGAAAGAGCGTGGGCTCTGGAGTCAGACAGACCTGGGAAACAAGGCGCTGGCCTCCACAAGGTGCACGTTTGTTTCTCCCTAGGGATCAGTGAGGACTAGTGAACACGGATAGGACGGTGTGTAGCGACACATGACTTCACACCTGGTGAGGCACATGTGTCCCCCAAAGGGTTGGACACCCGGAACTGTATAAACTGAATCAAGATCCAGGTGAATCCATTCCTAACTGAAGCAAGTCATAGCCCACTCTTAACCAGACCTTTCGGAAAGGCAACCATTGGCCAGCGATTAGTCTCTCACACTTTCTGCAGCTCTGATACTCTCATGTTCTCTTGGGCTTTCTGGATGTCTCTAAGTTTTAAAAATTCTTTTTGCCTCACTTGAGCCATTTGCCTAAACAGGGAACCCTTAAATTCTGAGCTCACACACTCACGAAGAATGTGCAGAGGTCCCACGCTCTACCAGAGGGGTAGAGGCTGATCCGGGACCCTTGGCTTCACAACAACAATTGCATGGCAGCCTGAGAGGTCTGGTCCCAGCCTGCTTCTCCCACCACACCTCTCACTGCCTCCAGCACACAAACCATCCTCCAGCTGCCCCACACCACGCCACACCACACACCAATGTCCCAAAGCACCTGAACCTGCCAGTCATCTGTGCCTGAGTATGTGCTCATACTGTCTGCCGCCCTGGGAATGTCTTCTCCCTCCTTTTTCCACTGGTGAGTGTCCTCCTCATCCCTGAAAACCTTGCTTCAGTGCCACCTCCATGATGACCCCACCCCACTTACAATTCCTCTCTCTGCTCTGGGCTAGTATAGTGCTTTGGTTACACCTCTCCTCATGCACTTACTTATTCATTCATTCATTCATATGTGGACTCACCTCCATCAAGCTGGAAACATCTCTAGCCCAGTCCTGCCCTCAGTGACTCTGGGAAGTCAGGAATGAGTTGGACACAGTCCCTAATCTCCCTTTGGAAATGTCCCATCCTGAGGTAACTCGATACATAGAGCCAGAGCAGTCATAAAAGGTTCTAAGGGCTGTGTATAAATATGTAATGGGTTACGTATGGATACCACTGAGGAGGGTTTCACGAGAGCCTTCCTGAACGAGTTGGCCTTTAAGTTAGCATAGGAAAACTGAATAGACTTTACCTCCACCTGGGCCGATAGGATGAAGGGGAGGGCATGCAGAGAGAAGGGAATCGCATATGCAGAGGCACAGAGGTATAACAGAGGCCTGTTGTGTAAGGGGAATAGAAGCAATTCACCCTCTCAGGAGCTGAGGGTATCATGCCAGTAGGTGGCAGCAGGGCCTTAACCTGGTGTTCTGGTGTGTGTGTGTGTGTGTGTGTGTGTGTGTGTGTGTGTGTGTATGTGTGTGAGTGAGTGCACACGCGCGCGTGCACGTGTGAACTGAGACATTTGTCTGCTTGTTCATTCTTTACCTCTCCCATCATTGCCTGGAGTAAAGATACAGATAGAACAGACGGAACTAGGCATTAAATAGTACGACTGATACCCCCATCCACTGTGTGCTATGATTCCTGCATCCCCCAACCAAGAACCCCTCAATTCACCTCCCATTTTACTTGAGTATGCCTGCCTTTCAAAGCCCAACACATTTACTCCATGGGCACCTAATCCGTTATGCCCACTGCTGGCTGATGTCAGGAACCCTGAAGTGAATCACACACAGATCTTATTCACTGTCTCCAGGTGAAACAGAGAGACACGAGAATGACACAAGATGAGAAGTGCTTTATCAATGACAACATAAGTATGATGGAAGCCATCATGAGGGGTGAGGAGGTCAGGGAGCCTGACCTGGGTCTTAAAGAATTCAAAGAAGTGTGCCAAGTTGGGAAGGGGGGCTCTCAGAAGGCAAAGGCAGTCTAGTAAACTGAGGGCTGCATGATACAAAGAATAGAGGCTGGAAATATCCAGGGGTGTGTAGGGAACTACAAGTGGATTGGAGTTCCTGGAGTTTTGATTTGAGGCCCAAGAAATGCTAAGAGGTGAGACTGAAGGCCATGAGTGCTGCAGGGGCTTGATAAGGAACATAAAATTTATGTTGAACATGCCCAGGGAGCCCTGAGAGGGAATGATGCTATGAGGTTTGTGTTTAGAAAGACCAGACCTTGCAGCTGCTGCAACGATGCATGGACGGGAGGGGCCCCAGGAGAAGCAGGGAAACCAGAGGGAAAGGAGCCCTAAATTTGGACTTCATTAGTTTGGGATGGCGAGGCGGGTTGGGCCTGAGACATATCCAGCAGATCAAACCAGCATGAATTTGTGGCTGGTTGGATGTGAGGAGTGAGGGACACAGGAGGATTCAGGGGTGACACTCAGGTTTGTATCTGGAGTGACCATGTGGATGATGGTGCCTCTAAATGACAAAGACACGCAAGGCTGAGATGGGAGGAAGGTAATGAATTTGTTGTTTGGGCAACATACATTGGAGGCTTCAGCCATCCAAGGGAACAGGTCCAATGGTGAGTGTGTATGAAGCTGTGGAGGGGGAAGAGTGAAGAGCATCGGACTGGGGAAAGAGTTGTGGGGTCAGCAGTGGAAATTCAGGGGTTGAATCCAAGAGAGCTAGGGAGGTGACCCAGGCCAAATGTATAGAGCCAGAAGAGCAGACCCAGGATGGCAGTTGCTAAGGTAGAGCTTCCCAGTCTAGGAGCTATTGATCTCCACAGCCCTTGGGGTATCTGGCCCCACGGAGCTGCCATCAGCCTATTCAGGGCTGTAAATCCCCACCACTTCCCTCCATTGTGCTACACAAACGTAATCATTCTCTTTGCACGCCATGACAGACAAATATTAGGCAACACTGTTTAAGGGACAGTGGGGAAATGGAGCTGAAGAAAGAGACTGAATCCGATGGACCTGAGAGCTGGTAGGAGAATAAGGAGTGTTCATCCTCTCTGGATCCCAGGGGAAAAGATTCTTCTGAGGAGCAGAAGTGATTGTCAATTGTGAAATATATCAGGGAGGTGCAGTCTGGTGAGAACTGAAATACACCCACTGAGTTTTCCAACCAACTGGTCGTTGCTACCTTTGGTGAGAGATGGATCAGCGGTGGGGGTGGGAGCCAGGCTGCAGTGGGCAGAGGAGTAAACCGGAGGTGAGAAGACCATTGCAGCTGCCGAGTTCATTACCTTGGCATGCTACCGGGAAGAAAGGAGCTGATTTGAAGTTTGGGTGGGATTGGGATGAATGGAGGTTGTCTTAGTGGATGGAAAAGACACCAACATTTTTAAACTCTAAAGAAGACCCAGTCGGGTGCATGGGCTGGGTTGGAGAGTAGGAGTCTGGCTGGTGGAGGAGGTACTGGAGGCTGGGCATGCATGGGGTCAGGGAAGGATTGTTTTGTCTTTCAGTAGAGGGAGGAGGCATATAGGTGTGTGGACCCTGCGCAAGGGTGGGGTGGGCAGTCCAAGGGACATGGCCTGGTGCCCTTAATTTTTTCATGAAGAGGGAGGGGAGGCATTTCCTGAGAATGGGGTGGCATGACAGTTGAAGGGAGTGTGAGAGGTTGGTGACCTGGGTCATGCCTCTGGTTTACATAATAGGATGTGAGGTGTGGGGTCACTGGTGAGCCTGGGACCATGGAGAGGTAGGAATGTGATTTTCCCAGAAGTCTCACCTACCCAGGTATGGGGAGAACACAGAAGGGCAGCTGGACTCTGCCTGTGGCTTGGGCAGTTGCAGGATGGTTGACCCAGGGCTCGGGGAACTGCTGTAGAGTGCCAGGAAAAAGTGCAGACAAAGCCTACGCTTGTGCTTGTGAATTAATTCAAAGGCTGGGGTGGAGGGGAAGAGCAAGATGTCCTCCCATCTCCTTCCTGCTCTCCACCACCCCCCTCCCGCCCTCCAAGATGGGAGGAGATAGTGTGTCCAGCTTTGTGACCGGAGAATGCCTGAAGGGCTGAGAGGAGAATAAGCTGGTTATCCCAGGACAGAGCTTGCTTCAGGCTCCTGGGCAGCTCAGACCCTCAGCAAGCCTATACTTCCTTAGGCTGAGCTGCCACTGGTCCTGGGGGCCCTTCCAGCTTCCCCCTCCCCTTCCCTCAACTGTCCCAGGCCCCAGGCTCTGCAGAAGGAGAGATGGAGTGGGGGAAGGGGGTCAGCAGCCAATCATATCCCTGATAGCCCAAGGCATCTGCACCTGGTCTAACCAATCCCCTCTGAACAAATAGCTCACTCAGCCTCTGCTCCCTCCTCCCCTCCCTGCTCTGCCCAGCAACAGCAGAAAGGAGGTTTAAGGAGGAGAGGGAGGCCCTGCAAACTCCCAGCCCCTGGCAGCAATGGAGCCGGGCCCCAGGCTCACTCTATAGAGGGAGGTTAAAACAACACTCTCAGTTCCTGGAGCCCAGGCAAAACGTCCCTAGGGGCCCTCAAGACTATGCAAGCCCAGCTCTCACAGACAGGAACTCACATATTACAGAGATCCTGATCCCTGGAGCCTTGGGCCACAAGCCAGTCTCATTTTCTCCACAGCTCAGGGGCAGGCCCTGGGCTGGCAGCCTGACCAGCAGAGATACACTTCTGGTGGAGGAGATGGACATTGAGCAAACAATCCCACAAATGCCTATTTAATAGCAACAGTGATAAGGCCTAGGAAGGAAAAGAGCAGGGTTTTATGCAGCAAAATAAGAGGGGACTTGATTTAGACTGGCTTTCACAGTTTTTGTTGATTCCACTTCTTTTTCTCCAGATTTGCGATGGCTATTTTGTTCATTACTTTGCACCCAGAAGCCTTCCACCTGTTAAGAAAAACGTGGTGTTTGTTATTGACGCGAGCGGCTCCGTGTTTGGTACCAAAATGAAGCAGGTAACAAGGACCCTGGGGATCGTTCATTGCTCTTGATTTAGAAAGCTCAGAAAGCAGAGAGTGCTGGTACAGTGGTTCCCTGAGACAAGACACCCTGCCATCCCATCACCTTTGGACCTTATAGGCCTAGGCCTACCTTAGAGTCTTGGTACCTTACATATCAGGAGCCACGTAGACATGGAGCCACAGAATCATAGGAACACTGAAACATAGGACTGTGGGGCCTGAATCCATCAAGAGCCTCAACCACAAACCTCCAGGTCTCATAAGGCCCAGAGTCATAGAGACTTTGGGCTAGAGTACTCTGGCATCATAAAGCATGAGTCAAAACATTAAAACTGTAGTCATTTTAGATTCAGAACTGTCAAGGGGCCACAGCTTTGTTTTGTTTTGTTTTGTTTGACTATATAGCCAGAAGAATACAGTGCACTGGCCTTATAGGGCTTAGAAGCCATAGAGTCCTGGGTCCATCTAGGCTTCAGTCTTGTACCTCACCTACCATAGCACCCTTGAAACAGAATCCTGGAGCCATAGGCCAAAGAGATTTTGACTTTAGAGCCTGAATCCATGAAGTTCTGGAAGCAGCGTTTCAAACCATTGTACTCTAGGGTTCTAGAAATATACAGTTCTAGTGTCTTGGGACAGTGTAACCTTTTTACCTTGACATTTTGAACCACAGAGCCCATCCGACCTAAGGCTAACTGACTTGTGTTTTATGAGAATATAACCAAACTGGGAGAAGGGAAGTATTGAAAACTGTCTCCTCTAGCCTTTAATGTATGGGAAGGGATATACCCAACTCCAAACCTTTTTAGTCTTCCCATTTCATCTAAGGCAGGATAAAAGCTGAAAGAACTTGTGATGAGCATATTCCAGGGGCTAGGTGCCCTAAAAGACTGAGACCTAATCCTAGAACTATAGAATGTTTCCCCTCCCCCCATGCATGACCACCATATCAGCTGGGTCCCTGTGTAAAAGCAGGAGGTTACAGTTGAAAGAACTGGAAGCCTGTACTCTATTTATGAAAGAGTCTCTAGGGAAATCCAAGACAACATAGGAAACAAAAACAAGGACTCTAGAAACAATTTTAGCCTCTGACACCCACAACTGCAGCAACCAACAAACACAACCTAACTCCTAACAAGATAAACATAAAACCTCACACTAAAGGTCTATTTACTTCATTTCCTTTTACCTCATACCTCATGTCTGGCTTTCAACAAAAATATACAAAGAGTGCTAAAAGGAAAAACACAATCTGAAGAAATGAATCAAGCATCAGAACCAAACTGATATGGCAGAGCTTAGAAATTATCAGACCAGGAATTTAAAATAAGTATGACTAATATGCTAATGGTTCTAATGGGAAGAGTGGGCAACATACAAGAACAGATGGCAAATTTAAGCAGAGATGGATATCCTAAGAAAATTAAAAAGAATACTAGAAATATAAAACACTGTAACAGGAATGAAAAATGCCTTTGGTGGGATCATTAGGAAACTGAACATGGCCAAAGAAAGAATCAATGAACTTGAAGATATGACAATAGAAACTTCCCAAACTGAAAAGCAAAGAGAAAAAAGAATGAAAAATATATATATATGGAATCTAAAAAAAAAAAAAATGGTTCTGAAGAACCTAGGGGCAGGACAGGAATAAAGACACAGATGTAGAGAATAGACTTGAGGACACGGGGAGGGGGAAGGGTAAGCTGGGATGAAGTGAGAGAGTGGCATGGACTTATATATACTACCAAATGTAAAATATATAGCTAGTGGGAAGCAGCCGCATAGCACAGGGAGATCAGCTCAGTGCTTTGTGACCACCTAGAGGAGTGGGATAGGGAGGGTGGAAGGGAGACGCAAGAGGGAGGAGATATGGGGATATATGTATAGCTGATTCACTTTGTTGTAGAGCAGAAACTAACACATCATTGTAAAACAATTATACTCCAATGAAGATGTTAAAAAAAAAACAAAGACAAAATATCCAAGAACTGTGTACATGTACAAAAGTGTAACATGTGTAATGGGAATACCATAAGGAAAAGAAAGAAAGTAACAGAAGAAATATTTGGAGGAATAACAGATACAAATTTTCCAAAATAAATTACATCCATCAAACCACAGGTCCAGGAAGCTCAGAGAACACTAAGCAGGATAAATACCAAGAAATGTGCATGTACGCATATCCTATTCGACCTGCAGAAAATTAAAGACAAAGAGAAAATCCTGTAAAAGCCCACAGAAAATAATATCTTACTTATAGAGGAACAAGAATAAGAATTACATTGAATTTCTCTTGAGAAACCATGCAAGGAAAAGGAGAGTGTAGTGAAACATTCAAAGTGTTGAAGGAAAAAACCACTCACTTTGAATTCTGTATGCAGCAAAATTGTCCTTCCAAAGTGAAAAATAAAGACTTTATCAGCCAAACAAATATTGAGAGAATTGTCACCAGTAGACCTGTCTTGCACAGCTAAATGTTAAAAGAAGTTCTCCATAGAGAATGAAAACGGGATAGCTCAGATACTTGGATCTACATAAAGAAAGGAAGATTGTTAGAGAAGGAATAAATAAAAGTAAAATAATATATTTTATTTTTTAACTAATTGATCTAACAGATAACGATTTGTTCAAAATAATAATAGCAACAATGTATTCAGTGAATATAGTTTACTGATAAGTGAAATTAATGACAGCAATGTTATAAAGGACAAGATAGAGGAATTGGACTACTCTGTCACAAGGTATTTGAACTATTCATGAAGCTGTATAGTGTTATTTGAATGTGGACTGTAATTAGTTGTAAAGGCATGTTGCAAACTCCAGGGCAACCACTAAGAAATTTTCTTAACATAATGGATATGCTAAGAGACGAGAGACAATGGGGTCATATAAAACACTCGACTGAAACCAGAGAAGGCAGGAAAAGAGTAGGAGACAAAGAAAAAAAAGGGAAACAAAGAGAAAACAGTTTAAAATATAGCAAATATTAATCTACTTATATCAGTAATCACCTTAATGATGACTTGTCTAAATACACCAATTAAAAGACAGAAGCTTCCATATAATGTTTATGTATAGCTGGTTCACTTTGTTATAGAGCAGAAACTGACACACCATTGTAAAGCAGTTATACTCCAATAAAGATGTTAAAAAAAAAAACAGTACGGCTGACTTAAAAATTGCTTCAAAATTTAAAAGACTAGATCTCATGTTAAGTGTTCTTACCATAACAAAATTTTAAAAATTAAAAAAAAAAAGACGGAAGCTGTCAGTGTCAAAACAAAACAAAAACAAAAACCAACTATGTTTTCTACAAGAAGCCCATTTTAAATATAAAGACACAGATAGATAAAAGTAATGGGATGCAAAGAACATATACCATGCTAACACTAATCAAAAGAAAGCTGGAACAGCTATATTAATTTCAGACCAAGTACACTTCAGAGCAAGTAAATTGTCAGGGATTAAAAGGTGCATTATATTATGGTAAAAGGGTCAATTCTCCAAGAAGACATAATAATCCTTAATGTGTATGCACCTAACATTAGAGTGTCAAAATACATGAGGCAAAAGTTGATAGAACTGCAAGGATAAATGGACAAATCCACTATTATAGTTGGAGACTTCAACTTCCCTATATCAGAAATGGACATATCCAGCAGGCAGAAAATCCATAAGGACATTGTTGAACTGAACAACACCATCATTTAATTGAATCTAACTGACATCTACACAACGCTTCATCCAACAACAGCACAATACACATTTGCCCCAAGCTCATGTGGAACATTTGCCAAGACAGACTACATTGTGGGCCATAAAACACACCTTAACAAATTTAAAATAATATAAATCATACAAAGTATGTTCTCAGACTAAATGGAATAAAACTACAAATCAGCAACAGAAAGATAGCTGGAAAATCTCAAAGTAATAGGAGATTAAACAACATACTTTTAAAAACGTAATCTGTCCCTGGATAACAGGAGATTCTCAGGGAAGCCATCCTTTATGTGTCAGCCCTCTCAATGGAAGCAGGAATATGGTGCTCAGCTCCTTTTTTCTTTTTAAATATTTATTTATTTATTTGGCTGCTCCAGGTCTTAGTTGCAGCTTGTGGAATCTTCTTTGTGGCATGTGGGATCTTTTCATTTGCAGCATGTGGGATCTTTTTTTCTTTCTTTCTTTTTTTAGTTGCAGCATGCAGGATCTTCGTTGCCACGTGAGAACTCTTAGTTGTGGCATGTGGGATCTAGTTCCCTGACCAGGGATTGAACCAGGGCCCCCTACATTGGGAGTGTGGAGTCTTAGCCACTGGACCACCAGGGAAGTCCCCGGTGCTCAGCTCCTGATCCCAGAATGTGTGACTTATCCCCTGAGTTCATCTTATGGCAGGAAATATTCTGATTCCCTTAAAAGCATTCAAGGCATCTTCTATCAGTTTAAGATGTAGAGAAAGGCAAGCCACAAATGTCCTTCCTGTGGTTTCTAGAATCCACACCTCTATAAAAGGTTGAAGGTGTATATTATGCTTAAAATCACTGGATTTACCACCTCCAAAATACAGATTTGAGTCCCTGGTCTATCAATGACTAGCTGTGTGACCTTGAGCTAGCCACTCCACTCTCTGAGCCTTAATGTCATCTCTTGTAAAATGAGGATAATATTAGTACCTTCTTCATTGTGTTGCTGTGAAGATGAAATGAGCTGATGCATCTAAAATTGCACTGCCAGGAGCATAGCAATTATCCTATAAATGGTACCCTAATACTGGAACCTACATATTGTATTCCCTGAGCGTAGCCCTATACTAAATATTGTCATGGAGAAGGGAGCCAAGAGGAAGTAGCAATCTAAGCCCTGTTCTCAGAGGACTCAAGATCTGTATGGAGAATGAAAATATTCCACGTAAGATAGTCAGCAAATAGTGTGGGACAGGGAATATCTGGGTGTGAAGGGCATGGATCAGACTAGGCAATCAAGGAAGGGCTGCCCAGAGAAAGAGCAACTGAAGGAACTATGAAGGTATGAATAAGTAAAGGACAAAGTTGTGGAGACGAAATAGAATCTAGGTTATCTGGAGGCTGGTGAGAAGACCAGCCTGGAAGAAACAGAAATTGAGGTAGAAGAACAGATTAGAGAGAACAGAGAACCAAAGCATGCAAAGTCATTGAAAGGTAGCTATAAATACCTGGAGTCGTAAAGCTCTTAAACTTTAGGGCCCTCGAATCATTGAATCCTTGATCATGGGCTCAGAAACCATAGAACTCATGAATCCTAGCTCTCTGAAAGCATAGAACTTGAACCTTCTCGATCACCACTGTCCAGTAGAACTTTTTTGATGATAGAAATGTTCTAAACAGTGTCCAGTACAGTAGCTGCTGGCAACATGAGGTTATTGAACCCTTGAAACGTGGCTACTGCAAATGAAGAAACAGAATTTTAACTTTTTCTTTAATTGTAACTAACTTACATTTACATTTAAATAACTACATGTGGCTAGCAGTTACCATTGGACAGTACAGTTCTAGGCTTTGATCCATTAGAGCCTATAGAGCATTTTGGCCTAAGAATCCTAGACTTAAAGTGCTGGAGTCAGAGAACATTAAAACCATACAACACTTAGTACCTTGTATAGAAAGAGCCTTTCAGTCTTGAACAAGACCTCAAGTCTTGGTCCATCTCCTTCACATCATCTATATCCCACAGATTAAAAAGGCCATGAGTGTGATCCTTGGTAACCTGCCGGTCAGCGACTACTTCAACATCATCTCCTTTTCTGACACAGTTAGTGTCTGGAAAGCCAGAGGCTCCATCCAGGCCACCATCCAGAATGTCCCCAGTGCCAAGGACTACCTGGGGCACGTGGAAGCTGCTGGCTGTGTTAGACCTACCCACCCAAATTGGCAGGCTGTGGTTACATGGGAAATTCTTGAAACCCTCCCTTCACGCACCCATCCACTTCACCTCTCATAATGTCTGAAATATCACTGTTACATTTTACACAAATATGTCCCTTTGTCCTTCTGTGTTTCTTTGCCTAGTGGAAAGAGCATAGCTAAATCTCCATGTATTTTAGGACACATTCCTCTTTGGGGCTGAATTTCCTCCTCTTTAAAGCACATACTCAAAAGAATTTGCTGAAACTTTTGTGTTTTTTTTATCAATAATCTAGATATTTATTTCTAAGTATTTGAGCAAGCTGCTGCCCTGATTTTGGCTTCTGATCAATCCTCTCTCAGACGATTACTGAAGTCTCCCCCACCCACCACCTCCTGACAACTCAGCCCTTTTTCCCCTGTAGCATGGAGGTGGAGATGCTATCCTTGGGGATCTGCCAATCTGACTAGAGAATGAGACATCCCCCCAGGAAACAGTCAGAGCAGTCTGAGACAGGGAGTGATAAAAACCAAGGACATGTGGGCCCCACTGTCAGATCTCAGGGAGCCTGTGTGGGGGTGGGGATTTGGGAAGGATGAGCAGCGGAAACAGTGTGAGCAAAGATAAGGAGATATGACTCTGCCTGGGAGGTTGGTGAGGTACCCAGTGTGTCCAATGCGGGTAGAAGTTACTAGAAAAAATGGTCTCACAGTCTGCTCTCCAATTAGGGACTGACATCAATGCAGCTCTGCTGGCAGCTACTTCAGTGCTGAACCATAGAAACCAGGAGCCTGGGAGGGGCCACAGTGTGGGGAGGATCCCTCTCATTATCTTCCTGACAGATGGGGAGCCCATGGCTGGAGTGACAACTCCCAGTGTGATCCTCTCCAACATCCGTCAGGCACTGGACAACAGAGTGTCCCAAGGTCAGCTTGGCCTTTGGGGATGATGCTGACTTCCCACTGCTGCGTCGCTTGTCCCTGGAGAACCAAGGAGCAGCCTGACCCATATGTGAGGACACCAACACAGCCCTACAGCTGGAGGGCCTCTGTGAAGAGATCTCCATGCCTCTGCTGGTAGATGTGCATCTGGACTACCTAGGTGGCTTGATTGGGGCCTCACCTTGGGCCTTTTTCCCCAACTACTTTGGTGGTTCGGAGCTGGTGGTGGCAGGCCAAGTGCAACCAGGAGAGCAGGAACTAGACATCTACCTGGCAACCCGTGGCCCCAGGGGTCGGCTTCTCGGGGCCTGCCACAGTGAGGTGGCCACCAACAGCAGCCAGAATGTCTTTGGTTGCCCAGGGGAGCCAGCCCCCAATGTAGCCCACTTCATACGCTGCCTCTGGGCCAACATCACCTCTGGAGAACTGCTGGAGGCACACTTCCAAGCTCACGATGCCAGCACTCACCACCTGCTGGCTTCCAAGGTCCTCAACCTGTCCTTTGAATAAGATTTTGTCACACCTCTGACATCACTGGTCATGGTGCAGCCCAAAGAAGCCTCTGAAGTCAGGAAACAGACTTTCACCGCAGATGGACTAGGCACCATCATGCCCTCATCCACCAGCAGTCATGGCCTAAGGGCAGGCACAGCCCAGCCAGCCTTGGTTCCCAAGGTTTCTCCCAAATCAAGGCTTGTGAAACCAAAGTTCTACTTATCCTCAACTACTCCTGCCCAGTTCCAAGGAGTTGGAGCCACTGGGTCAGAGCCCTAGTACCCCATCCACCCTCGCACACCAAAGCCCCAAATTCCAGCACAACAGGATTCTGGCAACTTGGCTCAGCCAACTTTAGGATACCACCTGCTGCCTTTGTGCCCTCAAATTCTGGTGGCCTATTGCTTCTGAAGCCCAACACGCCATTACATCAGAATTCTGGTACCCTATTACCCATGAATTCCAAGACACAAGTCCCACCTCTGAATCCTAGCACCCCAGCCCAGCCCAAAGGTGGCTCTATGAAACATGTTACTCTGCTGCATTCCAAACCTGGTTCTCCATCACAACCTAAATTAGATGCCCCATCACACCCCCAACCTGGGGTACTTACATCACAGTCACCCAAAAGTCTGTCACAGCCCAGGGCTGGAGTCTCCACACATCAGTTTTTCAAATACCCATCACACACCAGAGCAAGTGTTCCTGCTCCTAAGACCCCAAACAACCTGCCGTACCCTAGACCTGGGATCCTCTTACCCAAGACCCCTAAAATCCCATCACCTCTTAAACCTAGTGCCCCACCTCATCAAACTCCCCTAAGCTTATCACTTTCCAAACCTAAGACAACAATCCCCAATAAACCCAAAATCTCATTACCCTCCAGACCTGACAAACTCAGGTCCCCACCTCCTCAGAGCCTTAGCATACTTCTAAGCACTATCTCAAGTCCTACAAGTCCCAGCAGTTCCATGACAATTTCTGTCCTTGGAGAGCCCCTCCCTACTCTCTTTCACCCCACCCTGCCCTCTCTGCTGCCGCCTGGAAGGCTATGGCATCAGCATGACCTGTTGCCAGAGCCCCAGTGCACCAGGAAAATTCTGGGACCATCTGTGTCAGGAGTCCCAACAATGGGCCTACCCAACAGCTCCAGGCCTATGCCAGAAGGCAACCCCCCAAACCTGCCAGTCTTGCTGCCTTCTAGCATCCTCCCTGAGGCGGTCATCCTGCTCCTTATCCCTGAGGAGCTACAGCTGCTGTCTGAGTCAATGGAGGAGTCCAAATTTGTGGAGTCCTTGAACCCACCGGCTTTCTATACCTTCCTCACTCCTGACAAAGATGGTGAGTGCCATAGGCAAGAGGTCAAGCCACAAGTGGGGGGAGCAGTATGAATAGAGGGAACCAGGAGCTAGAAGTATACAAAGCTTGTGCAAATTCTTGTGATTCAAACTGCTTGCTTGCTTACTTTGAGACGTTGAACCAACTACTTAACTTCTCTGGGCCTCAGCACATAGGCACATAATTAGAGGCCCTGGGAGAGAAGGGATGTTAAGACTGGGGAATGCACAGAAATGAACTGGCCAAGCTATGGCTTTGACATTTGCTTTGTTGGACAAGAGAATTGCTCATGCTTCCCAAGCAGAGAAGGGATGTGGGGTTATAAATTGGAGCATCACTAGGCCAGTCAGCTCTGATTGGTTCTTTTGTGCTCTATGAACAGCCCTGCTTAATGAAAGGGATATAAAAATTGGGGAAGATGATGACAGTTGTCTTTAAATTTCCCAAAGACTGTGAAATAATAACAGTTTACATTTTTTAGCTCTTCCTATGTGCAGGTACTGCTCTACATATTGTACTTGTAGTCCTCATTTAATCCTCACCAAAAAACTCTTAATATCTGCATTTTACTCATGGGGAAACTGAAGCACAGAGAAGTGAAATAACTTGTTCCACATCACATAGCTAGTAAGAGATTTGAACCTACATAATCTGGTCCCATGCTGAATGTGATTCACCACTTCACTATTCGCCTTCCTGAGAGGAGTGACATTTCCTGGGGTGACCTTGTAGGACAGGATTAGAACCAGGTGTTGGTGGCAATAAGTCATAGAGATAGAAATTTGGGCATGACATCCTTGACATACCCCTATCCTTCACCACCCTCCCTCCCAATATCCCATCCATCTTCAATTCCTGACACTGTTACCTTTAATATGTTTGTCAAATGCACCCACTTCTCACTACCCCAACTCTCACTATCCTAGGGCAGACTACCATTGTGCCTCACCAACAAAACTGTTCCAGCCTCCTCACTGGTTTTCTTGCTTCCTCTCTTGAGATATTCTCTTGGCCATTCTCCCACAGCAGCCAAAGGGATCATTTATTTTTATATAAATTCATTTTATTTTATTTTATTTTTGGCTGTGTTGGGTCTTCGTTGCTGCACGCGGGCTCTCCCTAGCTGCAGCGAGCGGGGGCCACTCCTCGTTGTGGTGCATGGGCTTCTCATTGTGGTGGCCTCTCTTGTTGCGGAGCACGGGTTCTAGGTGTATGGGCTTCAATAGTTGTGGCACGCAGGCTCAGTAGTTGTGGCTTGCAGGCTCTAGAGCACAGGCTCAGTAGTTGTGGCACACAGGCTTAGCTGCTCTGTGGCATGTGGGATCCTCCTGGACCAGGGCTCGAACCCATGACCCCTGCATTGGCAGGCGGATTCCTAACCACTGCGCCACCAGGGAAGCCCAAAACGATCGTTTCAAAACATAGATCACTTCATGTTCCTTCCCTACTTAACTCCTCTCAAGGGTTTCCTATCATACCTAGAATAAAGTCCAAAGTCCTCTTTATGAGCTTCAAGGCCCTGCATGATCTGCCCTCTATCCCATACCTCTCTGACCTCACCTTCTCCCACTCACCCTCTGAACTCAAGCCCCAGTGGCCTCCTGTTCCTCCAATGGGCCTTACCCCCATCCCTGCCTCCACTCAGAGACCTCTTCCAAGCTGTTCCCCCTGCTTGAAAATTGCTCTGACCTGCCTTGCCCTGCTCCCTACCTACCACTCTCATCTCTTCCATTGCCACTCAAACTCCAGCTCATGCCTTAAATCTCAGGTCAAATGTCCTTCTCACCCCTTTCTACTGCCCCAGACTATGTCAAGGATCTGCAACTCCCTCCATCAATCTGTTCTTTTTTCTTATAGCATTTGTCATCATTGGTAATTATAATTTCATTCATGCCTGCCTTCCCAACCAAAATATGAGCTTCACCAGGTCAGAAATCATGACTGACTTTTTCACCACCATATCCCTGATGCTTGAACAGTGCCTGAATGAATAAATAAATGATCACATGAATTCATGCATAAATGCTATAAGAAAGAATTTTGAACATAACTGAGCTTGAAAGACTAAGGTACTATGGAGAACATAAGGTCTCAGTCTTGGCAATGTGCAGGTCAGATTGGGAAGCCAGTGAAGACTCTCCTGGTCAGAAGGAGAGTCTCCCCTTTGGTGGGCCGAGGACATCTTTGCCCTCAGAGTGTGAAGGATTTCTCTTATTTCTTTTACACTTGGCAGAAAATCCACATTGGGACAGCAATTCTGAGGAGATTCTGGGAGGAGCTGGAGACAGCATGGAATCTCAGGGAAGTTCTGCAGGGCTAGCAAAAATTGAACAAAGAGCTCCCCTGACAAAGATCCCTGAGCTTTCATTTCCATTCAGTTAGAATTTTCACAGGCATTGTGTGATCCCAGAGGAGGGGCAATGTATTAATTTTCCATTGCTGCATAATAAATTACCACAAACTTAGTAGCTTAAAACACTCCCATTAATTATCTCACAGTTCTATGGGCCAGAAGTCTAGGCAAGAGTTAGTTAGGTTCTCTGCTCAGGATTTCATAAGACTAAAATCAGGGTGTCTATCAGACTGAGTTCTCATTGTCTTCCACGTTCGTTCAGGTTGTTGGCAGAATTCAGTTCTTTGTATTAAGACTGAGATCGCTGTGGGATTTTTGGGGGGTTTTTTGTTTTCTTTGGGTTTTTTGTTTTTTTCTGATTGTTGGCTAGCAGTCACTCTCAGCTTCTAGAGGCCCCTGGGGCCACTTTCAGGTCCTAGAGGCTTCCTGCATTCCTTGCCACGTGGCCCCGTCCATCTTCCAAAGACAGCCATGGAGAATCTCCCTCCTGTTAAATCCTTCTCATACTTCAAATCCCTCTGACATCTCTGCCTCTGATCTCCAGACCCAGATTTAAAGGGCTCGTGTGATTAGGTCATGCCCACTTGGATAATCTCCTTATTTCATCAACTGCACCACATACCATGACCTATTTATGGGAGTGATAACTCACCATATCACACCCTGAGGATTTTACAGGGTGTGTATACTGGGGAATCTTGGGGGGCATCTTAGAATTCTACCTACCACAGACAGAGAGCAAGAGAAAATAACATTTGAGTTGGCCTGGAAGAATAACTAGAAATTGATCCTTAGTAGCTAAAGGAAGGAGAACATTCCAGGTGACAGGAAAAAACAGAAGCAAAGGGTCACTAGCAAGATAAGGCAGGGCACTCATAAGAATAGTCAGTTCAGTTGGGCTGGAGCATGCAGAGGAGCCTGGAGAGCTAGGCAGGGACTAGATATCAGAAAAGACTTAAATGCTGAGCTCAGGATTTTGGGGTTTATTTTGGAGGAGGTGACTGAGAGGCCAGGGGGCCCCAGAGTACCTAGGAATGTAATGGATCAGTCTCTTACCAACACAGTCCCCCTCTTTTTTTTTTTTTTTTTTTTTGGCGGTACGTGGGCCTCTCACTGTTGTGGCCTCTCCCATTGCCGAGCACAGGCTCCGGACGCGCAGGCTCAGAGGCCATGGCTCACAGGCCTAGCCGCTCCGCGGCATGTGGGATCTTCCTGGACCAGCGCACGAACCCATGTCCCCTGCATCGGCAGGGGGACTCTCAACCACTGCGCCACCAGGGAATCCCTCCCCCTCTCTTTTGTAGGCACGTTGCCAAGCATCTTCACCTTCTCATCCTCGGGTAAGCCAGCCACCCTCGCTGTCCTGTTTGAGTACAGGACAGCTTGTGCACTAGGACTGGGTCTGGGCTGTCTCTCTGGGGAAATAGACATGGCCTCCTACCTTCTCCTCACTCCTTCCCTCCCCTCCTCTCCCATTCCTTCTGATCTCAAGTGACCTCAGCATGCAGTGACTTGAAGCAGGGTTTTGGTTCCCAGTCAGAGATTGAGGTCAGGTCGTGGCAGTGACAGCACCAAATCCTAGCCACTAGACCAGTGGCCCTGGCCTTTCAGCTTTGCAGAAAAGAATTCCCACAAAGATGGAAAGTAGTGAAACAAGTAAAGTATTTATTAGAAGGAAAAAGAGACAGTACATGTGGATAGACACAGGCGGACTCAGAAAGAGAATAAAGCCCTCATGGTAGTTTAAATCACTTATATGGGGCATTTCTTCTGGGTTTCCTTTGGCCAATCATTTTGATTTGCCTGGTTCAGAGTCCGTATTTGGTATACCTCAGGATCCTCCCAATGTGTGCACCAAGATGGATTCCACCCAAGAGGGCTATGGGTAGTTGGGTGTCACTCCCCTTTTGACTTCCAAGGACTTTTCTAGTTGGGAAGATCTCCTTGACTTTGAGAATGAGAACTATGTGGTCTCTTATCTTCTATCTGGGCAGGGCCCAGCCTCCTCTCTCAATTGTCCTACTATTCTCATCTTAGAGTATCGGTCCACCGGTACTGAATCTCCAATAGCTTAGCCCTAGGGAGGGCATCTACCTCCTGCCTCAAATACCCCGTGGGAGAAGTAGCCCCCAAGAAATATTTATGGGGAAGATGAAGGACAAAGGTCTATCTTCCATAGCTTCCTCAGGCTGGCAAGGGTCTTGTAGACCCTACCTAACTGGGGTCACAGAACTCTTGCCCTGTCTCATTAAGGGGCCCCAGGGTGATTTCTGTTATTTCAGCAGGATTGGCTGTGGGGAGTGGTTGGAGTCCCTGCACCACCATTGTCCTGTGATGCCCTAGAGAAAACAAACTAAATAATTAGATTAGAGAAGCAGGGGCTAAAGACTAGCAAAAGACTACTATAATCAGAGACTCAAGCAAGGGTAGGAAGTTGGTTATACAAGGTCAGCATATCTTTGTTAATCTCAGGCTTAAAATTTTAGTATATTTCTCTATTTCTAAAATGGAAGTTCTGAACCTGTTGGTTCCAGGTCTCCTTCTTGGACTGAAAGGTCTTGGTTGCAAATTTGCAACAGTATGGAAGACAACAGAGCACTAGGCAAAATATAACATAAATCAGTATGGCTGAAACAAGGAAGGTTATAAGGAAATGGAAACCTCCCATCAGAGAGGTTCTTTTTCTTTGGTTCATGATTTTATTTTTACACAACATTGTAAAGCAACCATACTCCAATAAAAATTAATTTAAAAAAAGAATGCTGGTATAGGAAGGCATGACAGTTCACAATTGCTTAATTCTTAGATATCACTAGAAATTAAAGTTTTTAAGATTAAAGAACTCTAATAAATACATGTAATTATAATTACTAGAACCAATAAAGGAAACAACTGTGTATACCAAAAAATTAATTAATTAAATTTAATTTATCTTTTGAGTGAACTTAATTAGAATCTAATATTAATTCTATTTTTAATTTCTTTTTAAGAATATTATTATACTTTTACTTTTAAAGCCACTTCCTGTTACATTTTTTAAATCCCTTTCTTTTTTTATTAATTTTTATTGGAGTATGGTTGCTTTACAATGTTGTGTTAGCCTTCACTACACAACAAAATGAATCAGCCATACGCATACAGATATCCCCTCCCGTTTTGGACTTCCCTCCCACTTAGATTATCATAGTGCATTAGAAAGGTTTTAATATCTTGTGGGATCCAGGAAAACAAGCTGGAGAACCAGTTTTCAATTTTCCCACCCATAATACCGAGGATTGGTGGTTAATTGTCTGCTGAAGCCAGGTGGCTTGTTGTCGAATTTTCTCAATGTTGGCCTCTACCTGGGAAGAGGTGTTAAGGTATGTGCAACAAGAAGTGTTGGCAACTGCACGTACCCCTCCTTGTTCTGCCAACAGATAATCCAGGGCCAGTCAGTTGTCAAGTACCACTTTGGCCAGCGAATCTAGAGACTTCTGTAAATTAGTGAGAGAGTTAGCAGTACTGTTACCTATGGTAGTAAGAGTATAAGACAAGTTTCGAAGGACATGTTGGTGGGCGGCTACTCCCCACCATGGTAACAATGTATACCCAAAGAAATAGGCATCTGCATCCGGGATGCCACCAGGTAAATCTCGAGTTAATTGTGTGAACAGTTTTAATGAAGTGGCCCAGTGCTTGGATTCGTTTAAGGAGTGGATTAAGAAAGGGGTAATCAAGGTTCCCAGCATACACTGTGTGGGCATGGAGTTATTTTGTAGGCAATTAGTGGTGCATGGTTTTTTATCTACCTGGCATATGAAAATGTATCCTGGCAGGGCACGGTAGACTAACTCACCCAAAGTTTTAAAACCTAGCCATCTGGTGGGGGAAGGGTAAACTGGGACGAAGTGAGAGTAGCACTGACATATATAAACTACCAAATGTAAAATAGGTAGCTAGTGGGAAGCAGCTGCATAGCACAGGGAGATCAGCTCGGTGCTTTGTGACCACCTAGAGGGTTGGGATAGGGAGGGTGGGAGGGAGGCTCAAGAGGGAGGGGATATGGGGATATATGTGTACATATAGCTGATTCACTTTGTTATACAGCAGAAATTAACACAAAATTGTAAAGCAATTATACTCCAATAAAGATGTTTTTTTTAAAAAAAAAAAAGACCTAGCCATCCAATTCTATTGTTATGGAAAATTTCTGCAGCTACAAAACCAACCCGTTCCATCCACATCCGTCCTACTATCTGCTTCTCCTGTGTGGATCGTTCTTCCTTTGGGTAGCGAGTTAGAGTTTGAGCACAAATAAGTAACTGGAATTCTGGCTTGGGGGGGCATTATAAAATGCTGGGGTGCTTTAATGCCAGTTCTTTGTCCTCCCAGTTTGACTTCATATTCTCCTTCTGTTGCTAAGGGGAGGGTTAGGCAAGAGACATTAGAATTTTCTTCAGTAGGAAAATGAACAATTCTGACTCCGTACATTACCGTTCTGAGCCTTGGGTCTCTGGTAGAAGACCATTTTCCATCAGGAACTTGGCTATAATTCCTTACAAGATGGACAAGAGGGTTGCTCTGGTCCACAATGGACTTAGCTCAGGGTAAACAAATCCAGCATTCCGTCAATAGAGTGGAGGAAGCAAGAGTTTGTGCAATGAGAACCAGAGCTGCTGTCCATCCTGTGGATAAGGGAAATAGGCATAGAAAAGCTAAGGCTTCATAGTAGCACCAGTCAGAGTCATATTTAAATCACCTAGCATGGGCAGAGAAGTTTAGTAAATTCCAAAAGCAAAGGTGAGAGCAAAGAAGACAATAGTTATCTAAATCTACCAGAGCCTATCAATTATTCTGTAAGTGTACCGGAAGGCAAGAAGGAAGATAGTGGCTATGGGTACTTAGCCTAGGGTCTAAGAAGTCTTTTTGTCCTTTTCAAATAAAAGCTTCAGGTCTTGGAGAGGTTCATTCATCCACCTGGAATTTTCAGGCTTTTCTGGGTCCTCCGGATCCTGTGGAGACTCAGAGGAAGGGGTGGATTCACAAGAATGGCTGGAATGTAGGTCTTCAGGTTCTTGTAACATATCAGTGGAAACAGGTTTAATTCTGGACAGATGAACCCAGCTGGTGACCCCCTGGAGTTTAACTGCTATAGGAGTGCTCAGCAGGACTTGGTAAGGACCCCTCCATTTTGTGAGTAGCTGATGACCAGGGAACTCATTTTTCCAGGTCTTTAAAAGTTCCCAATCTCCAGGTTTTACAACAGAGTGACTGGGACTGTCATCTGGAGAGGGCTGTACTCTGTTGCCAGGCTCTTGTATAGCCTCTGCACCAGGCCTAGGTTTATAATGTATTTAAGATGAACCTGGGTTTCTGGGTCAGTTAGCATGTCCAGAGTAAGGACATGCTATGTCATTCTGTATGTCATTTCTTCTGTATGTCATTTCAAAAGGGCTTAACTTAGTGATTGTTTTAGGGGCTGCTCTTACCCTTAAGAGGGCTATTGGCAGCATGCAATACCATGACTCTGACCTTTCCTGATGGAGTTTGTCCAAGGTTTTCTTTAGAGTATGATTAGCCTGTTCCAGTTTTCCTGAAGACTGTGGTCTCCAGGATGAACGGAGGTTGTATTTAATCCCTAAAGCCTGAAAAAGCTGTTGAGTGATCTTTACTACAAACAAAGGTCCATTGTCACTCTGAAGGTGACGGGGCAACCTGAATCTAGGAATACTTTCCTTTAGGAGAGCCTTAGCCACTTCAGTTGCCTTCTCTGTTCTAGTAGGGAAGGCCTCTCTCCATCCAGTAAAAGTATCTATAAAGACTAGTAAGTATTTGAAACCCTGGAAAGAGAGCATCTGAGTGAAATCTATTTGCCAGTCCTCTCCTGGGTAAGTCCTACATCGCTGGACTGGGTTAACAAGAGGGGGAGGCTTGAAGTTGCCTCCTGGATTATGGGTGGCACAAAGGGCACATGCTCAAGTAACTCTTTTAATTGTCTCTGGGAGCCTTTTCCCTGTAAAAAGACGGAAAACAATTATAAACATTGCATCTCTCCCCAGATGGAAAGAATCTTGTAGCCCTATAATAATTTTCCATTGGTCAGAGAGAGGTATGAGCAATTTCTGATCTATGTGCCACGAGCCATCCATTCCCTTAGTTCCTCCTCTGTCTCATGTCCAGTTCTCTTTGGAAGTTGAGTACCTGGGTATAACGTTAGAAGGGGTAAGAGATGGG
This sequence comes from Pseudorca crassidens, assembly GCF_039906515.1. NCBI lineage: Eukaryota > Metazoa > Chordata > Mammalia > Artiodactyla > Delphinidae > Pseudorca > Pseudorca crassidens. The sequence goes on from NC_090317.1 coordinate 86,179,234, forward strand.
ATTAATGCCATTTCAGTTATGGGCATCAAGACTGCTTTCTTTGTTTCCCGATCTGCCCTGTTGTTTCCTTGGGAAATTTGAGAAGTTCCCTTTTGGTTCCCGTGGCAGTGAATGACTGCTATCTGTTTTGGTTTTTGAACCACTTCTATGAGATGTAAAATCTCAGCCCTATATTTTATAGGGAAATTTCTTGCATTTAGGAGTCCTCTCTCTTTGCAGATAGCTGTGTGGTCATGTAAAACAAGGAAGGCATATTTTGAGTCAGTGTATATATTTACAATCTTTCCTTCCCCTAGGATTAAGGCTTGGGTTAGAGCTATCAGTTCAGCCTTTAGGTGGCAAAGGTTTTGCTTCTGACACTATGCATGCTCACAACAGCATACCCTGCCCTCCTAACTCCATGTTTAATGAAACTACTGCCATCAGTAAACCATTCTTCCTCAGGGTTTTCTGTGGCCTGGTCTGTTAGGTCAGACCTATAGGCATAGACCCAGTCAAGGGTTTTGAGGCAAGAATGTGTTAGCTCTGGGCTTTCGGCGAACATTAGTGTAGTGGCGTTAAAAGTGTGGCAAGTTTTGAGGGTTAGCTCTGGGGAGTCAAGGAGCAAAGGCTGGTACTTAATAAGACGGCCTCCAGTTAGCCAATTGTGACCTTTTGTATCTAGAATCCCTTGCACTTGATGAGGGGTCTGGACTTCCAGTGGCTGTCCAAAGGTGAGCTTGTTGGCTTCTTCCACTAATAAAGCAGTGGCAGCTACTGCCCGGAAGCAGCCAGGCCAACCTTGGGCCATGGAGTCTAGTTGCTTGGAAAAGTAGCCTATGGGCTGAGGAACTTCCCCTAGATTCTGTATAAGGACACCAAAAGCTGTCCCCTGCTTTTCAGCCACATACAAGATGAATGGCTTTTCAAATTGGGGAGACCCAGAGCAGGGGCTCTGGTGAGGACCTGCTTGATATCATTAAAAAGCCTTTTCTTATTCCCCGTTCCAAAGTAATAGTTCTGTATCTGGGCCTTTAGTGTCTTCATATAGGGGCTTAGCCATTAGCCTGAATCCTGGAATCCAAATTCTACAAAATCCTGTCATGCCCAAAAAGGTACAGAGATGTTTCTTTGTCTTTGGTGTGCTTAGGCCTAATATAGCTTGTTTTCTATCTGGAGATAACTGTCTACTTCCAGGGTTTATAATATATCCCAGATATTTAACTTGTTGTTTTGAGATTTGTGCCTTTATCTGAGAGACTCTGTAACCCCAGGCCCCAAGGATATTAAGCACTTCAATGGTATTTTGATCTGAGGCCTCCATGGAGGGACTACATATTAATATATCGTCTACATACTGTATAATAGCCCCTTCTTTCATGTGTATTTCCCTTAGTTCCTTTCCTAGGGCTTGGGTGAAAAAGTGTGGACTGTCCCAAAACCCCTGAGGCAATGCTGTCCAGGTATATTGTTGCATTTGGCCTGAGCCGGGGTTAGTCCACTAGAAGGCAAATAGATATTGTGATGAGGGATGAACTGGGATGCAAAAAAAAGGCATCCTTGAGGTCAAGTACAATAAACCATTTAGTGTCCTCAGGGATTTGGGCTAATATGTTATAAAGATTGGCCATGAGGGGATGTATAGGGACCACTGCATCGTTTACTGCTCTAAGGTCTTGTACCATCCTACATTCCCCATTTGGCTTAACAACTAGCCTAATAGGAGTATTGCACGGAGACTGGCAGGGCACCAAGAGGCCGTGCGTTAAGAATTTATCTACAAGGGGTTGTAAACTCTTCTTCACTTCCAACTTTATAGGGTATTGTCTCTTGTTAGGGTAGGCAGCTTCTGGTCTATGACTAATTCTTACAGTTGGGCATTTATGGCCCTTCCAGGGATTCCTTTTTCCCATACTGAAGTGTCCACTGCTTGTAGAATATGGCTGGGAATAGGACCTTGCTCTTCCAGTTGGTCTGTCTTAGTCAGAGTCAAGATAAGGGGCTGCTCGGGGCCTCCTAAATCGAGTATGGCCCTGAGGGAGCTCAGAAGGTCTCTCCTCAGTAATGGAGTGGGACACTCAGGTACAACTAAAAAGGCATGCGAAATCAACCACTGCTCAAATTGGCAAGTGAGAGGCCCAGTAAAGCAATGGGTGCTAAGCTTTTCATCAACACCAGTCACAGTACAGCTTTTGGAGGAAAGAGGTCTAGAGTGAAAAATTAAGACAGAGTGAGTGGCTCCCATATCAATTAAAAAATCAATCTTCTTACCTGCCACGTCAAGGACTACCCAGGGCTCCTCGATGGAGATAAGACATCTCATTGGGGGGAGCCACCAGAATCCCCAGCCCACCTCAGTTGTCGAGCATGGCCATCTTGGGAGCGGGAGCCCCCCTTCTTCTTTGGGACTGAGGGCAGTCCCTCTTCCAATGACCTATTTGTTTGCAGGTTGGGCATGGCCTGGGGGGCTCTTTCTGGCAATCTTGGGCCCAGTGGCCAGTTGACTTACATTTGTAGCATTCCCCCTTGTTGGTCTTACCTCCAGATGGAGAGTTGGACTTCCTTGGCCCCCTTGGGTTGTCCTGAGGTTGCAAGGCATGGCTGACAGCAACACCTATCAGTTTTGCATGAGCCCTGGTCTGTCTTTTCTCATGATGGGTTCTCTCTTCCTTCTCAGCTTGGTCTCAATTATTAAATACCCCAAATGCCACATCTAGTAGTTGGGGCATGGGTGTTTGTAGGGCTAATTGTAATCTTTGGAGTTTCCATTTAATATCAGGGGTGGACTGACTAATAAAATGTTGTGTTGTCCCAGCAGGGGCTGACTTTCAGAAGTGGAGGGATCTATGTTGGTATACTTCTTAAAAGTCTCCACAAGCTGCCTATGAAAGAGGGCTGGATTTTCTTCTTCTTCTTGGGTCACTCCTTTAACCTTTTCATAGTTAACTGACTTTTTGATACACTTTCTCATCCCTTCTAATACACATTGGAGCATAGGCTTCCTGGCTTCTGTTCCTGCCTGCAAATTATAATTGCAAGGGCGTTCCTGATTTGGGACTGCATCTCCACCCATAGCATAATGTTCGGGTTGGTGTCTGGCAAGCTGGTTGGCATGTCCCTGGGCTGCTGTCCAGATTCTCTGTTTTTCCTCAGGAGTACAGCAAATAGATAGAATTACTTGGACATCCTTCCAAGTTAAGTCATGAAACCGTTCAACAAACTTACTAGGGTCTTCAGAAAATTGGCCCCGTTTCTGTTTGCATTGGGCTAAGTCAGTTAAAGAGAAGGGCACATGTACTCTGATTGTCCCTTCTCCATTTGCTACTCCCCTAAGAGGGCATAGTTTCCCTGATCCTGGGTGATAGGAAGCTCCACTGCGAGTTACCCAAGAAGGACTAGCCTCTCTTGGGGTAATGGAGGGTCTGGTGGGACATAAGGAGGTGCAGTTTGGGGTCAGTCAGAGGGAGCAAGAGAAGTAGGTGGCTCTGGAGAAGTAGGGATACTGTCAGGAGGAGGAGCTAGGTTTGCCCCTGAGAGATGGGAGAGCTTAGAAGGGGGATCATCTAACATGTCAGGAGAGTTTTCTGGTTCCCCAGGTTTTGAATTATAAGAGGTGGGATTTTGGTAAAGGACCATGAAAGCCTGAATATAGGGAACCTCAGTCCACTTTCCCACCCTGCAGCAATAAAGATCCAATTGCAGAATGGTATTGTAATTTAAAGACCCATTTTCAGGCCATTTTTCTCCATTCCCTAACTTATACAAAGGCCAGGCACTGTTACAGTAGAACTTAAGTTTTTCCTTTCTTAGCCCTTCTATTTAAAAAAAATTTCCAATTCTTAAGGATACACTCCAGAGGTGTCTCTTCTTGCTTGGAGGGGGATCCTCCTATGTTGAGTAACTTGCAAGCAAGAACAAGAGAGAGCTTCTAGAATGGAATCTGGCATGCTGGAAACATTTATCAGGAGGCTTTAACCTGAAGGGGTTCAGGGCATAGCCCAAATTCTCTTCAAACCTGATGAGGTTTCAAGTGTCCTCTACTCTCCCATCGATTTCTGACCAGATGTCTCTGGTCTTCCATGGTAACTTGTGCAAGCCTTCTCCCCCAACATGGCCAGGGGAGGACCTTTGAACCAGTGCAGACCAGTTGCCAGGACTTTCCTTAGGAGGGATCCCTTGTCTATAGAGCTTATGTCCTGTGATAAGTCTTCCTATGCTGGGGTGTATTCCTCATGACTGAGCATCTACAAAGTTTATAATTCAGGCTTCTGGGTAGCGGCCAGCCAGACAGGCTGTCCATAGCAGTGTGTAGGCTGCCAAGACCTGGAGTGAAGGGGGTCCCATAGATGCAAAGAGGAACCCTTGGAGAAATTGGAGTTGGGCGCTATGGAAGATGCCACAGGGTTCAAGGTTCCAGGGCCGGGAGGTGGAGAAATTCTCATAGTAAATTTCTGGGCGTTGAGTGAGGTGAGAGACTAGACAGCAAAAGAACCCAAAATCCTTTGCCCTGTCTGGCAGCTAAGATAGAACTGGGAAGGGTCTGACAATTTTGTCTCACACAGGCAGCACTGGGTTTGTCAGTGGCGGGGATGCAGTTTAGGAATGATGTCCAGGAAATCCTTCCCTAAAAGGGCACAGAGATACGAAGTGAGAAAGAGACCTTGTTGTGCAAGTAATTTCTGAAAGAAAAGCGTAGTGGAGGGTTCCATACAGGACAATGAGAGAGAGAGAGCAAGAGAGAGAAAAAGACACCCCTTGGGTTCCTTCTCAGTTGGAAATCACGTTTCCACCATGTCCCAAAGGATAGCATCAGCTGTCACCCAAGTGTTATTTGAATCTGCACAGCCTGGGGAATCTGCCTGCCACCCTCAATGTTGTTGGGGTAGCCACAACGCTGTGAGCAGACAGAGGTTATGCCCTGCAGGTCTTGAAAAGAAAGTGAAGTGGAGAGTGAGAAAGAAAATAAGAGCAAAAGTCAGGGACCTCAAGCCGCAGCTGGGTGAAACCCACTGTTTACCTTGAATGCCTGAATTCCCAGGTGTCGGAACCAAATATGATTTCAGGTGCCTCAGCCTGCAACGGTTTGAAGCAGGGTTTCTGTTCCTGGCCAGAGATTGAGGTCAGGTCGTGGTGGTAAGAGCAGCAAATCCTAGCCACTAGACCAGTGGTCAGTGACAAGGCTCTGGCCCTTCAGCTTTGCAGAAAAGAATTCCCACAAAGATGGAAAGTAGTGAAACAAGTAAAGTATTTATTAGGAGGAAAAAGAGTACAGTACGCGTGTATAGACACAGGGATTGACTCAAAAAGAGAGTCACGCCCTCGTGGTAGTTTAAATCACTTATATGGGGCATTTCCTCAAGGTTTCCTTTAGCCAATCATTTTGATTTGCCTGGTTCAGAGTCCGTATTTGGTATATCTCAGGATCCTCCCAATGTGTGCGCCAAGATGGATGCCACCCAAGAGGCCTATGGGTAGTTGAAATCACTTACTATGGGGTGGCGCCCCCTCCCTTTTTGACCTCCAAGGAGCCTTTCTAGTTGGGAAGGTCTCCTTGACTTTGAGAATGAGAAATATATGGTCTCTTATCTTCTATCTGAGCAGGGCCCAGCCTCCTCTCTCAATTGTCCTGCTATGCTCATCTTGGAGTTTCTGTCCTTAGGGAACGAATCTCCAATTGCCTACCCTGGGACACCCATTTACCTCCTGCCTCACTTCTAGGACCATAACTTCAGAGTTGTGCCTCCTGCCTTGCAGTGGATGGGGACACCCACTTTGTGATCCACAGCCCATGCTCAAAAGAGAGGATCCGCTTCACACTAGATGGGTGCCCAGGGGACCTACTACAGCTCATAGATGACCCAAAGGCAGGTGATAGCCCCAAAGACTCTACCTCATATAACTCCACAGCCAGATATACACATGTCAACACCCCCAGACATTTGTGGGTTAATACAAACACATATCAGTGCACCGCACTAACACACAAGGACATACCCAGACACAAGGAAACACACACAAATATACTCTAACACCAAGACACTCACAGAGACACATACACACACACTAGGGAATACAGTAAACTCACAAAAATACACATCTAGGCACATATATTTTGACACTTTCCACACCTACACATAGTAACATACAAATAAGCATCCAGACACACAGAGATGAACAACACATGCCCAGATCTACACAATGACACATATATCAACACACTCAGACACACACACATGCGCTGGTAACCTCACTCATCCCAATACACAAGAATTCAACACACATAGGTACACATACTCTGCTACTCTAGACATATAAAACATACCAAAGCACATAAATACCATGACACACAGCCAGATGCATGCACAGTGACACCCCCAGTTATACAATATGTACCAACACACAGCCAGACACACACAACATAAACTATTCACCAAGACTTATAACACCAACATATCCAGAGACACATATACACATACAACCAAAAAAAATACACGCTCTACCATAACACCTTCCCCAAATACGCAGATGCACTGATATGTCCAGAGATACTCATATGAACAGAACTAAACACACACATTTACACACTCAGAGGCAAGCACATACATGCAAATAGCCCCACTGGGGTAAGCATGCACACATATACATACATGCTCATACACTGCACAGGAAGGAACAGATAGATGGGCTGTGGTAGAAGCACTTTCCTCAGGAGCTAGCTTTCTAACCACAGATCTGCACCACTTCATCTGAACTTCAGGCCCTGAGACTTCACCCCTCCTGTGCTGTGGGTGACTATGTGAATGACCATGTGAAAGCCTGTGCTCCCAGCAAGCATTCTTCTCCCTCCAGGGCTGCATGTACGTGGACAGCTGCTTGGGACACCATCAAGGCCAGGGCACAAGTACCTACTTCCAGACCATCACAGTTACTAAAGACAAATCCCAGGCCTACACTATCACCATCACCCGCAGTTCCATATCCATGCAAGGTGAGGGTACCTTGCTTCTGTCCTGGGATCAGTCAGCCCTACTGAAGAGGTCCCAGCTGGAGCTCCATGCGGCTGCTACAGCCCACCTCATCCTCTGCCTTGGGCCCCACCTTGAATTCCTAGTCCTCCAGCACCGCTACCAGAATGCCAGCACCCTGCAACTACCCCACCTGGGGCTCTATGTGATCAGTGGCTCAGGTCTCAGCCCCTTGGCTCGTGGTCTGCTGGAAAAGTGTTACTGAGGCTGATAGTGGTCAGAGGGCACCAGTCCCAAGAGAGACTCTGCCAGGGTGAGAGGCCAATGAGCCCCCAGCACCTTGACCCTCAAACCACAAAGAGGAATCAGAGCCAAGCTGTGCCCTTGGAGAGCTCCTGGTCTAGGAATAAGACAGACCCAGGACTTCCCTGGGGGCACAGTGGTTAAGAATCCGCCTGCCAATGCAGGGGACATGGGTTCGAGCCCTGGTCTGGGAAGATCGCACATGCCACAGAGCAACTAAGCCCGTGTGCCACAACTATGGAGCCTTTGCTCTAGAGCCTGTGAGCCACAACTACTGAGCCCATGTGCCACAACTACTGAAGCCCGTGCGCCTAGAGCCCATGCTGCACAGCAAAGAGAAGCCACCACAATGAGAAGCCCACGCACCACAATGAAGAGTAGCCCCCGCTTGCCACAACTAGAGAAAGCCCACACACAGCAATGAAGACCCTATGCAGCAATTATATATATATATATATATATATATATATATATATATATATATATATATATATATATATATATATATATATAAAAGACAGACCCAGGCATGGATAGTGATCCCAGGGAGTTATCAGTGCTAGACAGAAAGCAGTCCAGGGAGCTGGAGGAACCCAGGGTGAGACATCTTGCCCAGCTCTGGAGTTCAAGAAAGATCTCCTATAGTAGACAGACCCACACTGAGTCTGTAAAGCTGAGCAAACATGTAGAGGAAAGGAATAGAGATTGGAGGAGATGGAGCTGGAGTGATCAGACAAGAATGCCAGCATGAGGAATTTGGCTTTTTCCTGAAGGCAATGGGAGTCATGAAAAGGCATAAGCAGGTGAAAGATACAGTCAGATCTGAGTATTACAAAGATCCCTCTGGAGGCTACTGTAAAGGGAGATTGCAGGAAACCAGACTGTAGGTCAGGAGACACTAGCAGAACCTGAGGCAGAGGCACACGCCAAAGAGTTTGGGCAGTGATGGTGGGTTGGACAGATATTTTTACTTCCTCTGAACTTCCTCACTTCTCCAATCTGCCTTGTCATCTCCTTCAAGCCGGACTGAACCCCTCTGCTGCCATCTCATCCACCTTGGCTCTCTACTTTCATACTACTGCCCCATCTGGCTCCTCCACGTTTCACACAATGCTCAGCCTCTTCCCTCCTCCAGGCCTTTGCTGCCCTTCCTCCCTCCCACTTTTCCTTCTAGGTTTCCTGCTTTAGGATCCTCTCAGAGCTGTCAGTAGGACTGAGACCACTGCCTTAACTGGTGTTGCATCTCTCTCCCTCAGGACATTTCCAGCATGCAGACATCCAGCTGGTGGCAGGGCCTATGGCGCCAAGCTTGAGGAGGCACCAGGACCCAGATGTGCTTGTGATCCTAGGCAAGAGGCTGCTGAAGGACTCACCAAGGCTGCCACCCCACTGGGCTTCCTGCTGGCTGGTGAAGCACTCTCATGTACAGCAGCTGCTGGGCCACCCCTACATTGCCTATGTCCTGCGATGGCCCCTGAACCCCAGAGCAGGAGACCTGAGTTTTGGAGACCCAGAGGCCAGGGCATAGGGTGAGCCAGGAACAAAGCTCCGAGGACGTGGAAACACACAGGGACATGCACACTAACACATGCACTAAGTGACACACATACCAGAACACACACACAAAGACATGCAGATCTATGGACCTAGAGGCTTAGGGACTTCTACCTCCTCACAGTCCTTACTGTCTCCAGTCTCTACTCTTTTCAATCCATACTCCACAGCAGCCTTAGAAGTGACTTCCTTAAAACAAAAAACTGAAGCACCAGTCCTGCTCATGACCTCTGGCTCTGATGACATATTTAAAGTTCTTACAGTTCCCCTAGCAAACAATGCTCTCTCCCACCAATGGGCCTTTGCGTGTGCTTTTCCTTCTATGTGGGACTCCCTTCCTTGGCTTCATGCAGGTAAATTTTACATATTCTTCAAGTCTTAGTTGTCACTTCCTCTAGGAGGCCTTCCCTGACCCCTCCCATAGATTGAGTGTGGTCCCCTCCTGTTACCATAGCCCACCCCCACATTCCATTCAAGCTCACCTATCATACTATGTAGTAATCATCTATTTACTTGTCTGGATCCCTTACTTAGACTGTGAGCTCTTTGAGGGCAAGGACCTTTTCTGAATCATCTATGTATCCCTAGGGCCTAGCACATAGTAGGTGCTTAGTAAATATTTGCTGAATGAATGAACCAAAAAGGATCCCATGACACAGCAGTAGACACACACATATAATACTCACAACCAAAGGCACAGAATCACACACAGAAAGACAGCAACGAGGACACAGGCATGGATGGGTAAATAGAGATAGAGACATGTGGAAACACAAGGATCTCAAAATAAAGAGAATAGACATAAGAGCATGTAGACATACAAAGAGGGGGGCAGGAAGCCAGAGTGACAGTATCAGGGACATAAACCCAGAAAAACAGATGCCCACTTGCTGGGCTTCTGTATCCCCATTTTGAGGTGCTGTCCCTGTCACAAACAAAGAGGCAGGGAGACAAAAATGAGGTCACCCAGGGACAGGCACACAATGACTAATGTGAAGACACTGAGACATAACAGCATACAAGTGAAAAGATAAAGATTCACAGAGATCCAGACACAGGAGCAGAGGAGTCAAGACACACAGGACACAGAAGTAACCAGGGGGACATTGGTCAAAACCACAGTCCAAGATATCAAGGACAGAGAGGTAGAAACACATAGACATGATGACATGCAGACATGGGGTGGGGGATGAGAAGAGAACACAAAGATACAAGACCAGAGACCTATAAGGACATAGAAATAGAGATGTTACACAGATCCAGACTTGGTGACAAAGACCCAAGGACACACGCACATGCAGAAACACACTAAGAGTGAGACAGGAGCATAGACTTATATATTTAGAGATCCAGCGACAAAGACATGGGGATGCAGACACCTCAACAGTGACAAACACCACCAAAGAGATAAGTTTCAGACCAGGTAACAGAGATATAAGGACAGACAAAATAGAGGCCCAGGAATAATGGGGACATTGTGACACAATGACAGGGACACAGGAATTCAGAGACAGAAATCTTAGAACAAGTAGACATGGGGATGTGAACTCACAAACACAATCGTATGAATACAGGCTAGACATAGGGACAAAAACACAGGCACACTTCTGGAAGGATCAAGATAGGAATAAAGAAACCTAGACACAGAGAAACAGATACACAGAACATAAGCAAATGGGCAAAGACACAGAATCAAGATACACCTGGGTTATCCAGAAATAAAGACACACAAAAAGGCAATCAAGGCCACAGATGAATGGATGGGGACAGTGAATCAGACCCAAGGACACATAAATAGTGGGTCAAAAATAAAAAGACATGGATCCAGACACCAGACACAAACAGAGACAGGGACACAGACGTGGTGAGTCAGATCAAAAGCATACCAAGGACAGAGCAAGACGAAAAGAGGAACAGATACAGAGAGACACCCTGACAAACAGACCCATAGAAACAAGAACACAGTCATGGGAATCTAGAGAAAAAGATCAATGGACTAAGAAAGAGAGGCACTGAGGCACAGAGCAACTTAAGACACAGCAACATCAAGAAAATAATACAGAAACATTGGCAAAAGCTGGTGAAAATAAATGGAGAAGTAGGATAAATACAAAATCACAGACATGGAGAGCCAAGCCCCAGAGATGCATAGACTCAGAGACTCACCAAACAAGGGCACATAGAAGGAGGCATGTGCAGATTCATTAATATAGACACTAGAACTCAGAGGCTCAGAGAGAGACACCCAGACAGGAATATAGAGACTCCAGGACACACTTACACTGGATCACAAAAGTTCAGGGATATGCAAAACTTGGGGATGCACAAAGATAGGAACACACAGATACTGGAACACAGAGGCTCATGGGTGCCCTGACATGGAGATGAACAGACACTAGATCCTAGATCACATGCAAAGACTCAGGAACATGCAGACTCAAGGATGAACAATGACTCGAGGACACAATAAAGACTCAGAAAAGTGAAAAGATTCAGGAACATGTAAAGACTCAGGAACACAAAAAGGGATACACAAACAGGGACACATAAAACCTGGGACACACACACACACTGGGACACAAGGAAACTGGGGTATAGAGACTGAAGCACACAAAAACTGAAACTCAGAGACACACAGGAGCATGCTGAGACTGGAACACACGGACAATAGAATATAGATATTGAGGCACACAGACATAAGGACATATAAAAACATTGAGACACATAGACACTTTACCTCACAAACAGTAGAACAAGCAAACACTGGAATATACATACACTGAGACACACTGACATTGGAACACACAGGAACTGGGACACATCCTGGGACATACAGTTATTGAGGCACATAGAGACACAGAACCACCATAGAACCACCACAAAACTGGATCAAACAGATGTTGTGACACATAAACACTGGGCTACAGGTACTGAAGTACACAAAAACACTGAAACTAAGAGACATATGCAACATGGAAACAGTCACTGGGGTATACAAACCATGGGACATATAAAAATTGAGGAACACAGATACCAGAACACTCACAGACATCAAGACACACAGACACTAGAACATACAGTTGTTAGGACATAAACAGATATTGGGACACCCAAGCATTAGAGTACAGAGAGGCTGTGATCTACAGATACTGGGAGTTATATATACACTGTGACACACAGTCATTTTGACACACAGACTGTTGCATAGTCAGTAGACAGAAACAGGGACTTATAGACATTGAGGTACATAGACACTGGGATACATAAACATTGAGACACACAGATACTTGGGTGTACAGACACTGGGACACAGCCCCTGAGACACATAGACACTTGGATGTACAGTCACTAGGATGTACAGTCACTAGGATGTACAGTCACTAGGGCACCTAGGCACTGGGAAACAAGGTACACAGACACTGAGACAACCACTGGGACTTACAGACCCTGAGACACACAAACACTGACACATAGAGATGTTGTGGTACACACTGGAACATACAAACATTGGGGTCCTCAGAAACTAGGACATACAGACACCAGAAAACATACAGATACTGGCATATACAGTAGCAAACACTTAAACCTACAGATTCAAGGACACGCAAACACTAGGACATACAGACAGTGTGATATAGTCCCTAAGGCACACAAACACTGAAACTCAGACAGAATACGACATGCTGACATAGGGACACAGTCACTGAAACATGTAGACCCTGGGATATGCAGACTCAAACACACAGAAACTGGGGTACAGACACTAAGGCACACAAAACACTGAAATACATAGACACACTGCAACATGCTTACTCTGGAACACACAGTCACTTTGGAACACACAAACACTGGGACATACAGACATTGACAGACAATAGAACATATAGTCCATTGGGACTTGCATAGACACTAGGACACATAGACACTGAAACTTACAGACATGGGGATACACTGACACTGGGACGTACAGACACTCTTTCCACAGATATTAAAACACAGACACTAGTATGAAAACACTAGGGCACACAGTCTGGGATAGAAACTGAGGCACACAGAAACACTGAAACTGAGCTATAAAACCAACATGCTGACACTATGACACACAGACACTGGGGGCACATGGACACTAATGCACTTATTTACAGAGATAGAGAAATTGGTATACATAGACATTGTGGTACATAGACAGAGACACATAGAAATTGAGACACATAGAAACTTTGATATACAGTGACATGGGGATATATATTCATTGAGACACTCAGACACTGGGAATGTAGATACTGGTGCATAGTCACTAGGATACTCAGACTCTGGGATATACAGGCACTGGAACTCATAGATATTGGTGCACACACACAAGGTACACAGACATTGGGACACACCAACACTGGGGCATTCACAGATTCTATGAAGCACAGACACCAGGAAACACAAGCATTGGGATACACAAACACTGAGGCATACAGATATGGGAACACACAGAAAGTAAGGCTCATAAACACTGGGATATACTGCCATCAGGAAATATACAACATTGGAACATACAGTAAATAGGATGCATAGACACTGGAAAGCAGGAGTTAGAACATACTGACAATAAGAACCACTGACTGGGACACAGAAACACAGGCACACTTGGTCAATGGGACACACAAAGACATTGTAACACAGAGACCCTGGGACACAGACACTGGGACCCAGAGACTAGGACAAACAGTCATTGGAACATACCTGGACCCTGCAACTCACAGACCCTAGGAAACACAGACATTGAGATATACAGCCACTGGGACATATTGAAACTGGAAACACAAAGGTTCTGAGATATACACAGATGCTAAGATAACATCACTGTTCAATATAGTCATTGGGACATGTACAGACACTGGGGCACAGAGACACTGGCATTTACACATAAGGGTAAATACCAACAGTGGGGACACGGTGCTGGGATATTCAAACACTGACCCCAAGACGCATAGACACTTGGGCATAGAGAAAAGCTATGACACACAGTCATTAGGACATACAAACACTGGAACACAGAGACACCAGGGCATAAAGACATTAGGACACACAGAAACTAAAACATTTGGACACAATGTCGCTGGGATATACACAAACACTGTGACACTCAAAGTTTGAGACACAAAGACACTGGGATACACAAACAGTGGGAGACATAGGAATGGGACACAAAGGATCTGAAGGTGTTCTTGATGCCAGGCCTTGTAGGACTTTTACCATTGCTTTACCATTGACAAAGAGGAGAAAAGGAGAGACTAGGAGAGGGAGTGGTCTCATACTGAGCCTTGTGACAGGGGTAAGCATGAGAGTGATCTAGTGAGGAGAGTGGATGGCAGGGTAAAACGAGTGAAGTGGAAAGAGGGAGTGTGGATGAGAAATGTGAGTTTTCTTCCAGGGCCAGTAGAACCAGTGCAGCTTGGGGCAAGGGATGGTGCTTGAAGCCAGACTTGAGGAGCTTGGTCTGATAGGATGGGAGGAGAGGAGAGGGGAGAAGAGAATGCCTTTCTGAGGTGTTAGCGGGTGGGAATGCACAAACACAAAACTCTATCCTTGGTGCACATTCACACTCCTTTTTCTTAATTGAATATTTTAATATTTCATTAAAAATATTATATTAGTTTCAGATGTACAACATAGTGATTCAATATTTTTATAGATTATACTCCATTAAAAGTTATTACAAAATAATGGTTATAATTCCTTGTTCTGTACAATATACCTTGTTGCTTATCTATTTTAAACATGGTAGTTTGTATCTCTTAATCCCATACCCCTAACTTGTCCCTCCCCAATTCCCTCTCCACACTGGTAACCACTAGTTTGTTTTCTATATCTATGAGTCTGTTTCTGTTTCACTATATACATTCATTTGTATTATTTTTTACATTCCACATATAAGTGATATCATATAGTATTTGTCATTCTCTGCCAGAGTTATTTCACTTAGCCTAATATTCTCTAGGTCCATCCATCCACAATATTGCAAATGACAGAATTACATTCTTTTTTATGGCTGAGTTATGTATATGTGTATGTATATATATATGCGCATATATATATATATATATATATATATATATCTTCTTTATCCATTCATCTGTTGATGGACACTTAGGTTGCTTCCATATTTTGGCAATTATAAAATATGCTGTTATGAACATCGGGTACATGTATCTTTTGAATTAATATTTTTGTTTTTTCTAGATATATACCCAGGAGTGGAATTGTTGGATCATATGGTAGTCCTATTTTTAGTTTTTTGAGGAACCTCCATACTGTCTTCCAAAGTGGCTGCACCAATTTATATTCCCACCAACAGTGTACAAGCGTTCCCTTTTCTCTACATCCTTGCCAACATTTGTTATTTGTTGACTTTTTGAAGATAGTCATTCTGACAGATGTGAGGTGATATCTTGTTGTTGTTTTGATTTGCATTTCTCTAATAATTAGTGATATCGAGCATCTTTTTATGTGCCTATTGGCCATGCATATGTCTTCTTTGGAAAAATGTCTATTCAGGTCTTCTGCCCAGTTTTTAATTGGGTTGTTTGATTTTTTGATGTTGAGTTGTATGAGCTGTTTATATATTTTGGATATTAACCCCTTATTGGTCATATCATTTGCAAATATTTTCTCCCATTCAGTAGGTTGTCTTTTCATTTCATCAATGGGTTCCTTTGTTGTGCAAAAGCTTTTAAGTTTAATTAGGTCTTATTTCTTTAGTATTTTTAAATTTCATTTGCTGTAGGAGACAGATCCAAAAAAATATAGTTACAATTTATGTCAAAGGGTGTTCTGCCTATATTTTCTTCTAAGAGTTTTATGGTTTCAGGTCTTATGTTTAGGTATTTAATCCATTTTGAGTTTATTTTTCATATATGGTGTGATAAAATATTCTAATCTCATTCTTTTACATGTAGCTGTCCAGTTTTCCCAGTACTACTTATTGAACAGACTGTCTTTTCTCCGTTATATATCTTTTCTCCTCCTTTGTTGTATATTAATGGGCCATAAGTGTGTGGGTTTATTTCTACACTCTCTGTTCTGTTCCACTGACCTATGTGTCTGTACCATGTTGTTTTGACTACTGCAGCTTTGTGGTATAGTATGAAGTCAGGGAGTGTGATACCTCTAGCTTTGTTCTTTTTCCTCAGGGTTGCTTTGGCAATTCTGGGTCTTTCATGGTTCCATATAAATTTTAGGATTATTTGCTCTAGTTCTGTGAAAATTGTCGTGGGTAATTTGATAGGGATTGCATTAAATATGTAGACTGCTTTGGGCAGTATGGCCATTTTAACAATGTTAATTCTTCCAATCCAAGAACATGGGATATTTTTCCATTTCTTTGTATCATCTTCAATTTCCTTTATCAATGTTTTATAGTTTTCAGAGTATAGGTCTTTTACTTCCTTGGTTAATTAATCTACCAGATAATAAGAATGCTAACTGAATTAGGGGAAAGAATAGATGAACACAGTGAGAATTTTTAAAAGTAACTCAAAAATATAGAAAAGAATCAGTCAGAACTGAAGAAAACAATAACTGAAAGGAAAAACACACTACAAGGAATAAACAGCAGACTAGGTGATACAGCAAAATGCATGTTATCTGAGAGATAGAATATTGGAAATCAACCAATCAGAACAGCAAAAAGAAAAAAGTTTTAATGATAACAATTTAAGGGATATTTGGGATAACATCAAGCATACCAATATTCACCTTATACGGGTTCCAGAAGGAGAAGAGAGAGAAGGGAGTTGAAATTTTATTGAATGAAATCATGGGTGAAAACTTCCCAACCTGAAGAAGGAAACAGATATCCAAGTACAGGGAACACAGAGGGTCTCAATCAAGAGGAACTCAAACAGACCCACACCAAGACATATCATAATTAATATGGTAAAAGTTAAATATAAAGAGAGAATTATAAAGGCAGCAAGAGAAAAACAAAGCATTATATACAAGGGAACACCCACAAGACTATTAGTTGATTTTTTGGCAGATATTTTGTAGGTCAGAAGGGAGTGGCATAATATATTCAAAGGGTTGAAAAGGAAAAATCTGCAACCTAGGATACTCTACCCAGCAATATTTTCATTTAGAGTTGAACAATAGATAAAGAAGTTCTCAGACAAGCAAAACCTAAAGAGTTCATCAATATTAAACCCACCCTAAATAAATGTTCAAGGGTCTTCTCTAAGTGGAAAAGAAAAGACTATAACAAGAAGTAAGAATTTATAGGAAAGGAAAAATCCCAATAGTAAAGGCAAGTATATAGTAGGGACTGAGTTTCACCATTTAAATAAGCTACTATGAAGATTAAAAGATTTAAAAAATTGTAAAGCAGTTATAACTACAATAAACAGTTAAGGGATAAACATGAAGATGTAAAATGTGACATCAGAAACAAAAAATGTGGGGGTGGGGGATAAAAAGTGTACATATTTCAGAATGTGTTTGAACTTAAATGACTGCCAGTTTTAGAAAAGTACGTATAGTTATAGGTTAACATACGTGAACACCCTGGTAACCACAAGTCAAAAACCTACAATAGATACACAGACACTAAAAAGAAAGGAACGCAAATACTGCTAAAGAAAATCATCAAACCAAAAAGGAAGAAATTAACAGAGAATAACTACAAAAACAACTGAAAAACAAGTAATAAAATGGCAGTGTGTTTCTTTCAATAATCACATTATATATCAGTGGAATAAATGATCCAATCAAAAGACTTAGGGTCAAATACCGTATGCTAACACACATATATGGAATTTAAGAAAAAAAAATGTCATGAAGAACCTAGGGGTAAGGCAGGAATAAAGACGCAGACCTCCTAGAGAACGGACTTGAGGTTATGGGGAGGGAGAAGGGTGAGCTGTGACAGGGCGAGAGAGAGTCATGGACATATACACACTAACAAACGTAGTAAGGTAGATAGCTAGTGGGAAGCAGCCGCATGGCACAGGGATATTGGCTTGGTGCTTTGTGACAGCCTGGAGGGGTGGGATAGGGAGGGTGGGAGGGAGGGAGACACAAGAGGGAAGAGATATGGGAATATATGTATATGTATAACTGATTCACTTTGTTATAAAGCAGAAACTAACACACCATTGTAAAGCAATTGTACCCCAATAAAGATGTTAAAAAAAAAAAAAAGACCTAGGGTGCTGACTGAATAAAAAACAAGACCTATCTGTATGCTGCCTACAGGAGACTCACTTCAGAGCTAAAGACACACAGACTGAAAGTTAACAGATAGAAAAAGACATTTTATGTAAAAAGAAAAGACAAGAAAGGGAAGGTAACAATACTCATATCAGACAAAATAGAATTTATAACAAAGTCTAAAACAAAAGAAAAAAGAGGACATTATATAATGATAAAGGGATCAGTACAAGAAGAGGATATTGCACTCATTAACATAAACACACTGAAAACAGGAGCACCTAAATATACAAAGCAAACACTAACAGACATAAAGGGAGAAATTGACAATAATACAATGATAGTAGGCAACTTTAACACCCTAGTTACATCAGTGAACATATCATCTGGAACTGAAAATTAATAAGGCAAAAGTAGTGTTGATTCACAGAAAGATAGACAAGATGAAAAGGCAGAGGGCTATGTACCAGATGAAGGAATAAGATAAAACCCCAGAAAAACAACTAAATGAAGTGGAGATAGGCAACTTTCCAGAAAAAGAATTCAGAATAATGATAGTGAAGATGATCCAGGACCTCGGAAAAAGAATGGAGGCAAAGATCGAGAAGATGCAAGAAATGTTTAACAAACACCTAGAGGAATTAAAGAAAAAACAAACAGAGGCGAACAATAAAATAACTGAAATGGAAACAACACTAGAAGGAATCAAGAGCAGAATAACTGAGGCAGAAGAAAAGATAAGTGACCTGGAAGACAGAATGTGGAATTCACTGCTGTGGAACACAATAAAGAAAAAAGAGTGAAAGAAATGAAGACAGCCTAAGAGACTTCTGGGACAAGATTAAATGCAACAACATTCACATTATAGGGCTCCCAGAAGGAGAAGAGAAAGAGAAAGGACCAGAGAAAATATTTCAAGAGATTGTAGTCAAAAACTTCCCTAACATGGGAGAGAAAATAGCCACCCGAGTTCAGGCAGGGCAGCAAGTCCCACACAGAATAAACCAAAGAGAAACACACCAAGACACATAGTAATCAAATTGGCAAAAATTAAAGACAAAGATAAATTATTGAAAGCAGCAAGGGAAAAATGACAAATAACATACAAGGGAACTCCCATAGGTTAACAGCTGATTTCTCAGCAGAAACTCTACAAGCCAGAAGGGACTGGCATGATATACATAAAGTGATGAAAGGGAAGAACCTACAACCAAGATTACTCTACCCGGCAAGGATCTCATTCAGATTCTAAGGAGAAACCATAAGCTTTACAGACAAGCAAAAGCTAACAGAATTCAGCACCACCAAACCAGGTGTACAACAAATGCTAACGGAACTTCTCTAAGTGAGAAACATGAGAGAAGAAAAGGAACAACAAAAACAAATCCAAAACGATTAAGAAAATGGTCATAGGATCATACATATCGATAATTATTTTTTAACATCTTTATTGGAGTATAATTGCTTTACAATGGTGTGTTAGTTTCTGCTTTATAACAAAGTGAATCAGTTATACATATACATATGTTCCGATATCTCTTCCTTCTTGTGTCTCCCTCCCTCCCACCCTCCCTATCCCACCACTCTAGGTGGTCACAAACCACCTAGCTGACCTCCCTGTGCTATGCAGCTGCTTCCCACTAGCTATCTATTTTACGTTTGGTAGTGTATATATGTCCATGCCACTCTCTCACTTTGTCACAGCTTACCCTTCCCCCTCCCCATATTCTCAACTCTATTCTCTAGTAGGTCTGTGTCTTTATTCCCGTCTTACCCCTAGGTTCTTCATGACCTTTTTTTTTTTCTTAGATTCCATATATATGTGTTAGCATACGGTATTTGTTTTTCTCTTTCTGACTTACTTCACTCTGTATGACAGACTCTAGGTCCATCCACCTCACTATAAATAACTCAATTTCGTTTCCTTTTATGGCTGAGTAATACTCCATTGTATACATGCATGACATCTTCTTTATCCATTCATCTGTTGATGGACACTTAGGTTGTTTCCATGTCCTGGCTATTCTAAAGAGAGCTGCAATGAACATATTGGTACATGACTCCTTTTGAATTATGCTTTACCTTAAACATGAATGGATTAAATGCTCCAACCAAAAGACACAGGCTAGCTGAATGGATACAAAAACAAGACCCATATGTATGATGTCTAAAAGACACCAACTTCAGACCTATGAACACATACAGATCGAAAGTGAGGGGATGGAAAAAGATATTCCATGCAAATGGAAATCTAAAGAAAGCTGGAGTAGCAATATTCATAACAGATAAAATAGACTTTAAAATAAAGAGTGTTACAAGAGACAAGGAAAGACACTACATAATGATCAAGAGATCAATCCAAGAAGAAGATATAAAAATTATAAATATATATATGCCCCCAACATAGGAGCACCTCAATACATAAGGCAACTGCTAACAGCTATAAAAGAGGAAATCGACAGTAACACAATAACAGTGGGGGACTTTAACACCTCACTTACACCAATGGATAGACATCAAAAATGAAAATAAATAAGGAAACAGAAGCTTTAAATGACACAGTAGACCAGATAGACTTAATTGATATTTAAAGGACATTCCATCCAAAAACAGCAAATTACACTTTCTTCTCAAGTGTGCATGGAACATTCTCCACTATAGATCACTACTTGGGTCATAAATCAAGCCTCAGTAAATTTAAGAATATTGAAGTCATACCAAGCATCTTTTCTGACCACAATGCTATGAGATTAGAAATGAATTAAAGGAGAAAAAACGTAAAAAACACAAACACATGGAGGCTAGACAATACGTTACTAAATTACCAAGAGATCACTGAAGAAATCAAAGAGGAAATCAAAAAATACCTACAGACGAATGACAATGAAAACAGAACAATCCAAAACCTATAGTTCTAAGAGAGAAGTTTATAGCTATACAACCCTACCTCATGAAACAAGAAAAATCTCAAATAAACAATCTACCTTACACCTAAGGGAACTAGAGAAAGAAGAACAAACAAACGCAAAGTTAGCAGAGGGAAAGAAATCATAAAGAGCAGAGCAGAAATAAATGAAATAGAAACAAAGAAAACAATAGCAAAGATCAATAAAACTAAAAGCTGGTTCCTTGAGAAGATAAACAAAATTAATAAACCATTAACAGTCTCATCAAGAAAAAGAGGGAGAGGACTCAAATCAATAAAATTAGAAATGAAAAAGGAGAAGTTAAAACAGACACCACAGAAATAAAAAGCTTCCTAAGAGACTACTACAAGCAACTGTATGCCAATAAAATGGACTACCTGGAAGAAATGGACAAATTCTTAGAAAGATATAACCTTCCAAGACTGAACCAGGAAGAAACAGAAAATATCAACAGCCCAATCACAAGAAATGAAATTGAAACTGTGATTAAAAATCTTCCAACAAACAAAAGTCCAGGACCAGATGGCTTCACAGGTGAATCTTATCAAACATTTAGAGAAGAGCTAACACCCATCCTCCTCAAAGTCTTCCAAAAAATTGCAGAATAAGGAACACTCCCAAACTCAATCTATGAGGCCACCATCACCCTGATACTAAAACCAGACAAAGATATTACAAAAAAAGAAAATTACAGACCAATATCACTGATGAATATAGATGCAAAAATCCTCAACAAAATACTAGCAAACAGAATCCAACAACACAGTAAAAGGATCATACACCATGAGCAAGTAGGTTTTATCCCAGGGATGCAAGGAGTCTTCAGTATATGCAAATCAATCAATGTGATACATCATATTAACAAATTGAAGAATAAAATCCATATGATCATCTCAACAGATGCAGAAAAAGCTTTGACAAAATGCAACACACATTTATGATAAAGACTCTCCAGAAAACTGGCATAGAGGAAACCTACCTCAACATAATAAAGGCCATATACGACAAACCCACAGCAAACATCTTTCTCAATGGTGAAAAACTGAAAGCATTTCCTCTAGATCAGGAACAAGACAAGGATGTGCACTCTCACCAGTATTATTCAACATAGTCTTGGAAGTCCTAGCCACGGCAATCAGAGAAGAAAAAGAAATAAAAGGAATCCAAATTGGAAAAGAAGAATTAAAACTCTCACTGTTTGCAGATGACATGATACTATACATAGAGAATCCTAAAAATGTCACCAGAAAACTACTAGAGTTAATCAATGAACTTGGTAAAGTGGCAGGATACAAAATGAATGCACAGAAATCTCTTGCATTTCTGTACACTAATGATGAAAAATCTGAAGGAGAAATTAAGGAAACACTCCTATTTACCATTGCAACAAAAAGAATAAAATACCTAGGAATAAACCTACCAAGGAAGACAAAAGACCTGTATGCAGAAAACTATAAGACACTGATGAAAGAAATTAAAGATGATACCAACAGATGGAGAGATATACCATGTTCTTGGATTGAAAGAATAAATATTGTGAAAATGACTATACTACCCAAAACAATGCAATCCCTACCAAATTATCAATGGCATTTTTTAAAGAACTAGAACAAAAAATCTTGAAATATGTATGGAGATAAAAAATACCCCAATTAGTCAAAGCAGTCTTGATGGAAAAAAACTGGGCTGGAGGAATCTGATTCCCTGACTTCAGACTATATTACAAAGCTATAGTAACCAAGACAATATGGTACTGGCACAAAAACAGAAACATAGATCAATGTAACAAGATAGAAAGCCCAGAGATAAACCCACACACCTATGGTCAACTAATCTATGACAAAGGAGGCAAGGATATACATTGGGGAAAAGACTGTCTCTTCAATAACTGGTGCTGGGAAAACTGGACAGCTACATTTAAAAGAATGAAATTAGAACACTCCCTAACACCATACACAGAAATAAACTCAAAATGGATTAGAGACCAAAATGTAAGTCCAGACACTATACAACTCTTAGAGGAAAACATAGGAACAACACTCTTTGACATAAATCAGAGCAAGGTCTTTTTTGGATCCACCTCCTAGAGTAATGGAAATAACAAAAATAAACAAATGGGACCTAATGAAACTTAAAATCTTTTGCACAGCAAAGGAAACCATAAACAAGAAGAAAAGACAACCTCCAGAATGGGAGAAAATATTTGTGGACGAATCAACGGACAAAGAATTAATCGCCAAAATATATAAACAGCTCATGCAGCTCAATGTTAAAAAAACAAACAACCCAATTAATAAATGGGCAGAAGACCTAAGTAGACATTTCTCCAAAGAAGACATACAGATGGCCATGAAGCAAATGAAAAGCTGCTCAACATCACTAATTATTAGAGAAATGCAAATCAAAACTACAATGAGGTATCATCTCACACCAGTTAGAATGGGCATCATCAGAAAATCTACAAACAACAAATGAGAGTGTGTGGAGAAAAGGGAACCCTCTTTCACTGTTGGTGGGAATGTAAATTGATACAGCCACTATGGAGAACAGTATGGAGGTTCCTTAAAAATCTTAAAATAGAATTACCATATGATCCAGCAATCCCACTACTGGGCATATACCCAGCGAAAGCCATAATTCAAAAAGACACATGCACCCCAATGTTCATTGCAGCACTATTACAATAGCCAGGTCATGGAAGCAACCTAAATGCCCATAGACAGACGAATGGATAAAGAAGTTGTGGTATATGTATAGAATGGAATATTACTCAGCCATAAAGAGGAATGAAATTGGGTCATTCGTTGAGACATGGATGGAGATTGTCATACAGAGTGATGTAAGTCAGAAAGAGAAAAACAAATATCATATATTAACGCATATATGTGGAACCTAGAAAAATGGTACAGATGAACCAGTTTGCAGGGCAGAAATAGAGACACAGATGTAGAGAACAAATGTTTGGACACCAAGCGGGGAAAGCGGTGGGGTGGTGGTGGTGGTGGTGTGAGGAATTGGGCGATTGAGATTGACATGTATACATTGATGTGTATAAACTTGATGACTAATAAGAACCTGCTGTTTAAAAAAATAAATAAAATAAAATTCAAAAATTAAAATGGCAGACTTAAGCCTTAACACATTATATTACATTTACATTAAATATAAATGATCTAAATATACCAATTAAGACTGAGATTGTCAAAAAGAAAAAGACTGAGGTTGTCAAAGTAAGTTTAAAAAAATAACATGACCCAACTACATTCTGACTACAAGAAATTTACTTCAAACATAATGACTTAGGTATGTTGAAATGAAAAGGATAGAAAAAGATATATCATTCAAATATTAATCAAAAGAGATCAGGAGTGGCTATGTTAATATCTGTGATGGTTAATTTTATACTTCAACCTGGCTGGGCTATGGTGTCCATGTGTATGGTCAAACACTATTCCAGGTGTTTCTGTGAGGGTGTTTTTGGATGAGATTAACATTTATATCAGTAGACTTTAAGTAAATCCGAATGCCTTCCATAATGTGGAGGGACTACCAGTTGAAGGTCTGAATAGAACAAAAGACTGACTTCCCCAGGCAAGACAGTATTCTGCCAGCAGTATAGCCTTTGGATTTTAACTGCAACATCAGTTCTTTTCTGGGTCTCCAGCCTGATAGCCTTCAGACTTGACTGCAGGTTTTGGACCTGCCAGCCTACATAATCATATGGGCCAATTCCTTAAAATAAATCTCTCTATATATATACACATACTATTGGTTCTGTTTCTCTGGAGAACCCTGACTAATACAATATCAGATAAAGTAGATTTCAGATCAAAGAAAATTTACATACCCAGAGAGGGATATCATATAATGATAAAAGGGTCAATCCACCAAAAAGAGATACCAATCCTAAATGTGTATGCACTAAATAACGGACTGCAATATATGTGAAGTAAAAACTTACAGAACTGAAAAGAGAAACATGTAAATTCATAATTTTATCTGGGGACTTCAGTATGCCTTGTTCAACAATAGATAGAACAACCAGACAGAAAATCAACAATAATGTACCGTAACTGAATACTACCATGAAACAACAGAATCAAATCATCATTTATAGACTACTTCATCCAACAACAGAATACACAGTCTTTTTAAGTACCCAAAGACCATATCCTGGGCCATGAAACAAACCTCAACTAATTTAAAAGAATTGAAATCATACAGAATACATTTTATGACTACAATAAAATCATATTAGAAATGAGTAACAGAAAGATAACAGGAAAATCTCCAAAGGCTTGGAAACTAAACAACATACTTCTAAATAATCCATGAGTCTTGGGCTCTTTATAAAGCACTGGCAGAGTTAATAGAAACCAAGAGTGTATGATAAAGGACCCTGGGACTTGTGCCAGGAAGTAGTCATTACACCCACAAACTGGAAAGGAGTATGAACATGACAGAAAAGGCCGCTCTATGAGGAGATGAGACCTTAAGAATAGAAATATTGTAATGGTCAGTACATGCCTCAGGACAAAGAGCCAAAGAAATAAATACCCAGAACTCATTTGTTTTCTACCCTCTAATGTCCTATCCCTTGGTAAGCATTTACATCCCTCTACTCTGTGCCTATCCCTAGAATTCCATCCAAATAACTAGCCTCCAGACTTCTTTGTCACCAATTTTCCTATCATATTCTTTCCTAGTGCCAGGCTATCAGTAAACTCATTCAGCCATTGGACACAAATCAATAAAGTCTAAACTCAGGACATCTCTCCTCCTAACAAAATGAACAAGTAAATGTACCTCCTAAAACTCTGCTCTGTGGCAGGATTTTACTTCACTTCAGCCTCTCATGGATACCCCTGAATTGGACTATAATGCAATAGTCATAGACTTCCACCTGATGCCACCATACTTGCAAGCCCATCTATAAACCAGGAGTGTGCTGTTTCCTCCTCTATTAGCTGGTTATAGTGAACTCCCCATAAAGCCATAAGGTGAGTTCAATAACAGGCATTGAAGCAGTGGGAATCAATATCATCAGAGTGTGATCCAGTTGCTCATACACTCTACTTGTGCCTTTTGATCCTGTTTTGGTCTGTTCTCATACTTACTATTCAAGTTAACAAAGGAACAGCACAACATATATCCAATATTCTGATTTGGTGGAATAGAACAGTTCATGACAAATATTTTGGGGCACATAATCACTTGCTGTCCTAGATTCAGGAGGTTAGTCTCTACCAAGACCAAATAGCAGGTCAGAAGCTATTTTTCGAATGGAGGATAGTTAGCAGGAAAAAGCATACTTTATTCCAAAACCTTAGGAGCCTGTAATTTTTCTGTGATGTATTCCAACAGCTCTACAATGCATATCTAACTGCACAGATATTTCTGATACCATTTTGTCTAATGGATCATAAGGCTCATGAGGTAAAACAGTTTGCACACTGGCCTGAATCACTGCAGAGCCTTCTTTTGCTCCAGGTCCCACTCAAAAACCTTATGGGCAATCCAGCAAACACAAGAGTGCAACTTGCCTAAATGCAGTATAACATGCCTCCAAAATCAGTGCAACAAGTTGTCTCTCACTTTTTTTTGTTGTCTCTCACTTTTGAAAATATAACTTAACGTACCTCAGACAACTAATCCTCTAGAGACTTCATCAGTATGGATAGTTCCTGAATATTTATATTTTATCTCCCAATGATTATCATGCATGTTTCATACTTAGCCATCTAAAAGGCTTCTACCTCCTGCCCACTACTTCCATTTATTATCTAATGTCAATACATATAATGGACCAGTGAAATGTTTTTCAGAAAATCAATATGATGAGGGTTCTTCCAGACCTGACAATGCAGGAGACTTGATATAGGCCTGAACAAAAGAGTGAAAGGACTCTGTTTTCCTTGCTATACAAATGTCAGCTGCTTTTGATTTTTCATCCTGACAGAGATGGGGGAAAGTACTTGCTAGGTAGCCACATACTAATTTCCAGTGACTGTGCCAATTTTCCTAAAAAGACTACACAAGAAATCACAAACATGAATGTCATCACCACCTGATTAAGTGTGTAATACTTGAATAATTTACCAAAACCCATCTGAATTTTCACTACTACAGACATGAAATAAATGGGCATGCATATGGTAAGAATAGTTGAAGAAAAAGGAGAAACAGAACAAGAACAAGAAAAAGAAGAACA
The DNA here is from genome assembly GCF_039906515.1 of Pseudorca crassidens. NCBI lineage: Eukaryota > Metazoa > Chordata > Mammalia > Artiodactyla > Delphinidae > Pseudorca > Pseudorca crassidens. Next base: position 86,206,371 of record NC_090317.1, read on the forward strand.
AGAACAACAAGGTGGCAAAACATAGACATTTCAATAATTTAAAAGTTGAGTGATTTCATTTCCAGCAGCTCTGGACTAAAAGAAAAGTTAAAGAATGACCTTTGGGCAACAAGAAAATGATGCCACTTAGAAATCTGTATTTACACAAAAGAATGAAGTGCATCAGAAATTGTTACCAAATGGTTAACCATATAAGATAAAAGCATGACAACAATAGGAAAAAAAGCTAGGAGGAGAAAAATGTAAGTATTCTATTGTAAGTTTTTTATACTATACATTAAATAATATAATACACTTTAAGAAAGACTTTAATATATCAAAGATATGCATGGTAAATGTTAAAGCAACAGCTATAATAAAAAAAAACAAAGGGTTATAGCTAATAAGTCAATGAATTATATTAATGGAATCATAAAAATACTCCATTAGTCCTAAAGGAGGAAGAAAAAGAGGGAAAAGCGATTATACAAAAGAGCAGACTAAAAGAAAACAAATAGCAAAATAATAGACTCAAACTTAGCTATTTCAGCAACCATTAAAAGTAAACGGTCTAAATATCCACATGCAATCAGACAGAGATTGCCATATTGGATAAAAAGCAAGACCCAACTATATGTTGCATACTAGAAACACACTTTAAATGTAAAGGTAAATAGGTTAAAAGTAAAAAGTGGAAAAGATATAACAAGCTAGAGTGGCTATATTAAGATCAGGTGAAGGTAGATTTCAGGGTGAAGAATATAACCAGGGATTTTTAAAGGTCATTTCATAAAGATAAAGTGATTCGTTAATCAAGAGTACATAATCCTAAAGGTTTACACACCTAATGTCAGAACTTAAAATACATGAAGCAAAAACTGACAGAATTTTAAGGAGAAACAGACAAATCCCCAATGATAGTCAAAGATTTCAATAACTGACTCTCAATAATTGATAACTAGGCAGAAAATCAACAAAGATAAAATAGACTCAAATAGCACTATTGACCAACTTGACCAGATTTACACTTATGGAACCCTCCACTCAACAACTGCAGAATATATATTCATCTCAAGTGCATACAGAACATCTAACAAGATAAACCATATTCTAGGCTATTAAAAAGTCTCAATAAATTCAAAACTATTTAAGTCATACAAAGTATGTTTTCTGACCACAGTGGAATTTAACTGGAAGTCAGTAACAGAAAAGTCCTTAGAAACTCCCCAAATATTTTGAAATGAAGTAACACACTTCTAAGTAATCCAATAATCATAGAAGAAATCAAAATTAAAATTAGAAAATGTTTTGAACTGAAAAAATGAAACTATAATCTATCAGAATTTGCAGGATACAGTTAAAGCAGTACTTGAGGGGAAAGTTATGGTATTAAATACATAGATTAGAAAAGAATAGTCTCAAGTCAATGCCCTCATTTTCCATCTTAAGAAACTAGATAAAGAACACATTAGGGGCTTCCCTGGTTGCACAGTGGTTAACAATCTGCCTGCCAATGCAGGGGACACAGGTTCAAGCCCTGGTCTGGGAAGATCCCACATGCCATGGAGCAACTAAGCCCATGCCCCACAACTACTGAGACTGCACTCTGAGTTCTTCAGAACTATTTTTCTTTTTTTTAGATTCCATATATATGTGTTAACATATAGTATTTGTTTTTCTCTTTCTGACTTACTTTACTCTGTATGACAGACTCTAGGTCCATCCACCTCACTACAAATAACTCAATTTCATTTCCTTTTATGGCTGAGTAATATTCCATTGTATATATGTGCCACATCTTCTTTATCCATTTGTCTGTCAATGGGTATTTACGTTGCTTCCATGACATGGCTATTGTAAAGAGTGCTGCAATGAACATTGGGGTGTATGTGTCTTTTTGAATTATGGTTTTCTCAGGGTATATGCCCAGCAGTGAGATTGCTGGATCATATGGTAATTCTATTTTTAGTATTTTAAGGAACATCCATACTGTTCTCCATAGTGGCTGTATCAATTGACATTCCCACAAAGAGTGCAAGAAGGTTCCCTTTTCTGCACACCCTTTCCAACATTTGTTGTTTGAAGATTTTCTGATGATACCCATTCTAACTGGTGTGAGGTGATACCTCATTGTAGTTTTGATTTGCATTTCTCTAATAATTAGTGATGTTGAGCAGCTTTTCATGTGCTTCTTGGCCATCAGTATGTCTTCCTTGGAGAAATGTCTATTTAGATCTTCTGCCCATTTTTGCATTGGGTTGTTTCTTTATTATTGAGCTGCATGAGCTGTTTATATATTTTTGAGATTAATCCTTTGTCCGTTGCTTTGTTTGCAAATATTTTCTCCCATTCTGAGGGTTGTGTTTTCTTCTTGTTTATGGTTTCCTTTGCTGTGCAAAAGTTTTGAAGTTTCATTAGGTCCCATTTGTTTATTTTTGTTTTTATTTCCATTACTCTAGGAGGTGGATCAAAAAAGATCTTGCTGTGCTTTATGTCAAAGAGTGTTCTTCCTATGTTTTCCTCTAAGAGTTTTAGAGTGTCTGGTCTTACGTTTAGGCCTTGAATCCATTTTGAGTTTATTATTGTGTATGGTGTTAGGGAGTGTTCTAATTTCATTCTTTTACATGTAGCTGTCCAGTTTTCCCAGCATCACCTATTGAAGAGACTGTCTTTTCTCCGTTGTATATCTTTGCCTCCTTTGTCATATATTAGTTGACCATAGGTGTGTGGGTTTACCTCTCAGCTTTCTATCTTGTTCCATGGATCTATGTTTGTGTTTTTGTGCCAGTACAATATTGTCTTGATTACTGTAGCTTTGTAGTATAGTCTGAAGTCAGAGAGTCTGATTCCTCCAGCTCCGACTTTTTCCTTCAAGATTGCTTTGGCTATTCATGGTCTTTTGTGTCTCCATACAAATTTTAAGATGATTTGCTCTAGTTCCATAAAAAATGCCATTGGTAATTTGATAGGGATTGCATTGAATCTGTAGATTGCTTTGGGTAGTATAGTCATTTTCAGAATATTGATTCTTCCAATCCAAGAACATGGTATATCTCTCCATCTGTTGGTATCATCTTTAATTTCTTTCAACAGTGTCATAGTTTTCTGCATACAGGTCTTTTGTCTTCCTTGGTAGGTTTATTCCTAGGTATTTTCTTCTTTTTGTTGCAATGGTAAATGGGAGTGTTTCCATAATTTCTCTTTCAGATTTTTCATCATTACTCTATAGGAATGCAAGAGATTTTTGTGCATTAATTTTTTATCCTGCAACTTTACCAAATTCATTGATTAGCTCTAGTAGCTTTCTGTTGGCATTTTTAGGATTCTCTATGTATCGTATCATGTCATCTGCAAACAGTGACAGTTTTACTTCTTCTTTTCCAATTTGTATTCATTTTATTTCTTTCTCTTCTCTGATTGCCATGGTTAGGACTTCCAAAACTATGTTGAATAATAGTGGTGAGAGTGGACATCTTTGGCTCGTTCCTGATCTTAGAGAAAAATGCTTTCAGTTTTTCACCATTGAGAATGGTGTTTGCTGTGGGTTTGTTATATATGGCCTTTATCATGTTGAGGTAGGTTCCCTCTATGCCCACTTTCTGGAGAGTTTTTTATCATAAATGGGTGTTGAATTTTGTCAAAAACTTTTTCGGCATCTATTGAGATGATCCTATGGACTTTGTTCTTCAATTTGTTAATATGGTGTATCACATTGATTGATTTTCATATATTGAAGAATCCTTGCATCCCTGGGATAAATCCCACAGATTGTGGTGTATGATCCTTTTAATGTGTTCTTGGATTCTGTCTACTAGTATTTTGTTGAGGATTTTTGCATCTATATTCATCGGTGATATTTGTCTGTAATTTTCTTTTATTGTAGTATCTTTGTCTGGTTTTGGTATCAGGGTGATGGTGGCCTCATAGAATGAGTTTGGGAGTATTCCTTCCTCTGCAATTTTTTGGAAGAGTTTGAGAAGGATGGGTGTTAGCTCTTCTCTAAATGTTTGATAGGATTCACCTGTGAAGCCATCTGGTCCTGGACTTTTGTTTGTTAGAAGATGTTTAATCACAGTTCAATTTCATTACTTGTGATTGGGCTGTTGATATTTTCTGTTTCTTCCTGGTTCAGTCTTGGAAGGTTATATCTTTCTAAGAATTTGTCCATTTCTTCCAGGTTGTCCATTTTATTGGCATAGATTTGCTTGTAGTAGTCTCTTATGATGCTGTGTATTTTTGCGGTGTCTGTTGTAACTTCTTTTTCATTTCTAATTTTACTGATTTGAGTCCTTTCCCTCTTTTTCTTGATGAGTCTGCCTAATGGTTTGCCAATTTTGTTTATCTTGTCAAAGAACGAGCTTTTAGTTTTATTGATCCTTGCTATTGTTTTCTTTGTTTCTATTTCATTTATTTCTGCTCTGATATTTATGATTTCTTTCCTTCTCCCAGCAGAATTTTTTGTGGATAAAAACAAGCTTACCTGAAATGCATTTGGAAAGGCAAAGGAAATAGAATAATTGGAATAATTTTGAAAATGAAGAATAAAGTTGGAGGAATCATACTACTTGATTTTAGGACTTATTATACAGCCACAGTAATCTAAACAGTGTGGTATTGACAAAGAAATAGACACCTAGACCAATGTAACAGAATCGAGAACCCAGAAATAGACACACACAAGTACAGCCAAGTGATTTTTTACAAAGCTGCAAAGGAAATTCAATGGAGAAAGGATAGTCTTTTCAACAAATATTATTGGAGCTATAAGACATCTACATGCAAAAAAAAAGTGAACCTCAATGTAAACACCACACTTTATATAAAAATTAAGTCAAAATGGGTCATAGATCTAAATGTAAAACCACAAACTTTTAGAATACATAGGAAAAAATTCTATATGACCTTAGGTTTGGCACCAAAAGTATGATCCAAAAAGAGATTTGCGAAATAGATTTGGACTTCAATAAAATTTCTAAATGTTTGTTTTGCAAATGACACTGTTAAGAAAATGAAAAACAAGCCATTTACTATGAAATAGTGTTTGAAAATCACATATCCAACAAAGAGCTTGTAGCCAGAATAAACACAGAACTCTCAAAACAGTAAGAAAACAAACAACTCAATTAAAATGTAAACAAGAGAGGTCAATCGGGGGAATTGGGAAGATGGTGGAAGAGTAAGATGCAGAGATCACCTTCCTCCCCACAGATACACCAGAAATGCATCTACACGTGGAACAACTCCTACAGAACACCTACTGAACGCTGGCAGAAGACCTCAGACCTCCCAAAGGCAAGAAACTCCCCCACGTACCTGGGTAGAGCAAAAGAAAAAGAATAAACAGAGACAAAAGAATAGGGATGGGACCCGCACAGGTGGGAGGGAGCTGTGAAGGAGGAAAGGTTTCCACACACTACTACGCCCCTTCACGGGCAGAGACTGTGGGTGGCGGAGTGGGGGAGCTTCGGGGCCACGGAGGATAGCACAGCAACAGGGATGCGGAGGGCAAAGTGGAGATTCCCGCACAGAGGATCAGTGACGACCAGCACTCACCAGCCCGAGAGGCTTGTATGCTCACCCGCTGGGGAGGGCGGGGCTAGGAGCTGAGGCTCGGGCTTTGGTCGGAGCGCAGGGAGAGGACTGGGGTTGGCGGCGTGAACACAGCCTGCAGGGGGTTAGTGAACCACTGCTAGCCGGGAGGGAGTCCGGGAAAAGTCTAGAGCTGCCAAAGAGACAAGAGACTTTTTCTTCCCTCTTTGTTTCCTGGTGTGCGAAGAGAGGGGATAAAGAGCACTGCTTAAAGGAGCTCCAGAGACGGGCGCGAGACGCGGCTAAAATCACGGACCCCAGAGATGGGCATGAGACGCTAAGGCTGCTGCTGCCGCCAACAGGAAGTCTGTGTGTGAGCACAGGGTACTATCCACACCTCCCCTCCCGGGGAGCCTGTGCAGCCCGCCACTGCCAAGGTCCGGGGATCCAGGGACAACTTCCCGGGGAGAACACACAGTGCGCCTCAGGCTGTCGCAAAGTCACGTTGGCCTCTGCCGCCGCAGGCTCGCCCCACATCCGCACCCCTCCCTGCCCCCGGCCTCAGTGAGCCAGAGCCCCCGAATCTGCTGCTTCTTTAACCCCGTCCTGTCAGAGCAAAGAACAGACGCCCTCCGACAACCTACACGCAGAGGCAGGGCCAAATCAAAATCTGAGTCCCCGGAGCTGTGCAAACAAAGAAGAGAAAGGGAAATCTCTCCCAGCAGCCTCAGGAGCAGCAGATTAAAGCTCCACAATCAACTTGATGTACCCAGCATCTGTGGAATACATGAATAGACAATGAATCATCCCAAATTGAAGAGGTGTACTTTGAGAGCAAGATTTATGATTTTTTCCCATTTTCCTCTTTTTGTGAGTGTGTATGTGTATACTTCTGCATGAGATTTTGTCTGTATAGCTTTGCTTCCACCATTTGTCCTAGGGTTCAATTCATCCATTTTTTTTCTTTTTAAATAATTTTTTCTTAATAATTATTTTTTATCTTGATAACTTTATTTTATTTTATCTTTATTTTATCTTCTTTCCTTCCTTCCTTCTTCCTTCCATCTACCTTCCTTCCTTATTTTTTCTCTCTTTCTTTCTTTCTAATTTTTCTCCCTTTTATTCTGAACCATGTGGATGAAAGGCTCTCAGTGCTGCAGCCAGGAGTCAGTGCTATGCCTCTGAGGTGGGAGAGCCAACTTCAGGACACTGGTCCACAAGAGACTTCCCAGCTCCACATAATATCAAACAGTGAAAATCTCCCAGGGATCTCCATCTCAACACCAGCACCCAGATTCACACAACGACCAGCAAGCTACAGTGCTGGATACCCTATGCCAAACAACTAGCAAGACAGGAACACAACCCCACCCATTAGCAGAGAGGCTGCCTAAAATCATAATAAGTCCACAGGCACTCCAAAACACACCACCAAACGTGGACCTGCCCACCAGAAAGACAGGATCCAGCCTCATCCACCAGAATACAGGCACTAGTCCCCTCCACCAGGAAGCCTACACAACCCACCGAACCAAATTTAGCCACTTGGGACAGACACCAAAAACAACAGGAACTACGAACCTGTAGCCTGCAGAAAGGAGACCCCAAACACACTAAGATAAGGAAAATGAGAAGACAGAAAAACACACAGCAGATGAAGGAACAAGATAAAAACCCACCAGACCTAAAAAATGAAGAGGAAATAGGCAGTCTACCTGAAAAAGAATTCAGAATAATGATAGTAAAGATGATCCAAAATCTTGGAAATAGAATGGACAAAATGGAAGAAATATATAACAAAGACCTAGAAGAACTAAAGATGAACAAGCAATGATGAACAACACAATATATGAAATTAAAAATACTCTAGATGGGATCAATAGCAGAATAACTACGGCAGAAGAATGCATAAGTGACCTGGAAGATAAACTAGTGGAAATAACTACTGCAGAGCAGAATGAAGAAAAATGAAAAGAACTGAGGACAGTCTCAGAGACCTCTGGGACATCATTAAATGCACCAACATTAGAATTATAGGAGTTCCAGAAGAAGAAGACAAAAAGAAAGGGACTCAGAAAATATTTGAAGAGATTATAGTTGAAAACTTCCCTAATATGGGAAAGGAAATAGTTAATCAAGTCCAGGAAGCACAGAGAGTCCCATACAGGATAAATCCAAGGAGAAATACGCCAAGACACATATTAATCAAACTGTCAAAAATTAAATACAAAGACAATATATTAAAAGCAGCAAGGGAAAAATAACACAGAAGGGAAACCCCATAAAGTTAACAGCTAATCTTTCAACAGAAACGCTGCAAGCGAGATGGGAGTAGCAGGACATATTTAAAGTGATGAAGGGAAAAACCTGCAACCAAGATTACTCTACCCAGCAAGGATCTCATTCAGATTTCATGGAGAAATTAAAATCTTTACAGACAAGCAAAAGCTGAGAGAGTTCAGCACCACCAAACCAGCTTTACAACAAATGCTAAAGGAACTTCTCTAGGCAAGAAACACAAGAGAAGGAAAAGACCTACAATAACAAACCCAAAACAATTAAGAAAATGGGAATAGGAACATACATATCAATAATTACCTTAAATGTAAATGGATTAAATGCTCCCATCAACAGACACAGACTGGCTGAATGGATACAAAAACAAAACCCATATATATGCTGTCTACAGGAGACCCACTAGAGACCTAGAGAAACATACAGACTGAAAGTGAGGGGATGGAAAAAGATATTCCATGCAAATGGAAACCAAAAGAAAGCTGGAGTAGCAATTCTCATATCACACAAAATAGACTTTAAAACAAAGAGTATTAGAAGCGAAAAAGAAGGACACTACATAATGATCAAGGGATCAATCCAAGAAGAAGATATAACAATTGTAAATATTTATGCACCCAACATAGGAACACCTCAATACATAAGGCAAATACTAACAGCCATAAAAGGGGCAATCGACAGTAACACATTCATAGTAGGGGACTTTAACACCCCTCTTTCCCCGATGGACAGATCATCCAAAATGAATATAAACAAGGAAACACAAGCTTTGAATGACACGTTAAACAAGATGGACTTAATTGATATTTATAGGACATTCCATCCAAAAACAACAGAATACACATTTTTCTCAAGTGCTCATGGAATATTCTCCAGGATAGATCATATCTTGGGTCACAAATCAAGCCATGGTAAATTTAAGAAAATTGAAATTGTATCAAGTATCTTTTCCAACCACAACGCTATGAGACTACATATCAATTACAGGAAAAGACCTGTAAAAAATACAAACACATGGACGCTAAACAATACACTACTTAATAACGAAGTGATCACTGAAGATATCAAAGAGGAAGTAAAAAAAATACCTAGAAACAAATGACAATTGAGACACGACGACCCAAAACCAATGGGATGCAGCAAAAGTAGTTCTAAGAGGGAAGTTTATAGCAATACAATCCTACCTTAAGAAACAGGAAACATCTAAAATAAACAACCTAAACTTACACCTAAAGCAAGTAGAAGAAGAAGAACAAAAAAACCCCAATGTTAGCAGAAGGAAAGAAATCATAAAGATCAGATCAGAAATAAATGAAAAAGACATGAGGGGAACAATAAAAAAGATCAATAAAACTGAAAGCTGGTTCTTTGAGAAGGTAAACAAAATTGATAAACCATCAGACAGACTCAATAAGAAAAAAAGGGAGAAGACTCAAATCAATAGAATTAGAAATGAAAAAGGAGAAGTAACAACTGAAACTGCAGAAATAAAAAAGATCATGAGAGATTACTACAAGTAACTCTATGCCAATAAAATGGACAACCTGGAAGAAATGGACAAATTCGTAGAAATGCACAACCTGCCAAGACTGAATCAGGAAGAAATAGAAAATATGAACAGACCAATCACAAGCACTGAAATTGAAACTGTGATTAAAAATCTTCCAACAAACAAATGCCCAGGACCAGATGGCTTCACAGGCGAATTCTATCAAACATTTAGAGAAGAGCTAACACCTATCCTTCTCAAACTCTTCCAAAATATAGCATAGGGAGGAACCCACCCAAACTCATTCTATGAGGCCACCATCACCCTGATATCAAAACCAGACAAGGATGTCACAAAGAAAGAAAACTACAGGCCAATATCACTGATGAACATAGATGCAAAAATCCTCAACAAAATACTAGCAAACAGAATCCAACAGCACATTAAAAGGATCATACACCATGATCAAGTGGAGTTTATTCCAGGAATGCAAGGATTCTTCAATATACGCAAATCAATCAACGTGATATCATATTAAAATATTGAAGGAGAAAAACCATATGATCATCTCAATAGATGCAGAGAAAGCTTTTGACAAAATTCAACACCCATTTATGATAAAAACCCTGCAGAAAGTAGGCATAGAGGGAACTTTCCTCAACATAATAAAGGCCATATATGGCAAGCGCACAGCCAACATCATCCTCAATGGTGAAAAACTGAAAGCATTTCCACTAAGACCAGGAGCAAGATAAGGTTGCCCACTCTCACCACTCTTATTCAACATAGTTTTGGAAGTTTGAGCCACAGCAATCAGAGAAGAAAATGAATCCAAATCGGAAAAGAAGTAAAGCTGTCACTGTTTGCAGATGACATGATACTACACATAGAGAATCCTAAAGATGCTACCAGAAAACTACTAGAGCTAATCAATGAATTTGGTAAAGTAGCCGGATACAAAATTAATGCACAGAAATCTTTGGCATTCCTATACACTAATGATGAAACATCTGAAAGAGAAATCAAGAAAACACTCCCATTTACCTTTGCAACAAAAAGAATAAAATATCTAGGAATAAACCTACCTAAGGAGACAAAAGACCTGTATGCAGAAAATTATAAGACACTGATGAAAGAAATTAAAGATGATACAAATAGATGGAGAGATATACCATGTTCTTGGAATGGAAGAATCAACAATGTGAAAATGACTCTACTACCCAAAGCCATATACAGATTCAATGCAATCCCTATCGAACTACCACTGGCATTTTTCACAGAACTACAACAAAAAATTTCACAAATTGTATGGAAACACAAAAGACCCCAAATAGCCAAAGCAATCTTGCGAATGAAAAATGGAGCTGGAGGAATCAGGCTTCCTGACTTCAGACTATACTACAAAGCTACAGTAATTCAAGACAGTATGGCACAAAAACAGAAATGGTACTGGCACAAAAACAGAAATATAGTTCAATGGAACAGGATAGAAAGCCCAGAGATAAACACACGCACATATGGTCACCTTATCTTTGATAAAGGAGGCAGGAATATACAGTGGAGAAAGGACAGCCTCTTCAATAAGTGGTGCTGGGAAAACTGGACAGGTACATGTAAAAGTATGAGATTAGATCACTCTCTAACACCATACACAAAAATAAGCTCAAAATGGATTAAAGACCTAAATGTAAGGCCAGAAACTATCAAACTCTTAGAGGAAAACATAGACAGAACACTCTAAGACATGAATCACAGCAAGATACTTTTTGACCCATCTCCTAGAGAAATGGAAATAAAAACAAAAATAAACAAATGGGACCTAATGAAACTTCAAAGCTTTTGCACAGCAAAGGAAACCATAAACAAGACCAAAAGACAACCCTCAGAATGCAAGAAAATATTTGCTTATGAAGCAACTGACAAAGGATTAATCTCCAAATTTACAAGCAGCTCATGCAGCTCAATAACAAAAAAACAAACAACCGAATCCAAAAATGGGCAGAAGACCTAAATAGACATTTCTCCAAAGAAGATATACAGACTGCCAGCAAACACATGAAAGAATGCTCAACATCATTAATCACTAGAGAAATGCAAATCAAAACTACAATGAGATATCATCTCACATCAGTCAGAATGGCCATCATCAAAAAATCTAGAAACAATAAATGCTGGAGAGGGTGTGGAGAAAAGGGAACACTCTTGCACTTCTGGTGGGAATGTGAATTGGTACAGCCACTATGCAGAACAGTATGGAAGTTCCTTTAAAAACTAGAAATAGAACTTCCATATGACCCAGCAATCCCACTACTGGGCATATACCCTGAGAAAACCGTAATTCAAAAAGTCATGTACTAAAATGTTCATTGCAGCTCCATTTACAATAGCCCGGAGATGGAAACAACCTAAGTGTCCATCATTGGATGAATGGATAAAGAAGATGTGGCACATATATACAATGGAATATTACTCAGCCATAAAAAGAAACGAAATTGAGCTATTTGTAATGAGGTGGATGGACCTAGAGTCTGTCATACAGAGTGAAGTAAGTTAGAACGAGAAAGGCAAATACCGTATGCTAACACATATATATGGAATTTAAGGAAAAATATGTCATGAAGAACCTAGGGGTAAGACAGGAATAGAGACACAGACCTCCTAGAGAATGGACTTGAGGATATGGGGAGAGGGATGGGTAAGCTGTGACAAAGCGAGAGAGTGGCATAGACATATATACACTACCAAACGTAAAATAGATAGCTAGTGGGAAGCAGCCGCATAGCACAGGGAGGTCAGCTAGGTGGTTTGTGACCACCTAGAGTGGTGGGATAGGGAGGGTGGGAGGGAGGGAGACGCAAGAAGGAAGAGATATGGGAACATATGCACATGTATAACTGATTCACTTTGTTATAAAGCAGAAACTAACACACCATTGTAAAGCAATTATACTCCAATAAATAATTTTTTTAAAAAAAGCAACATCATCTCCATCAGCAACAAATAAGAACAAAAAAAAAACCCCTGAGAATGGGAGGGTGGCAGATCTAATTTCCAGAACTGTCAAGTTATATTATTTTAAATGTCCACACTTAAACACACAATTTTGAATCTTTCAAAGAAATAGGAATGTATGGCTCATACACAGGGAAAAAAATGAAGTAAATAGTAACTCTCCCTGAGGACACTTAAACTTGTACTTACTAGTCAAAGTCTTTAAATCAGCTTTTATAAGTATGTTCAAAGAACTAAAGGAGACTATGTCTAAAAAGTAAAAGAATGATATCCCACCAAATAGAGACTATCAATAAAGATGATTTATTTTTTAAATAGATATTATAATTTGAGGGACTTCCCCAGTGGCACAGTGGACAAGACTCTGTGCTCCCAGTGCAAGGGGCCTGGGTTCAATCCCCATTCAGGGAAGTAGATCCCACATGCATGCCACAACTAAGGAGCCCACCTGCCACAACTAAGACCCAGTACAACTTAATTAATTAATATTTTTTAAAAAGAAATTATAAGTTGAAAAGTACAATAACCAAATTTAAATTTTCACTAGACAAGAACCAGGCAAGGCAAGATGACTGGCCAGATGAAACCCAGAAGAACTGTCCCATATAAGTGATTCAAACTACCACAAAGGTGTAACTCTTTCTCTGAATTCACCCGTGTCAGTCACGGGTGAACATGTACACTTTTTCCTCCTAATAAACACTTAAATTGTTTCACTAAAAAATAAAATAAAATAAAATAAAATTTCACTCTACAGACTCGAAGGCAGATTTCAGCTGGCAGAAGAAAAATGTGAACTTGAAGATAGGTCTATTGATATAATCCAATCTCAATAAAAACAGAGGGAAAAAGAGTGAACAAAAATGAACGGAGCCTCAAAGAAATGTGGGACACAGTCAAGGATACCAACATTTTGCCTTCTTACTAGCAATATTCTTACTCAAAGAAGGGAAAAGGGGCAGAAAGAATATTTGAACAAATTATGGCTGGAAAGTTGCAAATTTAGATTTAAAAAAAGTATTACACAATCAAGACGCTCAAAATTCTCATCAGAGTCAAACTGCTGAAAGCAAAAATCTACCAACCAAGATTTTCATGTCCACAAAAACTCTTTTTGAAAAATGAAGAAGAAATTAAGACACTTCAAGACAAAAACAAGAGAATGTGTTGCTAGAATAACTAAACTACAAGAAATACTAAAGGAAGAAGTTGATCAGACTGAAATGAAAGGATACAACTCAAATTCACAAAAAAATATAAAGACCACTGGTAAAATAACTACATAAGTAAATATAAAAACTATATGTAGTTTTTACATTTTATATAGATATATATACATACACTATATAGAGAGTATAATATGAATTCATATATGTACAAAAACATTAAAAGGCAGTATCAATATATATTTAGTGTATACTCTTTTCTTCTCCTACCTGATTTATAAATGACTACTTTGCTCCAACTTCTAGAATGGCTACATAAGTAGCTCCATGGACTTTATACAAATCAAACAACCATAACTAATGAAAATTACTTCATAAAAACAGCCATTTAAAGTCCCTAGAGGGAACGGTGGTGGTGGTAGTGGCGGCGGCAGCAGCAGTGGCTTTGGGGCCGGTAAGCTTGGCTGCTACAGGTCCCACAGCAGCGCGCGTGAGGGACCCAGGCTGTGGGCGGAGGAGAAGGTGTGGGGCGGCGGTGCTTGGCAATGGTGGGCATCACTGGAGCAGCCATCTTCCAGCAAGCACTGGTTTAATATTTGCTCATTCAGTGATTGCAGCAGCTTTATGGAACACAACTACTGAGAATAACAAGTATCTGAATTATGAATTTAGATGGCAGAGTAGAGGGACATGCTCTGACTCCCTCTTGTGAGAACATCAGAATCACAACTAGCTGCTGGACAGTTATCGACAGGAAGACACTGGAACTCACCAAAGAAGATACCACACATCCAAAGACAATGGAGATGGTAGGAGGGGAGCAATCACAATAAAATCAAATCCCATAACTGCTGGGTGGCTGATTCACAGACTGGAGAACACTTATACTACAGAAGTCCACCCACTGGAGTGAAAGTTTTGAGCCCCACGTCAGGCTTCCAAACCTGGGAGTCTGGCAATGGGAGGAGGAATTCCTAGAGAATCAGACTTTGAAGGCTGGCAGGATTTGATTGCAGGACTTTGACAGGACTAGGGGAAACAGACACTCCACTCTTGGAGTGCACACACAAAGAAGTGTGCACATTGGGACCCAGGAGAAGGAGCAGTGACCCCAGGGGAGACTAAACCAGACCTACCTGCTAATGTTGGAGAGCCTCTTGCTGAGGTGGGGGGGGGGGCTGTGGCTCACAGAGGGGGCAAGGACAATGTCAGCCGAACTTCGGGGAAGTATTCCTCAGTGTGAGCCCGCCCAGAGTCAGTCATTAGCCCCAACAAAGAGCCCAGGTAGGCTGAAGTGTTGGGTTGCCTCAGTCAAACAACCAACAGGGAGGGAACCCAGCCCCAACCATCAGCAGTCAAGTGGATTAAAGTTTTACTGACCTCTTCCCACTAGAGCAACAGTCAGATCTACCCATCACCAGTCTGTCCCATCAGGAAACTTACACAAGCCTCTTAGATAGCCTCATCCACCAGAGGGCAGAAGTCAGAGGCAAGAGGAACAACAATCCTGCAGCCTGTGGATCAAAAACCACATTCACAGAAATATAGACAAGATGAAAAGTCAGAGGGCTATGTACCAGATGAAGGAATAAGATAAAATCCCAGAAAATAAAAACTACATGAAATGGAGACAGGCAACCATACAGAAAAAGAATTCAGAATAATGATAGTGAAGATGATTCAGGACCTTGGAAAAAGAATGGAAGCAAAGATCGAGAAGATGCAAGAAATTCTTATCAAACACCTAGCAAAATTAAAGAACAAAAAAACAGATGAACAATACAATAACTGAAATGAAAACTACACTAGAAGGAATCAATAGCAGAATAACTGAGACAGAAGAACGGTTAAGTGACCTGGAAGACAGCATGGTGGAATTCACTGCAGCGGAACAGAATAAAGAAAAAAGAATGAAAAGAAATGAAGACAGACTAAGAGACCGCTGGGACAACATTAAACGCAACAGCATTCGCATTATAGGGGTCCCAGAAGGAGAAGAGAAAGAGAAAGGACCCGAGAAAATATTTGAAGAGATTATAGTCGAAAAGTTCCCTAACATGGGAAAGCAAATAGCCACCCAAGTCCAGGAAGCTCAGCAGGTAACATACAGAATAAATCCAAGGAGATACACACCGAGACACATAGTAATCAAATTGGCAAAAATTAAAGACAAAGAAAAATTATTCAAAGCAGCAAGGGAAAAATGACAAATAACATAAAAGGGAACTCCCATAAGGTTAACACCTGATTTCTCAGCAGAAACACTACAAGTCAGAAGGGAGTGGCTTGATATACTTAAAGTGATGAAAGGGAAGAACCTACAACCAAGATTACTCTACCTGGCAAGGATCTCATTCAGATTCGAAGGACAAATCAAAAGCTTTACAGGCAAGCAAAAGCTAAGAGAATTCAGCACCACCAAACCAGGTGTACAACAAATGCTAAAGGAACTTCTCTAACTGGAAAACAGAAGAGAAGAAAAGGACCTATAAAAACAAACCCAAAACAATTAAGAAAATAGTCATAGGAACATACATATTGATAATTTCTTAAACGTGAATGGATTAAATGCTCCAACCAAAAGACATAGGCTTGCTGAATTGATACAAAAACAAGACCCATATATATGCTGTCTACAAGACACCCATTCAGACCTAGGGATACATACAGATTGAAAGTGAGGGGATGGAAACATACAGACTGAAAGTGAGGGGATGGAAAAAGATTTTCCATGCAAATGGAAATCAAAAGAAAGCTGGAATAGCAATACTCATATCAGATAAAATAGATTTTAAAATAAAGAATGTTACAAAAGACAAGAAAGGACACTATATAATGATCAAGGAGTCAATCTAAGAGAAGATATGACAATTATAAATATATATGCCCCCAACAGAGGAGCATCTCGATACATAAGGCAACTACTTACAGCTATAAAAGAGGAAACCGACAAAACACAATACTAGTGGGACACTTTAACATCTCACTAACACCAATGGACAGGTCATCCAAAATGAAAATAAATAAGGAAACAAAAGCTTTAAATGACACAATAGACCAGATAGATTTAATTGATATTTATAGGACATTCCATCCAGAAACAGCAGATTACACTTTCTTGTCAAGTGTGCACAGAACATTCTCCAGGATATATCATATCTTGGGTCACAAATCAAGCCACAGTAAATTTAAGAAAATTGAAATCATATCAAGCATCTTTTCTGAACACAATGCTATGAGATTAGAAATCAATTACAGGGAAAAAATGTAAAAAACACAAACACATGGAGGCTAAACAATACGTTACTAAAAAACCAAGAGATCACTGAAGAAATCAAATAGGAAATCAAAAAATACCTAGAGAAAAATGACAATGAAAACAAGATGATCCAAATCCTATGGGATGCCGCAAAAGCAGTTCTAACAGGGAAGTTTATAGCTATACAAGCCTACCCCAAGAAACAAGAAAAATCTCAAGTATACAATCTAACCTTACACCTAAAGGAACTAGAGAAAGAACAAACAAAATCCAAAGTTAGCACAAGGAAAGACATCATAAAGATCAGAGCAGAAATAAGTGAAATAGAAACAAAGAAAACAATACCAAAGATCAAAAAACCTAAAAGATGGTTCTTTGAGAAGATAAACAAAATTGATAAACCATTAGCCAGATTCCTCAAGAAAAAGAGGGAGAAGACTCAAATCAATAAAATTAGAAATGAAAAAGGAGAAGTTACAAAAGACATGGCAGAAATACAAAACATCTTAAGAGATTACTACAAGCAACTCTATGCCAATAAAATGGACAACCCAGAAGAAATTGACAAATTCTTAGAAAGGTATAACCTTCCAAGACTGAACCAGGAATAAATAGAAAATATGAACAGAAAAATCACAAGTAATGAAATTCAAATTGTGATAAAAATCTTCCAACAAAAAAAAAGTCCAGGACCAGATGGCTTCACACGTGAATTCTATCAAAAATTTAGAGAAGAGCTAACACCCATCCTTCTCAAACTCTTCCAAAAAATTGCAGAGGAAGGAACACTCCCAAACTCAATCTATGAGGCCCCCATCACCCTGACACCAAAACCAGGCAAAGATACTACAACAACAACAAAATTACAGACCAATATCACTGATGCATATAGATGCAAAAATCCTCAACAAAATACTAGCAAACAGAATCCAACAACACATCAAAAGCATCATACACCGGGCTTCCCTGGTTGTGCAGTGGTTGAGAGTTCACTTGCCGATGCAGGGGATGCAGGTTCGTGCACTGGTGCGGGAAGATCCCACAAGCCACGGAGCAGCTGGGCCCGTGAGCCATGGCCACTGAGCCTGCGCGTGCAGAGCCTGTGCTCCACAATGGGAGAGGCCACACAGTGAGAGGCCAGCATACCGAAAAAAAGAAAAGCATCATACACCATGATCAAGTGGCATTTATCCCAGGGATGCAAGGATTCTTCAATATACGCAAATCAATCCATGTGATACACCATATTAACAAATTGAAGAATAAAATCCATATGATCATCTCAATAGATGCAGAAAAATCTTTTCACAAAATTCAACACCCATTTATGATAAAAATCTCTCCAGAAAATGGGCATAGAGGGAACCTACCTCAACCTAATAAAGATCATATATGACAAACGCACAGCAAACATCATTCTCAATGGTGAAAAAAGGAAAGTATTTCCTCTAAGATCAGCAACAAGACAAGGATGTCCACTGTCACCACCATTATTCAACATACTTTTGGAAGTCCTAGTCATGGCAATCAGAGAACAAAAAGAAATAAAAGGAATACAAATTGGAAAAGAAGAATTAAAACTGTCACTGTTTGCAGATGACATGATACTATACATAGAGAATCCTAAAAATGCCACCAGAAAACTACTAGAGCTAAACAATGAATTTGGTAAAGTTGCAGGATACAAAATTAATGCACAGAGATCTCTTGCATTCCTATACACTAATGATGAAACATCTGAAAGAGAAATTAAGGAAACACTCCCATTTACCATTGCAACACAAAGAATACAATACCTAGGAATAAATCTACCTAGGGAGACAAAAAACCTGTATGGGGAAAACTATAAGACACTGATGAAAGAAGTTAAAGATGATACCAACAGATGGAGAGATATACCATGTTCTTGGATTGGAGAATCAATATCAATCAATACTGAAAATGACTATGCTACCCAAAGCAATCTACAGATTCAATGCAATCCCTATCAAATTACCAATGGCAATTTTTACAGAACTAGAAAAAAAATCCTAAAATTTGTATGGAGACAAAAGAACCCGAATAGCCAAAGCAGTCTTGAGAGAAAAAAAATGAAGCGGGAGGAATCAGACTCCCTGACCTCAGATTATACTACAAAGCTACAATAATCAAGACAATATGGTACTGGCACAAAAAAAGAAATATAGATCAATGGAACAAGATAGAAAGCCCAGAGATAAACCCACACACCTATGGTCAACTGATCTACGAGAAAGGAGACAAGGATATACAATGGATAAAGACAGTTTCTTCAATAACTGGTGCTGGGAAAACTGGACAGCTACATGTAAAAGAATTAAATTAGAACATTCCCTAACACCATACACAAAAATAAACTCAAAATGGATTCAAGACCTAAAAGTAAGACTGGACACTATAAAACTCTTAGAGGCAAACATAGGAAGAACACGCTTTGACAAAAATCAGAGCAAGATCTTTTTTAATCCACCTCTTACAGTAATAGATAAAAAAACAAAAATAAACAAATAGGACCTAGTGAAACTTCAAAGATTTTGCACAGCAAAGGAAACCATAAACAAGAAGAAAACACAACCCTCAGAATGGGAGAAAATATTTGCAAATGAATCAACAAACAAAGGATTAATCTCCAAAATATATAAACAGCTCATGCAGCTCAATATGAAAAAAAACAAACAACCCAATCCAAAAATGGGCAGAAGACCTAAATAGACATTTCTCCAAAGAAGACATACAGATGGCCAAGAAGCACATGAAAAGCTGCTCAACATCACTAATTATTAGAGAAATGCAAATCAAAACTACAATGTGATATCACCTCACACCAGCTAGAATGGGTATCATCAGAAAATCTAAAAATAACAAATGCTGGAGAGGGTGTGGAGAAAAGGGAGCCTTCTTGGACTGCTGGTGGGAATGTATATTGATACAGCCACTATGGAGAACAGTATGGATGTTCCTTAAAAAACTAAAAATAGAATTACCATATGATCCACCAATCCCACTACTCTGCATATACCCAGAGAAAGCCATAATTCAAAAAGACACATCCACCCCAATGTTCATTGCAGCACTATTTACAATAGCCAGGTCATGGAAGCAACCTAAATGCCCATCGATAGATGAATGGATAAAGAAGTTGTGATACATATATACAATGGAATATTACTCAACCGTAAAACGGAACGAAATTGGGTGATTTGTTGAGACGTGGATGGATCTAGAGACTGTCATACAGAGTGAAGTAAGTCAGAAAGAGAGAAACAAATATAGTATATTAACGCATGTATGTGGAGCCTAGAAAAATGGTACAGATGAACCGGTTTGCAGGACAGAAGTTGAGACACAGATGTAGAGAACAGATATATGGACACCAAGGGGGGAAAGCCTCGGGGGAATGGGGATGGTGGTGTGATGAATTGGATGATTGCAATTGACAAGTATACAGTGATGGGTATAAAATTGATGACTAATAAGAACCTGCTGTATAAAAAAATAAATAAAATGAAATTCAAAGAAAGAAAAACTCCCTGGAGCATTGTTTGGCCTAAGATGACCCAGCAACTGAGCCTACCTAGCTCTTTGGTGGGGTTAATGGAGAACCCTGTGATGGCTCATGCCAAGGAATACAACCCAGAACTTCTGCTGCCAGTGTTCTTGTCCCCATGGTGAGCCACAGCCACACCCTGCCTCGGCAGGAGACCATCCAACACTAGCAGCCATGTGGCTGACAGGGCCATGGAGCTCTGGCCGTGTGTCACACCTGTGCCTTTGAGGTGGGAGACACAGGTTCAGTACATTGGTCCACCAGAGACGTCCCAGCTCAATGTAGTATCAAATGGTGAAAGCTCTGCCAGAGATTTCCATCTCAATACTAAGACCCAGCTGCACTCAATGACCAGTAAGCTACAGTGCTGGACACCCTATGCCACACAATTAGCAAGACAGGAACACAACCCCACCCATTAGCAGAGAGGCTGCCTAAAATCATAATAAGGCCACACACACACCAAAACACACCACTGGATGCAGTCCTGCCCACCAGAAAGAGAAGATACAGCCTCATTCAACAGAACACAGACACCAGTCCCCTCCACCAGGAAGCCTCCACAACCCCCTGAAACAACCTTAGCCACTGGAGGCAGACACCAAAAACAATGGGAATTACGAACGTGCAGACTGCAAGAAGGAGACCCCAAACACAGTAAGTTAACCAAAATGAGAAGACAGAAAAACACACAGCAGATGAAGGAGCAAGGTTAAAAACCCACCAGACCAAACAAATAAAGAGGAAATAGGCAGTCTACCTCAAAAAGAATTCATATTAATGATAGTAAAGATGGTCCAAAATCTTGGAAACAGAATGGAGAAAATACAAGAAACATTTAACAAAGACCTAGAAGAACTAAAGAGGAAACAAACATTGATGAACAATAAAATAAGTGAAATAAAAAATCCTCTAGAAGTAATCAATAGCAGAAAAATACAGGCAGAAGAACGGATACCTTACCTGGAAGATAAAATACTCTAAATTACTACCACAGATCAGAATAAAGAAAAAAGAATGAAAAGAATTTAGGACAGTCTCAGAGACATCTGGGAAAACATTAAATGCACCAACATTAGACTTATAGAGGTCTCAGAAGAAGAAGAGAAAAAGGGACTGATAAAATATTTGAAGAGATTATAGTTGAAAACTTCCCTAATATGGGAAAGAAAATAGTCAATCAAGTCTAGGAATGGCAGAGAGTCCCATACAGGATAAATCCTCGGAGAAATATGCCAAGACACATATTAATCAAACTATCAAAAATTAAATACAAAGAAAAAATATTAAATGCAGCAAGGGAAAAACAACAAATAACATACAGGGGAATCCCCATAAGGTTAACAGCTAATCTTTCAGCAGAAACTCTGCAAGCCAGAAGGGAGTGGCAGGACATATTTAAAGTGATGAAGGAGAAAAACCTACAACCAAGATTATTCTACCCAGCAAGGACCTCATTCATATTTGACAGAGAAATTAAAACCTTTACAGACAAGCATAAGCTAAGAGAAATCAGCACAACAAAACCAGCTTAACAACAAATGCTAAAGGAACTTCTCTAGGATGGACACACAAGAGAAGGAAAAGACTTACAATAACAAACCCAAAACAATTAAGAAATGGTAATAGGAACATACATATGGATAATTACCTTAAATGTAAAAGGATTAAAATTCCAAGCAAATGATATAGACTGGTTGAATGGACGTAAAAAGAGACCCATATATATGCTGTCTAAAAGAGACCCACTTCTGACCTAGGACACATACAGACTGAAAGTGAGGGGATGCAAAAAGATATTCCATGCAAATGGAAATCAAAAGAAAGCTGGAGTAGCAATTCTCATATCAGACAAAATAGACTCTAAAATAAAGACTATTACAAGAACAAAGAAGGACACTACGTAATAATCAAGAGATCAATCCAAGAAGAAGATATAACAATTGTAAATATTTATGCACCCAACATAGGAGTACCTCAGTACATAAGGCAAATGCTAACAGCCATAAAAGGGGAAATCAATTTAACACAGAGTAGGGGACTTTAACAACCCACTTTCACCAATGGACAGATCATGCAAAATGAAAATAAATAGGAAACCACAAGCTGTAAATGATACATTAAACAAGATGGACTTAATTGATATTTATAGAACTTTCCATCCAAAAGCAACAGAATACACTTTCTTCTCGAGTGCTCATGGAACATTGTCCAGGAGATATCATACCGTGGTCACAAGTCAAGCCTTGGTAAATTTAAGAAAATTGAAATCATATCAAGTATCTTTTCCGAACACAACACTATGAGACCAGATATCAATTACCACAAAAAGAAAAACTGTGAAAACTACAAAGACATGGAGGCAAAAAAATAAAACACTAAATAACAAAGAGATCACTGAATAACTCCAAATCAAAAAAATACCTAGAAACAAATAATGTTGAAAACAGGATGACCCAAATTCTATGGGATGCAGCAAAAGCAGTTCAAAGAGGGAAGTACATAGCAACACAATCCTACCTTAAGAAACAAGAAACATCTCAAATAAACAACCTAACCTTACACCTAAAGCAATTAAGCAGAGAAGAACAAAAAAAAAACCCAAAGTTAGCAGAAAGAAAGAAATCATAAAGATCAGATCAGAAATAAATGAAAAAGAAATGAAGGAAACAAGAGCAAAAATCAATAAGCTAAAAGTTGGTTCTTTGAGAAGATAAAAAATTGACAAACCATTAGGCAGATTCATCAAGAAAAAGGGAGAAGACTCAAATCAATAGAATTAGAAATGAAAAAGGAGAAGTAACAACTGACACTGCAGATATACAAAGGATTAAGAGTGATGGTACAAGCAACTATATGCCAATAAAATGGAAAACCTGGAAGAAATGGACGAATTCTTAGAAAAGCACAACCTTCTCAGATTGAACCAGGAAGAAATAGAAAATAGAAACAGACCAATCACAAGCACTGAAATTGAGACTGTGATTAAAAATCTTCCAACAAACAAAAGCCCAAGACCAGATGGCTTCACAGGCAAATTCTATCAAACATTTAGAGAAGAGCTAACACCTATCCTTCTCAAATTCTTCCAAAATATAGCAGAAGGAAGAACACCCCCAAACTCATTCTACAAGGCCACTATCACCCTGGTACCAAAACCAGACAAGGATGACACAAAGAAAGAAAAATACAGGCCAATATCACTGAGGAACAAAGATGCAAAAATCCTCAACAAAATACTAGCAAACAGAATCCAACAGCACATTAAAAGCATCATGCAACATGATCAAGAGGGGCTTATCCCAGGAATGCAAGAATTCTTCAATATACGCAAATCAATCAATGTGATACACCATTTTAACAAACTGAAGGAGGAAAACCATATGATCGTCTCAATAGATGCAGAAAAAGCTTTTGAAAAAATTCAACACCCATTTGTGATAAAGACCCTCCAGACAGTAGGCATAGAGGGAACTTACCTCAACATAATTAAGGCCATATATGACAATCCCACAGCTAAGATCGTTCCCAATGGTGAAAAACTGAAACCATTTCCTCTAAGATGAGGAACAACAAAAGGTTGCCCACTCTCACCATTATTATTCAACACAGTTTTGGAAGTTTTAGCCACAGAAATCAGAGAAGAAAAAGAAATAAAAGGAATCCAAATTGGAAAAGAAGTAAAACTGTCACTGTTTGCAGATGACATGATACTATACATAGAGGATCGTAAAGATGCTACCAGGAAACTACTAGGGCTATTCAATGAATTGGATAAAGCAGCAGAATACAAAATTAATGAACAGAAATCTCCATCACTCCTATACACTAATGATGAAAATTCTAAAAGACAAGTTAAGGAAACGCTCCCATTTACCATTGCAACAAAAAGAATAAAATACCTAGGACTAAACCTACCTAAGGAGAAAAAGACCTGTATGCAGAAAACTATAAGACACTGATGAAAGCAATTAAAGATGATTCAAACAGATGGAGAGATATACCATGTTCTTGGATTGGAAGAATCAACATTGTGAAAATGACTCTACTACCCAAAGCAATCTACAGATTCCATGCAATCCCTATCCAACTACCAATCGCATTTTTCACAGAAAGAGAACAAAAAAATTCACAATTTTAATGGACACACAGAAGACCCCAAATAGTCAAAGCAATCTTGAGAAAGGAAAATCAGCTGGATGAATCAGGCTCCCCAACTTAGACTATACTACAAAGCTACAGTAATCAAGACAGTATGGTACTAGCACATAATCAGAAATATAGATAAATGGAATAGGATAGAAAGCCCAGAGAGAAACCCATGCACATATGGTCACCTTATCTTTGATAAAGGAGGCAAGAACATACTGTGGAGAAAAGACAGCCACTTCAATAAGTGGTGCAGGGAAAACTGGACAGCTACATGTACAAGAATGAAGTTAGAACACTCCCTAACACCATACACAAAAAAAAACTCGAAATGGTTTAAAGACCTAAATGTAAGGCCAGACATGCTCTTAGATGAAAACCTAAACAGAACACTCTATGACATAAATCAAAGCAAGGTCTTTTTTGACCCACCTCCTAGAGAAATGGAAATAAAAACAAAAATAAACAAATGGGACCTAATGAAACTTCAAAGCTTTTGCACAACAAAGGAAACCATAAACAAGATGAAAAGAAAACCCTCAGAATGGGAGAAAATATTTGCAAATGAAGCAACTGACAAAGGATTAATCTCCAAAATTTACAAGCAGCTCATGCAGCTCAATAACAAAAAAACAAACAACCCAATCCAAAAATGGGCAGAAAACCTAAATAGACATTTCTCCAAAGAAGATACACAGATTACCAACAAACACATGAAAGAATGCTCAACATCATTAATCATTAGAGAAATGCAAATCAAAACTAAAATGAGTTTATCACCTCACACTGGTCAGAATGGCCATCATCAAAAAATCTACAAACAATAAATGCTGGAGAGGGTGTGGAGTAAAAGGAACCCTCTTGCACTGTTGGTGGGCACATAAATTTATACAGCCACTATCGAGAAGAGCATGGAGGTTCCTTCAAAAACTACAAATAGAACTACCATATGACCCAGCAATCCCACTACTGGGCATATACCTTTGAGAAAACTATAATTCAAAAAGTCATGGGGAGAGGAAACAAGATTGTGGCATAGAAGGATGTGCTCTCACTCCCTCTTGCAAGAACACCAGAATCAACAGTAGCTGCTGGACAGTCATCGACAGGAAGACAATGGAACTCACCAGAAAAGATACTCCACATCCAAAGACAACTGAGAAGCCACAATGAGATGGTAGGAGGGGCGCAATCACAGTAAATCAAATCTCATAACTGCTGGGTGGGTGACTCACAGACTGGGGAACACATAGACCACAGAAGTCAACCCACTGGAGGGAAGGTTCTGAGCCCCATGTCAGGCTTCCCAACCTGGGGGTCTGGCAATGGGAGGAGGAATTCCTAGAGAAACAGACTTTGAAGCCTAGTGGGAATTGATTGCAGGACTTCGACAGTACTGGGGGAAACAGAGACTCCACACGTGGAGGGCACACACAAAGTAGCATGTGCATCGGGACGCAGGGGAAGGGACAATGACCACAGGGGAGACTGAAGCAGACCTAGCTGCTAGTGTTGGAGGGTCTCCTGCAGAGGTGGGGGCTTGCTATGGCTCACTGTGGAGACAAAGACACTGGCAGCAAAAATTCTGGGAAGTACTTCTTGGCGTGAGCCCCCCCCAGAGTCTCTCATTGGCCCCACCAAAGACCCCAGGTAGGCTGCAGTGTTGGGTTGCCTCAGGCCAAACAACCAACATGGAGGGAACCCAGCCCCATCCATCAACAGTAAAGCAGATTAGTTTTACTGAGATCTGCCCACCAAAGCAACAATCAGCTCTACCCACCAGCACTCCCACCCATCAGGAAACTTACACAAGCCCCTTAGATAGCCTCACCCACCAGAGGGCAGACAGCAGAAGCAAGAAGATCTACAATCCTGCAGCCTGTGGGAAAAAAAACCACATTCACAGAAAGATAGACAAGATAAAAAGGGAGAGGGCTATGTAGGGAAGGAACAAGATAAAACCCCAGAAAAACAACTAAATGAAGTGGAGATAGGCAATCTTCCAAGAAAAGAATTCAGAATAATGATAGTGAACATGATCCAGGACCTCGGAGAAAGAATGGAGGCAAACATTGAGAAGATGAAAGAAATGTTTACCAAAGACCTAGACGAATTAAAGAACAAACAAACAGAGATGAACAATACAATAACTGAAATGAAAACTACACCAGAAAGAAACAATAGTAGAATAACTGAGGAAGAAGAACGGATAAGTGACCTGAAAGACAGAATGGTGGAATTCACTGCTGCAGAACAGAATAAAGAAAAAAGAAAGAAAAGAAATGAAGACAGCCTAAGAGACCTCTGGGACAACATTAAACGCAACAACATTCGCATTATAGGGGTCCCAGAAGGAGAAGAAAGAAAGGACCTGAGGAAATATTTGAAGAGACTATAGTCAAAAACTTCCCTAACATGGGAAAGGAAATAGCCACCCAAGTCCAGGAAGTGCGGAGAGTCCCATACAGGATAAACCCAAGGAGAAACACAGTAATCAAACTGACAAAAATTAAAGACAAAGAAAAATTATTGAATGCAGCAAGGGAAAAACAACAAATAACATACAAGGGAACTCCCGAAAGGTTAACAGCTGATTTCTCAGCAGAAACTCTACAAGTCAGAAGGGAGTGGCATGATATAGTTAAAGTGATGAAAGAGAAGAAGTACAACCAAGATTACTCTACCTGGCAAGGATCTCATTCAGATTCAAAGGAGAAATCAAAAGCTTTACAGACAAGCAAAAGCTAAGAAAATTCAGCACCACCAAACCAGATCTACAACAAATGCTAAAGCAACTTCTCTAAGTGGGAAACACAAGAGAAGAAAAGGACCTACAAAAACAAACCCAAAACAATTAAGAAAATGGTAATAGGAAGATACATAACGATAATTACCCTAAACGTGAGTGGATTAAATGCTCCAACCAAAAGACACAGGCTTGCTGAATGGATACAAAAACAAGACCCATATATATGCTGTCTACAAGAGACTCACTTCAGACCAAGGTACACATTCAGACCGAAAGTGAGGGGATGGAAAAAGATATTCCATGCAAATGGAAATCAAAGAAACCTGGAGTAGCTCTACTCACATCAGATAAAATAGACTTTAAAATAAAGAATGTTACAAGAGACAAGGAAGGACACTACATAATGATCAAAGGATCAATCCAAGAAGAATATAACAATTATAAATATATGCACACCCAACATAGGAGCACCTCAATACATAAGGCAACTGCTAACAGCTATAAAAGAGGAAATTGACAGTAACACAATAATAGTGGGGTACTTTAACACCTCACTTACTCCAATGGACAGATCATCCAAAATGAAAATACATAAGGAAACAGAAGCTTTAAATGACATGATAGACCAGATAGACTTAATTGATATTTATAGGACATTCCATCCAAAAACAGCAGATCACACTCTCTTCTCAAGTGCGCACAGAACATTCTCCAGGATAGATCACGTCTTGGGTCACAAATCAAGCCTCAGTAAATTTAAGATATTGAAATCATATCAAGCATCTTTTCTGACGACAAAGTTATGTGATTAGAATGAATTAAAGGGGATTTAATTAATGAATTAAAGGGGAATTAATGAATTAAAGGGGAAAAAATGAAAAAAAACACAAACACATGAAGGATAAAAAATACGTTACTAAATATCCAAATGATCACTGAAGAAATCAAAGAGGAAATCAAAAAATACCTAGAAACAAATGACAATGAAAACACGACGATCCAAAACCTATGGGATGCAGCAAAAGCAGTTCTAAGAGGGAAGTTTATAGCTATATAAACCTACCTCAAGAAAAATCTCAAGTGCACAATCTAACCTTACACCTATAAGAACTAGAGAAAGAACAACAAATGAAACCCAAAGTTAGCAGAAGGAAAGAAATCATAAAGATCAGAGCAGAAATAAATGAAATAGAAACAAAGAAAACAATAGCAAAGATCAATAAAACTAAAAGCTGGTTCTTTGAGAAGACACAAAAAATTGATAAACCATTAGCCAGACACATTAAGAAAAAGAAGGAGAGGACTTAAATCAATAAAATTAGAAATGAAAAAGGTGAAGTTAACAACAGACACCACAGAAATACAAAACATCCTAAGAGACTACTACAAGCAACCCTATGCCATCAAAACGGACAACCTGGAAGAAACGGAAAACTTCGTAGAAAGATATAACCTCCCAAGACTGAACCAGGAAGAAATTGAAAATATGAACAGACCAATAACAAGTAATGAAATTGAAACTGTGATTAAACATCTTCCAACAAACAAAAGTCCAGGACCAGGTGGCTTCACAGGTGAATTCTATCAAACATTTAGAGAAGAGCTAACACCCATTCTTCTCAAAGTCTTCCAAAAAATTGAAGATGAAGGAACACTCTCAAACTCATTCTATGAGGCCACCATCACCCTGATACCAAAACCAGACAAAGATACTACAACAAAAGAAAATTATAGACCAATATTACTGATGAATATAGATGCAAAAATCCTCAACAAAACACTAGCAAACAGAATCCAACAACACATTAAAAGGATCATACACCATGATCAAGTGGGATTTATCCCAGGGATGCAAGGATTCTTCAGTATATGCAAATTAATCAATGTGATACACCATATTAACAAATTGAAGAATATAAAACATATGATCATCTCAATAAGTGTAGAAGAGCTTTTGACAAAATTCAACACCCATTTATGTTAAAACCTCTCCAGAAAGTGGACGTAGAGAGAACCTACCTCCATATAATAAAGGCCATATATGACAAACCCACAGCAAACATCATTCTCAATGATGAAAAACTAAAAGCATTTCCTCTAAGATCAGGAACAATGAGACAAGGATGTCCATGCTCACCACTATTATTCAACATAGTGTTGGAAGTCCTAGCCCTGGCAATCAGAGAACAAAAAGAAATAAAAAGATACAAATTGGAAAAGAAGAAGTAAAATTGTCACTGCTTGCAGATGACATGACACTATACGTAGAGAATCCTTAAAATGCCACCAGAAAACTACTAGAGCTAATCAATGAATTTGGTAAAGTTGCAGGATACAAAATTAATACACAGAAATCTCTTGCATTCCTATACACTAATGATGAAAAATCTGAAAGAGAAATTAAGGAAACACTCCCATTTACCACTGCAACAAAAACAATAAAACACCTAGGAATAAACCTACCTAGGGAAAAAAAAAAACCTACCTAGGGAGACAAAAGACCTGTATGCAGAAAACTATAAGACACTGATTAAGGAAGTTAAAGATGATATCAACAGATGGAGAGATATACCATGTTCTTGGATTGGAAGAATCAACATTGTGAAAATGACTATACTACCCATAGCAATCTACAGATTCAATGTAATCCTTATCAAATTACCAATGGCAATTTTTACGGAGCTAGAACAAAAAATCTTAAAATTTGTATGGAGACACAAAAGAACCCGAATAGCCAAAGTAGTCTTGAGGGAAAAAATCGGAGCTGGAGGAATCAGACACCCTGACTTCAGACTATACTACAAAGCTACAGTAAACAAGACAATATGGTACCAGCACAAAAACAGAAACATAGATCCATGGAACAAGAGAGAAAGCCCAGAGATAAACCCACACACCTATGGTCAACTGATCTATGAGAAAGGAGGCAAGGATATACAATGGAGAAAAGACAGTCTCTTCAATAAGTGGTGCTGGGAAACTTGGAGAGCTACATGTCAAAGAATGAAATTAGAACACTCCTTAACACCATACACAAAAATAAACTCAAAATAGATTTGAGACCTAAATTTAAGACTGGACATTATGAGACTCTTAGAAGAAAACATAGGAAGAACACTCTGACATAAATCACAGCAAGATCTTTTTTGATCCGCCTCCTAGAGTAATGGAAATAAAAACAAAAATAAACCAATGGGACCTAATGAAACTTCAAAGCTTTTGCACAGCAAAGGAAACCATAAACAAGATGAAAATACAACCTTCAGAATGGGAGAAAATATTTGCAAATGAATCATTGGACAAAGGATTAATCTCAAAAATATATAAACAGCTCATGCAGCTCAATATTAAACAAACAAACAACCCAATCCAAAAATGGGTAGAAGACCTAAATAGACATTTCTCCAAAGAAGACATACAGATGGCCAAGAAGCACATGAAAAGCTGCTCAACATCACTAATTATTAGAGAAATGCAAATCAAAACTACAATGAGGTATCCCCTCACACCAGTTAGAATGGGTATCATCAGAAAATCTACAAATAACAAATGCTAGAGAGGGTGTGGAGAAAAGGGAACCCTCTTGCACTGTTTGTGGGAATGTCAATTGATACACCCACTATGGAGAACAGTATGGAGGTTCCTTAAAAAATTAAAAATAGAATTACTATACGTCCCAGCAATCCCACTACTGGGCATATACCCTGCGAAAACCATAATTAACAAAGACACATGCACCCCAATGTTCATTGCAGCACTATTTACACTAGCCAGGTCATGGAAGCAACCTAAATGCCCATCGACAGACGAATGGATAAAGAAGATGTAGTACATATATACGATGGAATATTATGCAGACATAAAAAGGAATGAAATTGAGTCATTTGTTGAGACGTGGATGGATCTAGAGTCTGTCATACAGAGTGAAGTAAGTCAGAAAGAGAAAAGCAAATATCGTATATTAACGCATGTATGTGGAACCTAGAAAAATGGTACAGATGAACCAGTTTGCATGGCAGAAATTGGGACACAGTTGTAGAGAATAAACACATGGACACCAAGGGGGAAAGCCGCAGGGGGATGGGGATGGTGGTGTGATGAATTGGATGACTGGAATTGACATGTATACACTGATGTGTATAAAATTGATGACTAATAAGAACCTGCTGTATTAAAAAATAAATAATATAAAATTTAAAACAAAGGCTTCCCTGGTGGTGCAGTGGTTGAGAATCTGCCTGCCAATGCAGGGGACACTGGTTCAATCCCTGGTCTGGGAAGATTCCAAATGCCACGGAGCAACTAGGCCCGTGAGCCACAACTACTAAGCCTGCGCGTCTGGAGCTTGTGCTCTGAAACACAAGAGGCCATGACAGTGAGAGGTCCGCGCACCGCGATGAAGAGTGGCCCCCACTTGCCACAACTAGAGAAAGCCCTCACACAGAAAGGAAGACCCAACACAGCCATAAATAAATAAATAAGCTTTCATTTTAAAAAAATGAAAAAAAAATCATGGACCACTATGTTCATTGCAGCTCTATTTACAATACCCCGGACATGGAAGCAACCTTAGTGTCCATCAACAGATGAATGGATAAGGAAGATGTGGCACATACATACAATAGAATATTCCTCAGCCATAAAAAGAAACGAAATTGAGTTATTTGTAGTGAGATGGATGGACCTAGAGTATGTCATACAGAGTGAAGTAAGTCAGAAAGAGAAAAACAAATACCATATGCTAACACACATATATGGAATCTAAAAAAAAAAGGTTATGAAAAACGTAGAGGCAGGACAGGAATAAAAAGCACAGACGTAGATAATGGACTTGAGGACACGGGGAGGAGGATGGGTAAGCTGGGACAAAGTGAGAGAGTGGCAATGACTTATATATACTACCAAATGTAAAATAGATAGCTAGTGGGAAGCAGCTGCATAGCACAGGGAGATCAGCTCAGTGCTTTGTGACCACCTAGGGGGTGGGGTAGGGAAGGTGCGAGGGAAACACACGAAGGAGGAGATATGGGGATATATGTATATGTATAGCTGATTCACTTTGTTATAAAGCAGAAATTAACACACCATTGTAAAGCAATTGTGCTCCAATAAAGATGTTATTAAGTAAATAAATAAATAAATAAAGTCCCTGGAACTTATCTTAATGGCATACACCAAATTTGAAAAATAACATTTATTCTTGAAAATCTACCAAATCCCCCACAAGAACAATGAGAGTCTGTAGCACTTCAACCATAACCTGATCCCTCCCTCATCTCCCCAGCTTATCTTGACAGAAGCTCAACTCTAGGGGAATGTGGCCCAAGGAGTGCTTCCTCTCCTCATAGCTCCTAATCAAGGGATGATATCTTACTGGAGGGGAAGTCTGTCAGCATTTCTCAATTGCTTCAACTCTGAGTTATAGAGGCTAAAAATTCTGAGTGAGTTCCTTCCTCCAGCCAGCTCCAAATCATAGGGCAAAGGTTCTACCCCAGATACAGCACACCAATAATATGGGACTCAAAATGGCCTCACCTCAGCTTTCTCATTTAGTGCAGACCCAACACCGAGAGAGGCAATATAAGAAGGCCAGAGGCTACCATCCCAGCCAAGTGCTTGGAACAGTGGCTCAGAGCTTTTGCCCAGAGAAAGAAGCAGTCCCTAAGAACTGACTTTATTTGAAGCCTAAGGACATTCTCATAACAATAGATTTTGGTGGTAGGGAATTAAGAGGAGGGTGATGGCTCTCTGTGAGCCACAAGTTAAATCATAGGTCACCTACATTACCAGAGAGAACAAAATAGAGAGATAAGAAGAGTCCTCCTTGGGGTCAGAACAAATCTCAAGTCTGACCTCAAAAAAACTACTTCTTCCTAAATATAATTGAATCAGACATCAGCAATTTATTCCGCAGGGCATTGTTGCAAAAAATAGAGCAATCAGCCTGAAATTAGTGAAAACTAATAACTGTAATATCAACAGAGGCACACAACGTAGAAATCAGGGAAAGATATAGTCAAAAAGAATCCTGCTAAAACCTCTGTCATCCCAAGGTGACTGTGCATGACCAAGGCTATACCCTCTGAGGAGT
This sequence comes from Pseudorca crassidens, assembly GCF_039906515.1. Taxonomy (NCBI): domain Eukaryota; kingdom Metazoa; phylum Chordata; class Mammalia; order Artiodactyla; family Delphinidae; genus Pseudorca; species Pseudorca crassidens. Next base: position 86,239,654 of record NC_090317.1, read on the forward strand.
GACATAAGAGGCATCACACTGTTGAGGAAGAATATTTCACTAAAATAGTCTAGGCACATGACTAAACAAATAAACAAGCAAAAACAAAACAAAATAAAAATAAGCCCAAATAGAGAGGGAAGGGAATCAATATATAGAGTTGCTACAATATATTGCATAATATGACTGGTCTTCAACAAAAGTATGAGACATGCAAAGAAACAGAAAAATGTGACCCATATAAGGAGGGAGGGGAAATAAGCAACAGAAGTGATTTGAGAGGGCCCTGTTGTCAGAGTTAAAAACTTCAAAGCAGTCATTATAAATGTTAAAAGAACTAAAGAAAACCATGCTTAAGGAAATAAAGCATGCTGTGATGACAATGCCTCACAAACGTAGAATATCAATAAATAGACAGAAGTTATTTTTAAAACAATCAAATAGAATTTCAAGAGATTAAAAAGTACAGTAACTGAAATAAAAAATTCACCACAGGGATCAATAATAGGTCTAAACTAACATTTTTAAAAAAGGATCAGTTAGCTGGAAAACAGATTGATAGAGATTATGAAATTTGAAGAACAGAGAGGAAAAAGAATGAAGAAAAATGAACAGAGAAATATAGACATTAAGCACACCACCATATGCATAATGGGAGTACAAGAAGGAGAGAAGAGAGAGAAAGGAGCAGAAAAAAGTTTTACAGGAAACAGTGACTGAAAACTTCCCAAATTTTATGAGATGCATTCATCTATTAATCAAATAAATTCAACAAATCCAAGTAGGATTAACAAAGAAATTCACACCCAGGCATATCATATTAAAAATATTGAAAGACAAAGACTAAAAGAACACTTTAAAGAAGCAAGAAAAAAATAACTCATCACATACAAGGGAACCCGATTAAGATTAATAGTTGACGTCTCTTCAGAAAAAAATGTAAGCCCGCAGGCATTAGGATGACATATTTAAAGTACTAAAAGAAAAAACTCTCAACCAAGAACATTATATCCAGAAAAATTAATTTCAAAAATGAATGCAAAATAAAGGCATTCTCAGATAAACAAAAACTGAGATAACTTACTGCTAACAGACCTTCCTTAAAAAAAAATACTAAGAGGAAGTTCTTCACGCTGAAAGTACGTGATCCCAGACAGTCATTCAAATTCACACAAAAAAAGAAAGATTATCAGTAATGGTAATTATGCAATTATAAAAAACAATATAAATTCATATTTCTTCCCCTTTCCCTTCTTAAGCTAATTTTAAAAGAAATTATATAAAATCATATCTAGATAGATAGGTGATAGATAATAAACAGATCATACATGTGTTCATATATACATGTATAGGTATATTTGTATTGTAGGTCCATACATGTAAAAACTAAAATACACTTGACAATAAAATCACAAAAGTGTGGGTGAGAGCAAAGCTGTATTGGCATAAGGAAATAATACCCGAAGGTAACTTAAATCCACAAGAATACATGGTAAATAATGTTAGTGTAGAGGAACAGTCACCAAGGTGGAAGAGTTGGCGACCCCAGCCTCCATACCCTCACAAAGATCAACAACTAGACAGCTATCCATGAACAAAAACAGCTCTGAGAGAGCTCTGGAGTCCACTTAAAAAGTTTCAGCAGCACAGTGGAACAAAATATTTGAGAATAACCACACAAACACGGAAGGAAGAACAGCTTCATTTTGCCTGCATCATCCCATCCCCCAAGCCAGCATTACTCAGTGCCAAGAGAGAACTCCCCAACTAGAAAGATTTTGCCTCACCCTCCCTGGTTAGAAAAGGAGGATGGGTTGGGAGACCAACTTCCCCAGCCTTTTGGGGCACTGCATGAAAGACCTATTTTGGTTCCCCCCTGCCCCCCCGTTCAGAGACAAGCAAAGCTTAGACATATAGTGATGGCTAGGAACAAGGAAGAAAATCAGGGGCTACCAATACCAGCCATGCAGTGGGAATAACCAAATTTCCCAGTGACCTGCTCTGCAGAAGACCCAGCAGATTTCACTGCTGAGGAAACCAATGGCCAACACAGCCTCCACAGACCCCATGTAGATTTCACCATGTTTCATGAAAAAGTATTTGTGTTGACAAATGCCAGCTGCTTGCGTCCCTCCATGCTCCCTTCCTACATGCCCATGCCATAGCCCAGAAACTGCACCAGCAACAATCCCAGGCCCTTTAGCTGCATGAGTGCAAAATGCCAGCCTAGCTCATGCAGTTAACCACCACCACAATATGTGCACTCGGGGCTAGTCCCTATAGCTATGCTTTTGCTCACCATTGGCCTGATGCCCATCACTGGCCTCCATTGCCATGGGCACACCCATTGTAAGATTCTGCAGCCATAGAGGTGCATGCCAAAGGCCCCTAGAGATGCTATGGGTGCAGATATGACTGTATCCTGTCACTGGCCTCACCTAAGGATAGCCCCTCTAGCTGTGCACCTGCACATCCCCAGCACAACCCACATCACTGGATTCCATTGCCATGCACAAGTCCCTGGGAAGACTGTGCAGGCACTAGTGTGAACAACAACAACCAGAGTCTCCATAGCTGCTCATGGACCCAGATCTGACCCTATCATTGGTCTGGACCACTGAGCTCAACTGGAGCTAGCCTCTCCAACTGTGTACCTGCATGTCACCTGCCTGACCCGTGTCACCAGTCTCCACTGCCATTCACATGCCTGTGGGGAGACTACGCAACCACAGGAAGGCATGTCCAAGCCAGGACTTCCACGGGTACTTATAGGCTCAGATCCAGCCCTGTCTCCTGTCACTGGCCTACATCACTGGGCTCACCAACAGCTAGCCCCTCCAGACTTAACACTTGCATGCCCCCAGCCTGACACCCAATACCAGCCTCCACTGCCATGTGCCTGTAGTGAGAACCAGCATCCACAGTATTACGTGCTGACAGCCAGGTCCCCTGTGACTGCCAGTGTGCCTACAGTTGGCACTGGCCCTTGTTGATGCCCTAACCCCCTAACCACTATGTGTATTGTTGCAACTAGTGCCTGACACTACACAGGTACCTGCATCTGGCCCCTGCAGCTGAGTATGTACACACCACCAATTCCAGCCACTACCACTGCCTGCTCTGTTCCCTAGATGCTGGACCCGAAGGTGCCACTGAGGAACCCAACAGCCTGTGCAGACACTGTGGACCCCACAGCACTTGCCATGTACCACATGGTTGTTGGTGCTGTGGACCCCAGTAGCCTGAGCTGAAGAGATATCACACACACTCCCAGACCTGGTGCCACCACACACCCCTGCACTTGGTGATCTACACCACTAGAACCAGGGTCACGGCACTTTCCAGCATACCTCACCCCCAGCACACATACAGGTAAAAGTCTTTCCTTACCAAAGTCAGTCCATGAAGTCCATAGAAGCAACTGCTTCTTCAAATGCACAGACACCTACAAAACACTACAGGGACCATGAAAATCAGAGAAATATGACTCCACCAAAGGAAACAATAAACTTCTAGTAACTGACCCCAAAGAAATGGAGATATAGGTATTTCCCAACAAAGAATTCAAAATAATTATTCTAAACATGCTCAGACACCTACAAGAGAACACAAATGAACAATTTAATGAAATCAGGAAGAACAATACAAGAACAAATTGAGAAGTTCAACAAACAGATACAAATCATAAAAAAAGAACAAAACAAATTTTGTAGCTAAAGAATACAGTGACTGAAGTGAAGAATTCAATAGAGAGTTTCAACAGCAGACTGGACCAAGCAGAAGAAAGAATCAGTGATCTTGAAGACAAATCATTTGAAATTGTCAGAGGAGCAAAAAAATAAATAAATAAATAAAAGAAAAGTAATGAAAGAAAGCCTTCAGAACTAATGGGATACCACTAAGAGAAATAATCTACACATCACTGTAGTCCCAGAAGGAAAAGAAAAGTAGGAAAGAATAGAAAGCTTATTTAAGGAAATAATGTCAGAGAATTTTGCTGACCTGGGGAGACATTTGGACATCCACATTCATGAAGCTAAGAGTCACCCCAAAATTTCTATCTAAAAGTATTATCTCCAAGACACATTAAAATAAAACTGTCTCAAAGACAAAGAGAGAATTTTAAATCAGCAAAAAACATTTTTTTCTTTCATACAATAGAAAGAGTGGACTTCTAAGCAGAAACCTTGCAGGGTGGGAGAGAATGGGTTGATATATTCAAAGTGATGGGGGAGGACTTCCCTGGTGGTACAATGGTTAAGAATCCACCTGCCAATGCAGGGGACACGGATTCGAGCGCTGGTCTAGGAAGATCCCACATGCCACAGAGCAACTAAGCCTGTGCACCACAACTACTGAGCCTGCGCTCTAGAGCCTGCAAGCTGCAACTACTGAGCCCTCATGCTGCAACTACTGAAACCCATGTGCCTAGAGCCTGTGCTATGCAATAAGAGAAGCCACCATAATGAGAAGCCTGCGCACTGCAATGAAGAGTACCCCCTACTCACCGCAACTAGAGAAAACCTGCGCACAGCAACGAAGACCCAGCGCAGCCAAAAATTAATTAATTAATTAATTTTTTAAAAAGTGACAGGAAAAACTGCCAACCAAGAATACTTTACCCAGAAAAGTTGTCCATCAGAAGTAAAAGCAAGATAGGGACTCCCCTGGTGGTCCAGTGGGTAAGACTCCATGCTCCTAATGCAGGGGGCCTGGGTTTTATCCCTGGTCAGGGAACTAGATCCCACATGAATGTCACAACTAAGAGCTTGCATGCCACAACTAAAGATCTCACATGCTGAAACAAAGATTCCACATGCCACAACTTAGACCCAGAACAGCCTAAATAAATAAATAAATAAATATTTTTTTAAAAAAAGTAAAAGCAAGACAAAGACTTTGGAAAACAAACAAAAGCTGAGGGAGTTTATTCCCATTAGACCTGCCTTAAAAGAAATGCTGACAGGTGTTCTTCAAGATGAAATGAAAGGACACTAACTAGTAACACGAAAATACACAATGCACTGGTAAAGTTAAATATGTAGTCAGATTCAGAATACTCTACTATTGTAATGTGGTGGAGTGTTAAACACTTAACTCTAATGTAAACTTTAAAGAATAAAAGTATTTTTTAAAAGGCTATAGCTACAATAATTAGTTAAGGGAAACAATATAAAAAAAGATGTAAATTGTGACACAAAAACATAAAATAGGGAGGAGGGAGGTAGAAGATAGACATTTTTTATACAATCAAATTTAAGTGATTATCAGCTTAAAATAGACTGTTATATATCCATAAGATGTTTCAAGTAAGCATCAGGGTAACCACATACACACACACACACACACACACACACACATGTACAACCCTATGGTAGATACACATAAGATAAAGAAAAGGGAATCAAAGTATACCATGACACAAACCATCAATTCACAAAGGAGGACAGACAACAAGAGGAAAAGAGAAAACAACAACAAAAAAGTAACCAGAAAATAATTAAAAGATGGCAACAGTGCTTATCTAACACTAAATCACTTTAAATGTAAATAGACTAAATTCTCCAATCAAGAGGCAGAGAGTGGATGAATGGATTTTAAAAAAATATTCAACTATACTGTGCCTACAAGAGACTCACTTCAGCTTCAAGGATACACACAAGCTCAAAGTTAAGAAATGGAAAAAGATATTCACGCAAATGGAAACTGAAACAGAGCAGTGGTAGCTGTACTTATAAGGACAAAATAGACTTTAAGTCAGAAACTGTAAGAAGAGACAAAGAAGGTCATTATATAATGATAAAGGGGTAAATTCATCAACAGGATATATCAATTGTAAAAATATATGCACCCAACATTAGAGCACCTGAATGTTAATCAAATACTAACAAATGAGAAGGGAGTAATAAACAACAATACAATAATAGCAAGATACTTCAATACCACACTGTCAGCAATATATAGATCATCCAGACAGAAAATAAGGAAACACTGTATCTGAACTGTACTTTAGACCAAGTAGACCTAACTGATAAATACAGAACATTCAATCCAACAGTAGAATACACATTCTTCTCAAGCACACATGGAATAGTCTCCAGGATAATATATGTAGGTCACAAAACAAGTTTCAGTGATTTTTTAAATAATTTGTAATTATATCAAGTAGCTTTTCTAAACACAATGGTAAGAAACTAGAAATCAATTACAGGAGGAAACAAAATTTTTACAAATATGTGTGGAAATTGAACAACACACTCCTTATAAAAAAAGGATTAAAGATGAAATCAAAGGAAAATTTAAAAATAGCTTGAAACAAATGAAAATGGAACACAATACACCAAAACTTATGGAATGCAGCAAAAGTTGTGCTAAGAGTGAAATCTATAGTGATAAATGTAGACATTAAGAAAAAGGAAAGATCCTCACGCACCTATGGTCAGCTAATCTATGACAAAGGATGCAAGAATATGCAATGGAGAAAACACAGTCTCTTCAACAAGTGGTGCTGGGAAAACTAGACAGTTACATATAAAAGAATGAAATTACAGGGCTTCCCTGGTGGTGCAGTGGCTGAGAGTCCACCTGCCGATGCAGGGGACATGGATTTGTGCCCCGGAATGGGAGGATCCCACATGCCGTGGAGTGGCTGGGCCTGTGAGCCATGGCCGCTGAGCCTTTGCGTCCAGAGCCTGTGCTCTGCAATGGGAGAGGCCACAACAGTGAGAGGCCTGCATACCACAAAAAAAAAAAAAAAGAATGAAATTACAACACTGCCTAACACCATACACAAAAATAAACTCAAAAGGGATTAAAGGTACTTCCCTGGTGGCACAGTGGTTAAGACTCCACACTGCCAATGCAGAGAACCTGGGTTGGATCCACGGTCAGGGAACTAGATCCCACATGCATGCCACAACTAAGAGTTTGCATTCCACAACTAAGGGGCATGCATGCCGCAACTAAGGAGCCTGTGAGCCACAACAAAGGAGCCTGCCTGACACAACTAAGAATCAGTGCAACTAAATAAATAAATAATAAATGGATTAAAGACCTAAACATAAGGCAGGACAGTATAAAACTCTTAGAGGAAAACTTAGGCAGAACACTCTTTGACATAAATCACAGCAAGATCTTTTTAAATTTTTTTTGTGTGTGTGGTACGTGGGCCTCTCACTGCTGTGGCCTCTCCCGCTGCGGAGCACAGGCTCCGGATGCACAGGCCCAGCGGCCATGGCTCATGGGTCCAGCCACTCCGTGGCATGCGGGATTCCCCCAGACCGGGGCACGAACCCAGGTCCCCTGCATTGGCAGGCGGACTCTCAACCACTGCACCACCTGGGAAGCCCCAGCAAGATCTTTTTTGAACCACCTCTTAGAGTAATGAAAATAAAAACAAAAATAAACAAATGAGACTTAGTTAAACTTCAAAGCTTTTGCATAGCAAAGGAAACCATAAACAAAACAAAAAGCCAAACCTCCGAATGGGAAAAATATTTGCAAATGATGAGCAATAAGGGGTTAATATCCAAAGTGTATAAACAGCTCATATAAGTCAACATTAAAAAAATCAAACAACTTGATTAAAAAATGGGCAGAAGAACTCAATAGACATTTCTCAAAAGAAGAAATACAGATGGCCAACAGGCACATGAAAAGATGCTCAACATCACTAATTATTAGAAAAATGCAAATCAAAACTACAATAAGGTATCACCTCACACCAGTCTGAATGGCCATCACCAAAAAATCTACAAACAATAAATGCTGGAGAGGGTATGGAGAAAAGGAAACCATCCTACACTGTTGGTGGGAATGTAAATGGGTACAGCCACTACGGAGAACAGTATGGAGGTTCCTTAAAAAACTATAAATAGAGCTACCATATGATCCACCAATCCCACTCCTGAGCATATATCCAGAGAAATCCATAATTCGAAAATACATATGCACTCCAATGTTCATTGCAACTTTATTTACAGTAGCCAAGACATGGAAGCAACCTAAATGTCCATCAACAGAGGAACGGATAAAGAAGATGTGGTACATATATACAGTGGAATATTACTCAGCCATACAAAAGAACAAAATAATGCTATTTGAGGCAACATGGATGGACCTAGAGATTGCCATACTGAGTGAAGTAAGTCAGACCGACAAAGACAAATATCACATGATATCACTTATATGTGGAATCTGAAAAAGGGTACAAATGAACTTATCTACAAAACAGAAATAGAGTTACAGATGTAGAAAACAGACTCATGGTTACCAGGGAGCAAGGGGGGAAGGGATAAATTGGAAGATTTGGACTGACATATACACACTACTATATATAAAATAGGTAACAAATAAGGACCTACTTATAGCACAAGGAACTCTACTCAATGCTCTGTAATGGCCTATATGGGAAAAGAATCTTTAAAAAGAGTGGATATATGTATAACTGACTCACTTTATACACCTGAAACTAACACAACATTGTAAATCAAATATAATCCAATAAAAACTTTGAAAAAAGAGAAAATGGTGCTACAAAATAAAATAAAATAGGCGAAGGACTTGAATAGACATTTCTCCAAAGAAAATATACAAATTACCAAGAGGCACAAGAAAAGACACTCAATATAATTAGTCATTAGAGAAATGCAATCAAAAAAACACAATGAGATAGCACTTCATACTCACTAGGCAGGCTGTAATCTAAGAAACAGGAATTAGCAAATGTTGGGGAGGATGTGGAGGGGAAAACAGTTTGTCAGTTCCTCAAATACTTAAAACATAGAATTACCATATGACACAGTAATTCCACTCCTTGTTATTGAATATATACCAAAAGAATTGAAAACATGTATTTAAACAACTACTTGCACATAAATCTTTTTTTTAACTTTTTATTTTATATTGGAGTATAGTTGATTAACAATGTTGTGATAGTTTCAGGTGTACAGCAAAGTGGTTCAATTATAAATATACATGTATCTATTCTTTTTCAAATTCTTTTCCCGTTTAGGTTGTTACATATAATTGAGGACTATTCCCTGTGCTATACAGTAGGTTCTTGTTGATTATCCATTTTAAATATACAAGTGTGTACATGTCAATCCCAAACTCCCTAACTATCCCTTCCCACCAGCCTTCAACCCTGGTATTCATAAGTTCATTCCCTAAGTCTGTGAGTCTGTTTCTGTTTGGTAAATATGTGTCATTTGTATCATTTCTTTTTAGATTCCCTGTATAAGTGATATCATATGATATTTCTCTTTCTCTGTCTGACTTAATTCACTCAGTATGACAATCTCTTGGTCCATGCATGTTGCTAAAAATAACATTATTTCATCCTTTTTAATGGCAGAGTAATATTTCCTTTTATATATGTACCAATTTTTCTTCATCCATTCCTCTGTCGATGGACATTTAGGTTGCTTCCATGTCTTGGCTATTATAAACAGTGCTCCAATGAACATTGGGGTGCATGTATCTTTTTGGACCATGTTTTTCTCCATATATATGCCCAGGAGTGGGAATGCAGTATCATATGGTAGCTCTATTTTCAGATTTTTATGGAACCTCCATACTGTTCTGCATAGTGGCTGTATCAATTTACATTCCCACCAACAGTGTAGGAGGGGTTCCTTTCTCTTCACACCCTCTCCAGCATTTACCATTTGTGGATTTTTTGATGATAGCCATTTTGACTACTGTGAGGTTATAGCTCATTGTAGTTTTGCATTTCTCTAATAGTTAGCGATGTTGAACACCTTTTCATTTGCCTCTTGGCCATCTATATATCTTCTTTAGAGAAGTGTCTATTTAGGACTTCTGCCCATTTTTTGATTGGGTGGTGTGTTTGGATGATATTAAGCCACATGAGCTGTTTGTAAATTTTGGAGACTAATCCCTTGTCAGTCACATCATTTGCAAATATTTTCTCCCAATCTGTGGGTTTTCTTTTCATTTTGTTTATGGTTTCCTTTGCTGTGCAAAAGCTTTGGAGTTTAATTATATCCAATTTGTTTATTTTTGTTTTTATTTCCATTACTTTGGGAGGTGGATCAAAAAGATATTGCTGCAATTTATGTCAGACAGTGTTCCGCCTAGGTTTTCCTCTAAGAGTTTTATAGTGTTCAGTCTCTCATTTAGGTCTTTAATCCATTTTGAGTTTATTTTTGTGAATGGTGTTAAAGAATGTTCTAATTTCATTTTTTACATGTAGCCTGTCCAGTTTTCCCAGCATCATTTATTGAAGATATTGTATTTCCCTCATTATTTAGTCTTGCCTCCTTTGTCATAGATTAATTGACCATAGGTGTGTGGGTTTATTACTGGGCATTCTATCCTGTTCCATTGATCTACATTTCTGTCCTTGCTCCTGCACCATACTGTTTTGATGACAGTAGCTTTGTAGTGTAGTCTGAAGTCAGGGAGCATGATTCCTCCTGTTCCGTTTTATTTCTCAAGAGTGCTTTGGCTACTTGGGGTCTTTTGTATCTCCACACAAATTTTAAGATTTTTTGTCCTAGTTCTATGAAAAATGCCATTGGTAATTTGATAGGGATTGCATTGAATCTGCAGATTGCTTTGGGTAGTATAGTATTTTGACAATATTGATTCATCCAATCCAAGAACGTGGTATATCTTTCCATCTATTTGTGTCTTCTTCAATTTCTTTCATCTGCATCTTATTATTTTCAGATTACAGGTCTTTTGTCTCCTTAGATAGGATTATTTCTGGGTGTTTTATTCTTTTTGATGCAATGGTAAATGGAATTGTTTGTTGGATTTCTCTTTTTGATCTTTTGTTGTTAGTGTATAGAAATGCAACAAGTTTCTGTGCTTTAATTTTGTAACCTGTGACTTTACCAAATTCATTGAAGAACTCTAGTAGTTTTCTGGCGCTGTCTTTAGGATCTTCTATGTACAGTATCATGTCATCTGCAAACAGTGACAGTTAAATTTCTTCTTTTCCAATTTGGATTCTTTTTATTTCTTTTTCTTCTTGATTGCTGTACCTAGGAATTCCAAAACTATGTTGAATAAAATTGGCAAGAGTGGACATCCTTGTCTTGTTCCTGATCTTAGAGGAAATGCTTTCAGTTTTCATCATTGAGTATGATGTTAGCTGTAGGTTTGTCATATATGGCCTTTATTATGTTGAGGTATGTTCCCTCTATGCCCACTTTCTGGAGAGTTTTTATCATAAATGGGTGCTGAATTTTCTCAAAAGCTTTTTCTGCATCTATTGAGATGATCATATGGTTTTTATTCTTCAATTTGTTCATGTGGTGTATCACAATGTTTGATTTGCAGATATTGAAAAATCCTTGCATCCCTGGGATAAATTCCACTAGATCATGGTGTATGATCCTTTTAATGTATTGTTACATTAATTCTTCTCCTGAGTTCTACGAGTGTCTTTATGATCATTACCTTGAACTCTTTGTTCAGTAGATTGCTTATCTCCACTTCACTTGGTTCTTCTGGGGTTTTATCTTGTTCCTTTGTTTGGAACATATTCCTCTATGGCCTCATTTAGCTTAATTCTCTGTTTTTATTTATATGTATTTGGTAGGTTTGTTATGTTCCTGATCTGGAGAAGTGGCCATATGTAGGAGACGTCCTGTGGGGTCCAGCAGTACACACCCCTCTGGTCACCAGAGATATATGTTCTTTCTGTGTGGGCTGCCCTCTATGTGAATTGTGTGGGCCTTTCTGTTTTTGCATGCTGATATGCATGGCTGGCCCCATTCCAGTCCAACTGGTTACCTAATGTGGAGGCTGCTGGCCACTGGTGGGCAGGACCATGTCCTGGCATGGCTGGCTGTATGACCCAGGGAGTCCTGGTGCTGGTGTTGGCCTGCTGGTAGGCTTAGCTGTGTCACCAGATGGCTGGCTGCAGAGTCCCGGGGTTCCTGGGGCTAGTGTTGGTCCACTGGTCTGCAGAGCCAGGTCCTGAGGTAGCTGGATGTGGGGCTAAGGATCCCAGAGCTAGTGTTGGCCTGCTGGTGGGTGGGGCTGGTTTCTTATATGGTTGGCTGTGGAGTCTGGGACGTCCCAGAGCTGGTGGCAGCCCACTGATGGATGGGGTCAGGGCCCAGATAGTGTTGGGGCTGTTGCTGGCCTGCTGGTGGGTGGGCTGGGTCCTGTCACTGCTGGCTGTGGGGAGGCAGTGGTCCCTGGGCTGGTGTCCACCAGCTGGTGAGCAGTATTGGGGTCCATATGGTCCCAGGTGCTGACACCCACCCACTCGTGGGTAAGGCCAGGTACTGGAGCTAGTGCCAGCCCATCCATGGGTGGAGCCAGGTCCTGGGTTCTCTGGCTTCAGGCCCCAGGGATCCTGGAGTTGATGGTAGCCTGCTGGTTGTCAGGGTCATGTTCCAAAGGCTGGCTACTAGTCCCAGGTGTTCCAGGGCTAGTGACAACCCACTGGTGTGTGGTGCTGGTTCCTGGGCCCTCTGGTGGGCAGGGCTGGGCTCTGGAGTGGCTGGGGGTTTAGGGGGTCCTATGGCAGCTGGCCTGCTGGTGAGTGGGGCTGTGTCCCTGCCTGGCTAGCTGCTTGGTATGGTGTATCCCAGGATTGGTTCTGACTATCCAGTGGGCAGGGCTGGCTCTCACCACTGATAAGCTAGAGGGAGGGATCCAGAATGGTGCTTGCCAACACCAGTGTCCTCATGGTAGGCTGAGCTCCCCAAAATGGCTCCTTCCAGCATCTATGCTTCCAGTGTGAGTCCCAGTTGCCTCCTGCCTCTCTGGGAGGCTCTCCAAGATCAACAAGTGGGTCTTACCCAGGCTACTTTCAAATTACTGCTTCTGTCCTGGATCTTGGAGAGTGTGAGATTTTATGTGTGCCCTTTAAGAGTGGAGTCTCTATTTCCCACAACCCTCTAGCTCTCCCAAAAGTAAGCCCCACTGGCTTTCAAAGTCAAATGTTCTGGGGGCTTGTCTTCCTGGTGCAGGACCCCTGGGCTGGGGAGCCTAATGTGGGGTTCAGACCACTCTTTCCTTGGGGAGAACCTCTGCAATTGTAATTATTCTCCCATTTGTGGGTCACCTATCCAGGGCGGGTATAGGTATTGACTCTATTGCATCTCTACCCCCCCACCTGTCTCCCTGTGGTTCCTTCTTTATATCTTTAGTTGTGGAAAATGTTTTCTTCTAGTCTTCACATTGTTCTCATCGAAAGTTTGTATCTGAACAGTTGTAACTTTGGTGTGCCCATGGGAGGAAGTGAGCTCAGGGTCTTTCTACTCCACCATTTTGGCCACTCATTCCCAGAAAATATGTCTCTTGGTATTTACCCAAATGAGTTTAAAACTTATGTTTATGAAGAAAACATGCACTCAAATATTTATGGCAGCTTTATTCATAATTACCAAAACTTGAAAGCAACCAAGATGTTCTTCAGTAGGTGAATGGATAAAGTCTGGTACATCCATAGACTTGATTGCTATTCATCAGTAAAAAGAAATGAGCTCTCAAGCCACAAAAGCACAGAAAGAAACCTTAAATGCATATAACTAAGTGAAAGAAGCCAAACTGAAAAGTCTATATACCATATGTTTCCAAGTATATGACATTCTGGAACAGGCAAAACCAGAGGGAGACAGTAAAAAAGATCAGTAGTTGCAAAGAGTTGGCAGGGTGGGGGAAATAGGAGGGCTGAATAGGTGGAGCACATGGGATACAGGAGGCAGTGAAACTATTTTGAATGATACTGTTATGGTTAAAATATATAACACAAAGAGTGAACCCTAATATAGTCTAAGGACTTTAGCTAATAATAATATATCAGCATTGGATCATCAACTCCCTCTTGTGAGAGCACCAGAATCACAACTAAATGCTGAACAATCATCAACAGGAAGACACTGGAACTCACCAAAAAGATATCCCACATCCGAAGACAAAGAAGCCACAGTGAGACGGTAGAAGGGGCATATTCACAATAAAATCAAATCCCATAACTTCTGGGGGGGTGACTCACAAACTGGAGAACACTTATACCACAGAAGGCCACCCACTGGAGTGAAGGTTCTGAGCCCTACGTCAGGCTTCCCAACCTGGGGGTCCAGCAATGGGAGGAGGAATTCCTAGAGAATCAGACTTTGAAGGCTGGCAGGATTTGACTGAAGGACTTTGACATGACTGGGGGAAACAGAGACACCACTCTTGGAGGGCACACACAAAGTAGTGTGCACATCAGAACACAGGGGAAGGAGCAGTGACCCCATAAGAGACTGAACCAGACCTACCTGCTAGTTTTGGAGGGCCTCCTTCACAGGTGGGGGGTGGCTGTGGCTCACCGTGAGGACAAAGACAATGGCAGCAGAAGATCTGGGAAGTACTCCTTGGCATGAGCCCTCCCAGAGTAGGCCATTAGCTGCAACAAAGAGCCCAGGTTTGCTCCATTCTTGGGTCACCTCGGACCAAACAGCCAACAGGGAGGGAACCCAGCCCCACCCATCAGCAGACAAGTGGATTAAAGTTTTACTGAGCTCGGGCCACCAGAGCAACAGCCAGCTCTACCCACCACCAGTCCCTCCCATCAGGAAACGTGCACAAGCCTCTTAGATAGCCTCATTCACAAGAGAACAGACAGCAGAATCAAGAAGAACTACAATTCTGCAGCCTGTGGAACAAAAACCACATTCACAGAAAGATAGACAAGATGAAAAGGCAGAGGGCTATGTACCAGATGAAGGAACAAGATAAAACTTCAGAAAAACACCTAAATGGGCCATTTCGTGGACGACGGGTGTGGGAGAGCATCTGTGGGTGCCAGGAGCGAGGGGACCGGGAAGACCCAGGTGAGGGTGTGTGGATTTGAGCCTACGCGTTTCTAACCCGAGATCTCGAAATGCATCGTGATTCCTGTCCGTTGGACTGTAAAGTTTATGTAGGTAATCTTGGAAACAATGGTAACAAGACTGAATTGGAACGAGTTTTTGGCTATTATGGACCACTCCGAAGTGTGTGGGTTGCTAGAAACCCTCCCAGCTTCGCTTTTGTGGAATTTGAAGATCCTCGAGATGCAGCCGATGATGTCCGAGAGCTAGATGGGAGAACACTATGTGGCTGCCGAGTAAGAGTGGAACTGTCGAATGGTGAAAAGAGAAGTCGAAATCGTGGCCCACCTCCTTCTTGGGGTCGTCGCCCTCGAGATGATTATCGGAGGAGGAGTCCTCCACCTTGCCGCAGATCTCCAAGATGGAGAAGTTTCTCCCGCAGCCAGAGCAGGTCCCTTACTAGAGATAGGAGAAGAGAGAGATCACTGTCCCAGGAGAGAAATCACAAGCCGTCCCCATCTTTCTCTAGGTCTCGTAGCCGATCTAGGTGAAATGAAAGGAAATAGAAGACCAGTTTGCAAGAGGAGTGGTGTACAGGAAGTAACTTCATTTGACAGGAGTATGTACAGAAAATTCAAGTTTTGTTTGAGACTTCATAAGCTTGGTGCATTTTAAAAATATTTTAGCTGTTCACATTTGTTTGTCTCTTGGAACAGTGACACAAAAAGATGTAATTCTCTATGGTTTGAAATGGATCATATGAGGCATGTAATATCAAGAATTGTTACTTTACAATGTTCCCTTAAGCAAAATTGAATTTGCTTTGAATTTTTAGTCTTGCATAGATTGATAATAAACCTCTAACTCCTGCCCAGCTAAAGTGTGATGTTTAATATTACGGAAACAAAACTGGTAAAAATTGAAAAGACTCTGTAGCTGGGATATGGTATGCAGCTGTAGTTAAGCGGTCTTTAAAAGCTGCTGTGAACACAAGCCAGCAGGTAAAAATTAAAGTTGCACCCTTAAACTAGATTAGAGGTTTAAAAATTCCACTAGTCTTCACACTGGACAAGAGGTTGTCCAGTGGGTTTAGAATCTAAGAAGTTTCAAGAAAGTTAGTTTACCTTCTGTGATTGCTGAATATGGATACATAGCTCTTTGTAATATTATTTGGAAATTTGACACTATTCAAGATACCCATGTCCTGCCAGTTTAAGGGTACATTGTAGAGCTGAACTATGAGTTACTGTGCAAGATTTTTTTTTCATGCTGTCATTTGTAATATGTTTTGTGAGAATCCTTGGGATTAAAGTTTTGGTTACAAAAAAAAAAAAAAAACCTAAATGAAGTGAAGAAAGAAACCTTCCAGAAAAAGAATTCACAATAATGGTAGTGAAGAACATCCAGGACCTCGGAAAAAGAATGGAGGAAAAGATCGAGAAGATGCAATGTTTAACAAAGACCTAGAAGAATTAAAGAACAAACAAACAGAGATGAACAATAACTGAAATGAAAATTACACTAGAAGGAATCAATAGCAGAATAACTGAGGCAGAAGAATGGATAAATGACCTGGAAGACAGAAGTGTGGAATTAACTGCTGTGGAACAGAATAAAGAAAAACGAATGAAAAGAAATGACAGCCAAAGAGACCTCTGGGAAAACATTAAATGCAACAACATTCGTGTTACAGGGGTCCCAGAGGGAGGAGAGAGAGAGAAAGGACCCGAGAAAATATTTGAAGAGATTATAGTTGAAAACTTCCCTAATATGAGAAAGCAAATAGCCACCCAAGTCCAGGAAGCATGGAGAGTCCCATACATGATAAACCCAAGGAGAAACATGCCGAGACACATAGTAATCAAACTGACAAAAATTAAAGACAAAGAAAAATTATTGAAAGCAGCAAGGGAAAAACGACAAATAACATACAAGGGAACACCCATAAGGTTAACAACTGATTTCTCAGCAGAAACTCTACAAGCCAGAAGGGAGAGGCATGACATACTTAAAGTAATGAAAGGGAAGAACCTACAACAAAGATTATTTTACCCAGCAAGGATCTCATTCATATTCGATGGAGAAATCAAAACCTTTAAAGACAAGCAAAACCTAAGAGAATTCAGCACCATCAAACCAGCTGTACAACAAATGCTAAAGGAACTTCTCTAAGTGGGAAACATAAGAGGGGAAAAGGACCTACAAAAACAAACCCATAAGAATTAAGAAAATGGTAATAGGAACATACATATTGATTATTACCTTAAAGGTAAATGGAATAAATGTTCCAAACCAAAAGACACAGGCTCCCTGAATGGATTGCAAAATAAGACCCATATATATGCTGTCTACAAGAGACCCACCTCAGACGTAGGGACACATACAGACTGAAAGTGAGGGGAAGGAAAAAGATATTCCATGCAAATGGAAATCAAAAGAAAGCTGGAGTAGCAATTCTCACATCAGATAAAACAGACTGTAAAATAAAGAATGTTACAAGAGACATGTAAGGACACTACATAATGATCACCCTTGATCAATCCAAGAAGAAGATATAACAGTTATAAATATATGTGCACCCAAAACAGGAGCACCTCAATACATAAGGTAACCGCTAACAGCTATAAAAGAGGGAATCGACAGTAACACAATAATAGTGTGGGACTTTAACACCTCACTTACACCAATGGACAGATCATCCAAACAGATAATTATTAAGGAAACACAAGCTTTAAATGACACAATAGACCAGATAGATTTAATTGATATTTAGAGAACATTCCATCCAAAAACAGCAGATTACACTTTCTTTTCAAGTGCACACAGAACATTCTCCAGGATAGATCACATCTTGAGTCACAAATCAAGCCTCAGTAAATTTATAAATGTTGAAATTATATCAAGCATCGTTTCTGACAACAATGCTATGAGATTAGAAATCAATTACAGGGGAAAAAACGTCAAAAACACAAACATATGGAGGCTAAACAATACATTACTAAATAAGCAAAAGTTCACTGAAGAAATCAAAGAGGAAATCAAAAAATACCTAGAGAAAAATGGCAATGAAAACACGATGGGATCCAACTCTATGCCACTAAAACGGACAACCTGGAAGAAATGGACACATTCTTAGAAAGGTATAACCTTCCAAGACTGAACCAGGAAGAAATAGAAAATATGAACAGGCCAATCATAAGCAATGAAATTGAAACTGTGACTAAACATCTTCCAACAAACAAAAGTCCAGGACCAGATGGCTTCACAGGTGAATTCTATCAAATATTTAGAGAAGAGCTAACACCCATCCTTGTCAAACGCTTCCAAAAGATTGCAGAGTAAAGAAAACTCCCAAACACATTCTATGAGGCCACCATCACCCTGATACCAAAACCAGACAAAGATACTACAAAAAAAGAAAATTAAAGACCAATATTACTGATGAATATAGATGCAAAAATCCTCAACAAAATACTAGCAAACAGAATCCAACAACACATTAAAAGGATCATACACCATGATCAGGTGGGATATTTCCCAGGGATGCAAGGATTCTTCAATATAGGCAAATCAATCCATGTGATACACCACATCAACAAATTGAAGAATAAAAACCATATGATCATCTCAATAGATGCCGAAAAAGCTTTTGACAAAATTCAACACCATTTATGATAAAAACTCTCCAGAAAGTGGGCATAGAGGGAACATACCTCAACATAATAAAGGCCACATATGACAAACCCACAGCAAGCATCATTCTCAATGGTGAAAACCTGAAAGCATTTCCTCTAAGATCAGGAACAAGACAAGGATGTCCACTCTCGCCACTATTATTCAACATAGTTTTGGAAGTCCTAGCCACAGCAATGAGAGAAGAAAAAGAAATAAAAGGAATGCAAATCAAAAAAGAAGAAGTAAAACTGTCACTGTTTGCAGATGACATGATAGTATACATAGAGAATCCTAAATGTGCTACCAGAAAACTACTAGAGCTAATCTATATATTTGGTAAATAGCAGGATACAAAATTAATGCACAGAAATCTCTTGCATTCCTATACACTAATGATAAAACATCTGAAAGAGAAATTAGGGAAACACTCCCATTTACCATTGCAACAGAAAGAATAAAATACCTAGTGATAAACCTACCTAGGGAGACGAAAGACCTGTATGCAGAAAACTATAAGACACTGATGAAAAAAATTAAAGATGATACCAACAGATGGAGAGATATACCATGTTCTTGGATTGGAAGAATCAATATTGTGAAAATGACTATAGTACCCAAAGCAATCTACAGATTCAATGCAATCCCTATCAAATTACCAATGGCAGTTTTTACAGAAGTAGAACAAAAAATCTTAAAATTTGTATGGAAACGCAAAGGACCCCGAATAGCCAAAGCAGTCTTGAGGGAAAAAAATGGAGTTGGAGGAATCAAAATCACTGACTTCAGACTATACTACAAAGCTACAGTAATCAAGACAATATGGTACTGGCACAAAAAAAGAAATATAGATCAATGGAAACGGATAGAAAGCCCAAAGATAAACCCACGCACCTATGGTCAACTAATCTATGACAAAGGAGGCAAGGATATACAATGTTGAAAAGACAGTCTTCAATAAGACCACCATTCAATAAGTGGTGCTGGGAAAACTGGACAGCTACATGTAAAAGAATGAAATTAGAACGCTCCCTAACATCATACACAAAAATAAACTCAAAATGGATTAGAGGCCTAAATGTAAGACCGGACGCTATAAAACTGTTAGAGGAAAACATAGGAAGAACACTCTTTGACATAAATCACAGCACCATCTTTTTTGATCCACCTCCTAGAGTAATGGAAATAAAAACAAAAATAAACAAATGAGACCTAATGAAACTTAAAAGCTTTTGCAAAGCAATGGAAACTACAAACAAGACGAAAAGACAACCCTCAGAATGGGAGAAAATATTTGCAAACGAATCAACGGACAAAGGATTAATCTTCAAAATATATAAACAGCTCATGCCGCTCAATATTAAAAAAACAAACAACCCAGTCCGAAACTGGGCAGAAGACCTGAATAGACATTTGTCCAAAGAAGACATACAGATGGCCAATAAGCACATGAAATGATGCTCAACATCACTATCAGAGAAATGCAAATCAAAACTACAATGAGGTATCACTTCACACCAGTCAGAATGGCCATCATCAAAAAATCTACAAACAATAAATGCTGGAGAGGGTGTAGAGAAAAAGGAACCCTCCTACACTATTGGTGGGACTGTAAATTGATACAGCCACTATGGAGAACAGTATGGAGGTTCACTAAAAAACCAAAATTAGAGCTACTGCATGATCCAGCAATCCCCCTCCTGGGCATATATCCAGAGAAAACAATAATTTGAAAATATACATGTACCCAAATGTTCATTGCAGCACTGTTTACAATAGCCATGACATGAAAGCAACCTAAACGTCCATCGACAGAGGAATGGATAAAGAAGATGTGGTACATATAGATAATGGAATATTACTCAGCCATTAAAAAGAATGAAATAATGCCATTTGCAGCAACATGGATGGACCTAGAGATTGTCATACTGAGTGAAGTAAGTTAAACAGAGAAAGGGAATCTCTTATATGCAGAACCTAGAAAAAATTATACCAATGAACTTATTTACCAAACAGAAACAGACTCACTGACTTAGAGAACAAACTTATGGTTAGCAGCGGGGGAAGGGTTGGGGCAGGGATAGTTAGGGAGTTTGGGATTGACATGTACACACTGCTATATTTAAAATGGATAACCAACAACGACCTGCTGTATATCACAGGGAACTCTGTTCAATATTATGTAACAACCTAAATGGGAAAAGAATTTGAAAAAGAATAGATACATGTATATGTATAACTGAATCACTTTGCTGTACACCTGAAACTAATACAACATTGTTAATCTACTATACTCCAATATAAAATAAAAAGTTAAAAGAAAGAGGGGCCTTAGTTAAATAAATTCTGTTATATCCATACAATTTAATACTATGAATTTGGGCTTTTTTAATGAAGTAGTTAAGTACTGACATGGAAAGGTGTTAATGATAATTTGTCATGTGAAAAAGCAGGTTGCAGAACTTCCATTGCCGTTAAAAAGGAATATATGCACATTTATTTTTATATAAGAGAGGTATATGTTTGTATATGCACAGAAAATATCTGGGAAGATGTAGAACTGTTGAGTTACTGTCTCTGGGAATTGGTATTGGGGAAAAGAGGGTTGGATAAAGGTTTCTTTCTTTAGTTTATACATTCATTCATTCACTCATTCAACAAATACTGAGTGAACTTCTATTATATGGCAGCACTGTTTTAGGTTCTGGGACTACAGATGAGGCCTCTGCTCTGTGTTGAAGGAGAGACAGACGATAAGCAATGACATAAATGAATAGCACAATTTCAGACACAATATCAACACAATAAGGTCTGTGGAGAAAAAAACGGGGTGATATGATGGAGAGAAGTAGGGGGAAAGGGTTGGGTGGGCTATTTCACATTGCATGGCTGGGCAGGGCCTCTCTGAGGAAGTGACAATTGAGCTGAGACCTAAATGACAAGTAGGAGCCAGCCACCAGAAAATCAAGAAGAAAAGCATTCCAAGGAGAAGGAAGATTCGGTGCAAAGGCCCAAAGGCAAGAACAACCTTGATGTGTTCCAGAAACGGAGGCCAGTATAGCTGGAGCTTAGTAAATGTAGGGGAGAGTTGGAGAAGCTGACTGAGAATCAGACACATAATCTCTGTATTGATTATTTTTCTTTTATCTTTTTTTGTAACAAATTTGTGGTAATTTTTAAAAATAACAATAACACCTTAACACTTTTAAAAGAGAATAAGAGAATCACATAGACTAGCTCCATCACCTACTGGCTAGGTTACCTTAGTCAAGTTAATCTCATTAAGCCTCAGTTTGTTCATTTGTAAAATGAGGAAAAATACACTCACCTCAGAGGGCCAAACCTATGTAATGGGTTGTTTTGGTTAGGGCTCTTTTGGACACAAGGAAGAGAAACTCAGTCAAGCTAGATCAAGAATCAGAAATCCAAAATCAGGAAGTTGAGCACAGTTAGAGCTCATTAAGCCTGGAGCTGTAGGAAAGTTCTGGATGAGGCATGGGCCTCTGCTCTAGAGCTTTGCTATTAACATGACTCATCTACATTACATGTCTGCTTCTTTCTGCACATTTCCCCCATGCATCGTGCTCAACTCAGAAATGCAGCTGAGGGACTTCTCTGGTGGTGCAGTGGGTAAGACTCCGTGCTCCCAATGCAGGGGGCTCGGGTTCAATCCCTGGTTGGGGAACTAGATCCTGCATGCACGCCGCAACTAAGAGTTTGCATGGCACAACTAAGAAGTCCACATGCCACAACTAGGAGCCCACATGATGCAACTAAAAGATCCCACACACCACAACTAAAGAGCCCGCACGCCACAGTGAAGATCCCGCATGCCACAACTAAGACCCGGTGCAGCCTAAATAAATAAATAATAAATAAATATTTTTTAAAAAAAAAGAAATGCAGCTGACACTTGACTTGTTCCATAATGCCCACCCCCCCACCAGCATCCTGGTCTGCTAGACCTGCCCGCTCAACAACTAACTGGCAACTCCCCTCTGCATCTCTTATTTCACTTTCCCAAAAGTGCAATCTGATTGGTCCACATCATCTTGTCAAGCAGGGCCATAAAACTCTCAGGTTGTCTGGCTGGGCTTGGATCAGATGCAATCAGCTGTACCTTAAGGGAAGGGAGGATACAGTACATAGTCAGGCCTGGCTTGCCCATTCAGCAGGAGCTGTAAGTAGAACAGATTCTCCCAGAACGGAGGTGTAAAGATGGCAGGCAAGAAGTGGCTTTTCTGATGCATGTGTGTAGCAGAGTGACTGCCATACAGTAGGTGTTCAAAAATGGTCACAATTATTAACAGTAACATTATGCCACCTCTTACAGGAAGCCTTCTCAGAACTCTCAAGCTTCTCAAATTTTCCCCCCAGAAGAGAAATCCTACTGCAGGAATTGTCCAGTTAAGAAATCATTGAAATTCCTTCATCTAGGGCAGACTTTTAAAGGCTCGTAGGTGTAATGCACTGGGAGGAGGGATATACAAATGAATCAGGCCCTTATCCTGGCCTCAAAGAGCTCCCAGGGTAGTGCAAGGGAAAAGGAAGGCTAAGCCATGAGAGATCCACAGATAGGAAACTCTAGGAGTTCAGAGAAGGGCAAATATTGCTGTTTATCCGTATGTATGCATGTCTCCTGGATACATCCCCTTAGATGTCCCAAAGGCACCTCATACTAAATGTATTTAAAACTGATCTCATCTGCCCCCACCCCCAAACCTGTTCCTCTTCTCAGATTCCCTGTCTCCGTGAGGCAAGTTCATCCACACCTGTTGCCCAAGCTTGAAAGCTGAGCTGCACCCTCTCTCAATGTCAGCTGTTGTAGTTGCTAAAGTTGTCCCTGAGCCTTTAGTGTGTGTTTGTCTTGCCCCAAAGGGCAGAACTAATAATAAACTTGAGAGTTGCTTCAGGAGGGAGAATTTTAAACCAGCCTGGAACAATACCTGGAGTTCACTAGGGTTGATTTCGGATTTGGCCTCTGGCATCAATGGGTACAATCCCTTTCAGGAAAGTGGGTCAATAAGAGCCTAAAACATTCATGCCATTTTCCCACTAATTCTGCTCCTCAATATCCACCCAACCCTACTCCGAAACAAGAAAAGCTCTAAGCACAAAATTATTCCTAACAAGGCTATTTTCTGATGGTCAAACAGAGAAGTAGTCTTAATATCCAACAAGAGGGGAAGGGTTAAGTGATTCGTGGCACAGCTGTCTGATGGAACATTCTATAACCATTACCGATGGATGATGGCTGTGGAGATTCTATAGCAACAGGGGAAAATTATTATGCTGTAACTAAGGACACAGGGTTATGTGTACACTCCGACTGCAACAACGTAAAAGCTGCGTAGGCTCAGGGTCTGCTGGTGAACATTTAAAATGTCTCATCTACAGGGGGAAAAAATGTCCTAAACTTAAGTAAACCATGAACATCTCTGAGGTTTTTCCTCTCTTTTTCCCCCTTTTCATTCAATCAGTCAACCATCTTAATTACGTGCCTTTTTTGTTACCGGGCCTCCCATTAGGTGCTGGAGATTCAACGAATCACCCATGATTCTTTTTCTCAGGGACATTAGGGCAGAAGAAGAAAGAGATACAAAAATAAACCGTTTCAAAATATATAGGCCAGTCTGTGCGGAACCATTTGTGGATGTGTGCAGGCACGGTCACCCCCTGGCGGCCACCCGACTGTCTTCGGTGGCTCTAACCTCCTCCTGGGCAGTGGCTTCCACCCTCGGGAGTCCAGCCCCAGCCTAGCTGCCTCCAAGACTCCTTCCTCTCCCCCGTTCTGGGGATCTCGACCTCTTAGTAGGTGCTTCAGCCTGAAGTTGGCCCGGACTGATCCCACCCTGCTACTCTCACCCGAGCTCCTCCCTCGCCCAAAGCCTCTCTCCGCTGGGATCTACAATATGATGTCATTCTCACTGGTTCGCATGCGCTCCCACCACTGGCCAATTGGTGCGCCGCTGCCGCAGGTGGGGCCGAGCTTCAGGTTCCTGAGTTCTCTCTTTTCTTTATTCCAATACTTTAAAAAGTGGCAACACCCTACTCGTAAGAAATGCAGGCAAACTCTTGGTTCTAAGAGCCGGATCCAAGAAAAGCTGCGAACCCTAAACTTCACTACTCCCTACTCTGCCTTTGTCGCACCCACTCCAGAGATAGATATCGCCCCTTTCTGACTCCTTCCACCTCCTTTCTCCAAGCGTGGGAATTGAAGCCCAGACCTGTGTGCGGCTCACACTTCTGAGATACTCTAACTGCGCCTGCGTCTGTTCGTAGCCGGCGGGGCTAGCGGGAGGCTGATGCAAGAAAGTCAGGGCGGGGCGCGTCAGATGAGATGGGAGCGGGATTGGAGAGGCCTGTTCCAGCCTTCCAAGTGGAAGTTGCCGTGGGGGCGGGGGGTGAGGGGGTGTTGGAGGGCTATTTGACAGTGTCTGTTAAAACTTTTAAGTGCGGGACTTTCATGGTGGTGTGGTGGTTAAGACTGCAGGAGGCCCGGGTTCCGTCCCTGGTCTGGGAACTAGATCCCACATGCATGCTGCAATTAAGAGTTCACACTAAGGAGCCGTTGAGCGGCAACTAAGGAGCCCCCTGCCGCAACTAAGACCAGACGCAACCAGATAAATATTTTTTAAAAAAACTTTTAAATTCATGTATCCTATTGGCTCAGCAATCCCATTTCCATGTATACACCCAAGAGTCCTAGAGCAGTGCAACAGAATCACCTAGTGGGCCTGCTAAAACGCAGGTTGTCAAGGTTCACCTACTATCAGAGTTTCTGATTCAGTAGGTGTGGAATGGGGCCTGAGAATTTGCATTTCTAACAAGTTGTGAGTAATGCTGATGCTAACTGATTCAGTGACCACACTTCAAGAACCTTTGCTCTAAAGGGAAAAATACTTTGCAAGGACCCATGCGTGAACAAGTATAAGCCTTACTCATTTGTTTGCAATAATGAAAATTGAAAGCGTCACTAGGGGGGTGATTTTATCTGTTAAAAATGGGCTATATCTTTATAAACTGACAGGGAAAGATACTGATGATGGTGGTGGTGGTGGTGGTGATGGTGATGATTATAGTTAACATTCATTGAGTGCTTACACTGTCCTAGGCACTATACTAAGGACTTTTATAGTCATTTAATTTTACAGCAACGCTCAATGATATGGACCATGTCTAACTCACCCTATATGTCCAGTCCAGAACAGGTTCTGGGACCAAGGATCTTGTCTGTAAATTTTTGTGGCTTCATATAGTCAGACTTACCCCCTGTCTGGTGGAGGAGACAAAAATACAAGTAAAGGAAGGCTGTAGGAGCCCAGAGGAATGGATCAGGCAGAGTTTCAGGAAGAGGTAGAACCTGAAATGTGGGTAAGTGTTTGCCAAAAGGGAGGAAAAGGCTGTCTCAGACAAAATGAGTGTGTGGCAAAACATCCCATTCCCAAACCATAGGACTTCAAAGGCCAAACAACATTTCAAAACATTATGAGGTGACAACAAATGCTGGTGAGGATGTAGAGCAACATGAACTCATGCACTGCTGGTAGGAATGCAAATTGGTACAGCCACTTTGGAAGACAGTTTGGTGGTTCATGCCAAACTAAATATACTCTTACTATATGATCCAGTGAACACATTCCTTGGTATTTACCCAACGGATTTGAAAACTCATGTCCACTGACAAAGATTCTTTGCTTGACCAAACTTTAGTCAGGCTTCCCTGAACCTTCTCCCCAGTAAGGCCCATCCATGTACTTACTTCCTTGTAGAATTCAGTTCTAGCTAGAATCCTACTAGGTCAGTTTAGTGAGAATTCCCCACCCTTGATATCTGATCAAACTGCTCATCCACACTATCCCCCAGGTGATACCTGATCACCTAGCCTATCGTCAGCAAGAATCCTGTTAGGTCAGTTCAGCCAGAATTCTCCCAGACTTCATGGCTCCTGTTACTAATTTTCCATCCACCAATGCTCCCCCTCAACTTGCTCCTTAGCTATAAATCCCCAGTTTTTCTGGTTGTATTCAGAATTGAGCCCAGTTCTATACTGGAGTCTCTCTTCTGCTGTTGCAATAATTTATTGAATAAAATCTATCTTCACCACTGTAACTTCTGTCCAACTTTGGTTCTCTTTAACAGTTTTTGGTGCCGCAACTCAGATCTGGATCAGAACCACCATCAGACCCTCAACTCGGACAACCAAGCTTCCCATCTCCCACCAAAAATTTTGTCTCCAGTCTGCTTGCTCATTTGGGTGTCCACTGTTGAGTCTGACTCCAACCAAAACCCGGTGCTCCAGATAAATGTCCACTGAAACACGGTGAGGATAGACTTTGATTCTTAAGATTCTGAGTATATTCTAGAAGCCAGGTTAGAGTCCCAGACAAGCAGAGGCTAGTTAGAGTCCTAGGTTTCTCTGTTTGTAACAAGCTGGGTTAGAATCCCAGGCAAGCATCTGTTTCTAAGTTGCTGGGTTTCTCTTTCTGACCCACATTCTGGATAATTTCTTTGGATCTATCTTCTAGTTCACTAATTTACTGTTCATCAAGGTTTAATTTGCTGTCTGATCTATCCACTGACTTTCTGTTTTCAATTGTTATATTTTTTCATATATAGTAGTCCTATTTGGTTCTTTTTCAAATCTACTTGGTCATTTGTTATTATCTTCCATTCTCTGTACATATTTTCAATCTCCTGTTTTATTTCTTTAAAACTATTATAGTTTTATAATATTCTGTGTTTGAAAAATTTAATATCTTTATATGTCCTATGTTTTGTATGTAACCAATATCCTCAGACAAAGGGCTGCCACCCTGCTCTTCTCCCTTCCTCAATCAGGCCCCAATCCCTACTGGGCCATGAACTCATCGTTTTTTTCTTTGCTGGGGCCCCAATGCCTGCTGAGCTGCCAACCCATTCTTCAGCCTTCTGTGCTTGTGCCCTGACCTCCAATAGGCCACTGTTTATCTCTCATTAATATTTCTTGAAAGAATGAATAAATAAATAAAGTGAATTAATGAATAAACAATATTCTCCTTGCTGCCTCTGCCACCCAAGTGCCAACTCCATTTCATTCTAGCTCTGCCAACAGCTCCTCTCCATCTTTGCAGCCTAGTTTAGGTCCCATCACTTCCAACCTAGGTTACTGTCCACCCCCAACCTTTATACTTCCTAACCATTCTGTCTACAAAATCAAGTCCAAATGTTAGGTCTGATCATACCCCACTCCTCTGCTATAGAATATTCAGCAGCTCACCAAGGCCCACTAGAGAAAGATGGAGCCTTCAATCATTGCATTAAACCCTTCTGAAACTGGCACTCCTGTCATCCTCCTCTACTTTTCCTATGCTCGGTTTACAGTGTTTAACACATCAAAAATAGAAGTCATCAGAAGAAAACTCCCAAAATCTCTAACCACCTTTGCCCACCTACTCCCATCTGTGCCAACACAGTCTCCCTGTAACTGTGGATAGCAGGTCACTGCTCCTATCTAAGACCAATTCTTCCACTTGGGCACCTGATCCCACTGCATCTTGCTTCATCAGAGAGAGAATTACTGCAATTCTCCCATCTCTTCCTAAATCCAGCAATATATAAAAATAGCAAAGCTCTGCAACCAAGTTAGGTTTGTGTTGGGAATACAGAGCTGGATCAATATTTGAAAATCCATCAATGTAATCCTCCAAATTAACAGGCTTATGAGGAAAACCCACATAATCATATCGATTGATGCAGAAAATCAACTGAAAAAATTCAACACCATTCATGATTTAAAAAAAAACTCAGCAAATAGGAGTAGAGGGGAATCTCCTCAACTTGATAAAGAGCAACTATGAAAAACCTACAGCCTACATCATACTTAACAGTGAAAGACTAGATGTTTTCCCCTAAGATTAGGAACAAGATAAGGATGTTCAATCTCACTACACTTTTTCAACATCTAACTGGAAGTCCTAACTAGTGCAATAAGGCAAGAAAAGTAAACAAAAGGCATGTATATTGGAAATAAAGAAATAACACTATACCTATCCACAGATGATATGATGGCTTATGTGAAAAAATATCACATGGAATCTACAAAAAAAAAAGCTATTAAGACTGCTATGTGAGGGATACAGCAACATCAGCAAGATACAGGGCTAGGAGGTCCCAATGTTCATCACCCCCATAAACAACAAATAAATAACTACAAATCAACAAAAATAGGGATTGCATTGAATCTGTAGATCACTTTGGGTAGTATGGATATTTTAACAATTTTAATTCTTCCAACCCATGAACATGAGATATCTTTCCATTTATTTGTGTCCTTTCCAATTTCTTTCATCAATGTCTTATAGTTTTCAGTGCAAAGATCTTTCACTTCCTTGATTAAATTTATTCACAAGTATTTTATTCTTTCTCATCGTACTGTGAATGGGATTGTTTCTTTAATTTCTCTTTCTAATAGTTCATTATTGGTGTATAGAAATGAAACTTATTTTTGTAAATTGATTTTGTATCCTGCAACTTTATTGAAATTGTTTATTAATACAATAGTTTTCTAATGGAGTCTTTAAGGTTTTCTATATATAATATCATGTCATCTACAAATAGAGACAATTTTACTTCTTCCCACTCCAAAACTATGCCTTTTATTTATTTTTCTTACCTAATTGTTCTGGCTAGGGCTTCCAGTACTTTGTTGAATAAAAGGTGTAAGAATGGTAATTCTTGTCTTACTCCTGATCTGATAAAAAGTGTTCAGCTCTTCACCATTCTTTCTGGTATTAGTTGTGGGCTTGTCCTATATGGCCTTTATTATGTTGAGGTATAGTCCCTCTATATCCAGTTTGTTGAGAGTTTCTATACTAAAAGGATGTTGAATTTTGTCAAATGATTTTTCTGCATCTATTGAGAAGATCATATGACTTTTATCCTTTATTGTGTTAATGTGGTGTATCACATTTACTGATTTGTGAATGTTGAACCATCACAGCATCCCTGAAATAAATTGTGCTTGATCGTGTTGTATAATCCCTTTAATGTATTATTGAATTTGGTTGGCTAATATTTTGTTGAGGATTTTTGCATCCATGTTCATCAGGGATATTGATCTATAGCTTTTTTTCTTGTAGTGCCCTTGTCTGGATTTGATATCAAGGTAATGTTGGCTTTGTAAAATGAACTGGGAAGTGTTCTCTCATTTTCTATATTTTGGAGGAGTTTGGGAAGATTTGGTCTTAATTCTTCTTTAAATGTTTGGTAGAATTCACCCAAGAAACCATCTACTGTTGGCCTTTTCTTGTTAAGAGATTTTTTACTGTTTATTCAATTTTCTTCCTAGTAATTGCACTGTTCAGATTTTCTATTTCTTCCTGATTCAGTCATGGTAGGTTTTATGTTTCTAGTAATGTATCCATTTCTTCTAGGTTGTCTAATTTGTTAGCATATAATTGTTCATAGTAATCTCTCATGAGCCTTTGTATTTTTGTGATATCAACTGTAATTTCTCCTCTCTCATTTCTGATTTTATTTATTTGAGTCCTCTCTCGTTTTTCCTTGGTAAGTCTAACTAATGATTTTTCAGTTGTTTATCTTTTTTAGAAAAAGTAGCACTTAGTTTTATTGATCTTTTCTATTTTCTTTTTAGTCTCTGTTTCATTCTTCTCTGATCTTTGTTATTCCCTTCTTTCTGCTAACTTGGGGCTTATTTTGTTCTTCTACTTCTAATACATTGGGTGTAAAGTTAAGTGTTTATTTGAGATTTTTCTTATTTCTTTTTTTTTTTTTTTTTTTTTGCGGTACGCGGGCCTCTCACTGTTATGGCCTCTCCCGTTGCGGAGCGCAGGCTCAGCGGCCGTGGCTCACGGGCCCAGCCGCTCCGCAGCATGTGGGATCCTCCCGGACCGGGGCACGAACCCGTGTCCCCTGCATTGGTAGGCGGACTCCCAACCACTGTGCCACCAGGGAAGCCAAGATTTTTCTTATTTCTTAATGAAGGCTTTTTTCACTAGAAACTTCCCTCTTAGAACTGCTTTTGCTACATCCCATAAGTTTCAGTATGTTTTGTTTTCATTTTCATCTATCTCAAGGTATTATTTTTATTTCTCTTTTGATTTCTTCTTTAACATGTTGGATTTTCCAAAGCATGTTATTTAATCTCCACTTATTTGTGATTTTTTTCCATTTTCTTGTAAATGATTTCTAGTTTCAGATCATTGTGATCAGAAATGATACTTGATATGATTTCAATCTTCTTAAATTTATTAAGACTTGATTTGTCACCCAACATATGATCTATCCTGGATAATGTTCCGTGTGAGCTTGAGAAGAATGTGTACTCTGCTGTTCTTGCATGAAATGTTCTATATATACATGTTTGTTCCATCTGTCCTAACATGTAGATTAAATCCAATGTTTTCTTATTGACTTTCTGTCTGGATAGTCTATTGCCAAAAGCAGGGTATTGATGTACCCTGCTTTTATTGTATTGATGTATATTTCTCTCTTCAGATCCGCTAATATTTGCTTTATATATTTAGGTGCTCCTATGCTTGGTGTATAAATATTTAAAATTGTTATACCTT
The DNA here is from genome assembly GCF_039906515.1 of Pseudorca crassidens. Taxonomy (NCBI): domain Eukaryota; kingdom Metazoa; phylum Chordata; class Mammalia; order Artiodactyla; family Delphinidae; genus Pseudorca; species Pseudorca crassidens. Next base: position 86,270,663 of record NC_090317.1, read on the forward strand.
CTAGATGAACTGACCCTTTTATTATTATATAATGACATTCTTTCTCTTTTTACAATCTTTGTAAAGTCTATTTTGTCTGATATAAATGTAGCTTCTCCTGCTTTCCTTTAGTTTTCATCTGATGGAATACTGTTTTCCATCTCTTCACTTTCACTTTATGTGTGTCCTTAAAGCTGTGGGGAGTCTCTTGTAGGCAACATAAACTTCATATACTTGGAACTTTCTAAAATTCTTAAATTCTTATTGATATTTCTTTCAAGATAGTCTTTTTTTTTTTTTTTTTTTTTTGGCCTCACTCTTCAGCTTCTGGGATCTTAGTTCCCTGACCAGGGATTGAACCTGGGCCCTCGGAAGTGAAAGCACAGAGTCCTAAAAACTGGACCACCAGGGAATTCCCCAGTTGGAACTTCTTTTTAAGCCATTAAGCCATTTTATGCCTTTTGACTGGAGAATTTATTCTATTTATATTTAAAGTGGTTATTCATATTATGGACTTACTGTTTCCATTTCATTCATTATTTTCAGGTTATTTTTTAATTCCTCTGTGCCTTTATTCCTTTCTTGTTCTCTTCATTTGTTATTTGATGTACTGTACTGGTATGCTTAGATTCCTTTCTATATACTGTAGGCATTTGCTTTATAGTTACCTTGAGGCTTACATAAAACATTACACTTATAACAGTCTACTTTAATCTGATAACTAACTTTTAACACGTACCAAACTCCTCCACCCCCAAATTGTATATTTTTGATGTCAAAATTCCACCTTTTTACACTGTGTATCCATTAAAAAATTATGTTACAGTTATTTTTAACACTTTGGTCTTTTAACCTTCATACTAGAGTTATATGTGATTGACCTAACAGCATTACATTAGAATATTTTTAATTTAATTATATATTTAACTTTACCAGTGAGCATTTTAGTTTCATATGTTTTCCTGTTACTAATTAGCATCTTTTTGTTTCAGCTTGAAGAACTCCTTTAATATCTCTTTTAAGGCAGATCTGGTGATGATTAAACCCTTCAGCTTTTATGTGTCTGGAAAACTTTTAATCTCTCTTTCAGTTCTGAAGGACAACTTTGTTGAGTAGAGTATTTTTGGCTGGCAGGATTTTTTTTTCTTTCAACACTTTGAATATATCATCTCACTCTCTTCTGGCCTGCAAAGGATTCTTCTGAAAAATTGGCTGATAGTCTTATGTTGGTTCCCTTCTAGGTAACAAGTTCTTCTTCTCTCGCTGCTTTTAAGATCCTCTACTTGTTTTTAACATTTGACAATTAATATGTGGATTATTATCCACATATTGTATTATTATATTATCTTTTTTTTGATGATAGAGAAATGGTTTATTCTTTTTTTTTTTACAATGGTGTGTTAGTTTCTGCTTTATAACAAAGTGAATCAGTTATACATATATATATGTGTTCCCATATCTCTTCCCTCTTGCATCTCCCTCCCTCCCACCCTCCCTATCCCACCCCTCTAGGTGGTCACAAAGCACCGAGCTGATCTCCCTGTGCTATGCGGCTGCTTCCCACTAGCTATCTATTTTATATTTGGTAGTGTATATATGTCCATGCCACTCTCTCACTTTATCACAGCTTACCCTTCCCCCTCCCCATATCCTCAAGTCCATTCTTTAGTAGGTCTGTGTCTTTATTCCCATCTTACCCCTAGGTTCTTCATGACCTTTTTTTTTTTCTCTTAGATTCCATATATATGTGTTAGCATGCGGTATTTGTTTTTCTCTTTCTGACTTACTTCACTCTGTGTGACAGACTCTAGGTCAATCCACCTCACTACGAATAACTCAATTTCGTTTCTTTTTATGGCTGAGTAATATTCCATTGTATATATGTGCCACATCTTCTTTATCCATTCATCTGATGATGGACACTTAGGTTGCTTCCATCTCCTGGCTATTGTAAATAGAGCTGCAATGAACATTTTGGTACTGACTCTTTTTGAATTATGGTTTTCTCAGGGTATATGCCCAGTAGTGGGATTGCTGGGTCATATGGTAGTTCTATTTTTAGTGTTTTAAGGAACCTCCATACTGTTCTCCATAGTGGCTGTATCAATTTACATTCCCACCAACAGTGAAAGAGGGTTCCCTTTTCTGCACACCCTCTCCAGCATTTATTGTTTGTAGATTTTTTGATGATGGCCATTCTGACCAATGTGAGGTGACACCTCATTGTAGTTCTTTTTTTTTAACACCTTTATTGGAGTATAATTGCTTTACAATGGTGTGTTAGTTTCTTCTCTATAACAAAGTTAATCAGCTAAACATACATACATCCCCATATCTCCTCCCTCTTGTGTCTAAGACCTGGCACTCCCAAAATACATAAATAAATAAATATCTTTTAAAAATAAAAGCAAAACTAACAAAAACAGAAAACAAAAATCAAAACAGGGACTTCCCTGGTGGCAGAGTGGTTAAGTTCTGCCTGCTGGAGCAGGGCACATGGGTTCGAGCCCTGATCCGGGAGGATCCCACATGCTGCAGAGCAGCTAGGTCCATGTGCCACAACTACTGAGCCTGTGCTCTAGAGCCTGCAAACCACAACTACTGGGCCCACGTGCCTAGAGCCCATGCTCCACAATGAGGGAAGCCACCACAGTGAGAAACCCTCACATTGCAATGAAAAGTAGCCCCTGCTCACTGCAACTAGAGAAAGCCCTTGCACAGCAACAAAGACCTAACACAGCCAAAATAAATAAATAAATAGATAGATAGATAAATAAATAAATAAATTTTTAAAAAATCAAAACAAAAACAGAAAGCAAACTAAGAAAAAAAGCAAAGAATACATAAAACAAACACAAAAAAACAGTGGAAAAAAGATAAAAACAAAACAAAAGAAAACAAAGAGAAAAACAAAAAAATGAAAGAACAAAATCGTAAAATAAAAATAGAAAAATAAAAAATATCTTACACAAATTTTTAAAAAAGAAAAGAAAAAAAATTTAAAAAGTAAAAGAATAACAGGAGAGCAAAACAAAAAAAAATTTCCTGGGGTCTCAGCTGTCAGTGTTCTTGCCCCCACAGTGAGGCACTGCCAACCCCCACCTCCCCAGGAGGCCCTCCAATACCTTTAGGTAGGTCTCTGGACCCACTGTGGGCACTGTGGGGGCAGTTCAGCCTCTGACCTGCCCCAACTCCTGCATGTACTTGCCCCCAAAGTCCATGGCTGCTAAAGCTAGACTGGTCTCAGTTGTGGGAGCACTCATTGTCTATTCAGATATTCCACAGATGCAGGGTTTACCAAGCTGATCATGGGGATTTAACCCACAGCTTGTGCAGCTGTACAGAGAGATTTCTGTTCCTCTCCCTTGTGCAGCTGTACAGCCCCTGGGGCTCAGCTTTGGTTTTGGTCCCACTTCTACGTGTGGGCCACCCTCAGGCATCTGTTCCAGGTGAGACAGGGTAAAAGGAACAGCTGACTGGGGCACACTTGCTTGCTCAGGGCAGGGATGGATCAGGTGGTCACAACTGGGGCACTCACACTCACTCTGATGGGATCCCCCTCTAGTGCATGCAGCTGCAGAGACCAGCAGGAAGTTGCAACAGTCTGAGGCACTCTGGTGGGCAGTTCCCGCAGAAGCAGGGGCTGGCGTGTGGGGAGAGAGTCCACGATGACAGCCCAGCCCCTTGCGCACCACTCAACAATGGCACCTCGTTTCCAAGGCAGACCACGCTTCCTCCAGGAGGATTCCCAACCACAGAACCCCTCACTCCTGTCCCCTCAGGTTGTCTCCGCGCACCTGAGCTCCTCATTCCCATCCCTTCAGGCCATCTCCATGCAGCCAACAGGAGCCTTCTCCCCAGGTCCACTCTCCTAACCCCACACTTTAGCACTCAGCCCCCGCCAGCACTGGCAGATTCCCGTCTCAGGTTGGGGCACCCAGGGCTGGTTCCCTGGAGGCTTTGGTTGGGGCAGCGCTCAGGACCCCGGACCCTGCGTGGGCAGAGGAGGCCTAGGCTTGAGGTGCAGGCCAACCTTCTCAGACGGGTGCCCCTCCACTGCATGCAGAGTCAGGGGCTGGAGGGTAGGGAACAGCATTGCAATGGTGGCCCCGCCCCTTGTGCACCACTCAACAGTGGTGCCTTGTTTCTATGGTGGCCTGGGCTTCTTCCACAAACATTCCTGGTTGTGGATCTCCTTACTCCCATTCCTTCAGGCTGTCTCTTCACAGCCAACAGCTGTCCCCTCCCTGGGTCCACTCTCCGAACCCCACTTTCCAGTACCCAGCCCCCCTCCACACCAAGAGACACACAACTCAAGGTGGGGTGCACAGGGCTGCAGCAAGGACCATGTGCATAGATCTTACTCTGTCCTGCTTTCCACAGACCTGTTGCTGTGTTATCCTCTGATCTCGCAATCCCCCAAAGGTCTCTCTCTGTCCCAGCTGATTTCTCCACCATGAGGGGGCTTCTCTGAGTGCAGGAAGCTCTCCTCACCTTCATCTCCCTGTCAGCGGTGCTAGTCCCTTCCTGTTTCCTCTTTTCTTTTTTCTCTTTCTTTCATCTTACCCAGTTGCTGGGGGGTTTTCATGTCCTTTTAGGTGTCCAAGGTCTTCCACTAGTATTCAGCAGGTGGTCTGTGAGAACTGTTCCATTTGTAGATGTATTCTTGAGGTACTTGTGAGGAGAGGCGAATTCCATGTCCTCCTATTTCACCATCTTGACTCCTAGAGTCAGCAATGATTTTTTAAATATGACACCCAAAGTATAAGCAACAAGAGCAAAATGAAGCAAGTGGGTTACATCAAACTAAAAACCTTCTTCACACCAAAAAAAAAAATGTAAAGGCAACCTATGGAATGGGAAAGAATGTTTGCAAATTATATATCTGATAAGGGGTTAATATCCAAAAATATATAAAGAATGCATACAACTCAATAGCAACAAAAACCAACAACCCAATTTAAAAACAGGCAGAGGAAATGAATAGACATTTTTCCAAAAAAGATATACATATGACCAAAAGGTACATGAAAGGGTGCTCAACATCACTAATCATCAGTGAAATGCAAATCAAAACCACAATGAGAGGGACTTCCCTGGTGGCACAGTGGTTAAGAATCCGCCTGCCAATGCAGGGGACACGGGTTTGAACCCTGGTCCAGGAAGATCCCACATGCTGCAGAGCTACTAAGCCTGTGCGCCACAACTACTGAGCCTATGCTCTAGAGCCCATGGGCCACAACTACTGAGCCCACATGCCACAACTACTGAAGCCCATGCACCTATAGCCTGTGCTCCACAACAAGAAAAATCACTGCAATGAGAAGCCCATGCACCACAATGAAGAGTAACCCCTGTTCACCACAACTAGAGAAAGCCCACACACAGCAACAAAAACCCAATGCAGCCAAAAATAAATAAATAAAAATAAATAAATTTACTTTTAAAAACACAATGAAATATCACCTCATACCTATTAGAACTGCTATTGTTAAAAAGACAAATGATAACAAGTGTTGGCAAAAATGTGTAGAAAACCAAACCTTTGTGCACTATTGATGGAAATGTAAATTGGTATAATCACTACATATAATAGAATGAAGTTTCCTCAAAAAATTAAAAATAGAACTCTCATATGATCCAGCAATCCCACTTTTAGGTCTATGTCCAAAGAAATGACATCACCATCTCAAGAAGATATCTGCATCCCAACGTTCATTGCAGAATTATTCACAATAACCAAGAGACTGAAACAACCTAAGTGTCCACTGATGTATGAATGGATTTTTAAAATGTGAATTTATATACATATGTGTGTATGTATACATATATAACACTCACAAATAATGGAATATTATTCAGCCATGAAAAAGAAGGAAGTCTTACCATTTGCAACAATATGGATGGACCTTGGGGGCATTTATGCTAAGTGAAATAAGTTAGACAGAAAAACACAAATACTTATGATCTCACTTATATGTAGAATCTAAAAAAGCCAATGTCATAGAAACATAGTAGAATAATGGTTGCCAAGGAATGGAGAGTGGGGGAAATGGAGACATGTTGGACAAAGGATACAAACTTCCAGTTAAGATGATTGAGTTTTGGGGATCTAATGTAGAGCAAGGTGAATATAGTTAATAATACTGTATTGAATACTTGAAAGTTGTGAAGAGAGTAAATATGAAATGTTCTCACCACAACAAAAGGCAATTATGTAACATAATGGAGGTGTTAACTAACCTTATTTGGTAACCATTTTGCAATATATACATGTATCAAATCATCATGTTGTACACCTTAAACTTAGACAATGTTACATGTCAAATATATCTCAAGATAGCTCAGGAAAAAATCAATTGTATTTCTGTGCGCTACCAAAATTCAACTGGAAAATGGAATTTTAAAAATTACCACTTATAGTAGCTCCACAAAAATGAAATATGTAAAAACCTAAAAACATGTACAGGATATGCAGGCTGAAAACTAAAAAATACTGATGAAAAATCAAAGAACACCTAAATTAACTGAGAACCATACCATGTTCATGGATTAAAAGACTTGTGGAGGTGCAGGAAATTTTTCAGCTCTCTCCAAATTGACCTAAGGATTAAACATAATTCCAATCAAAACTCCAGTGGATTAGTTGTAGATACAGACAAACTGATTTTAAACTTTATATGGAAAGGCAAAAGAACTAGAAGAAAAGAATATTAAAAAGAAGAAATTTGGAATAATCACACTAATTCAAGACTTACTATGAAGCTATAGTAATTAAGACAACATGAAATTTGCATTGATAAAGACATAAATCAACATAAGAGTCCAGAAATAGACCCATGTGAATATAGTCACTTGATTTTTTTTTTACAAAGATACAAAGGCATCTTGATGGTGGGAGAATAGTAATTCTTTTAATGGTTTTGAGAAAATTGGGTATCCATATTTTTTAAATGAACCTCAACTTAAACTCCACACCTTATATAAATATTAAGTCAAAATGGATCATAGATCCAAATGTAAAATTACAAAACATTCAGAAGAATACAAAGGAGAAAATCTTAATGGCATTGGTATAGGCAAATAGTAGACATGACACTAGAGATACAATCCATTAAGATATAATTGATAAATTAGAATTCATTAAAATTTAAAATATTTGCTCTGATATAGTCACTGTTAAAAGAAGGAAAACGTAAACCACTGACTGGGAAATAATATTTGCAAATTACATATCCAATGACGACTTGTAGCCAGAACTCACAAAACTCAATGCTAAGAAAATAAGTGACACAATTCATATGTGGGCAAAAGACATGAGCAGACACTTCACAAAAGAGGATTATAGGATGACAGATAAGCAGATAAAAAGATGTTCACCATCATTAGCCATTAGAGAACTAAAAGCTAAAACTATGAGTACCACTACACACCTTTTACAATATCTAAAGTAAACAATTATAACAACACCAAGTGCTGGTGAGGATGGAGCAGAACTATAGTTAGCAGAACTATAACTCTCATACCTGCATAGTGGGTGGGCAAAATGGTAGAGCCACTCTGAAACACAGTTTGTCAGTTTCTTACAAATATAATTCGTATCACAAAAAAAAGGATGAAAGGAAACTTTTAGAGGTGATGGGTAAGTTTATTACCTGATCGTGGTGATCATGGGTGTATGAATATGTCCAAACTCATCAAATTGTATACATTAAATGTGTGCCCTTTTAATATCAATTATAGCTCAATAAAGCTGTAAAAAGTTAAACATAAATGTACCATAAGGACCAGCAATCCTAAACCAAGTATTTGCTCCACAAAAATAACAATTCTGTACCTGCAAAAATCTGTACACAAATGTTTGTAAAAGCTCCATTCATAATCCCCATATATTGGGAACAACCCAAATAGCCTTCAATGAGGGAATGTATAAACAAACTGTGGTATATCCATACAATGGAGTACCACTCCAGAATTAAAAGGAATAAAGCATTGTTACATGGAACAAAATTAACTAATCTCAAAGCTGAGTGAAAATAATAGCTGTTCTCAAAAGTCCTATATTCTATTCTGTGATTCCATTTATATACTGACAGAAAACAGACCAGTGGTTGTCAGGATTTAGGAATAGAGGGGAAACATGAAAACAAAGGGATAACACAGGCAGTTTAAGGGGTAATAGAACTGTTCTGTATTCTGATTGTGTTTGTTTTTAACCAATCTATACATTTGAAAATTAATAAAGGAAACCTCAACTAAAATTAAAGTTGGGAATGACTCTCATGCATGCATTATCACTGGCCATCCTTTGCATGCACTGACCTTGATTTGCATGCCCAACAGGAAGAAGCATAAGTTGCACTCCCAAACAGAAAGTACAACTACTTTAGTATCCTGAAGGAAGAATTTTCCTTGCTCAGCAACAGCCCAACCAATAAGGAATGGGTGCAGCTCAGCCAATGAGAAACCATCACCACCATGAACTCCTACTTTTCTCCAATGAACTTTTATTTAGAGCTGTCCCTCTCAACTACGCCTGCTTCCCTATAAAAGCAGCCTCTTTTCCTTTGTTCTCTGGACATGTCTGTGGTTTGACGTAGATTGCATGTCTTAAAGTGCAATTAATTGCTGTTTCCCAAATAAAACCCATTTTGCTGGTAAAATAACTTCTGTTTTATTAGTTTTCAGTTAATACATGTTAAAATTCATATGACAGACAAATCTGAAATCCATGAGGTAGTATGCAAAAAATATATTTTAAGGTAAGTCTTTAAATATTGTACTTTATTATTTTACAGCAGTTTTAGGTTCACAGCAAAATTGAGAGGAAGGTACAAAGATTTCACATTCACCTCCTGTCCCCACACATGCGTAGCTTCCCCCACTTTCAACATCACTCACCCGAATTGTACAGTTGTTATAATTGATTAATCTACATTGACACATTATAATCACCCAAAGTCCATAGTTTACCTTTGGGTTCACCCTTGGTGTCATACAATCTATGAGTTTGGGCAAATGTATAATGCCATGTATCTATTATTATAATATCATACAAAGTATTTTTACTTTCCTAAAAATTCTCTTTGTTCCACCTCTTCATTCCTCCTGCCACCCCAACCCCTGGCATACACTGATCTTTTTACTGTCTTCACAGTAAAAATGGAGACAAATGTTGTCTTTTCCAGAATGTCATAAAATTGGAATCATACAGTATGTAGCCTTTTCAGATTGGCTTCTTTCACTTAGCAATATGCATTTGTTTCCTCCATGTCCTTTTATGATTTGATAGCTCATTTCTTTTTATCATTGAATAATTTCCCACTGTCTGAATGTACCACAGTTTATTTATCCATTCACTTACCAAAGGACATCTTGGTTGCTTCCAAGTTTGGATAATTATGAATAAAGCTGCTATAAACATCCATGTGCGGGCTTTTGTGTGGACAAAATTTTCAACTCCTTTTGGGTAAAAACCAAGGAATGTGATTGCTGGATTATATGGTAAGAGTATGTTTAGTTTTGTAAGAAACTGCCAATCTGTGTTCCAGATTTGGTCGTCCTAATAGGTGGGAAGTGGTATCTCACTGTTGTTTGAATTTGCATTTTCCTGATGACATAGAATGTAAAGCATCATTTCACATGTTTATTCACTATCTGTGTATCTTCTTTGGTAAAGTATCTGTTAAGGTTTGGGGCCCATTTTTAATCAGGTTGTATGTTTTCTTATAGGCGAGTTTTAAGAATTATTGGTATATTTAGGATAACAGTCCTTTATCAGTGGTGTTTTTGTAAATATTTTCTCTGTCTGTGGCTTGCCTCCTATTTTTCTTGGCATCTTTCGCAGAAGATTTTAATTTTAATAAAGTCTTGTTTATTATTTCTTTCATAGATCATTCCTTTAGTGTTTTATCTAAAAAGTCATCACCATACCAAGGTCATCTAGGTTTTCTACTATGTTATGTTCTAAGAGTTTTATAGGTTTACATTATACAATTCGGTCTATGATCCATGTTGAGTTGATTTTTTTTGAACTGTGTAAGGTCTGTGTCTAGATTCATTTTTATGCATGTGGATATCCAGTTTTTCCAGCACCATTTATTGAAGAGACTCTCTTTGCTCTATTTTATTGCATTTGCTCCTTTGTCAAAGATCAGTTGACTATATTTATGCAGGTCTATTTACGGACTCTCTATTCTGTTCCATTTATCTATTTGTCAGTTCTTTCCCTAATATCTCACTCTTGATGACTGTAGCTTTATTGTAGTTCTTGGAGTCAGATGATGTCAATCCTATAATTTTGTTCTCTCCTTCAATATGTGTTGGCTATCCTGGGTCTTTTAACTCTCCATATAAACTTTTTTTTTCCTTTGGCCAGTGGCTTGCAGGATCTTAGTTCCCCAACCAATATTTGAACCCCAAGTCCTAACCACTGGGCCACCAGGGAATTCCCTATAAACTTTTGAATCAGTTTGTCAATATCCATAAAAAAACGTGCTGGGGGCTTCCCTGGTTGCACAGTGGTTGAGAGTCCGCCTGCCGATGCAGGGGATGTGGGTTCATGCCCCAGTCCAGGAGGATCCCACATGCCGCAGAGTGGCTGGGCCCATGAGCCATGGCTGCTGGGACTGCACGTCCAGAGCCTGTGTTCCGCAATGGGAGAGGCCACAGCAGTGAGAGGCCCGCGTACTGGGGAAAAAAAAAAAAAGTGCTGGGATTTTGATTGGGATTGCATTGAATCTATAGATCAATTTCAGAAGCACTGACATCTTGACAATATTAAATATTCCTACCCATGAACATGGACTCTCTCATCATTTATTTAGTTCTCTTTTGATTTCATTAATCAGCATTTTATAATTTTTCTCATATAGATCTTGTACATGTTTTGTTAGATTTATATCTAAATATTTAATTTTGGGGAAGCTAATGTAAATGATATTACATTTCTAATTTCAAATTCAACTTATTTGTTGCTGATATGTAGAAAAGAAATTGATTTTTGTACATTAAAATCTTATTCTGCAACCTTACTATAATCAATTATTAGTCCCAAGAGTTTTTTGTTGATTCTTTCAATTATCTACAAAGACTATCATGTTATCTGAAAACACAATTTTATTTCTTCCTTCCCAATCTGTATACATTTTGTTTCCTTTTCTTGTCTTATTGCATTAGCAAAGACTTTCAGAAATGGAATGGTGAGAGAGGAAATCTTTTCCCTGTACCTGATCATAGTGGGAAAGCTTCAAGTTTCTCACCATTAAGTAGGATGTTAGTGATAGAATTTTTCATAGATAGTCCTTATCAAGTTGATAAAGTTCCCCTCTGTTCCTAATTTACTGAGAGTTTATCAGGAATGAGTGCTGGATTTTGTCAAATGTGTTTTCTGCATCTATTGATATGAACATGTGATTTTCTTTTTTAGTTTGTTGATGTGATGGATTTCATTTATCAATTTTCAAACGTTGAACCAGCCTTGCATACCTGGAATAATTTACACATGGTTGCAGTGTATAATTCTTTTTATACCTTGCCGGATTTGATTTGCTAGTATTTTATTGAGAATTTTTGCATCTGTTAAGCCAATATTAAAAATAAAAGTTAAGATAATAGGGTTCAAAATGGCAGCATAAAAAGAGCCTGAACTTACCTCCTCCCAAGGATACAATAAATATACAGCTATATAAGGATCATTCCACCTGAAAAGAATGTGAGAATTGACTTGAGATGTGGGGGCGAGCAGTCACAGCACTATCCCACCACCTTGCTGAAACTAGGGAATGTCTGTTGTTGCAGCACACACACACACACACACACACACACACACACACACACACACACACACACACACACACCGTTCCCTGGCTGGGGAAGGCGAGTATGACAAGTTGCAGTATTATTCCTCTCCCAGCCTAAAGCCAGCTCAACACTTCCCTGCCACCAGGCTGGGTCTTGCAAATATGAGCAGTTGCAGCATTCTCCTACACCTGGCCTAAAGCTGACATGCACTCAGACAAGGCACTCTACTGCTGTGTTGCTGAAGCCTGCAACTGTATGCAGTCATTTTCCCACTGCCTTTATGAAAAAAGGGAACAAGCCCTGCACCATACACTCTCCAGCTTCCTAGCCAAAGTTGTTGGGCATGTACAATTCACAAAAGGGACAGCACTTGATTGCCTGGCCCTGTTGACCAAGAGGGCTGGCATTCCAGAGCTCCATGGGACTGTAACAATCAGAAAGACAGTTCTCAGCAGGCCACCAACACCAGGGTACTGCACAGACAGCAGACTGAAACACAATCTCAGTCTTCCTGTGAAAAAGGCCTATTTACTTAGCCTGGAACTTCACCCTGAAGTAGAGGCTTCAGGTTTCCCACACATCTAGAGGTTAAGGAGGTGCTCCCAGGGTACATAAGCAGGGAGACACCATCCTTGCCCACCCTCTTGGCCTCACTAATGCTCAACAAGGCTCCCCAGAGTGCAACTTATATACTAGTCAGGAGCCCCAATGTTTGTAGCTGTTACCCAGAGGACACCTCCAGGTCTCCTCATCTGGAAGCCAGCAGAGAATACAATTATGGCTCCACTGGAATGTATATATCTGTGTACTTTAAAAGTACTGCCTGAGGGTCTGGCTTCCAATCAGACTGACACTGGGGTTAAATGAGATTCCTCCCCTTGGAACACTGAGAGGTCTCAGTACATCCTCAACATCAGGGGCATATCAAGAATAAATCAGGTGGTATAGACAACTGCAAAGATTTGTGAGACAACCAAGAGCTAGGACGAGGTTGAATGAGAAGGATCATCACCTACACAAGGTCACTCCTTCAAGAATGAGAGAGGTAGCAATATTGCCTAATACATGGAAATAAACATAGAGATCAAAGCAAAGTGAGGAAACAGAAAAATATGTTCAAAATGAAAGAACGAGACAAAACCCTCAGAAATAGATCTTAATGATATGGGAATAAGTAATATAATTTATAAAGAATAAAAATGGGCTTCCCTCGTGGCACAGTGGTTGAGAATATGCCTGCCAATGCAGGGGACATGGGTTTGAACGCTGGTCCAGGAAGATCCCACATACTGTGGAGTAACTAAGACCGTGAGCCACAACTACTGAGCCTGCATTCTAGAGCCCATGCACCACAACTACTGAAGCCTGCGTGCCTAGAACCTATGTTCTGCAACAAGAGAAGCCACCACAATGAGAAACCCATGCACCACAAAGAAGAGTAACCCCTGCTCATGGCAACTAGAGAAAGCCTGTGCACAGCAATGAAGACCCAATGCAGCCAAAAATAAATAAATAATAATAATAATAAAGAAGTGGTGGCCCCTTAAAAAAAAGAATTCAGGGCTTCCCTGGTGGCGCAGTGGTTGGGTGTCCACCTGCTGATGCAGGGGACATGGGTTCATGCCCCGGTCTGGGGGGGTCCCGCATGCCGAGGAGCGGCTGGGCCTGCGGGCCATGGCTGCTGGGCCTGCGCATCCGGGACCTGTGCTCTGTGGCGGGAGGGGCCATGGCAGTGAGAAGCCCACGTACCGCAAAAAAAAAAAAAAAAAAATTCAAAGTGATGGTCATAAAGATTCTCATTGAACTTGGAGAAGAATGGATGAACACAGTGAGAACTTCAAAAAAATTTATAAAATATAAAAAAGAACCAATCAGAGGTGAAAAACACATAACTGAAATGAAAAATACATTAGAGGGAATCAATGGAAGGTTAGATAATACAGAAGAACAGACCAATGATCTGGAAGACAGGGTAGTGGAAATCATCCAATCAGAACAGCAAAAAGAAAACAGAATTCTGTGGAATGAGGATAGTTTAAGGGAACTCTGGGCAACCTCAGGCATACTAACATTTGCATTATAGGGACCTCCAGAAGGAAAAGAAAGAAAGGGGCAGAAAACTTCTTTGTAGAAATAATGGCTGAAAACTTCCCTAACCTGGGGAAAGAAACAGACATCCAAGTATGGAGAGTCCTAAACAAGATGAACCCAAAGAGATCCACACCAAGACACATTACAATTAAAATGCCAAAAGTTAAAAATAAAGAGAATTTTTAAAGCAACAAGTGTAAAACAACTAGTTACATATAAGTGAACCCCCTTAAGATTATCAGTGAATTTTTCAGCAGAAACTTTGCAGGCCAGGAAGAAGTGGCATGATACATTCAAAGTGCTGAAAGGACAAAACTTACACCAAGACTATTCTATTCAGCAAGGTTATCATTCAGAATTGAAGGAGAAATAGTTTGCCAGACAGGCAAAAACTAAACGAATTCATCACCACTAAACCAGCCTTACAAGAAATGATAAAGGGACTTCTTTAAGCAGAATGGAAGAGTCCATAAATAGAAATAAGAAAATATGCAAAAGAGAAAATCTTGGTAAAAACAAATATATAACAAAGCCACTTATAAAGCTAGCATGAAAGGTAAAAAACAAAAGTAGTAATATCAACTAAAAGTACAATAAGTAGTTGAGGGATACACAAAATAAAAAGATTTAAAATAGGCTGTCAAAAATATTAAAAGGGGGAGTAAGTTAAAATATAGTGCTTTTAGAATGCATTTGAATTTAAGCAACTATCAACTTGAAATAATCTGCTTTATATACAGATTGTTAGATATGAACCTCATGGTAACCAAAAACAAAAAACTTATAATAGATACACAAAAAATAAAGAGAAAGGAATCCAAATATAACACTAAAGAAAATCATCAAACCACAAGGGAAGAGAACAAGAGAAATAGAAAAGAACAGAGAAGAACTGCAAAAAAAACAACCAGAAAACAATGAACAAAACGGCAAAAAGTATATACCTCTCAAAAATTAACTTAAATGTAAATGGACTAAATTATCCAACCAAAAGACATGAAGTGGCTAAATGGATTAAAAAACAAGACCCATATATATGCTGCCTACAAGACACTTACTTCAGATGAAAGGACACACACAGATTGAAAGTTAAAGAATGTAAAAAGATCTTCCATGTAAATGGAAACCAAAAGAAAGCTGGAGTAGCTATACTTATATCAGAGAAAATAGACTTTAAGACAAAGACTGCAATAATATACAAATTAGGTCATTAGATAATGATAAAGGAGTCAATCCAACAGGAGGATACACAGGCATACCTCATTTTATTGCCCTTTGTTTATTGTGCTTTACAGACATTGCATTTTTTACAAATCAAAGTTTCGTGACAACCCTGCATTGTCTGATGATGGTCAGCATTTTTTAGTACTTTTTCAAAGATATAATGCTGTTGCACACAGTAGACTACAGTGTAGTGTAAACATGACATTTATATGCACTAGAAAACCAAAAAATTCATGTGACTCACTTTATTGCAATATTCACTTTATTGAAGTGATCTGGAACCAAGCTCACAGTATTTCCAAGGTATGCCTATAATAATTTTAGATATTTATGCACCCAACATAGGAGCACCTATATACAAAGAAATATTAATAGACCTAAAGGGAGAATAAAAAGCAATACATAATTGTAGAGGGCTTTAATACCCCACTTTTATCAATGGATATATCATCCAGACAGAAAATCAACAAGGAAACATTGACCTTAAATGACAAGATGAATTTAACAAAATATACACAACATTCCATCCAAAAGAAACAGAATACACATTCTTCTCAAGAACACATGGAACATTCTCCAGGATACATCATATGTTAGTGCACAAAACCAGTCTTAATAAATTTAAGGGACTTCCCTGGTGGCATAGTGGTTAAGAATCCACCTGCCAATGCAGGGGCACGGGTTTGATCCCTGGTCCAGGAAGATCCCACATGCTGCGGAGAACCTAAGCCCATGTGCCACAACTGCTGAGCCTGCGCATCACAACTACTGAAGCCTGCATGCTCTAGAGCCCGCGTGCCACAACTACTGAGCCCACGTGCCTAGAGCCCATGCTCTGCAACAAGAGAAGCCACTGCAATAAGAAGCCTGCGCACCAAAACAAAGAATAGCCCCCTCTCGCCACAACTAGAGAAAGCCCATACGCAGCAATGAAGACCCCACGTAGCCCAAAAAAATAGATAAATAAAATAACTTAAAAAAATAAATTTAAGAAAATTGAAATCATATCAAGCATCTTTTTGGACTATAGAAATCAATTAGAAGAAGAAAAGTGGAAAATTCACAAATAAGTGGAGATTAAACATGTTACTGAAAAACCAATGAATAAAAGAAAAATTCAATAGAGAAATAAAAAATGCCTTGAGTCAATGAAAATGGAAATACAACATACCAAAACATATGGGCTACAGCAAAAGGAGTTGCAAGAGGGAAATTCATAGAGATAAATGCCTACATCATAAAATAATAAAAAGCTCAAATAAACAACTTAACTTTATACCTCAAGGAACTAGAAAAAAGAAGAACAAATGAAGCCCAAAGTCAGTAGAAGGAAGGAAATAATAAAGATCAGAGTGGAAATAAATGAAATAGAGACTAAAAGGACAATCAAAAAAATCAATAAAATTAAGAGCTCATTCCTTGAAAAGAAAAATAAAATTGACAAAATGTTAGCTGCATTCACCAAGAAAAAAAGAGCAAGTCTCAAATAAAATCAGAAATTATAGAGATGTTACAATTGATACCACAGAAATACAAAGGATGATAAGAGACTACTATGAAGAATTATATACCAACAAATTGGACAACCTATAGGAAACTGATAAATTCCTAGAAACATACAACCTACCAAGACTGATTTAGGAAGAAACAGAAAATATAAATAGACCAACCACTCCCAAAACATTAAAAGCCCTGGATTAGATGGCTTCGATGGTGAATTCTACCAAACATTTAAATAATAAATACCAATACTTCTCAAACTCTTCTAAAATATAGGAAATGGAGGGGGCAACACATCTAAATGCATTTTTTGAGACCAACATTACCTTAATCTCAAAATTAGACAAGGACACCAAGAAAAGAAAATTACAGTCCAACATTCCTGAGAGACATAGAATCAAAAATCCTCAAAAAAGTATTTGCAAACAAAATTCAGCAACACAATAAAAGAATTGTAACCATAATCAAGTGGAATTTTTCCAGAGATCAGTAATGGTTCAACATCCACAAATCAAACAGTATGCCATACCACAGTAACAAAATGAGTGACAAAAATCATATGATCATCTCAAAAGACAGAAAAGACATTTGACAAATTTCAACATACATTTATGATAAAAACTCTCTCTCAACAAGGTGAGTATAGAGGGAATATATCACAACATAATAAAGGCCATAGAAGACAAGTCCATGGCTAACTTCATGCTCAGTGGTGAAAAACTGAAAGCATTTCCTCTAAGGTCAGAAACAAGACAAAGATGCCCACTCTCTTCACTTTTATTCAACATAATATTGGAAGTCCTAACCACAGCAGTCAGACAAGGAAAAGAAATAAATGGAATCAATACTGAAAATGAATAAGTAGAATTGTCACTGTTTGCAGATGAAATGATACTACATAGGGAAAATCCTAAAGACACCACCTAAAAGGGGTGGGATGAACTGGGAAACTGGGATTGACACATATACAATAATATGTATAAAATAGATAACTAATAAGAACCTGCTGTATAGCACAGGGAACTCTACTCAGTGCTCTGTGGTGACCTAAATGAGAAAGAAATCCCCAAGGAGATATATGTATACATATAGCTGATTCACTTCACTGTACAGCAGAAACTAACACAACATTGTAAAGCAACTATACCCCAATTAAAAAAAAAACACCTAAAAGTTATTAGAAATAATAAATGAATTCAGTAACGTTGCAGGATACACAATTAATACATAGAAGTCAGTTGCCTTTCTATACAATAATAATGAATTATCAGAAAGAGAAATTAATAAAACAAGCCTATTTACAACTGAATCAAAAAGAATTAAATACCTAGGAATAAACCTAACCAAGAAAGTAAAAGACTCATACTTGGAAAACGAATAGGTATTGATGAAAGAAATTGAAGATGACACAAACGGATGGAAAGATATACCATGTTCATGGATTGGAAGAATTAATATTGTTAGGCAGAACACTCTATGACATAAATCACAGCAAGATCCTTTTTGACCCACCTCCTAGAGAAATGGAAATAAAAACAAAAATAAACAAATGGGACCTAATGAAACTTCAAAGCTTTTGCACAGCAAAGGAAACCATAAACAAGACCAAAAGACAACCCTCAGAATGGGAGAAAAGATTTGCAAATGAAGCAACTGAAAAAGGATTAAGCTCCAAAATTTACAAGCAGCTCATGCAGCTCAAGCAGCTCAGTATCAAAAAAAAACAAACAACCCAATCCAAAAATGGGCAGAAAACCTAAATAGACATTTCTCTAAAGAAGATATACAGATTTCCAACAAACACATGAAAGAATGCTCAACATCATTAATCATTAGAGAAATGCAAATCAAAACTAAAATGAGATATCATCTCACACCAGTCAGAATGGCCATCATCAAAAAATCTAGAAACAATAAATGCTGGAGAGGGTGTGGAGAAAAGGGAACACTCTTGTACTGTTGGTGGGAATGTAAATTGATACAGCCACTATGGAGAACAGTATGGAGGTTCCTTAAAACACTAAAAATAGAATTACTATACGACCCAGCAATCCCACTACTAGGCATATACCCTGAGAAAACCATAATACAAAAAGAGTCATGTACCAAAATGTTCATTGCAGCTCTATTTACAATAGCCAGGACATGGAAGCAACCTAAATGTCCATCAACAGATGAATGGATAAAGAAGACGTGGCACATATATACAATGGAATATTACTCAGCCATAAAAAGAAACGAAATTGAGTTATTTGTAGTGAGGTGGATGGACCTAGAGTCTGTCACACAGAGTGAAGTAAGTCAGAAAGAGAAAGACAAATACCATATGCTAACACATATATATTGAATCCAAAAAAAACAAAGGTCATGAAGAACCTAGGGGCAAGATGGGAATAAAGATGCAGACCTACTAGAGAATGGACTTGAGGATATGGGGAGGGGGTAGGGTAAGCTGGGACAAAGTGAGAGAGTGGCATGGACATATATACACTACCAAACGTAAAATAGATAGCTAGTGGGAAGCAGCCACATAGCACAGGGAGATCAGCTTGGTGCTTTGTGACCACCTAGAGGGGTGGTATAGGGAGGGTGGGAGGTAGGGAGATGCAAGAGGGAAGAGATATGGGGATATATGTATATGTATAACTGATTCACTTTGTTATAAAGCAGAAACGAACACACCATTGTAAAGCAATTATACTCCAATAAAGATGTTAAAAAAATAAAATAAAGATAATACACCTAATTTTCAGAGGTGAAGAAAGGATTAAATAAGATAATTCATTAAACATTTTTAGTTTTGTGACTATAAAATAAATAATCCATTAAAAAAACTTTCTGTTATAAATAAATAAAGTGGCAGAGCCCGGAGGTTGGCGGGGGGAAGAATTAATATTGTTAAAATGACCATACTACCCAAGATGATCTACAGATTTGATGCAATCCTTATCAAAGTACCAATGAAATATTTCACTGAACTGGAACAAAGGATCCTACAATTTGTATGGCATCACACACAAACTAAAACCCAAGTAGCCAAAACAGTCTGAGAAAGAAGAAAATGCTGGAGGTATCATGCTCCCTGATTTCAAACTATACTAAAAAGCTACACTAATCAAAACAGTATGGTACTGGCACAAAAACAGACACATATATCAATGGAACAGAATAGGGAGCCCAGAAATAAACCCACATTTATATGGTTAATTAGTCTATGACAAAGGAGGCACAAATATGCAATATGAGAAAGACAGCTTCTTCAATAAATGATATAGTTGGAAAAACTATACAGCCATATGCCAAGAAAAAAAAATCAAACTGGAGTACTTTTTCATACCATGTATAAAAGTAAACTCAAAATGGATTAAAGACTTAAATGTAACCCCTGAAACCATAAAATTCATAGAAGAATCACAGGCAATACATTCTCTGACATTAATCTTAGCAACGTGTTTTTGGATAGGTCTCCTCAGGCAAAGGAAACAATATGGGACTACATCAAAATAAAAAGCTTTTGCACGGTGAAGGAAACTATCAACAAAATGAAACGGAAATGAGAGATTTTGCAAATGATATATCCAACAAGAGGTTAATATGCAAAATATGAAAAGAACTCATACAACTCAACATCAAAAAAACAAACAACCCAAGTAAAAAATGGGCATGGGGGCTTCCCTGGTGGCGCAGTGGTTGAGAATCTGCCTGCTAATGCAGGGGACACGGGTTTGAGCCCTGGTCTGGGAGGATCCCACATGCCGTGGAGCAACTAGGCCCGTGAGCCAAAACTACTGAGCCTGCGCGTCTGGAGCCTGTGCTCCGCAACAAGAGAGGCCGCGATAGTGAGAGGCCCGCACACCACGATGAAGAGTGGCCCCCGCTTGCCACAACTAGAGAAAGCCCTCGCACAGAAACTAAGACCCAACACAGCAAAAATAAATAAATTAATTTTTAAAAAATGGGCATAGGGCTCTTTACGTGCCTAGTGCAGCCATGGCTCATGGTCCCAAGAAGCACCTGAAGCGTGTAGCAGCTCCAAAGCATTGAATGCTGGATAAACTGACTGGTGTGTTTGCTCCTCGTCCATCTACCAGTCCCCACAAGCTAAGGGAATGTCGCCCCCAATCACCTTCCTAAGGAACAGACTTAAGTATGCCCTAACAGGAGATGAAATAAAGAAGATCTGCATGCAGCGTTTCATTTGGATTGATGGCAAGGTCCGCACTGATATAACCTACTGCTGGTTTTATGGATGTCATCAGCATTGACAAGACTGGAGAGAATTTTCGTCTGATCTATGGCACCAAGAGTCGCTTTGCTGTTCATTGTATTACACTTGAGGAGGCCAAGTATAAGCTGTGTAAAGTGAGAAAGATCTTTGTGGGGACAACAGGAATCCCTCATCGGGTGACCCATGATGCTCCCACCATCCACTACCCTGATCCCCTCATCAAGATGAATGACACCATTCAAATTGATTTGGAGACTGTCAAGATTACTGATTTCATCAAATTTGACACTGGTTACCTGTGCATGGTGACTGGAGGTGCTAACCTGGGAAGAATTGGTGTAATCACTAACCGGGCGAGACATCCTGGTTCTTTAGGTGTAGTTCGTGTGAAAGATGCCAGTGGCAACAGCTTTGCCACCCGGCTCTCCAACATTTTCGTTATTGGCAAAGGCAACAAACCATGGATCTCTCTTCCTCATAGAAAGGGTATCCGCCTTACCATTGCTGAGGAGAGAAACGAGACTGGCGGCCAAACACAGCAGTGAATAAAATGAACTCTAAGTGACATGATTGGAAAAGTCTTTGTACTTAAAGATAATACCACATAAAAAAATGGGCATAGGACCTAAATTGATATTTTTCCAAAGAAGACATACATATGGCCAACAGACACATGAGAAGATGCTCAACATCACTAATCATCAGAGAAATGCAAATCAAAATCACAATGAGATACCACCTCACACATGTCAAAATGGCTATTACCAAAAAGACAACAAAATACAAGTGTTGGTGAAGATGTGGAGAAAAGTGAACACTCCAGCACTGTTGGTAGAAATACAAATTGGTGCAGCCAGTGTGGAAAACAGTATGGAAGTTCCTTGAAATTTAAAAATAGAACTGTCATATAATTCAGCAATTCCACTTCAGGGTATTTACCCAAAGAAAACAAAAATACTAATTCAAAAAGTTATGTGCACTTCATGTTTATTGCAGCATTATTTACAATAGCCAAGATAGTAAAGCAACCTAGGTGTCCATCAATGGACAAATGGATAAAGAAGATATGGTATCTCAATAATTAAAAAAGATTTTTTAATACATTGAATTGGATTGAGTTGGATGGAAATGAAAATAAATCATATCGGGCTTCCCTGGTGGTGCAGTGGTTGAGAGTCCGCCTGCCGATGCAGGGGACGCGGGTACATGCCCCTGTCCAGGAAGATCCCACATGCCGCGGAGCGGCTGGGCCCGTGAGCCATGGCTGCTGAGCCTGCGCGTCCGGAGCCTGTGCTCCACAATGGAAGACGCCACAACAGTGAGAGGCCCGCGTATCGCAAAAAGAAAATAATAAAATAAATCATATCAAAATTTGAAGAATAAAGCTAACGCAGTGCTAACATGGCTGTTTCCACATTTGTAATCAACCAGTGTAATCCATCACATCAACAGACTAAACAAGAAACATCAAATAATCATATCAATTGATACGGAAAAGTTTTTGATAAAAATTCAACATCCATTCATGATAAAAAAATAATGCTCAGAATAATAGTGATAGACAGAAATTTTCTTAATTTGACATAGAGAATGTAAAAAAGAAACTATAATGTTACACAAAATGGTGAAAGACAATGTTTTCCCCTAAGATATGGAATAAGGCAAGAATTCCACTTTCACCACTTCAACATTATACTGGAAGTTCTCACCAGTACAATGGGCAAGAAAACAAAATAAAAATCATATATACTGAAAATATAGAAATAAAACTGTCTAAATTTGCAGAAGGCAAAGTAATCTACATAGAAAATCCCAAGATATTCACATATACAAAACCTAGTACAAATAAGTGAGTTCAGCAAGGTAACAGTATACAAGAAAAACATACAGAAATCAAACATATTTCTACATGCTAGCAATGAACATGTGGAACCTAAAATTAAAAATACAATCCCTAAATTCCTATTACAATTGTTCAAAAAATTAAATAGATGTTAACCTAACAAAACACACACAATACTTGTATGCTGAAAACTACAAAACACTGAAGAAAGAAATCAAAGACTTAATTATGTGGGGACATACCATGTTTAAGCTTTAGAAAGCCTATTATAGTAAAAATGTCAATTATCTCCAATTAATACACAGGGTGAATGGAATTCCTATCAAAACCCCAATGCCCAGAAAGATTTTTTAAATATTGAAAAGAAAATTTAAAATTTTATATGAAAAGCTGGGAAATGAGATGTCCAAAGCTCCAATGTATTCCTGGGAATCAGAGTGCCACATACATATGCAGGTCTGTGTTTATGACTAAGGTTGTGTGTACACTGGGGAAATACCTGAGAAAGCCTTAGGCTCTCACCTCTGCCTGTTAATGAGGCTCTGTACTAGTAGGAAGTTAAGGTTAAGACAGAGTTGTAAACTGCCTGATGAGCTGATAAAAGCATGTCCCCAATAAAGACACAGAGCCCCTCAGAAAAGACAAGGAGTGTTACTATTTCCAGACATTTAAAGAATCTCTGTTGGGGGCTTCCCTGCTGGCACAGTGGTTAAGAATCTGCCTGCCAATGCAGGGGACATGGGTTCGAGCCCTGATCCAGGAAAATCCCACATGCCGCAGAGCAACTAAGTCCATGGGCCACAACTACTGAGCCTGCCCTCTAGAGCCCATGAGCCACAACTACTGAAGCTCGCATGCCTAGAGCCCATGCTCCGCAACAAGAGAAGCCACCACAATGAGAAGCCGAGGTACCGCAATGAAGAGTAGCCCCCACTCGCTGCAACTAGAGAAAGCCCGCGAGCAGCAACAAAGACCTAACTCAGCCAAAAATAAATAAATAAATTTATTTTTTTAAAAAACAGGAATCTCTTTTGGTCATTAGCTAACCACTTTGCTCACCAAGCAGAGACTTCAGTGGTCACAGATGACAAAGAATACAGGCTTTACAAAATTAATTCAGAAAAGACACTAAATTAAAAAAAAACAACAAAGAGCAACAAAACACAGGAAAATGAAAGAATCTGACTTCCAGAGTTGCCACATTTTATATATACATACATACACACACATATATGTTACTGAGGTAACATTGATTTATAACATTATATAAGTTTCATGTGTACATTATATTTCTAATTCTGTATAGCCTACATGCTCACCACCAAAAATTTATTTTCCATCCGGCACCATACAGTTGAACCCCCTTACCCATTTTGCACTACCCCCCCGATACCACCCCCTCTGATAACCACTACTCTGTTTTCTGTATCTATGTATTTGTTTTTGTGTGGTTTGGTTTGTTCATTTATATACACATTGTATTATTGCAAATGTCCAGTTTTCAACAACAACAAAAAAATGAGGCATGCCAAAAACCAAGAAACTATGGTTCATATACAGGAAAAAAGCAATCAGTTGAAACTGTTCCTAGGGAAGCCCAGAGGGTAGACATAAAGATAAATATATTAAATCAACTGTCTTAAATATGTTCAAAGAGCTTAAGGAAGTTATGTGAATAATGTCTAAATACATAAAGAATATCAATAAAGAGATAAAAATTAAACAAAGGAACAAAATTAAAATTCTGGAGCTGTAACGTTAAATACTGAAATACAAAATTCACTAGAGGGATTCAATAGTAGATTTTGGCAGGAACAAAAAAGAATCATCAAAAAAAGATCAATTAGAGTATCCAATCTGAAGAGCAGAAAGAAAAAAGAATGAAGAAAAATGATCCAGACCTAGGAGACCTGTGGGACAGTAATAAACATATCGACATGTGCATAATGGAAGTTTAAGCAAAAGAGGAGGGAAATGGAGAAAAAGAATATTTGAAAAAATAATAGGGGCTTCCCTGGTTGCACAGTGGTTAAGAATCCACCTGCCAATGCAGGACATAGGTTTGAGCCCTGGTCCAGGAAGATCCCACATGCCGTGGAGCAACTAAGCCCATGCGCCACAACTACTGAGCCTACACTCTAGAGCCTGTGAGCCACAACTACTGAGCCCACGTGCTACAACTACTGAAGCCCATGCGCTTAGACCCTGTGCTCCACAACAAGAGAAGCCACTGCAATGAGAAGCCCACGCACCGCAATGAAGAGTAGCCTCCACTCGCCGCAACTAGAGAAAGCCCACACAGAAACGAAGATCCAACACAGCCAAAAATAAATTAAATAAATAAGTTTTTTTAAAAATAGCTAAAATTTCACAAATTTAATCAAATACATGAATCCATACATCCAAGAACCTCAAGGAACTCCAATGAGTTAAACTCAGAGATCCACACCAAGACATTATAATCACATCACTAAAAGATAAAGACAAGAAGAAAATCTTGAAAGCAATAGGAGATAAATGACTCATCATATATAAGGGGTTCTCAATAAAAATTAACAGCCGATTTCTTATCAGATGCAAAGGTGATTACATGTTTAAAGTGCTGAGGGCCTGCACTGGAACCCACATCGAGCTCTGTGCCCCCTAGCCTGCCAGGGCGTCCCTGCGCCCAGTTGTCACTGAGGCAGTGTGCCCCACATTCTTTGCTGCCCCGGCCGACCAGCTCAGGTGTTGCCTGGCTCCCCTTGGCTCGCCCACTCCCTCCTGCACACCTGAGGCACTGCTGTCCCATGGCCAAGAATGGTGAAAGTCTCAGCCCCCCAAGCTCCCAGGACAGTGCCACCACTGCCAAAGGTGCCAGCCCCCCTGCCACCGCTGCCTCCACAGAACCCAACATCACAAAAGTCACCCTGAAGACCCTGAAGAAGAAGGAGTACTTCACAGTGTCCAAGAATAGCTCCACCCCCACAGTTCAAGGAAGAAATCTCTAAATGTTTCAAATCACATACCAACCAACTTGTGTTGATATTTGCTGGAAACGTTTTAAAAGATCAAGATACTTTAAGTCAGCATGGAATTCACAATGGACTTATTGTTCACCTCGTCATCAAAACACAAAACAGACCTCAGGATCATTCAGCTCAGCAAAAACACACCAGTGGAAGCAGTGCTACCACATCATCGGCTCCTAATAGTAACTCCACATTTGGTTCTGCTGCTAGCAACCTTTTTGGTTTAGGTGGCCTTAGAGGACTTGCAGGTCTGAGTAGCTTGGGTTTGAATAGTACCAACTTCTTTGAACTACAAAGCCAGGTGCAGCAGCAACTTGTGTCCAGTCCTGAAATAATGGTCCAGATCATGGAGAATCCCTCTGTCCAGAGCATGCTTTCAAATCCTGACCTGATGAGGCAGTTAATTATGGCCAATCCACAAATGCAGCAGTTGATACAGAGAAATCCAGAAAGTAATTATATGTTGAATAATCCAGATATTATGAGACAAACATTGGAACTTGCCAAGAATCCAGCAATGATGCAGGAAATAATGAGAAACCAGGACCGAGCCTTAACCAACCTAGGAAGCATCCCAGAGGATACTACAATGCTTTATGGTGCATGTACCCAGATATTCAGGAACTAATGCTGAGTGCTGCACAAGAACAGTTTGGTGGTAATCCATTTGCTTCCTTAGTGAGCAATATATCCTCAGGTGAAGGTAGTTAACCTTCCCGTACAGAATATAGAGATCGATTACCCAAAACGTGGGCTCCACAGGCTTCTCAGAATTCATCAGCTTCTGAGGGAGGCACTCAGAAGTGCCTGGGAAGCACTAGTGGTAGTGCTGTCAGTGGCACTGCTGCGCAGAGTTCTGTGCCAAATTTGGGGCCTGGAGTAAGAGCTAGTATGTTCAACACACCAGGAATGCAGAGCTTGTTGCAACAAATAACTGAAAACTCACAACTTATGCAAAATATGTTGTCTGCCCCCTACATGAGAAGCATGATGCAGTCACTAAGCCAGAACCCTAATCTTGCTGCACAGATGCAGACTGCTGATAAGTTATTGGCAATGTCAAACCCTAGAGCAACGCAGGCCTTGTTACAGATTCAGCAGGGTTTATGTCTCTAACAATAGGAAACATCAATGAAATTAAAAGCTGGTTCTTTGAAAAGATAAACAAAATTGATAAACCTTTAGCCAGACTCATCAAGAAAAAAAAAGAGAGAGGGCTCAAATCAAAATTAGAAATGAAAAAGGAGAAATTACAACAGACACCACAGAAATACAAAGGATCATAAGAGACTACTATAAGCAACTATATGCCAATAAAATGGACAACCTAGAAGAAATGGACAAATTCTTAGAAAGGTACAATCTCCCAAGACTGAACCAGGAAGAAGTAGAAAATATGAACAGACCAATCACAAGTACTGAAATTGAAACTGATTTTAAAACTCCCAACAAACAAAAGTCCAGGACCAGATGGCTTCACAGGCAAATTCTATCAAATATTTTGAGAAGAGTTAACACCTATCTTCTGGAACTATTCCAAAAAAACTGCAGAGGAATACTCCCAAGCTCATTCTATGAGGTCGCCATCACCCTGATACCAAAACCAGACAAAGATACCACAGAAAAAGAAAATTACAGGCCAATATCACTAACGAACATAGACATAAAAATCCTCATCAAAATACTAGCAAACCAAATTCAACGATACATTAAAAGGATCAGACAACATGATCAAGTGGGATTTATCCCAGGGATGCAAGAATTTTTCAATATATGCAAATCAATCAGTGTGATACACCATATTAAAAAACCGAATACTAAAAACCATATATGATCATCTCAATAGATACAGAAAAAGATTTTGACAATATTCAACACCCATTTATGATAAAAACTCTGCAGAAAGTGGGCATAGAGAGAACACACCTCAACATAATAAAGGCCATATATGACAAAACTACAGCTAACATCATTCTCAATAGTGAAAAGCTGAAACCATTTCCACTAAGATGAGGAACAAGACAAGGATGTCCACTCTCACCACTTTTATTCAACGTAGTTTTGGAAGTTCTAGTGATGGCAATCAGAGAAGAAAAAGAAATAAAAGGAATTCAAATTGGAAAAGAAGAAGTAAAACTGTCACTGCTTGCAGATGACATGATACTATACATAGAAAATCCTAAAGATGCTATCAGAAAACTACAAGAGCTCATCAATGAATTTGGTAAAGTTGCAGGATACAAAATTAATACACAGAAATCTCTTGCATTTCTATACAATAACAGCAAAAGATCAGAAACAGAACTTAAAGAAACGATCCCATTTACCATTGCATCAAAAAGAATAAAATACCTAGGAATAAACCTACCTAAGGAGACAAAAGACCTGTACTCTGAAAACTATAAGAAGCTGATAAAAGAAATAGAAGATGACACAAACAGATGGAAAGATTGTGTTCTTGGATTGGAAGAATCAATATTGTCAAAATGACTATATTACCCAAAGCAATCTACAGATTCAGTGCAATCCCTATCAAATTACCAATGGCATTTTTCACAGAACTAGATCAAAAAATCTTAAAATTTGTATGGAGACACAAAAGACCCCATATAGCCAAAGCAATCTTGATCTGGAGGAATCCTGCTCCCTGACCTCAGACTATACTACAAAGTTACAGTCATCAAAAGAGTATGGTACTGGCACAAAAATAGAAATATAGATCAATGGAACAGGATAGAAAGCCCAAAGATAAACCCACACACCTATGGTCACCTAATCTAGGACAAAGGAGGCAAAAATATACAATGGAGAAAAGACAGCCTCTTCAATAAATGGTGCTGGGAAAACTGGACAGCTACATGTAAAAGAATGAAATTAGAACACTTCCTAACACCATACACAAAAATAAACTCAAAATGAATTAAGGACTTAAGTCTAAGACCAGATACTATAAACTCTAGAGGAAAAACATAGGCTGGACACTCTTTGACATAAATTGCAGCAATATTTTTTTGGAATCATCTCCTAGAGTAATGGAAACAAAAACGAAAATAAACAAATGAGACCTAATTAAATTTAAAAGCTTTTGCACAGCAAAGGAAACCATAAACAAAGCAAAAAGACAACATATGGAATGGGAGAAAATATTTGAAAACAATACAACCAGCAAGGGATTAATCTTTAAAATATACAAACAGTTCATACAGCTTAATATCAAAAAAACAATCCAATCAAATAATGGACAGAAAACCTAAATAGACATTTCTCAAAAAAAGACACACAGATAGCCAAGAAGCACATGAAAAGATGCTCAACATCGCTAATTATTAGAGAAAAGCAAATCAAAACCACAGTGAGGTATCACCTCACACCAGTCAGAATAGCCATCATCAAAAAGTCTACAAACAATAAATGCTGGAGAGGGTGGAGAAAAAGGAACCCTCCTACACTCTTGGCGGGAACGTAAATTGGTACAGCCACTATGGAGAATAGTATGGAAGTTCCTTAAAAGATTAAAAATAGAGTTACCATATGATCCTGCAATCCCACTCCTGGGCATATATCTGGTGAAAATTCTAACTCGAAAAGATACATGCACCCCTATGTAGCACTATTTACAATAACCAAGACGTAGAAGTAATGTAAATGTGTATCAACAGATGAATGGATAAAGAAGATGTGGTATATATATACAATGGAATATTACTCCACCATTAAAATAATAAAATAGGGACTTCCCTGGTGGCGCAGTGGTTAAGAATCCACCTGCCAATGCAGGGGACACGGGTTCAATGCCTGGTCCGGGAAGATCCCACATACCGCAGAGCAACTAAGCCTGTGTGCCACAACTACTGAGCCTGCGCTCTAGAGCCCATGAGCCACAACTACTGAGCCCGTGTGCCACAACTACTGAAGCCCACGCACCTAAAGCCCACGCTCCGCAACAAGAGAAGCCACCACAATGAGAAGCCCGCACACTGCAATGAAGAGTAGCCCCCACTCACCACAACTAGAGAAAGCCCATGAACAGCAATGAAGACCCAACGCAGCCAAAAAAATAAATAAATAAATTTTTTAAAAAAGAATAATGCCATTTGCAGCAACATGGATGGACCTAGAGATTATTATATTAAGTGAAGTAAGTCAGTCAGAGTAAGACAAATATCATGTGATATCAGTTATCTGTGGAATCTAAAGAAATCATACAAACTTATTTATAAAACAGAAATAGATGTAGGAAACAAACTTATGGTTACCAGAGGGGATAGCGGGGCGGGGGAGATAAATTAGGAGTTTGGGATTAACATATACACAGTACTATATAAAATAGGTAAACAAGGACCTACTGTATAGCACAGGGAACTATATTGAATACCTGTAATAACCCACGATGGAACAGAATCTGAAAAAGAATATATATATATATATATATATATATATATATATATGTATATGTATAACTGAATCACTTTGCCGTACACCTAAAACTAACACAACATTGTAAATTAACTGTATTTAAATTTTAAAAAAAAGAAAAGAAGGGCTTCCCTGGTGGCGCAGTGGTTGAGGGTCTGCCTGCCGATGCAGGGGACACGGGTTCATGCCCCGGTCTGGGAAGATCCCACATGCTGCGGAGCGGCTGGGCCCATGAGCCATGGCCGCTGAGCCTGCGCGTCCAGAGCCTGTGCTCCGCAACGGGAGAGGCCACAACAGTGAGAGACCCGCGTACCACAAAAAAAAAAAAAAAAAAAAGAAAGAAAGAAAACCTTTAAAAAAATCTTGAAGATAGGAACAAATTTAAAAAGAGAACAAAAAAGAAAAATTAAAACAATCTTTATTCACAGAGAACATGATTATCTATGTAGAAAGTATAATGAAATCTAGAAAAAAGCTACTAGAACTAAGTAGGTTTAGCAAGGTTTCAGGATATAGTGTCTATATACAGAAACCAATTGTATATGTATATACAATTTTGGCCGTGCCGTGAGGCATGGTATCTTAGTTCCCCAACCAGGGATTGAACCCGTGTCCTCTCTGCATTGGGAGTGCACAGTCTTAACCAATGGACCGCCAGGGAAGTCCCACAATTGTATCTTTATATACTAACAGTGAATGACTGGAAATTCACTGCTACAATTGTATTTTTATATACTAGCCGTGAATGACTGGGAATTGAAAATTTTAAAATACCATTTATAATAGCATCCAAAAATATGAAATAAGTGGGGATAAATCTGAAAAAATATGATAGACCTGTACACTGAAAACTATAAAAAAATATTGCTGAGAAAAATTAAAGGCCTAAATAAATGGAGAAATACATCTTGTTCATGAGCCAAAGACTCAATATTGTTAAGAGGTCAATTCTTCCCCCACTTTAATCTATAGATTCAATGCAATCCCAACCAAATCCCAGCAGACTCTTTTGTAGAAATAGACAAGCTGATTCTAAAATTCATGTGGAAATTCAAAAGACCCCCAAAGAGCCAAAACAATCCTGAGAAACAACAAAATTGAAGGCCTAAGACTATCTGATCTCCCAAATTATTATACAGCTACAGTAATCAAAACAGTGTAATACTGGCATAAAGGTAGACAAATACATCAATGGAACATAACAGAGGGTCCAGAAATAAACCCACGCATATATAGACAATTGATTTTTGACAAAAGCAATGCAATGGAGAAAGGATAGCCTTCTCAACACACACTGCTAGAAAAACTGGGTAACTATATGCTAAAAAAAAAAAAAAAAGAACGTGGTGCCATATACAAAAATTAACCGCAAATGGCTCATGGACCTAAATGTAAAGCCTAAAACTATAAAACTCATAAAAGGGAACATAGGAGAAAACCTTTGTAATCTTATGTTAGACGAAGATTCCTTAGATATGACACCAAAAGCATATTCCATAGAAGAATAAAATAATAAATTAAACTTCATCAAAGGGAAGGGGGGATGGGATGAACTGGGGGCTTGGGATTCACATATATACACTACTATGTATAAAATAGATAACTAATGAGAACCTACTGTATAGCACAGGGAACTCTATTCAATGCTCTGCGGTGAACTAAACGGGAAGGAAATCTAAAAAAGAGTGGATATATGTATACATATAACTGATTCGCTTTGCTGTACCTCAGAAACTAACACAACATTGTAAAGAAACTATACGCCAATAAAAAAATTTTTTAAGCTTCATCAAAATTTAAAATGTCTTCTCTTCAAAAGACACTGTTTAGATAAAGAATAGAGTTGAGAAAACTGGATATCCACATGCAAAAGAATGAAGTTGGACACTTTCCTTATACCATACATAAAAACTCAAAATAGATCAAAGATCGAAATGTAAGAGCAAAAAAACTACAACACTCTTAGAAATAAACATAGGCAGAAAGCTTCATGACATTGGATTTGGCAATGATTTTTTGTGTATGACACCAAAAGTACAGGCAACAAAAGAAAAAACTTAACTATATCCAAATTTAAAACTATGCATTGAAGGACACAATCAACAGAATGAAAAGGCAATCCAGGAGATGGGAGTAAATATTTGCAAATCATATCTGATAAGGAGTTAATATGCAGAATATATAAAGAACTTCTACAACTCAACAATAAGAAAATTTTTTAATGGGTGAAGAAGATATACAGATGACCAATAAGCACAAGAAAAGATGCTCAACATCACTAATCATTAGGGAAATGCAAATCAAAATCACATATCACTTCACACCCTTTAGGATGATGAAAGAAAAAGAAGGAAGGGAGGGAAGGAGGGAGGAAAGGAAGGGAAAGAAAGAGAAAGGAAGGGAAGAAAAAGTGTTGGTGAGGATGTGGGGAAACCGGAATCCTAGAGCACTCTTGTTGGGAACATAAGATGGTGCAGTCTCTACAGAAAATAGTATGGCAGTTCCTCAAAAAATTAAAAATGAGTTACCATATGATCCAGCAATCCCATTCTTGGGTATATACCCTAAAGAATTAAAAGCAGGGACTCAAATAGATATTTGTTTACCCATACTTAAAGCAGCATTATTCACAATAGCCAAAAGGTAAAAGCAACCCAAGTGTCCATCAATGGGTAAATGGATAAACAAAATATGGTGTACACTACAATGGAATATTATTTAGCCTTAAAAAGGAAATTCTGCCACATGCTACAACATGTATGAACCTTGAAGACATTATGCTAAGTGAAATAAGCTAGTCACAGAAGGAGAGATACTGTATGATTCCACTTATATGAGGTACCAAGAGTAATCAAATTCAGAGGCAGAAAGTAGAATGGTGGTTGTCAGGGGCTGCGGGGAGGATGAATTAGTGTTTAGATGGTAGACTTTCAGTTATGCAAGATGAAAGGAGTTCTGAAGATGGATTGTGGTGATGGTTGCACAAATGTGAATAAATTTAATGCCACTCTATACTTAAAAATGGTTAAGATGGTAAATTTTATATGTATTTTACCACAATATTTTTTTAAATTTTAAATGTTTTAAAAGCTTTTTCAGGGGACTTCCCTGATAGTCCAGTGGTTAAGACTCTGGGCTTCCACTGCAGGGGGCACGGGTTCAATCCCTGGTTGGGGAGCTAAGATCCCGCATGCTGTGTGGCCATAAATGAAAAGCTTTTTCAGAATGAAAAAAGACACTTTTTAAAGAATGAAAAGACAAGCCACAGACTGGAGAAAAAATGTTACAAAACATACATATATCTGATAAAGAATTTTTATCCAATTATATGTAGAATTCTCAAAACTCAATAATAAAATGAGCAACCCAATACAAAATGTGCGAGAGTTGAACATTTTACCAAAGAAGATATTTGGATGGCACATGAAAATACTCTCAAATCATTAGTCAGTAGAAAAATGCAAATCAAAACTACAATGAGATACCACTACATCCTACTAGATTAGCTAATGTCAAAAAACTGACAATGCCAGCTGCTGGAAAATGTGTGGAGAATTTTCACACACTGATGGGAATGCCAAATGGTAGAGCTACTTTGAGAAAGTTTAGCAGTTTCTGAGCCTGTTAAACATATACTTACCATATATCCCAGCAAACCAACTCTAAGTATTTAAAGAAATGAAAACACAAAAAAATCCATGCAAATGTTTACAGCAGGTTTATTTGTAATCACCCAAACCTGCAAACAACCCAATGTCCCTTCAACTGGGGAATGGATAAACTAATGGTGGTACATCCATACAATGGAGTGTAACTCAGATAAGGAACTACTGATAAACCCAATAATGTAGATGAATCTCAAATGTGCTTAGTGAAAGAAGCCAGTCTCAAAAGGCTACATATTGTATAATTCCATCTATATGACATTCTCCAAAAGATAAAACTATAGGGACAAAGAACAAATCAGGGTTGCCAGGAGTTAAGAGGTAGGGAGGTTTTTACTATAAAGTAGCAGGGATGAATTTGACGGGGGAGAGCAGAGGGTAATAGAACTGTTCTATACCTTGATTGTGTTGGTTACACAACTCTATGCATTTTTCAAAGCTTATAGAACTGTACACCAGAGGTTATCTTATTCTAAGTACACCAGAGGTTATTTTATTCTATACCTATAGGCATAAAATAAGCCTACATGCTGTATGATTCTTTTTACATGACATTCACACGAAGGCAAAACTATAGGGACAGAAAAAAGATCGGGGGCTCCCAGAATCTGAGGGTGGGGGTAGGGGTTGACTACAAAGAGTTCCAAGAGTTTTGGGGGTGATGTAAACTATACCTTGATAGTGATGGTAGTTCACTACTGTATACATTTGTCCAAACTCACAGAACTTACACTATAAAGGGTGAACTTTATTGTATATAAATTATACTTAAAAAAAAAAAGCAAGAGGGAAAAGACTCGAAAAATAGCATTGTAAAAAACTTGTGATAGGGCTTCCCTGGTGGCGCAGTGGTTAAGAATCCGCCTGCCAATGCAGGGGACACGGGTTCGAGCCCTGGTCCAGGAAGGTCCCACATGTCGCGGAGCAACTAAGCCTGTGCACCGCAACTACTGAGTCTGTGCTCTAGAGCCCGTGGGCCACAACTACTGAGCCCGCATGCCACAACTACTGAAGCCCGTACACCTGCAGCCTGTGCTCTGCAACAAGAGAAGCCACTGCAAGGAGAAGCCCACACACAACGAAGAGTAGCCCCCGCTCACCGCAACTAGAGAAAGCCCACACGCAGCAACAAAGACCCAACTCAGCCATAAATAAATAAATAAATAAATGATTTTTTTAAAAAAAGCAGGAAAAAAACTTGTGATATGCTGTAGAAAATCTGGAATCCCAAATTCTTATCCTGACATGACTACTTTAATTCTTCTGTTTGACTTGGGCCAAATTTTGTTCCCATGATGTTTCTTACTCAACGAGATACCTCTTATTCCTAGTATTTAGTTACCAGTATCTCTTAGGAGTATTAGAAAATATTTTTAAAGTTAAATTATGAATTGCCATATGGTTATAAAATGGCATTAGCTGTCCTGGTATGCAATTTTTCATTGTAGCACTATTATCTATCAGGAGATTTTGATACGATAGTGTAAAGTAAGTTGGACCCCATTAAAGAGTATTTGGAGTGGCATTTTATCAAGGCCCTATTTTTTAAAGCCAAAAAAAGAGAGAATGTATTTAAAAGACTTGATAACAGAGGTTGGCACACCGTAGGTACTTAATGTTAAGGAGGCAGTACAATGCAGAGGAAAGGGACTGCATAATGTTTTTATCACACCTGGGTTCCAATCCTGGCACCACCACTTAATATGTTGTTTTGGGTACTTCCTGACAACTTTGAGCCTATTTATCTTTCATATGGGGAGACTAACCTCTTACTGGCAGAGCTGTATTGAAGGCTAAAGAAGGTAACAGGTTTTCAGGGTCTGGTTCAGTTTGTGCTCAAGCAGTATGTAATTCTCTCCTCTGGCTGCCCCAGAATGCAGAAGTGGTCTGCACTTCCCTGCCAACCATCCTGCAACCAAGGGCCTATCAGGCCATCACACGGTTCCAGTCTCAGGATTTGAATAGGGTGACAGCAAGAGAGGCAAGGCTAAGATGTGGCTGTGGATCCACAGATGATGTGGAAGTTTGGGGTGGGGGGCAAAGCCTGCAATCTAACACCCATTCCCTTCAAACATGTCCAGTCTCAGGTAGACTGCTAGGAACTGAGGTCCTATGCATAACCCAAACAACCCCTGGTAAAGTAAGATACTGTGTTTCTGTTGCCATCATTTACCCTAGTCCCTTTCTGAGGGGCCCTGACACTGCCTGGGTCTTTTTCTGATGGAGTATGCTCCCCCAGAAGAGGTGGCTAATATTTTTATGGGGTATAATGTCTTCTAGACACCAGAAAAGGAGTTTGCTGGTATACCCCTGATATAGCAGCTCTTGAGGATGCAGCCTATGAATAAATGATACCGGAACTCTTTTGAATCATGGAATTCAAATGCTGGTGCTGGGTGAGACGGGGTCACACAATGACGGGTCCCAGCCAGAGTGCTTCAGTTCAAGCAATTCCAACTCACAGTCTGCCCAGAAATGCCCCACAGCAGCAACCTACCAAGAGGTACCTTTCTTCCCCTTTGTGTAAACAGGCAGTGCTTACCACACCTCAGCACCAGCCAGGCTTGTGTGTTGTCTTCTTTCCTCTATTCTATCCCTAAACCCTTCCAGAGACTCAGAAGGCTCATCACTGTTCCCCCTACTCCTGCTGCCACCCAAGCGAGGATCTGTGGGCTTGGGTGGGAGGAAGATGTGTGACCTGCAGCCCATTGCAGGGATGGCGTGCTGCTGAGCTTTGTTGTAGACTGGTAAAGAAATCATCACCCCCACCACCACCGAGGAAGCCCCAGATCTACGAGCAGCCTAGCCTCCAGTTGCATGTTTAGCTCTCCAAGAGGGTTTTGTGAGGGGTCGGCCCTCCAACCAGCCCAACCTATAAGGTGGGGGATAAATTGTTAGCATAAGGGATCTGCTGATAATTTTTTTTTAATTTCTCTTGAAAACAGAGTACAGATTAAATAAGGGTATTGGGTTTGTCAGTTTCAGACACTTGGGACTTTTTTTTCCCAGAGAATGGAGGGAAGGGGGGTTGGGGGAAGGGGCTCTTTTAATTTCAGGGAGAAGCAAACCATTTCATCTGTTATTTCCACTGGAACTGATGCTTGGAGTGGGAGAAGGAGGTGAGATCAGTGGATCAGTCACCAGCACTGTCATCAGCATTGCCAGAGAGGTCAAGGGCGGACATCATGGAATCAGACAGCTTGCTGGCGAGTTTATCTGCAGATGGAGAAAAATGGGCAGTCACTTGGTGGCTGGCTTGCCAACAGGAGGCCTGCAGGAGCTAGCCTACATTTACCTTGGTCTGCACCAAACTCCCAAACTGGCTCCTTAACCGCCCCCTCCCTACCCAACACTAAACAAAACAACTGGTGAGCTAATGGCAGCCACTGCTCAGCCTCACAGGAAGACCCATTTGTCTACCTATGAAATGATCACCCCAAAATAGCTTGTATCTCAGAGTGTCAGAGTACTGAGCTTCAAGTATTTTTCTCTTCCTAGTATCAAAACAGCTGTTTTCTTTTACTGTGTTGAACTTACTAGCACTCTGCCATGACCCTCAAAGCTCTCACGGCAAAGGGGCAGGATGGCAGTAGGGGCTTTGAGCCTGAATGCTCACCTCCATCCTCCAGCCACACCTTATTGTTCCTCAGGATTCCCCTCAGACATCACCTCCTTCTGGAAGCCTTCTCTGATCACCCCTACCCCACCACGACCTCCAGGCTGGGTTAGGTTCCCGCACTGTGCTTTCTATGTCTTCACAGTGATCACTTTGTGTTGCCAATGTCTGTTTTCTCGTCTCCTCCCCACTCCCCAATAAGACCAGCAGTTCAAGAGCAATTCATCTCTGTATTCCCAGGACTCAGCGTGGAATCAGGCCAAGAGCGAATGGTTATGAACATAGTCTAGTTCAAAGAACAGGGCTCATGGGATCAGTCAAATCTAGGTTTGCATTTTGGCCCCATCAAATACCTTGAGTGTGTCACTTAATGTCTCTGGGCCCCAGTTTCCTCACTTAACAAATGAGAATAAGACTTTTGCAATGAGTTAGTGAAAATTAGTATAGCATGAAGACCTAAATGGACCAGCCATACAGCAGACCACCATTGAAATGAAGGGAGAAGTTCTTTTGTGAATTGATGGGGAAATATCTATAATATATATTGAGTGGAAAAATGATGTGGCAAAACTATATGTTCAGGAGACTAGCCTCTGTCTACAAAAAGAGAACAAAGAATATACAGATATTTGCCTGTGTACCTATCTCAGGAATGAGATACAAGAAATTAACTGGTTGCCTCTGGAGGGATGCCTGAAAGACTGCGGGATTGGAAGGAGACATTTTATTGTATATTCTTTTGTACCCTTTGGATTTTGAATATATCGCCTATTGATAAAGTAAACATATATAGCCTGAAAGCTTCTTAACACATAGAAAGCAGGTGATAAATAAATGGTGGGTATTTGATACATAAAACTAGGCCAGTGGTTCTCCAAGTGTGGTTCCCAGAGGAGCAACATCACCACTAACTGGCAACAAGTTAGAAACACAAATTCTCAGCGCCCTGCCACCCACCCACCCAAGGTCCAACTACTCAGTTAGAAACTCTGGGGGTGGGTCCCAGAAACCTGTGTTTTAATAAGCCCTCCAGGCAATTCTAATACAAGCTAAAGTTTGAGAACCACTGTGCTAGCAGGTAAGCCTCCTAACCCCTCCCTGCCCCCTAACCCTGGCCCGGGGCTGGACACGTGGAGATGCTCATTCAGGAGCCCCTAATTAAGGCCTCAGGTAGGTTCTTTTTGGAGCACAGGGGTGTGGTCAAGTGCCCCTACCTGTACGCTTCTGGAGCTTCTTTTTATTCTTCAGGGCAGATGCCAGAGCCTGGCCCTGCTGCAGGGGGTCTGTCTCCATGATCCTCTGTAGCATGGGGCGGTGGTCCACTGGGCAGACATCCACTGAGCTGTTGTTCCTGGGGTGAAGGTCCACATTGCGCTTAGCCCACCCCATCTGATGACGGTTTGGATTGGTGCAATACCCAGTGAGATCTCCGATCTGGGGAAAGAAAGGACAACAGTGAGGTCTGGGCCCCCAGAGTACCTCCAAAGACTTCTGCAGAGGAGGCAAGGACAGGCTTGCATAAGAACAGGAGCCTTGGAGCCACACAGAACTAATAAGCTTCAAGTCTGGCTCCACCACAGACTAGCAGGTGCTTAGTTATCCTTTCAGCCACAATTTGCTCATCTGTCAAATAAGGGTGGACAGTAGGTAGCTTGCATGGCTTTTACAAGAATAAAATGAAAAAGCAGAATTACTTGTCAATGACAATTGGTATTCAATGATTCTTTGTTCAAGTGACCCTTCAAGGTCTTACTCAATTTAACAAATATGTTCTGACACCAATTTTGTGCCTAGCTCTGTATGGGGAAATGTTGGAGAAATGGCTCGGATGCAGTC
The DNA here is from genome assembly GCF_039906515.1 of Pseudorca crassidens. Lineage (NCBI taxonomy): Eukaryota > Metazoa > Chordata > Mammalia > Artiodactyla > Delphinidae > Pseudorca > Pseudorca crassidens. Next base: position 86,309,874 of record NC_090317.1, read on the forward strand.
CCACCTTCAGGAAGCAACCAGGCTAAAGAGGAAAAAACCCAACCACACCTCAAGTTAGAATGTAGTAAGTGCCCACCAAAGAAATGCAGCGTAAGTGACAGAGGCTGAGGGGATGGTGGTGGTCAACATACTTCTGCTAATGGAAGGGTCATTCCTGACTGAACACTGGAAAAGCAGAGAGCATACCTGGGCACCCAAAAGGGTGTCTATTTGGCTGTAACAGAAGGTACATGTGGTCAGTAAAAGGTAATATTGACAGGAAGCTCACTATGTGCCACGTACCTTTCTAAGCATACACATATATGTGTGTGTTATACATATACATACATATGTATATGTATACATGTACTCACACACACCTGTGTATTAACTCATTTAATCCTTGCAACAATGTCTTTGACAAACAAGGCACATAAGGTCACACAGCTAGTAAGCAGTAGAATAAATGAGAACCCAAGCAGTCAGGATTCTGTATGTATGGCTACCTGCTACACTACAGTGGGTAAAAGGCAAGGCTACCACACTGTACAACTATGGGGTTGCGGGGGTGGGAGGGGGCACCATTTACAACATAGCACTCCTAAATGGAGTTGTGCAATTGAGTGGCCCTACTCAGGGCCCTGAACCTGAGCCTAGAATTTGCAGTATGGAGTAGGGAACTACTGCTGGTCCTTGAGGAAAAATGGTATGTTCTGGGGCTTATGGGCTCAGTGAGAAATATCAGGGGATGGCCTTAAACTCACAACTTTAAACTGATTTTCCTGTAAGCACTGGGGGGACTTTCGAAACTATGTGAAGATGGGAATGGCGTGATTCCTACCACTGCCCCAATGCAGGCCTCATCATTTCTTACAGAGCTCAGGCAACAGTTTCCTTCCTGGACTTCTTACCTCCACTCTGGCTCCTTTCTTTCCAACTTGATTTTTACCCCAGCCACTGGAGTGATAGTTCTAATACATAAACTTGACCATGTTGCTTCCCTGCTTAAGAAACCCTTCCAGATATTATATAGCCATCAAAAATGAACGACAGAGGATTTCCCTGGTGGTCCAGTGGTTGAGAATCCGCCTTCCAATGCAGGGGACGTGGGTTCAATCCCTGGTCGGGGAACTGAGATCTCACATGCCACGGAGCAACTAAGCCCACGTGCCACAACTACTTAGCCCCCGCATGCCACAACTAGAGAGAAGCCCTCGTGCTGCAACGAAGAACCCACATACCACAGTGAGGATCCCGTGTGCCACAACTAAGACCCGATGCAGCCAAATAAATAATTTTCTTTTTTAAAAATGAAGGACTGTTCTTTAAGTAATCATGTGGAACAATCTACAAGATGAATTTGTAAGTGAAATAAGCAATGTGCAGAACAATAAAAACAGCATACGACTATTTGAATTGAAATAGATCTGTTGGGACTCCCCTGGTGGCTCAGTGGTTAAGAATCCGCCTGCCAATGCAGGGGGCATGGGTTGGAGCCCTGGTCCGGGAAGATCCCACATGCCACGGAGCAACTAAGCCTGTGTGCCACAACTACTGAGCCTGCGCTCTACAGCCCGCAAGACAAATACTGAAGCCTGCACACTTAGAGCCCATGCTCCACAACAAGAGAAACCACTACAGTGAGAAGCCCATGTACTGCAACGAAGAGTAGTCCTCACTCACCACAACTAGAGAAAGCCCACACACAGCAATGAAGACCCAACACAGACATAAATTAATAAATAAATAAAATTTTTTAAAAAAGCATTGAAATAGATCTGTTATCTGCTTTTATATATATATGTGTGTATAAAGATGGAGTAGCTCTGAAAGGACACTCAGGAGGGGGCAGGGTGTCTGGGAGAGAGAAGCAGGAGAGAGATTTACTTTTACTGTATACCCTTTACCTTTCCTTTTTTTTTTTGGCCACGCCACACAGCTTGTGGGATCTTAGTTCCCCGACCAGAGATTGAACCCAGGCCCTCAGCAGTGAAAGCGTGGAGTCCTAACCACTGGACCGCCAGGGAATATCCTACCTTTTCAATTTTATACCATGTACCTAATCAAAAAAATATCTTAAATAAACAAAATGGGAAAAAAATTTTAAACCCTTTGCCTCCCCTCCCCCACAAAACATAAACAACTTTCAGTGTTTACCTATTACCCATGGTTTAAAGTCAAACTCAAGGCCTTCAATGATCTGACACCAGATTCATCTTTCCCTGCCTCTACCCTCACTCCAGTCACCTCAGACCACTAGTGATTTCTGCAAAATAACACGCTCTCACCCTTTTGGGTCTTGGCACGCGCACTGGCTGAGCCCCTGACCACAGGTTGCTGCCCCCCTTGCCCAGAGAATTCCTCAACCTTCAAGACGTGGCACAAGCATCAAGGCCCCCTGGAATACTTCCCTGACCCACAAGTAGTATAGGTTAGTTAGGGCCCTTAGATCCATGCTTTTCCAACCTCTGCCCCCAACCCCAGCCTGTGTGTCTCCCATCACAGTGTAGATATCCGTGGTTGAAACCACTAAACTGTGACCTCTCGAAGGGCAGCGATGGGGGACTGGCAGACATAGAGGCTGAAAAAGCCTCCAGAGATCATAGCAGAGCATATCTACTTGATCCTGGGGAGCCATGAAAGGGCAGGTGACCTTTGGGACCTGCCATATGGAACAAATGTCCAGGTGGGAGACAACTGGAAGGTTAGGCTAGGGTTACAGGAATGGTAGGAATAGAAAGAGGCCAAGAGCATCTCTTAAGACTTAGGCAGGAGAAGCCACAGACTTGGTGACTGACTGTATATAGGATCCAGGATACTAGTTAGAAGGAAGGAAGAATCAGGGTTGCCCAGGTTTGTAACTTGAAGAAGCGGGTGGATAGACAGGGATCCTGCTCTCTAGGCTAGAGCTGGGCTGGGAAAGCTACTTGAGAGAGCATGCCTCCTCCTCGGACCTGCCATTGCTTGGCAAAGGATGCACCCTGCCTAGCACCCAGGGAGCCCACAAGGTATGAATGAACAACCCGCATCTCCCCAGTATTATAGGCGGACCTTGTGGGAGCCAGGTGGAAGGGACTGACCATTTCCCAGAGCCCGGGGTAGAGGAGAGTGTTCCCATGAAGAAAGAGAACAGGTACCTTATACACCGTGGTTTTATTTTCCATGGCATCTGCTATTTTCACCATAGGAGAATGGAGCCACTTGATCTCCATTTCGAGCGGGTCCATGTCACCCAACAGCTCATCAGGTTCTCCAGTGGCCAAGCCTTTAACACAATAAATACCACTGTCAGGGCCCTGGCTCCTCCCTGCTACTAGCCCCCTGGTCAGGCCTCAGTGGAAAGGATATGTGGACGCTGCCCAGGGTAGTCAGGAGGGAAGTCTCTTTTATTCCTGCTGGGAGGCCACATGACAAAGGATTCAAGATGTGGGTTTTGCAGTAGGGTACTCGCCTGCTGGGAGCTGGTCTTGGAGCCTCAGCTTCCTCATCTGGAAAATGAGAATGCCACAAGCCCTATAACAAAGGGCTGCTGTGAATTACAGCAGAGGGTACCTGAAATGCACTGGCCTGAGACACTGCTCTGTAAATGGCAGCTACTGGGATTCCCTCCCCAGGACCGGGCCTCTCTCCCTCTCTCTCTGGTGCCTTGCCTAGAGCTGGCCTCCAGTGCAAACCACAAATGTGTCCATTGCCCTGGGCCTCTAATCCCTAATCTTCAAGATTCAACACTAGGGCAACTAGGAAATTCTCGCTATTAACCACTCCCTCTTCTCAATTTCCGGGACCTCTATCTTTTGCCAAAGTACATTCTCACTGCCAGAGCCCTGCTTGCCCTCACACACAGCCAGAGTCAAGCATCATCATAAAAATGTGAGCACTAATTCCTCCCAGCTACCCACTTAATAGAAAAGCAAAGTTCAGAAAAAGGGCTGACTTGCCCAAAGCCACATGGGGGTAGGCAAGCCTCTTGTCCTCATTTGTAATCCAAGCACACTAAAAGGCCCAGAGAAGGAAAGCTACTGGCCCTCAAGAGAAACAGGGTAACTAGAAGCCAGGCCAGCCAAGGCTTTCTCCACTACCCCAGAGTGTCCACAGACAGGCCCAGAGATCACCGGGTACCTTCCTTGGGTGGGATAGAGAAGAAAGGAGCCATCAACCAGAGCTGCAGATGGTAGAGTATCTGAAGAGAACAAACTTCCTACAGGAGTTTCTGAAAGTCATACCTCTATACCTCAACAAATAACCATCTTAATAACAGCTAATATTTACCAAGCGTGTACTATATGCCAGGCAGTGTTTTTACATATCAAATAAGTCTTCACAACTATCTTATCAGGTGGGTGCTACTGTCCCCATTTTACAGATGACATCATTGGACATGGAGAGCTTAAGAACTTGTACAGCACCACACAACACTCAAATTTTAATCCAGGCAGTCCATTCTTTTAACCACTTAGATACTGAGTTGGGAGAATCTTCAAAACAAGGCAAGAGAGCTAGTTTGAATGCCACGTCTGCCTGTCAATGACCATGCATCATTTAGCAAATATCACCTTTCTGTGTCTCAGATGCCTCACCTGCCAATGTGGATAAAAGTAAAAATCTAGAAATGGACATGCAATGGCTGTGACAAAACCTGGAGCAAAATGAGAGAAGGGGTTTTTGAGAGGAGTATCTCAGTCCACTCCAGGCCTCAAGAGATGGGGAAAGGAACCTCACACTTCGTAAATACCTCACCATGTTCCAGGTACTTTGCTGATTTTTTTCCTATCTACCAAGAGCCCACAACCAGCTGCCTCCCTACCCCACCCCACCCCCATATTCCCATGACCCAGATTACAATTCTCCACCTTGTGGGAAAAGACATTAAGGTTAAAGCTAGTTAAACAGTTTTCCCCAAGTCAGAGTAGAGCCAGAGCAGGGGGAGGTCAAATGTAGGACCTGTTGTCAGGTCTGTGTGGCTCTACTAGGGCAGGACCAGGTGCCAGGCAGGCCAACCTACTCGCCCTTACTTACATTCCATGGTGTCCTCATTGGCCTGCTCAGTATCCTCAATGTCGAAGACCTCAGTCATCTCCTTAACGATCTCAGCACTGAGATGGGCAGGCAGAGTGTGGGTGGAGGGTGGGAGTGTATAGAAGCTGATCTTCCCGCTGAATTGGGAGGTGGGAAGAAATTGGTGATCTCATTAAGACAACAAATGACCAATCAAAGAGAGAATGAGTTCTCAGGTCAGAAACAGTGAGGGTCAACTAGAAAACCCAGACAGTTGCTTCTGAACAAGAGGTTGAGCTGCTGGATAATCACTGGGCATAAGTTGCCAAGCAGGATGTGACCTGGTGCCTTGGACTTCCCTACCCAAGAAGTTAGGCTGCCCCGCCGCTGCAGTGAACACAGATGATCCCCTTCGTGGAGCCTGACTCCCAGCAGGCTTCACCCTTACACCTAGCCCCCTCCTCACCTCACCCAGTCAGCCAGGACAGCTTTGGCTGCCTGCTCCTGACTGTATATGCCCCCCTTCTTCTTCTTCCCCAAGCGGTGGGCCACTGCAGTCAGAAAGTGCTCAGTGGTCTGGAACCCAGAGACACCGTAATAGCTGGAAATCTGGTGAAGAGAGGAAGAAGAGAAATCATGAGGAAGAACGAAGGGCCCTTGGAGCAGGGTAGGGCATAAGCAAGAGGCCCGCGTACCTCCTCCAGGTTGCAGCGCTGAAGAATGGTCTCCACTGGGGTCACAGGATCCGCCAGCTTCTGCACATGAATGCAGTTGCACAGGATGGTGCCCACCTCCGAGTTGGGTCCTGGGACAATGCCCGGGGCATCCAGCAGCCTGATGAATTTGTCCAGGTAGACCTCCTGCATGAACCTGGGGTGGGAGAGGGGAGATATGAGGACACAGGACGGTGATAAGCCCAGATGTGCCTGGCATCCTCTAGGCTCCAAGCACCCAGTTGAGAGAAGGGGTGGGACAGATGGCACACAGGTGAAGGCGGAGAGATATGGGGTCTGATTCCAGTCTAGCCTCCACCACCGGGGACTGAGCTGCAGGACCACAGGCAAGCTTCTGACTCTCTGAGCCTGTTGCTTCACCGAGGAAGTGGAGCTGCTTATTCAGAGCCCAATCTTGCATGGTGTCGGGAGGCTTCAAGGAGCTAAGTGGGGGAAACACCCAGCTGGGTGCCTGACCCACAGCCAGGGTGTGCCAGGTAAATGAGGGCTATTAGTGAGACTCCCATGCCCAGGGAAGAATCAAAGGCTGGTCCAAGATAAGGGACAGGGGCTGAAGGCGTGGGAGTTGGGGGAATGGTAGGGTGAAGGATCTGTGAAGTGGGGGAGCAGGCAGGTGCTTACTTGGTGACCCCAGGAACGGCTCCCACACTGCATGCACGGCTGCGCTTCAGGCTATTGATCAGGCTGCTCTTCCCAACATTGGGAAGGCCTACAAAGGAGCAGCAGATGGCTCAGGGCAGGAAGGGTCCTCAAGAATATCTGGGACAGCCTGTGTGTGGGAGGCCCAGGCAGGGGCAGTGTGACCAGGCCATGGGGGAGCCAAAAACAGAGCCTGGCCTCCTGCCTTCCCATCCAAGGCCCTGACCAACCCCCTCCATGGTCTTTCTACCCCTCTCCTCCATATGTGAGCAACCTGGCTAGACGTGTCCCTCTTTCTAGATGTGGCACTCACCTCCTACCTACAAACAGCCTGGGAAAGACGCTCAAAGCAAGGCCTCTGTGACAAAATCCAGTGGAGGGTGGACACTGGGAAATGTTGTAAGACAGAATCATCCATCCTGATATATAATTCACCTGGCAGGGGGTGGGGGGAGCTCATCTCCAGATGTCAGTCTCTGAGCAGCTTTCTGCCCGTGGTGCGTGTTTTTTTGTTTGGGCATCTGTGAGCACCTCTCAGCCTATGGATGTCCTTGTCTATTTCTTCCTCACTGGGTCTCTCATTCCCACCATTCTCTTTCTCTGTGTGCTAGAACTTACACATGTACTGCTCCCTCACAGATGTGCCTGTGTATATATCCCTCATGTATAGAAGTCTCTGTATATCTTCTGTCTCTTGGTTGTTCTCATTCTAAATACCACTGCTTTTCCCATTTCTGTCTTTCTCACTCCATCTTTTTCTCTATCACATCTTTCTTTGTCTGTGTATCTCTGTGTATCTAAGCACCTCTTTCTCTGCCGGTTTGTCTCACTGTATCTCATTCTGGCCATTGTCCTTTCTCTCTAATTCTCCCCACCCCACCAATTCTACCTCTTTGTAATTCCCTCTATGTCAGCTCCTCTCAGCTCTTTCTGTACATGTTCCTTCTCTCCATGGGCTTGTCTCTCTACATGTATGTCCTTCCGTACGTGTTCCACTGTGTCTCTTTTTCTCTGTGCCTCCCTAATGCCCTCTGTATCTCTATTTCTCTATATATACATATATATCCGTCTCATCATAGACGTGTATCTGGTCTCTGTGACTCTGGGGCGTGACTATGTCTGAGGGTCGAGTGTATCCGGGCACGTGTCTCTCCGTGGCTCTATTTCATTGGGGAGGGGAAGCGGAGTTGGGTGAGTGTATGGGAAGAGCTTGGTCTGCATGTATTTTGCCTCTGGGTCTGTACATGTCTCCATACATGTGGATGTGTACATGTGTTTGTGGATCTGTATGTGTGCATAGGTCTGGGGGTGCATTCCTCTGTGTCTGCATCTTTGTTCCTGCCTCTATGTGTATCTCCCTCTGAATCTCTCTCTATCCCTGTGTTTGACTCACTCATTCTTTCCTTGGGTATACATGTCTGCCTCTCTACTTACATGGGAGGGTCTCTAGCCCTCTTATGTTTCTCTGCAAGTCTCTGCGCACACTTCTTTGTGATCATATCTCCCTCTCTCTGCATGCCTCTGTCATTCACATCTGTCTTCCCTTTCCACTCCCCACCAATCCCACCATTTGGCTTCTCAAATCTTCTGTGTCTACTCAGGTATGCAAATCTATACCTTTTTCTCAGTGTCCACCTTCACTTCCTCTCCCTGCGGGTCTATCTCTGCCTCTCTCAATTTCCCTGTTCCCTTCCCACCAGCCTTCCCTCAGTACCCTGGGTTCCAGGTTTGAGCCTCAGCTCTGCCTTGTCTCACCCAGGGCTGAGCCCTACAAGTCCCTTTCCCTCCTCTGAGCCCCAGTGTTCTTATCTATGAAAGGGAGGTGTTCACCCCTCCCTCCCACAGCTCTGGTAGAATGAGATGAGGCCAACTCCAAGCCCGGCCCCGCACTTTTGGTCCATGGTTCTAACACTCAAACCATGGTGGTGATCCTGAGTATGCCTTCCCACGTCCACCTATCCAAATTACAAATCACAAGACCCTTCCTGAACAGTTCCTCTCCTCCCCCCACAAAAGTAACATGAAGTTCCCAGAATCCTTTGCCCCAATGAAGCCCCTGCACAAGGAAGAAGCCTGGGTCCCATGACCTCCCCCAAGGCCTTACCCACAACGCCCACACGGATATGGGTGCGCACTTCACCCAGGCGGCAATAGTTCCCCAGAACCCTCATGAGATTTTCAGCTCCAAAGCAGGCTTTGCTTTTCAGCAGTGACTCAGAGGCTTGATCCACTGGCACACTGCAGCGATTCTGGAAAATGAGGGGTATTATAGAAGAGGCATCAGGTGGGAGATGTGGTCTCAGCTCAGATTTCCAACTTTCAGGGCCGCCTCCCTGTGATCACTGAAACCCCCAGCCTGAAGCAGAGGGCTTCTCACATAGGCCCTGAATACCTGCCATTTCCCTGCTTCCACAAGGCCTATTTTTCCACTGTCTTTGTACCTCCAGTCTTCTCTGTCCCTGCCTGTCTCTTGCCTCCCTCAGCAGGGGCAGGATAGCATCCTTGCCTCTAGGCAGGCCAGGTTTGAGTTCAGCTCTGCCTCTCACAGGCGTGTGCCTGGCAAATTCTGATTTCATTCTCTGGGCCTCAGTGAACCTCGCCTACACAGTGGGGACGTTTGCCTCCCTGTCTGTGGAGAGAAGAGATGGTGCCTGGCCCACATAAAGTCTACCTTCCCTTGATTCCTCACACAGGTCAAGGTCATTTCGGCCTCCATCTCCTTACTCCTGATGCTACCTCCTCTGCCTACAATGCCCTTTCGGCTCTTCTTCTGTCCTTACTTACCTACCACAGTACTTCAAAATAGGAATTGACTTAAATATCTATTAATAAGAAACAGATTAAGGAGCTATATCCTTGAAGTGGAACACAAATGAAAGAAAACTGTTAAAAAAGGATGCTTATCACATTTTTGCCATGAAAAAGGCCAAAAAATTATAAAGGAGATATCATGTTTCTCCCAGATGAATAAAGATTTAAATGTTTAATGATATCAAATGTTGGCAAGGGTGTAGGGAAATAAGCCCTCTCACACATTCATCTATCCCATTAGTGGGAAGATAAATTGGTACAGCCACTGAGGGGTGGGGGTGGAGGAGGTGGGGTGCTGGGGAGCAATTTGTCAGTGACTAGGAAAATGTAAAATGCAAAAAGCCTATGACCCAGCCACTCTACCTCTCAGTGCCCAACCTACACAAACACTTGCCCACTAGCCAAGACGTGTAAGAGTACATGTTGTAGTACTGGTTATAATGATAAAAAAAAATTGGAAACTAATTTTATTTAGCATCAAAAAGGTAGAACTCTATAGAAAGATCTTCAAGGAAAAAAAAAACAAAATGCAGGATGACATATATGATACTCGTTAACACTATTTTCTCTTTATAAACACATCCACATATAATATAAAGCACAGAAAAACATCTGGAAGGATACACACCAAACTAACAATGGTGGTTACTTCTGGATATGGATAAAAGAGTTTGGAATTAGAGGTACCAGCGTAAGGATATTCAAGCTTCCATCTATACAGTTGACCCTTAAACAACACGGGTTTGAACAGCACAGGTCCATTTATACGCAAATTTTTTCACTAGTAAATACTATAGTACTACATGATTCGCAGTTGGTTGAATCTGCAGATACAGAACTGCAGATATGAAGGGCCAACTATAAGTTATACACAGATTTTCCATTGTGCAGAAGGTGGATGTCCCTAACCCCTGTTTAGTTCAAGGGTCAACTGTAATTGTTTTTATTTTTTCTACTTTATTTTTTTAAATAAATAAGTTTTATACCTGGTACAAAATTGAAAAAACAAATGTCCCCCAGGACCCAGTTTCTCTCCATCAAAGCAACAAATGTTTCTGTATACTTTAATATCTTACATTGAAAACACATTTCTATGTTAATGATATAATTAGAAAACAGTGTAGCCCCAGGCTACCCTGAAAGAGGCTAGATGTCCCTGGCCCCAGCTTACCAGGTTTTTGACCTGATGCTGGGTGCTAGCCTTGAAAGCCACAATTGGCAGCTCATTCCGAAGGTATTCCAGCCACTTCTCCACAACCTCCTTGGGGACCAGGTCTGGGGAAAATAGGAACAGAGAGGACTGGAAAGGAGAACATCACCTCGATGGCTCACTCTAAAGATGCAGCCACCCACATCCAAGACTTGGCCCACCTCCTGCCAACAGATATCTCCCTAGCACTGACAGTCCCTGTCCAGTCCCCAGGTTAGAGTTAGAAAGGACAGTCTAGTCTAGGGGACCAGTTGGCCCTCCCTGAGGAGACCTGTTTCCTCAAGGAGAATGGGTAAACAGCTCTATGGTCCTAGATGCCTTCCTTCCAGACCAGGGGGCCCAGGGTACCAGAGGCCTCCCAAAGACAGTGCTTCCCACCCCTCCCTGGATCATTCTAGGTTGGGCCAAATGTCAAGAATAACCTTGACAAAAATGGCTACCATTTATGAAGAACTGAACATGTATGTACCAAGCACTTTATCATTAATTCTCCAACAATCCTATGAGATTGGGACAATCACAGCCCATTTTACACCTAGAGAAACAGAAGCTCTCAGGTGACATGACTTGTCCAAGATCCCAGAGAAAACAGACAGCAAAACTGGGATGAGACCCAGACCTGAGTGACTCGTGAGCCGATGTGCTCTTCTGCCCCAGTGTCCAGGTTCCAGCTTGGGAGAAAAGAGGAACTCTCCAGGGTTGGCCAGTCACAGATAAAGCTCAAAATGGCAAAAACAGGGGACTGAAAGGCAGACAGGCTTTAACTCCATTCCCAACTTGTGCTGTACTGTGTGTGTGGTGTGTGTGTGTTTAGACAAGTGACTTCACCTCTCAAATCCCTGGCTTTAAAAACTCAAACAAGAATTCCTACCTTGCACAACTGTTATGGATACCACTGAGTTGCTGGGTGTCAGGGTCTGGTCCAAGCTAGTTTTTCAACAAGTCCTGGTCCCTGCCTTGCCTTACCCAATACTGCCCAATACCCACCAATCTTGTTCAAGACCAGGACCAGCTTCTTGTTGCCTTCTGCCCGCAGGACAGTCTCCTCCATTTGGAAGCAGCGGCAGCCCAATGGGTCCCTGGCATCCAGGACTTCTAGAATCACATCAGAGTATTCCACCACCTGCAGGGCAGGGAATGAGGGATGAAGGCAGGGAAAGAACTGGGTAGCAATCAACAGGCCCATGAAAGAAGAGGTCTCCATCTTAGGAAAAACAGAAGCAGAGAGGAGACAGCACTGGATTGATGCCCTCCCTAAAGGGCCTTAAGAAATGCGCCCCCGGGACTTCCCTGGTGGTGCAGTGGTTAAGAATCTGCCTGCCAATGCAGGGGACACGGGTTCAAGCCCTGGTCCAGGAAGATCACACATGCCGCAGAGCAACTAAGCCTGAGCGCCACAACTACTGAGCCTGCACTCTAGAGCCCACAAGCCACAACTACTGAGCCCGTGTGCCACAACTACTGAAGCCCACATGCCTAGAGCCTGTGCTCTGCAATAAGAGAAGCCACCACAATGAGAAGCCCACGCACTGCAACCAAGAGCAGTCCCCGCTCGCTACAACTAGAGAAAGCCCACGCACAGCAACAAAGACCCAATGCAGTCAAAAAATAAATAAATGAATAAAAATTTTTTAAAAAAATGGGCCTCCATACCTTACGGAACTCCTTGTAATAAGCCTTCCTTGTGGCCTCATCATCCAACTGAGGAAACATATTTAATTCCTCCAAAACTTCCTCCTAAAGGGAAAAAAAGACAATGGTCCAGGGGAGGAAAGAGAGTGAGAGCTGTCTTTGGCAACCATGGGAGGCTGGGAGAGCCATGTGAGTCCCAGCCCACCAAAGAGCAGCTTGTATCAGCCAACAAAGCCAGGAACTAGAAGAAGAAAGGATAGACCCACATGGTCCATGTGTGTGCCTATTTGTAAGTGTGTGTTTGAGCACCAGCTAGAGGCCTGGGATTGCACCTGAGTGTATAAGGGAGGAATGTAAGAGGGAGGTATAAGTGAGAAAAACAATCTATGGGGAATGTGGGATGGAGGAAGCAAAATGTGTACTTTATATTAGAAAAGGAACTTTAAGTTGGAAAGTATATATTCTGTGAGATGAGACTATATGCCAGAAAGGCAGTAAGAGGTCCTAGAAAGAAGACTCTTCTCTTAACTTTCCCCTCACGTTCTCATTCCTTCTCTCCCCCTGTTCCCTAGTCCAACGCCTCCCCACTCCCAGACCCCAGTCTTTGGGTTCCAGCTTGGGAGAAAGGACCTAACCAGGGTTGTCCAGTCACAGATAAGGCTCTTCACCTCCCTCTCACCCTCCCTCCATGTCCCTACTGTTTCCCGTCTTCTCTGAACTGATTCTCTACTCCCCCTCCAACAATCTCACACCCTTCCTCTTTCCTTTTCACAGATCAATGGCAAAAGATGCTTTTGAGCAAACCCACACCAGTCCTACCCAGAGGCAAAGACTGCTCTCTTACCTTGTGCTCAAACTCCTCCTGGCGTCGCAGGACATCCTGACAATAGCTTTCAATGGTCCTGCGTCGGTGTCTCTCTTGCTCCCGGGCAGCCTGCTGCTTCTCCCTCATCTCCTCAACCTAACAAGTGAACGCACACCAGGGCTGTAGCTGACTAGGTCTGCAGTCTAAGGGAGGGATGGAAGACCAAGAGTAACAGGGAGCAGGTGACAGAGGGAGAAAACAGTGTGACATGGCACAGGTGGGAGGAGCAGGGATACAGGAAGGGAGAAGATATGACAGCAAGAGATAAGGGGTTTGAGAGAAAGAAAAAGACAAAGAGATGAAGGAAGGGAAAGTATGGCAGACACTAATACAAGGAAGATATGTGAAGCTGAGAGAGAATGTGTTCTAAGTAGCGGGAAGCACTTAAGACCAGAGAGGAAAAGAAAACAAGGTCCTGGGATGCTCCATCATTTACAGAGCAGCAAGAGACAGCAGAAAAGAAAGGACATCCAGGAGAGTGAGATGACAGGAAAGCCAAAGTGAGAGTGTTTCAAAAAAAAAATCATGGTCTCAAATGCTGAGAATTTGAATAACATGAGGGAAGAAAGTTATCCATGAGTCTGATACCAGAGAACATGCTGGTGAGGCTGGCAGGGGTCATTCCAGTGGAGCAATGAGAACATAAACCAGACAGCCATGGACTGGCAGGTGAGCAAATGGACACTAAATCAAGTATCAAGGCAACTGCCCTCTCTTCCCCTTTCCACAAACAGCCTCAACAACCCTAACAGTTCTGGCCTTTGCCTTTCAACATTTCTGTAGACCTGGCAGTCAAGCCAGGCCCTCTCTCTCCAAGGGAAAGGGCTTACCCTCTTCTTCTTTAATTCAGCCTCCCGATTGGCATGATCATTGGAGTGAACAAACTGGGGAGCGGAGGCCACTTTGGTGGCTGCTTTCTTCCCATTCTGCTTTGCAGGCTGGTCACCACACAACAGGGAAAAAATGAACAGACTTAATGAACACATGGAAATCACCCTTCCCAGCGGGTGTTAAAGCTGCTCAGAAGTGTAGTTGTTGGGGGAAAGAGGAGAGAAGCAAACAAAAAGGGCTCTGTCCCCAGAGGTCTGCCCATCTGACTAGAAAAAGACCCTTCTTCCCCTAGCCAGGCAGGGACGTGCAGCCCTTGGAACAACAGTAACAGCATCACCTAGGCACTAGAAATACCAATTATCAGATGCCAAGACAGATCTACCAAATCAGAAACTCAAGGGTAGAGCCCAGCAATCTGTGTTTTAACCAGCCCTCCAGGTGATTCTGGAGGGCTAGTTAAAGTTGGAGAACCGCTGCTCTGACCCAAGTCCTACGTGTCCACAACTTTCCCAGCAGGACCAGAAGATCCAGGAGCTGGGGCCAAAGACTGTTTGAACCTCCCTCCTCTCCATGAGCAATAGGGACTTGGGAATTAGACAGACTCAAGTCCTAGCTGTGCTACCTTGAACCTAAGAACTTTCTCACTGAGGCTCAGTTTCTTCATCTAAAAAATAGGATGATGACAATCCCTAACCAAGGTAAACCAAGCACAAAGCAGTACATGGCTTGTGGTGGGAACTTAATAAATGCTGCTGCTTCTCTGCTGAAGCCACCCAGAGAGGGAGGGAAAGCCAGATCTACTGATTCCAATGCAGTGCTCTGTTTGGAGTCACCCAATATCTACCTGGTTTTGTGGGCCTCTTCTAGGGTGGGTAACCTGTTCCTGACCTTGTCGTCAACAATGGGTATACCTTACCTGAGCGTGGAACCAACTTACCTTCTTGCAGCCTTTGGAACTTTTACCTGGCTTTTTATTTTCTAAAGAAAGAAAAAAAAGCCATCATCCACCTACCCAACATTTGTTGAACCTTAATGGAGGTCAGGCCACACTGGGAACCTAAGGAAGCCTCAGACACCATGTCTGTCTAGGCGCACAAGACAGACACGGAGCTGGCACCAACAGTGTCAGAGGAGGTACTGGATATAAATGTTCGGGGTATTCAGTGCAAACTGAAACAATTCTTAAGGGAATCCTGTGAAGAGAGCAACTTGAAGGTGCGCTTCTGACTCCTTTCTCTCTTCCAACTTCTAGCTGGGGCAGCTCAACAATTTTGGCACCAGGCTGAGGTGGGGGGCTGGTAGCATGGGAAAGTGATCTGAGGGTTAGGGTTAGAGTTAGGGACCCTGGTTAGTCCCTGGTTAGGGACTCTGAGGAGTCCCAGCCAGCTAAGCCAGAGTAGATGCCCTCAGCACATGGGGAGAGAACTGTCCCTTCCTGCTGACCCTGCTCATGTCATTGCCTCCAAAGGGAATTGCGCTACACAGCTAAACTGCAACCTCCCTTTGATTTAAGGAGGAGAGAGTTCACCTTCTACAATCACGCCTTAACAAAGCCCAGCAACTTAAGGGGCCTCTTCCCACTTCAATGAGGAGTCCCGTCTGTCATCTCCTTCACAGCTGGCCTCTCAGAAAGAATGGCTTCCCTTAATTCTCACCATTTGCAAGGGGGCTAAAGGAATTCTTACAGGGGGAGGTTCTGGAAGGTCAGGATATATGCTACAAACAAATATAGGAGCAGCTTGAGATTTTCAGAGAACAGGCTCCCCAATCACACTAGGTGGTTCACGCCAAAGCAGAGTTAATGTAGGAAACAGAGGAGTTAAATACTACTGCAGGACTTCCCTGGTGGCACAGTGGTTAAGAATCTGCCTGCCAACGCAGGGGACACAGGTTCGAGCCCTGGTCTGGGAAGATCCCACATGCTGCAGAGCAACTGAGGCCGTGTGCCACAACTACTAAGCCTGTGCCCTAGAGCCCATGCTCTGCAACAAGAAGCCCCTGCAATGAGAAGCCCGCACACCACAACGAAGAGTAGCCCCCACTTGCTGCAACCAGAGAGTAGCCCCCACTTGCCGCAACCAGAGGAAAGCCCATGCGAGGCAACAAAGACGCAACACAGCCAAAAAAAAATTTTTTTAATAAATTAATTAAATAAATAAATACTACTGCAAGTTCTTAAAGAGATTCAAGAAGATACTTCAAATGAACTGTGTGAGAAAAAGATTCCCAAAATTTGATATTGAATAAAAATTCAATTGATGTAGTGAAAAACAGAACAGACATCACTAATAACCAAATTAATAAGCTAGAAGGCCAAGGGAAGAGCTTGCTTAAAACAGGACAAAAATCCAAAGAAAAGTAAAAACAGGGGCTTCCCTGGTGGCGCAGTGGTTGGGAGTCCTCCTGCCGGTGTGGGGTACTCGGGTTCGGGCCCTGGTCCGGGAGGATCCCACATGCCCCGGAGCGGCTGAGCCCGCGAGCCACAACTGCTGGGCCCGCGCGCCACAACTTAAAAAAAAAAAATGTAAAAACAGAAAATGGAGAATGGACTCAGGAGAGCTAGTATCTAAATTAACAGGAGTTCCAGAAAGAGAAAAGATACAAATGGAGAAGCAATTATTTTTTAAAATAATAGGTGAAAGTTTCCCAAGTTGAAAACAGGACTGAGGCTTCAGACTAGAAAGGCGCATGGAGCATCAAGATTAACAAAAGACATATGCCCTAGGCATACACTGATGAAATTTCTGAACTCCAAGGATAAAGAGAAAATCTTGTAAACTTCCAAACAGAAGGCATTCCCAACAAATGTGAGAGAAGCAGACAGCCTTCTCAAATCCACAATTCTGAACACTTAAGACAGAAGAATAACCATTACAAAGTACTGAGACAAGGGACCGTGTTCCAAGCTAAATTCCTATAACTGATCAATATTTCACTCTTACGTGAAGGTAAAAGACAGACATGTGCAAAGATTACCACCTGTGTTCCCTTTCTGGTAAAACTACTTGAGGAAGTATACCAGCAAAAATAAGTATAAAATCATGCTAAAGGTCTCACTTTGGAAGAGTAGGGCAAAAATAGTTATTTAACTTTGGTAAAGTGATAAAAAAAATTTAGTTATGCTTGATATAAATATGAATGCAATTACCAACGTAATTTTAAGTCCTGGTGGAGGATTTCTTTTTAACTTGTTAAACTTTTTAAAAGTAATAAGGGAATAAGAAGAAACAAACAAAAAAATATAAAATAAGATGGTAAAAATCAGACCAAACATATTAGTTATCATAATGAATGTGAATGGGCCTAATTTCCCCATAACAAAAAAAAAATCAGATCCCAAGTCTCCTTTTCTTCCAAAGTACTCATGTTACAATGAAAAGAATGTGAGGTTTGGAAGGAACCAGGTCTGGCCATTTTACTCAACAATTTCCATCGGCCTAACTTCCCTGGAAAATGAGGGCCTGCACTGGATACAGGCACACGATGAAAGAAAATACATCACTTAAAGTGGCGAAAAACGTCTGCTTCAGAGAGGAGAAGGAGAGGGGAGGAGAAGCGAGGAAGAGGGTAGGGGTGCAGTCACCACTCACAACACTGCAACACCCAGGAGCCGCTGTTACTGTTTTTTAATAGCTTCAGAGAGAAAACAGCTACCATTTTTTAGCCAGCCATACCTAGGTTCCTGTTCTGGCTCAATAACTACCTAGCTACATGACCTTGAAGAATTTCCTTAAATCTCTCTGACCACCAATATCTCCATCCACCAACTCTCATATCAATACTCAAAGGTGGATCTCTCCATTCATCCATCATCTCCCATACTCTCACCCCACTACATCCCTGTATCCCCAGCCTGGCAGTGACTCTGCCCCCATCCTCCATCTACCCCTGCATCCGACTTCCCACTATGCCCTCTGAAACTCCCACTTAGGAGATCAGCACTCCCCTAATTCTTCCATCTTTTCTTGGGAACAATTCCTCAACCTCCTGCCTTAATAGAGACTCAGCTCTCCCCTGAGGACACTGCTTCACCTGCAGGCTTGAAAGGTGGCTATTAGTTTATATTAACATGAATACCTTGGAGCCAGTAGGTGCAGGAGGTATCTTGCAGACTCACCACTGCCAAACCAATTTCTCCCTCTTGTTAAAAAAGAGGGGGGAGGGGGGAATCCTACTTTTTTTTGAGACTGCTGCTATGCCTGTCACCTATGAGTCACTTTTCCTCTTTTACTGAAGCACCTAGCTCATAGCTTTTTTTTTCTTAATTATCTTTTTTTAATTTTTGGCTGCATTGGGTCTTCGTTGCTGCACGTGGGCTTTCTCTAGTTGCAGCGAGCGGAGGCTACTCTTCACTGTGGTGCACAGGCTTCTCATTGCGGTGGCTCCTCTTGTTGCAGAATACAGGCTCTAGGTGCACAGGCTTCAGTAGTTGCAGCATGTGGGCTCAGCAGTTGGGGCACGCAGGCCCTAGAGTGCACAGGCTTCGGTAGTTGTGGCACGCGGGCTCTAGAGTGCAGGCTCAGTAGTTGTGGTGCACGGGCTTAGTTGCTCCGCGGCATGTGGGAATCTTCCTGGACCAGGGATTGAACCCGTGT
Organism: Pseudorca crassidens; assembly: GCF_039906515.1. Lineage (NCBI taxonomy): Eukaryota > Metazoa > Chordata > Mammalia > Artiodactyla > Delphinidae > Pseudorca > Pseudorca crassidens. Next base: position 86,328,165 of record NC_090317.1, read on the forward strand.
CCCCTGCACTGGCAGGCAGATTCTTAACCACTGCACCACCAGGGAAGTCCATAGCTTTACTTTCAACTGAACTCCTGCCATCATCAACCTGGGCAACTTTGGTGATCACTGGGCCCCTTCCAATGCTCAGGTTTCCCACTTCCTTGACATCCCCATTCCATATAGCCACCTGCCCACGCATTGCATTGGTGACATCTATGATCATCATCTATAACTGCTTGTACTTCAGAAAGCAATCTCAGACACCCCTCTCAACTATCTTCAAGCACATTTGTTCAACCTCCTAGAGACTTCCAAAACACTGGCGCCACTCGGTTCTTTATTCAACGGCCACCCTATTTCCCTCCCTGTGCAGCTTACATTCCAGTCTGTCATTACGATGGATTACATACCTGTGCCACCAATCATTGATGGTTGTAAATCTTTTAAATGATAAAACGTACCCTCCTTTTTAATAGCCATTCAAAAACGTACAACAATTGAAACTGTATGTGAACACTCTTTCTAGGGCTTCTCAATAACCTTCCCAGATTTAATCATTATCATTACCATTTGGGTCCAAGGTATCTCTAGCCCAGGGTGCAGGGAGCTGCACCATGAAGCACCTCCCCCATCTTCCGCTGCAATCATCCTAGTTAGTCTGATCAAGACTTCAGTTGCAATTTAACAGTGAAAGTCTTTGTTTTGTGTGCACATGTAAAGTTTTTCTATTTAATTTAATGTTCACCATTTTCCCACTAATGCAGATATGTATGATTGTTCTTTAACAGGTAATACAGTCAGATGGTTCCAAAGTAAAACCATGTCAGATGTAGAAAACAAACTTATGGTCACCAGTGGGGAAAGCGGGGGAGATAAACTGGGAGATTGGGACTGACATATACACACTACTATATATAAAATAGATAACTAATAACGACCTACTGTATAGCATAGAGAACTCTACTCAATACTCTGTAATGGCCTATGTTGGAAAAGAATCTAGAAAAGAGTGGATATATGTATAAGTATAACTGATTTCCTTTGCCGTACACCTGAAAGTAACACAACATTGTAAATCAACTACACTCCAATAAAAATTATGAAAAATAAATAAAAATAAAACCATGTATTCTGAGAGATCTCCCTCCCACACTTGTCCCTAGCCACTGCAGTCCCCTCACCACAAGAAACCACTTTATTAGTTTGTGATGCATCATTCAGTTTCTTTATGCAAATACAAATTTATATTCTTATTTCCCTCCATTTTCTCCCAGGGAAGGTAACATACTATGTACTCCTGTCAGCAACTTGCTTTTTTCACTTAACAAATCCTGGAGATCTTTCCATCTAACAGTTTTTCCATATAATAGTCTTTCCATATACTAATTCCTCATTTTTTTAAACTGCCAGGGTTCCTTTGTATGCATACACTCTATTTCACCAGGTAATTATTGTTTTTCATCACTATTAATAATTCTATTACCAATAAAAATTAATTAAAAAATAATACTTCTATTATTATCTTGTATTTGATATTCTTAAATAGAGTATAACTACTTTTGTTCACTTTTCTTGTGTTACGTGAAAAAATGATTATTTGCTTTTGGTATTAACATAACCAAAGTCTGATTCTTGATGAAATTTTTATGATTATATAAAGTAAGTGAATTTTTTTTCACCAAGCCCTACATAGGCAGGGCCACAATTCACACAGAATACAAGGCCACTGGGTTGCACAATCCTCATCCAGTCTATCCAGTGTGCTATCCAAATGTTATCATTTTCTGCTTGGGCCATAGCAGGATAAAGGCAGGGAAGCACAGAACCAGACCTGTCCTACTGCCTTTGCCTTCCCTCTTTTAAGGAAGAGTCCATGTATCACATTTGTCTTCTCCCTCTAGGCTGTAAGCATCATGGTGGGAGGAGGGGGGGATTGAGTTAGCACTATTAATTGAGACATTCTAGTGCCTGGCATACAGTAAGTGCCAAATAGCTATGCCTGGTCATGCTGGGCCCTTGGGACACAAAGATGAACCAGATGTCAGTGAGAAGTTAACAGTGTTGTGAAAGAGACAGACCCAATCATAGAGTCAACAGCCCTGGTTCCTGTGGGTACACAGACAAGTAGAAACCAAGGGAGGAGGTTAACAGGAGGGATTCCCAGAGGAAATGATGTATAAGTTGAAATCTGAAAAACAAGCAAGAGTTATCCCATTAAAGGATGAGAAGGAAAGGGAAAGAGTCCTGAAGGCAGAAAGAACAGCAATGTATCCACACTGTCTGTTTCATAGGTAAGAAAAATCCAAAGCTCAAGAGAGATCAGACAATAATTCAGTGGCAGACAGTGTATGCATCCTCTGAGGGGCTAAACTCCAAAGAGAAATGAAGGCTGAATCTTTAAAGCTAATACTTACAGACCACTTATTATGTGCCAGGCACTGTTCTAAGTGTTCTACCTATTTTAATTCATTAAATCCTCACAACAACACTGGTAGGCAAATACTATTACTGACTGGACAATTTACAAATACTGTGCGTCTGGACAATTTTTTTTTTCTTTTTTTTTGCGGTACACGGGCCTCTCGCTGTTGTGGCCTCTCCCGTTGTGGAGTACAGGCTCCGGACGCGCAGGCTCAGCGGCCATGGCTCACGGGCCCAGCCGCTCCACAGCATGTGGGATCTTCCCGGACCGGGGCACGAACCCGTGTCCCCTGCATCGGCAGGAGGACTCTCAACCACTGCGCCACCAGGGAAGCCCCATTCTGGGAAATTTTTTAAAATACTATGAATATTCATTAAAGCTTAGGATTGGGAAGAAGTGGTAAAAGAAACTCACTGTGTCTAAGTTTCACCATGATGACTAGCTTGAAAGCAGGTAGATTCAAATCTGCAGGCTTTTTTTTTCCTGTTGGAATGAGAGAAGAACCAATTTGAAGACAGAGAGAGGAACCACAATGCTATAAGCCCCTTCTGAGCCCCCTGAAGGCAAAATAAAATGTTAAAGAACATGATAAGGAAGCCCTAACAATTAGAGGAATCTGAGAGAAGGGGTTATACTGGAGCTGGCACCTGGTATGGCTGAGTATAATTAATTATAATAATAATATTACAGGGAAGGTAGTGTCACACTACCCAATGGGAAATTAGGTCTAAACCTCTCTTCCTGGGTGGAGTCAGTGCCTCAGTGCATCAGATATAGGATACCCCAGGTAAGGGACTAGCACTAAACCTCTCTAAGGGGAGAGTGGTATGCAAGGACAATCTGTTTCTACAAAGGGTATTAACTGCACCTCTTTTCCCCAAATAGGGGGTTCTCATTTACCCTGGAAGTGGGAGGAAAAGACATATCCCAGGAATCTACCCTGGAGAAAAGGGACCTCAGAATAGGGCTTTTTATCTGTATGTCTATGTGGACTGAGGTCAGTGCAAAATCTTGGGGGAGGGGGGAAAAATGTGCACCTGTATGTATGGCTGGGGTCTGTTCCTTGGTGACGGGGGGAGGAGGGCAGGATGCCTTTTGTCACTCTACTCCAGGATACAGAGGAACTAGATAAACCGGCACAGTGGCTGTGTGCATCTCCGCTGCATGGGAGAGGAGCACAAGTCTACATCTGTAAGTTGTGCAGGGACCGGGGCTGGGGGGTACTTTGAATCACTTTATCCTAGGGAGGGCCATGAGATGGGACTGATATACCAATCTCCACTACAAGGTGACATTAGTGCCATGCTAACAAAGGGGGGAATTATGCAGCTTTGCATGAATGGGGTCTGCACCTTGCCCGCAGTGGGTTACTCTAGCCCCTTCCATGGGAGATGGGATGGGGCACGATCTGTTTATCTCGTGTACGGGTTGAAGTCAGCAGCGTGTTAATATTGAAGGAAAAGGACCTCTGGTTCTCTGCATGGGGGAGGGGGGAATGCAGCTATACATTCAATGGAACGGCCCTTACAGTAGGTGGGGGGGGGGGGGTCCTGTGGGTTTTTTTCCTGGATAGGGAGAAAAAGATCTGAGCTCCTCTACCTCGGATAAGGGGGTAGCCCATATGCACGCACTATGGGGTGATCAGTGATGTCACTGCTTCTCAACATTGGAGGGCACCTCTCTGCTCCCTTGGGGTCTCTCCTTTCCTACAGTTGGTGATTCTAAATCCTTGGGGAAGGGGGGAGAGGAGGGATGATCTGTGTCTACCTAAAAAAGAGAATAAATCTGAGCCCTTCTTCCCCGGGTACCCCAGGAGAGGCAGTTCTGACTGTCTCTTCATGGGTTAAGGTCTGCTGTTGTTTGCTGCAGGGCATTTTTGGGTCAAGCCTTTACAAATTCAGTATGCCAGCACCTGGGGAGGAGGTGGTGAGATCTGATTTTCCATAATGGGGACTCACTCTAGCCTAGAAGGGGTAAATCTGCGTGCTTCTCTGTGGGATGAGACTTGTGCCTCCAAACACATAGGGAGGGGTGGTCTACCGCCTCTGCAGGAGCGGGGGCGAGACATCGGTCAATTAGTTACACGGGGGCGAGGTAGGGAGGTCTCTAGGTCTTGACGCTAAGGGAAGGAGGCTCACTCCTCTGTATATTAAAATTTCGGAGCTCCTCTCTTCTGGTCGTCAGGCGGGGGTGGGGGTAAATACATCAAAGCCTCTGCCTAAGGGAAAAGGTGTGCGCTGAGGTGGATCTGTGTGCCTTAGCGCCAGTAGAAATCTGCGCCGTTCAGCCTCGTGAGGAGGGAGATGTGTCTCTTTACGGGTGGGGTCGATGTCGCCACACCTTCGGGGTGTCCACGCCTGTCTACACCGGGAAAATACGGAATGGAACCTCACTACCCTAAAAGGAGGAGGGCACTCGACGCTTCTCCACACAAGTGGGGTCTGTAACTCTCCATACAGTGTGTCCAGGGGTCTATACCTGTCCAGATGAGGTGCGTCCGTGCCCCTCTACCCCGCAAGAATGTGTTTGGGCGCATGTCCACAGGCGAGCAATCCCTGCCTCTCATCCGGGCCCTTCTACCCTGGAAGGAGCCCGACTCTTCACCTCTCTATTCCAGGGCAGAGGGCGCCTCGGGTTTCACCTGAAATAGTTGATCCTTTCGGCGCGGCGGGCTGGGTGAGCGCTCACCACGAAAAAAGAGAGTCGTGCCTTACCTCCACTTCCGGCGAAGATCTGAGAAGAGAAGACAGTACAACACTGTCAGCCCACAGACTGCGCTCGCAGCATTAGACTTCGACTTCCGGATCCCAGCCTCGCTGTGAGCGTACCCGGGGGCGGGGCTTAGGATTGACAGCTCGCTCCCTCCCGTCCCTTCCCCGGGGCCGCGCTGGCCCCGCCTCCCGGACGCTCCGTAAGGTAAGGAAATAGCCGAGCAGGGGAGGCGGCGAGGCGGCGAGGGGGGGAGGCGGGGAGGCGGCAGCGGTTTCTTGGCTGGTGTGGGCATATAACCTACTTGTAAGACAAGTTCTTGTCTGCGGGCCTCTGCCTGGCCCTAAATATGTATGTTCTCGAATCTTAGTGACCAAGTGATCGCCAAGGCCGCATCAGACAAGGGTGGGGGGGTCGGTGCCTTTGTCTACAACGGAAGATGGCGACGGGCAGGGTGTGAGAAAATGGCCGCCAGGGTCACATGTTTTGCTGAGTATACCCACCTGAAATGACTAGGTTAGCTGCTCCCAGCAACCGTCCCGGCTTGCGGGGTCCCAGAGGAACCCTGAGGGAGTCACTCAGAGCTCTTTCTGCTGCAGCGCAGATCCACGGCCAGGCCTACAGACGGAAGAACTGGAAGCCTCTCCCACCCATTTGCCTTCTTCCCCTCCTCCTCCCTCCCTCCCTCCCTCAGGCCCCAGAGCAGAGTCCGCTGGAGGGAATGGATTTACCTCTGGAGTGGGGGCAAGTAAGAGTTTCTTCAGAAGCCATCTCAGGGAGCTCCTGACCTGGCTGGAGAATGAGGTCTCCCCCTTAAAAAAATAATTATTAGTCTGAAAATGTCTTCTTCCTGATAACTTAGTTCCAGCCACTCCTCTTCCTCTAGCCTAAACTTTGGGGTGAGGCCGAGCCCCTGTACCCCAAGGATATCAACCTCTAGCATATCCAGGCAGAAAATGACTCCCTCTGCCTACTCCTACCTCTTACGTACGAAGGACTCACTGCCCCTACATTCATGGAAGGCTTCTAAACTCTTACCCTAGAGAAACACAACTCCTCTGGACCCCAAACCAGCCCTAGCCACCTTCACCTTCCCCCCTGCATTAGCAAATTTTTCCTTTTTCTTTAAGACCTAACTCTTGTCGCTTCTATGAACTTTCCCAGCTGAGAGAGAAACTCAGAGCACCTTGTTGCATTTATCACTTAGTATTATAATCATTTATGTGGCTGTATCTCCTCACAGGAGAGTGAACTCCCTGAGACTAGGAGCCATCTATCTTCGCGCCCTCAGCAGGACCCAGCACAAGACTGGTACAAGGCACGCTTCAGCAAATGTTTGTTAAACGGGTAAGTTTACGGGCCTACACCACAAATCAATGGGAAATGGACATTTTAGTAGATAGTGCTGGGAAATTTGGCTCACCATAACGAGAAAAATAAAACTGGATCCCTATTTATTTCCACATGAGAGGGTGGAGAATATCTTTGTGACCTAGGACTGTGGAAGGACTTTTTAAACAAAGTCCGAAATGCACAAACCATGAGGAAAAAATTTGTGATGAAGTCTTTGATAGGAATGAAAATTGGTATTACTACTTTGGAAAACAATTAAGAATAGTTAAGCAATCAGAATAGTTAAAGATGGCCCTGGGACCCAGCAATTCTGTTAGAGATGTGTGTGTGTGTGTGTGTGTGTGTGTGTGTGTGTGTGTATATGTATGTTAAGTCCTAGAGAAATTCTTAAACATATGCACAAGGAGGCATGTGCAAGAATATTCATTGCAAAATAAAGATAAAAGGAAAACAATCAAGAAAAGAATATTCATCACAGAACTGTTAGTAATAGAGAAAAAAATCTCAACAATCTAAAAGTTCACCAAAAGGAGAATAAATAAATAGTGGTGTAGCCACACAACAGACTACTATATACAACAGTAAAAAAAAAATGAACCAGAATTGGTTATATCAATCCAGATTAATTTCAGAAACATACTGCTGTGATAAAATGCAAGTTGTGGAAGGATACATGATGTGTGAGACCATTTATATAGATTTTTTAAAACTAGAAAACAGTGCACTATGTTGTTTATCAATTACATAGCTATGTAAACAATATTTTTTAAACAAAGGAATTAAACACCAAATGCAGAATGGTGATTACCTCTGGGGAACAAAATGAGAGAAAAATACACAGGGGACTTTGACTGTCTAATATTTTATCTGGGTAATAGGTACATGGGTGTGTGCTATATTATTCTTCATACTTATTTGTATGCCTGAAGTATTTCATATTTTTTTAGAAAGACTGTGAGGATCTATAACAAAATTAATGGTGTCTAAATCTAGATCAGTGGTTCTCAAACCTGGGCTGCAGCAGAATCACTTGGGAGAGCTTGTTAAAATACCAGATGCTGGGCCCCACACCCAGAATTGTGTTTTAGTTAAGTGTGTATTGCATTTCTAACAAGTTCTCAGGTGGTGGTGGTGGTGGTGGTGGTGGTGATGAAGAAGAAGAAGAAGAAAATGATGATGACGATGAAGCTGCTGCTGCTGCTAGTCCAGGTACCACATTTTGAGAACTGCTGACAGAGAAAATGAAATTATCAATGAATTTAGTTTTCTTCATTGTGCTTTTCTTTGTTTTCCATGTATTCAATGAGGGAGTGTTACTTTAGGGAGAGGTCTTTGTTGTTTTTTAAATTCTCTTTCATCTCTACTTCCCACTCTCATTTCCTTCATGTAGGCAAGCATTTTAAAGTGTTTTATGCATATCTTTTTGTTTATATGTGTTCTTGCAAAATATGTATTGTTGTTTTACATGCATGTATTTCCCCAAAATTTTCATTTTTCCATTTTTCAAAATTCAGAACAGTTGAAAAAATAGTACAATGAAAGCCCATACACTCTTAATATTTTGCCAAATTTGTTCTACTTCTCTTTATATGTATATGTGTACATCTTCTTGCAGGCAGTATAACAGCTCACCCCTAAAAACTTCAGCACTCATCTACTAGAATAAGGACATTCTCCTGCATAACCACAATACTGTTATCACACCTAAGAAAACTTACTAATTCAATAATACCATCAAAGATACCCTATATACAAATTTTCCAATTGAGCCCAAAATGTTCTTAGACCTGCTCTGATTTTTTGATCCCAGTATCTAATTAAGGTTTGTGTATTACGTTTGGTTGTTTTAGCACTTTAACCTCTTTTAATCTAAAATAGTACCCCTAGATTTTTTGTGTGTTTGAGATTACACCAATACTTTTCAAGAGTCCAGGCCAGTTTCTTATAGAATATCCCACAGAATATCTGGATTCATCTGCTCTTTCCACATGAAAGGTTAAATTATTAATTATATAAACTTATTAATTATATAATTGTATATAATTATATGTAATTATGTATATTATATATATTATATATAATATATATCTAATTATATAATTATATTATTAAATATATAATTATATATAATTATATAATTATGATTATATAAATTATTAATTATATAAATTATATAAACCATTATTCAGGTTAAATAATTTCAGCAATAACAGGACATAGAGGATACCGCTTACTTCATATTGTATCTTCTCAGGAGGCACTTAATACCAGGTTGGCCCACGGTGGAGAATATTTTGTGTCTGTGCATTTTTTTTTATATCTTTATTGGATTGCTTTACAATGGTGTGTTAGTTTCTGCTTTATAACAAACTGAATCAGTTGTACATATACATATGTTCCCATATCTCTTCCCTCTTGCATCTCCCTCCCTCCCACCCTCCCTATCCCACCTCTCTAGGTGGTCAAAAAGCACCGAGCTGATCTCCCTGTGCTATGCAGCTGCTTCCCACTAGCTATCTATTTTACATTTGGTAGTGTATATATGTCCATGCCACTCTCTTGCTTTATCACAGCTTACCCTTCCCCCTCCCCATATCCTCAAGTCCATTCTCTAGTAGGCCTGTGGCTTTATTCCTGTCTTACCCCTAGGTTCTTTTTTTTTTTTTTTTTTTTTTTAAACATCTTTATTGGAGCATAATTGCTTTACAATGGTATGTTAGTTTCAGCTTCACAACAAAATGAATCAGTTATATATATACATATGTTCCCATATCTCTTCCCGCTTGCGTCACCCTCCCTCCCACCCTCCCTATCCCACCCCTCCAGGCGGTCACACAGCACCGAGCTGATCTCCCTGTGCTATGCGGCTGCTTCCCACTAGCTATCTACCTTACGTTTGGTAGTGACCCCTAGGTTCTTCATGACCTTTTTTTCCCTTAAATTCCATATATATGTGTTAGCATACGGTATTTGTCTTTCTCTTTCTGACTTACTTCACTCTGTGTGACAGACTCTAGGTCCATACACCTCATTACAAATACGTCAGTCTTGTTTCTTTTTATGGCTGAGTAATATTCCATTGTATATATGTGCCACATCTTCTTTATCCATTCATCCGATGATGGACACTTAGGTTGTTTCCATGTCCTGGCTATTGTAAATAGAGCTGCAATGAACATTTTGGTACATGACTCTTTCTGAATTTTGGTTTCTCAGGGTATATGCCCAGTAGTGGGATTGCTGGGTCATATGGTAGTTCTATTTGTAGTTTTTTAAGGAACCTCCATACTGTTCTCCATAGGGGCTGTACCAATTCACATTCCCACCAGCAGTGCAAGAGTGTTCTCTTTTCTCCACACCCTCTCCAGCATTTATTGTTTCTAGATTTTTTGATGATGGCCATTCTGACTGGTGTGAGATGATATTTCATTGTAGCTTTGATTTGCATTTCTCTAATGATTAATGATGTTGAGCATTCTTTCATGTGTTTGTTGGCAGTCTGTATATCTTCTTTGGAGAAATGTCTATTTAGGTCTTCTGCCCATCTTTGGATTGAGTTGTTTGTTTTTTTGTTATTGAGCTGCATGAGCTCCTTGTAAATTTTGGAGATTAATCCTTTGTCAGTTGCTTCCTTTGCAAATATTTTCTCCCATTCTGAGGGTTGTCTTTTGGTCTTGTTTATGGCTTCCTTTGCTGTGCAAAAGCTTTGAAGTTTCATTAGGTCCCATTTGTTTATTTTTGTTTTTATTTCCATTTCTCTAGGAGGTGGGTCAAAAAGGATCTTGCTGTGATTCATGTCTTAGAGTGTTCTGCCTATGTTTTCCTCTAAGAGTTTGATAGTTTCTGGCCTTACATTTAGGTCTTTAATCCATTTTGAGCTTATTTTTGTGTATGGTGTTAGAGAGTGATCTAATCTCATACTTTTAAATGTACCTGTCCAGTTTTCCCAGCACCACTTATTGAAGAGGCTGTCCTTTCTCCACTGTACATTCCTGCCTACTTTATCAAAGACAAGGTGGCCATATGTGCGTGGGTTTATCTCTGGGCTTTGTATCCTGTTCCATTGATCTATCTTTCTGTTTTTGTGCCAGTACCATACTGTCTTGATTGCTGTAGCTTTGTAGTATAGCCTGAAGTCAGGGAGCCTGATTCCACCAGCTCCGTTTTTCGTTCTCAAGATTGCTTTGGCTATTCGGGGTCTTTTGTGTTTCCATACGAATTGTGATTTTTTTTGTTCTAGTTCTGTGAAAAATGCCAGTAGTAGTTTGATAGGGATTGCACTGAATCTGTAGATTGCTTTGGGTAGTAGAGTCATTTTCACAATGTTGATTCTTCCAATGCAAGAACATGGTATATCTCTCCATCTATTTGTATCATCTTTAATTTCTTTCACCAGTGTTTTATAATTTTCTGCATACAGGTCTTTTGTCTCCTTAGGTAGGTTTATTCCTAGATATTTTATTCTTTTTGTTGCAATGGTAAATGGAAATGTTTTCTTGATTTCACTTTCAGATTTTTCATCATTAGTGTATAGGAATGTCAGAGATTTCTGTGCATTAATTTTGTATCCGGCTACTTTACCAAATTCATTGATTAGCTCTAGTAGTTTTCTGGTAGCATCTTTAGGATTCTCTATGTAGAGTATCATGTCATCTGCAAACAGTGACAGCTTTACCACTTCTTTTCCGATTTGGATTCCTTTTATTTCCTTTCCTTCTCTGATTGCTGTGGCCAAAACTTCCAAAACTATGTTGAATAAGAGTGGTGAGAGTGGGCAACCTTGTATTGTTCCTGATCTTAGTGGAAATGCTTTCAGTTTTTCACCATTGAGGACGATGTTGGCTGTGGGTTTGTCATATATGGCCTTTATTATGTTGAGGAAAGTTCCCTCTATGCCTACTTTCTCCAGGGATTTTATCATAAATGGGTGTTGAATTTTGTCAAAAGCTTTCTCTGCATCTATTGAGATGATCATATGGTTTTTCTCCTTCAATTTGTTAATATGGTGTATCATGTTGATTGATTTGCATATATTGAATCCTTGCATTCCTGGAATAAACCCCACTTCACCATGGTGTGTGATCCTTTTAATGTGCTGTTGGATTCTGTTTGCTAGTATTTTGTTGAGGATTTTTGCATCTATGTTCATCAGTGATATTGGCCTGTAGTTTTCCTTCTTGGTGACATCCTTGTCTGGTTTTCGTATCAAGGTGATGATGACCATGTAGAATGAGTTTCAGAGTGTTCCTCCCTCTGCTATATTTTGGAAGAGTTTGAGAAGGATACATGTGAGCTCTTCTCTAAATGTTTGATAGAATTCGCCTGTGAAGCCATCTGGTCCTAGGCTTTTGTTTGTTGGAAGATTTTTTTTTTTAACATCTTTATTGGGGTATAATTGCTTTACAATGGTGTGTTAGTTTCTGCTTTATAACAAAGTGAATCAGTCATACATAAACATATGTTCCCATATGTCTTCCCTCTTGCATCTCCCTCCCTCCCACCCTCCCTATGTTGGAAGATTTTTAATCACAGTTTCAATTTCAGTGTTTGTGATTGGTCTGTTCATATTTTGTATTTCTTCCTGATTCAGTCTTGGCAGGTTATGCATTTCTAAGAATCTGTCCATTTCTTCCAGGTTGTCCATTTTATTGGCATAGAGTTGCTTGTAGTAATCTCTCATGATCTTTTTTATTTCTGCAGTGTCTGTTGTTACTTCTCCTTTTTCATTTCTAATTCTATTGATTTGAGTCTTCTCCCTTTTTTTCTTGATGAGTCTGGCTAATGGTTTATAAATTTTGTTTATCTTCTCAAAGAACCAGCTTTTAGTTTTATTCATCTTTGCTATCATTTCCTTCATTTCTTTTTCATTTATTTCTGATCGGATTTTTAGGATTTCTTTCCTTCTGCTAACTTTGAGGTTTTTCTGTTCTTCTCTAATTGCTTTAGGTGCAAGGTTAGGTTGTTTATTCGAGATGTTTCCTGTTTCTTAAGGTAGGATTGTATCGCTATAAACTTCCCTCTTAGAACTGCTTTTGCTGCATCCCATAGGTTTTGGGCTGTCGTGTCTCCATTGTCGTTTGTTTTTAGGTATTTTTTTATTTCCTCTTTGATTTCTTCAGTGATCACTTCATTATTAAGTAGTGTATTGTTTACCCTCCATGTGTTTGTATTTTTTACAGATCTTTTCCTGTAATTGATATCTAGTCTCATTGCGTTGTGGTTGGAAAAGATACTTGATACAATTTCAATTTTCTTAAGTTTACCAAGGCTTTATTTCTGACCCAAGGTATGATCTATCCTGGAGAATGTTCCTTGAGCACTTGAGAAAAATGTGTATTCTGTTGTTTTTGGATGTAATGTCCTATAAATATCAATTAAATCCATCTTGTTTAATGTATCATTTAAAGCTTGTGTTTCCTTATTTATTTTCATTTTGGATGATGTGTCCATTGGTGAAAGTGGGGTGTTAAAGTCCCCTACTATGAATGTGTTACTGTCGATTTCCCCTTTGATGGCTGTTAGTATTTGCCTTATGTATTGAGATGCTCCTATGTTGGGTGCATAAATATTTACAATTGTTATATCTTCTTCTTGGATCGATCCCTTGATCATTATCCTTCTTTGGCTCTTGTAATAGTCTTTATTTTAAAGTCTATTTTGTATGATATGAGAATTGCTACTCCAGCTTTCTTTTGGTTTCCATTTGCATGGAATATCTTTTTCCATCCCCTCACTTTCAGTCTGTATGTGTCTCTAGGTCTGAAGTGGGTCTCTTGTAGAGAGCATATATATGGGTCTTGTTTTTGTATCCATTCAGCCAATCTGTGTCTTTTGGTGGGAGTATTTAGTCCATTTACATTTAAGGTAATTATCGATATGTATGTTCCTATTCCCATTTTCTAAATTGTTTTTGGTTCGTTATTGTAGGTAGGTCTTTTGCTTTTCTTGTGTTTCTTGCCTAGAGAAGTTCCTTTAGCATTCGTTGTAAAGCTGGTTTGGTGGTGCTGAACTCTCTCAGCTTTTGTTTGTCTGTAAAGGTTTAATTTCTCCATCAAATCTGAATGAGATCCTTGCTGGGTAGAGTCATCTTGGTTGCAGGTTTTTCTCATCACTTTAAATATGTCCTGCCAGTCCTTTCTGGCTTGCAGAGTTTCTGCTGAAAGATCAGCTGTTAACCTTATGGGCATTCCCTTGTGTGTTATTTGTTGTTTTTCCCTTGCTGCTTTTAATATGTTTTCTTTGTATTTCATTTATGACAGTTTGATTAATATGTGTCTTGGCGTATTTCTCCTTGGATTTATCCTGTATGGGACTCTCTGTGCTTCCTGGACTTAACTGTTTCCTTTCCCATATTAGGGAAGTTTCAACTATAATCTCTTCAAATATTTTCTCAGTCCCTTTCTTTTTCTCTTCTTCTTCTGGAACCCTTATAATTCGAATGTTGGTGCGTTTAATGTTGTCCCAGAGGTCTCTGAGACTGTCCTCAGTTCTTTTCATTCTTTTTTCTTTATTCTGCTCTGCAGTAGTTATTTCCACTATTTTATCTTCCAGGTCACTTATCCGTTCTTCTGCCTCAGTTATTCTGCTATTGATCCCATCTCGAGTATTTTTCATTTCATTTTTACTGTGTTGTTCATCGTTGCTTGTTTCATCTTTAGTTCTTCTAGGTCCTTGTTAAATGTTTCTTGCATTTTGTCTATTCTATTTCCAAGATTTTGGATCATCTTTACTATCATTATTCTGAATTCTTTTTCAGGTAGACTGCCTATTTCCTCTTCATTTGTTAGGTCTGGTGGGTTTTTATCTTGCTCCTTCATCTGCTGTGTGTTTTTCTGTCTTTTCATTTTGCTTATCTTACTGTGTTTGGGGTCTCATTTTTTCAGGCTGCAGGTTCGTAGTTCCCGTCGTTTTTGGTGTCTGTTCCCAGTGGCTAAAGTTGGTTCAGTGGGTAGTGTAGGCTTCCTGGTGGAGGGGACTAGTTCCTGTGTTGTGGTGGATGAGGCTGGATCTTTTCTTTCTGGTGGGCAGGTCCACGTCTGGTGGTGTGTTTTGGGGTGTCTGTGGACTTACTATGATTTTAGGCAGCCTCTCTGCTAATGGGTGGGGTTGTGTTCCTGTCTTTCTAGTTGTTTGGCATAGGGTGTCCAGCACTGTAGCTTGCTGGTCATTCAGTGAAGCTGGGTGCTCATGTTGAGATGGAGATCTCTGGGAGATTTTCACCGTTCGATAATATTTGGAGCTGGGAAGTCTCTTGTGGACCAGTGTCCTGAAGTTGGCTCTCCCACCTCAGAGGTACAGCACTGACTCCTGGCTGCAGCACCAAGAGCCTTTCATCCACGTGGCTCAGAATAAAAGGGAGAAAAAGAAGAAAAGAAAGAGAGAGAGAAAGAGAGGGAGAGAGAGAAAGAAAGAAAGGAAGGAAGGAAGGAAGGAAGGAAGGAGGGAACGGAGGAAGGAAGGGGGTAAAATAAAATAAAGTAAGATAAAATAAAATAAAATAAATTTTTTTAAAAAGTAAATAAAAAAACAAAAAGAAAAGAGACCGACAGAACCCCAAATGGTGACAGCAAAGCTATACAGACAAAATCTCACACAGAAGCATACACACTCGCAAAAAGAGGAAAAGGGGAAAAATAATAAATCTTGCTCTCAAGGTCCACCTCCTCAATTTGGGATGATTTGTTGTCTATTCATATATTCCACAGATGCAGGGTACATCACGTTGCTGGTGGAGATTTAATCCGCTGCTGCTGAGGCTGCTGGGAGAGATTTTCCTTTCCTTTCTTGGTTCGCACAGCTCCTGGGGCTCAGCTTTGGATTTGGCCCCGCCTCTTCGTGTAGGTCGCTGGAGGCTGTCTGTTCTTCACTCAGACAGGACGGGGTTAAAGAAGCTACTGACTTGGGAGCTCTGGCTCACTCAGGCCGGGGGGAGGGAGGGGTACGGAGTGCGGGGTGAGCCTGCAGCAGCAAAGGCCAACGGGACGTTGCACCAGCCTGAGGCCCGCCGTGCATTCTCCCAGGGAAGTTGGCCCTGGATCCCGGGACCCTGGCAGTGGCGGGCTGCACAGGCTCCCCAGAAGGGAGGTATGGATAGTGACCTGTGCTTGCACACAGGCTTCTTGGTGGCGGCAGCAGCAGCAGCCTTAGCTTCTCATGCCCATCTCTGGGGTCCGCGCTGTTATCCGCGGCTCGCCCCCGTCTCTGGAGCTCTTTTAAGCAGCGCTCTTAATCCCCTCTCCTCGCGCACCAGGAAACAAAGAGGGAAGAAAAAGTCTCTTGCCTCTTTGGCAGGTCCAGACTTTTCCCCGGACTCCCTCCTGGCTAACCATGTTGCACTAACCCCTTCAGGCTGTGTTCACGCCGCCAGTCCTCTCCCTGGGCTCCGACTGAAGCCGGAGCCTCAGCTCCCAGCCCCACTCGCCCCGGCAGGTGAGCAGACAAGCTTTACGGGCTGGTGAGTTCCGGTCGGCACCTATCCTCTGTGCGGGAATCTCTCTGCTTTGCCCTCCGCACCTCTGTTGCTGTGCTCTCCTCCGTGGCTCCAATGCTTCCCCCCTCCGCCACCTGCAGTCTCCGCCCGCGAAGGGGCTTCCTAGTGTGTGGAAACCTTTCCTCCTTCACAGCTCCCTCGCACTGGTGCAGGTCCCGTCCCTGTTCTTTTGTCTCTGTTTATTCTTTTTTCTTTTGTCCTACTCAGGTATGTGGGGAGTTTCTTGCCTTTTGGGAGGTCTGAGGTCTTCTGCCAGCATTCAGTAGGTGTTCTGTAGGAGTTGTCCCACGTGTAGATGTATTTCCGGTGTATCTGTGGGGAGGAAGGTGATCTCCATGCCTTATTCTTCCCCCATCTTCCTCCGACCCCCTCACCTTTAGGTTTTAATCCATTTAGAATCCACGCTCATTTGTGGTGATAGGTAGGTATGCAATTTTATTTTTTCCACATAGTGAGCCACATTTCCCACCACCAAATACTAAACAATCCTTCCTTTTTCATTGATTTACCATGCCACCTTTGTCGTATATTATGAAACATACACACATAGGTCTGTTTCTGTTCTTGTACTAATACCACCTATTTTTTTAATATTTTGTAACGTATCTTAAATCTGATAGGGCAAGTCCCCTCCTCTTTAGTCTTCTTTTGGGTTGTCTTAACTATAACTCTGCATAAATCTTCAAAAGATTTTATCAAGCTCTTCAAAAAAACAACTGTAATTTTGATTAGAATTGCACTGAATTTATAGATTAATTTGGGAGAGTTGACACTATCAAAATATTAACTTGTCCCATCCAAGATCATGGAATATCTCCTCATTTGTTCAGTTCACCTTCTACCTGTGCTCTTTATTAAGAGTTTAAAGTTTTCTCTTTAGAATTTTTGTGTTTTTACTAATTTAATTCCTAGTGACTTTACAGTTTTAGTTACTATTCTGAATATTTTTATTTTTTGAATAGATAATATACACGCATTTTGAATAGCAAAACATATAAAAATTATACTTTGAGAATTGTCACTCATCTTTGTCCATTCTACCCAGTTGCCACCATACACACCACCCACAGTTACCAGTTTTATTCATTTATTTTTTTATTCTTCCAGTGTCTCTTTATGCAGATACAAACAAGTATAAATGTATATCGTATTCCATCTCCCTCTTTCTTACACAAAAGGTGACATACTATACATACAGTTATACATGTTGCTTTTTTCACGTGATACATCCTGCAGGTCCTTGCATATCAGAGCATTAGAAAGTTTCCACTACATAGAAAATCATGTAGTATGACTTGAAACTGTTGAGAGCTGAGAAACCGTTACATTATGTGGATGTGTAATAGTTTATTTAATGACTGCAATACCCTACTGATGGATGTTCAGGGTATTTTCAGTCCTTTGGTATTACAAATGGTGCCATGATGAATAGACATTTCATATGTATGCAGATATTTCTATAGGATAAATTCTAAGAATCACATTTATAACTTTGGTAGATATTGCCAAAGTTTCCCTCCGTAGGTGTACCATTTTGCACTTACCACCCATGTATGAGTTTATGTGTTTCACCACCACCTCGCTCAGAAAGTGTATCATTAAAGACTTTCGGATTTTTGCTAATGTGATAGGTGAGAAACAGTATCTCACTGTAGTTTTAATTGACATTTCTTTTATGATGAGTGAGGTTGAGCATCTTTTCATATGTTTAAGGGTCATTTTTGGCTTTTCCTGTGAGTTGTCTATTTATATGCTCTGTTTATTTTCTCGATTTCTACAAGCTTGTTATATAATTAGAGAAATTAGACCTTTGTGAATGATATCAGTTGTCAGTATTTTTTTCCCAGTTTGTTGTTCTTTTGACTTTGCTAATGGATATTTTCCAAACAAATTTTACTTTATTTTTATGTAAACAAGTTTATGTTTTCTTTTATGGATTCTAGATTTTGATTTGTACTTTTGTGATAGATTGCATTAATGGCCCCAATTTTTTATGTGTCTTCACACCCTTTGGTAGTGCCCTCCCATAGTGACTGAGTTTGGCCATATAATTTACTTCAACCAACAGGATAGTAGCAAATTTGATATAAGCAGAGACTTGAGAAAGCTCTTGCATATTCTGCTTCCTCTCTTGGACCCGTGCCACTGCTGTGAGAACATACCCAGGCTAGTCTGCTGGAGGGATGTGAGAGACATATAGAAATGAGCCTGGTCCTCCCAGCCAAGGCATCCTATAGCAGCCAACCTCCAGCCAAGCCACCAACTTAGTGCAGATACATGAGCTGGCAGAGTTGAGATCAACAGAGCCTGATCCAGTGCATAGAACCTCTCAGCTGACCATAGACTCTGTCTAAGTTTGGGTATCTAAATATTCATTTTGGTTTTTTATAGAGAATTATTGTAGCAATAGTCCCCCATCATTGTTCTTCCTTTTCAGAGATATTCTGGCTGTGCTTGTTCGTTATTTTTCCATTTGATCTTTAATTCAGCTTGTCTAGTTTCAGAAAAAGAAAAAATATGGTATTTTTAATTAGCTTATACTAAATTTATAAATTAATTTTACATCTTTATGATTTTGAGTCTTCCTATTTAAGAAAATGGGGTGCCTTTCTATTTGTTTCTTCAGAGTGTTACAAATGTTTTCTCTTGAAGGATTTAGACATTTCTTGTTAAGTTTGTTTCTAGGTATTTGCTGTAGACTGAATGTTTGTGTCTGCCCCCACCCCCCGAATTTTACGTTGAAACCTAACCCCCAATGTGATAGTGTTTGGAGGTAGGACCTTTGGCAGGTGATTAGATCATGAGATTGGAGCCCTCATGACTGGGATTAGTGCCCTTATAAAAGAGACCCAAGAGAGCTCCCTTTCCACTCCTGCCATGTGAGGACACAGCAAGAAGATGGCTGTCTATAAACCAGGAAGTGGGCCCTCCCCAGACATAAAATCTTTGAGTGTCTTGATCTTGGACTTCCCAGCCTCTAGAACTGTGAATAATAAATTTCAGTTGTTTATAAGCCAACCAGTCTGTGGTATTCTGTTATAGCAGCCGCAACAGACTAAGACATTATTTTGTCTTTTTTGTTGCTATGATAAATGAAGCCTTCTCTTCCATATGTCTTCTAACTGAATGATTTCTATATATGAATTTTATATCCTGCTACCTTGCTGAGTTCTCTTGTTTGTAATAGTTTTCTATTGGTTTGCTTGGGTTTTCTGGCTCTACAGTCTTATCTATAAGGAATGATAGCTTTACCTCCTCCATTCCAATTGTAATTTCTAATTTCTTTTTCTTTTCTAATCACAATGCTTTTGCTACCTCCAATATAATGTTAAATTGTAGTGGAGAGAGTAGATACCCTTGTGAGTTTAGCATATAAATGCTACTAGTATTTCCTGGTTAAGTGAAGTGCAGGATTGCTGGATTTGGGGATGGATGGATGGATAGATAGATAGAGAAAGAGGCAGACATAATTATATTAAGGAAGAAATTTTTATAAAGAATTTTTTGTAAAGAATGGGTATTGAATTTTGTCAAATGGTTCTTTGGCATCTCTGGAAATGATGATATGATTTTTCTCCTTAGATTCAACAATATGTTAGATTGTATTAATGGATTTCCTAATATTGAATGATTTTTGCATTCTTGAAAATAAACTCCACATAGTCAGGGATTCTGTTTGCTAATATTTAGGATTTTGCATCGATATTCGTAAGTGAAGATTGGTTTATATCATTTTCTTTTTCTTGTGAAATCTTTGTTAGATCTTGATATCAATGTTATACTCACTTCATAAAAAGAATATGAAGGTGTTCCTTCTTTATCTAGGATCAGGAAAATAAAAATAGCATTCAAATGATCTGCTTTTCAGTGTTAGCAGACTTCCCCTGTGAAATCATCATGGCCCAGTGCTTTGGGGGGAAAGTAGCTCTTTATAACTTTTTCTGTTTCTTCCATGGAAATTGGTCTATATGGACTTTTCTCTTTTAGAGTTTTGGTAAATTATATTTTCCTAGGATGTTTTCCATTTCTTCAAGGTCTTTAAAACGATTTGCATAGAGTTGCATGAGGAAGTCCTTCATAATGTTTAAAATGTCCTCTTGCTATGGTTATGTCCAACTTTTCATTTCCTGGTTTGTGTCTTTGTGCTTTCTCCTTTTTTTTGATTATTATTTAATGGCTTATTTATTTCTTTTTAACAGAATTGGTTAATCTATTTATTTATTAGTTCTACTGTTACCTGTTTTCTAACTCCTTTATTTGAGCTTTTCTCTTTGTTAATTCTTTCCTTCTGTTCCCCGTAAGTTTATTCTGTTTCTCTTTTCAGTAACTTTCTGAGTTGGGTTCATTTAATTTTTTCCCTTGTTTTTAGTATAAGTATTTTGAGGCAATGAACTTTTCTCTGACTGCTGCTTTATCTGTACCCATAGATTCTGATATGTAATGTTTTCATTATTATTATTGTCTAGAAATTCAGCAATTTTGGTTTGAATTTGCCCTTTGACCCAAGAATTGTTTGACAGAGAGTTTTTATATATTCAGATGGAAGATCTTTTTTACATTGATTTCTGCCTTTATCCAGTTGTGATCAGAGAACATTGTCAGTATTAGTTCTACCTTTTGGAATTTATTGAGATTTTCTTCTTGGCCTAATATTGATTTTGTTGTTTAGGTTTTCTGTATTCTTACTGGGTTTTTGTTGCTGTTGTTGTTCATTTGATCTGTCCTGGAATGAGAAAGGTGAGTTAAATTTCTCCTTAGTTTGTTTCAATCTATTATCTATTTCTCCTTGTATCTCTTAATATTTCAGCTTTGTGA
This sequence comes from Pseudorca crassidens, assembly GCF_039906515.1. NCBI lineage: Eukaryota > Metazoa > Chordata > Mammalia > Artiodactyla > Delphinidae > Pseudorca > Pseudorca crassidens. Next base: position 86,348,936 of record NC_090317.1, read on the forward strand.
AAGTTGCTATGTTATTTGATACAAAAATACTCATAACTTTATATTTTCATTGTGAATTGTGGCCTTTTTTGTCTCAATTCTTTTTTGTAATAAGCTTTTTATTTCAGAATAATTTTAGTTTTATAGAACCCTTCATCTAGTTGCCTCTCATGTTAATATCTTATATGACTACATCTGAGAAAACTAAGAGATTAGCATTAGTACATTGCTATTAACTAAACTCCTGACTATTCAGATTTCACCAGTTTTTCCACTAATATCCTTTTTCTGTTCCAGGCTCCAAACCAGAATCCCACATTGCATTTAGTCATCATATCTCCTCCAACCTGTGGACAGTTCCTTAGTCTTTCCTTTTCATGACATTGACAGTCAATTAATGCCTTTCATTCTGACTTTCTAACTTGGCTGATAATTAAGATTACAACCTCTGCTTTCTTTATTTGCATTTGACTGGTATACCTTTGCCCTTCTTCTATTTTTAACCTCTCTGAATCTGTTTTAGTTGACTCTCTTGAATACAGTAGTTGAGTTTTGCTCAGGGATCCAATACAAAAATGTTTTTCTTTAAATAGATGAGCTAAGACCATTTATATTTATCGATACAAAAGATGTTTGGTGTTAATATTATCACATTAAGTTTTATTTTCTTTTTTAGCTATATTTTTATATATTAAATTCATGTTACTATGTAGTCTATTTTGTTTGTTTTTTATCAGTTAACACTCAATTTTTTTGTTTTCTTTTATTTTTTGAATTTATGAATTTTATTTATTTTTTTATACAGCAGGTTCTTATTAGTTATCCATTTTATACATACTAGTGTATATATGTCAATCCCAATCTCCCTATTCATCACAACACCACCATGCCCCTGCCACTTTCCCGCCTTGGTGTCCATATGTTTGTTCTCTACATCTGTGTCTCTATTTCTGCCCTGCAAACTGGTTCATCTGTACCATTTTTCTACATTCCACACATATGTGTTAATATATGATATTTGTTTTTCTCTTTCTGACCTACTTCACTCTATATGACAGTCTGTAGATCCATCCACGTCTCTACAAGTGACCCAATGTTGTTCCTTTTTATGGCTCAGTAATATTCCCTTGTATATATGCACCACATCTTCTTTATCCATTCGTCTGTCGATGGGCATTTAGGTTGCTTCCATGACTTGGCTATTGTAAATAGTGCTGCAGTGAACATTGGGGTGCATGTGTCTTTTTGAATTATGCTTTTCTCTGGGTATATGCCTAGTATGCCTAGTATATATATGCTGCTGTATCATATGGTAATTCTATTTTGAGTTTTTTAAGGAACCTCCATACTGTTCTCCATACTGGCTATATCAATTTACATTCCCACAGCAGTGCAAGAGGGTTCCCTTTTCTCCACACCCTCTCCAGCATTTGTTGTTTGTAGATTTTCTGATGATGCCCATGCTAACTGGTGTGAGATGATACCTCATTGTAGTTTTGATTTGCATTTCTCTAATAATTAGTGATGTTGAGCAGCTTTTCATGTGCTTCTTGGCCATCTGTATGTCTTCTTTAGAGAAATGTCTATTCAGGTCTTCTGCCCAGTTTCAGACTGGGTTGTTTGTTTTTTTAATATTGAGCGGCATGAGCTGTTTATATATTTTGAAGATTAATCCTTTGTCCGTTGATTCGTTTGCAAATATTTTCTCCCATTCTGAGGGTTGTCTTTTCGTCTTGTTTGTAGTTTCCATTGCTTTGCAAAAGCTTTTAAGTTTCATTAGGTCCCATTTGTTTATTTTTGTTTTTATTTCCATTACTATAGGAGGTGGATCAAAAAAGATGGTGCTGTGATTTATGTCAAAGAGTGTTCTTCCTATGTTTTCCTCTAACAGTTTTATAGCGTCCGGTCTTACATTTAGGCCTCTAATCCATTTTGAGTTTATTTTTGTGTATGATGTTAGGGAGCGTTCTAATTTCATTCTTTTACATGTAGCTGTCCAGTTTTCCCAGCACCACTTATTGAATGGTGGTCTTATTGAAGACTGTCTTTTCAACATTGTATATCCTTGCCTCCTTTGTCATAGATTAGTTGACCATAGGTTCATGGGTTGATCTTTGGGCTTTCTATCCTGTTCCATGGATCTATATTTCTGTTTTTGTGCCAGTACCATATTATCTTGATTACTGTAGCTTTGTAGTATGGTCTGAAGTCAAGGAGTCTGATTCCTCCAGCTCCATTGTTTTTCCTCAAGACTGCTTTGGCTAGGGCTTCCCTGGTGGCTCAGTGGTTAAGAATCCACCTGCCAATACAGGGGACATGGGTTTGAGCCCTGGTCCGGGAAGATCCCACATGCCACAGAGCAACTAAGCCCATGCACCACAACTACCGAGCCTGCGCTCTAGAGCTGCGAGCCACAACTACTGAGCCTGCGTGCTGCAACTACTGAAGCCTGCACGCCTAGAGCCCGTGCTCCGCAACAGGAGACGCCACCACAATGAGAAACCTGTGCACCGCAAGGAAGAGTAACCCCCACTTGCTACAACAGGAGAAAAGCCCACACGCAGCAACAAAGACCCAACGCAGCCAAAAATTAAATAAATTAATTTAAAAAAAAAAGACTGCTTTGGCTATTCGGGGTCTTTTGTGTCTCCATACAAATTTTAAGATTTTTTGTTCTAGTTCTGTAAAAACTGCCATTGGTAATTTGATAGGGATTGCATTGAATCTATAGATTGCTTTGGGTAGTATAGTCATTTTCACAGTATTAATTCTTCCAATCCAAGAGCATGGTATATCTCTCCATCTGTTGGTATCATCTTTAATTTCTTTCATCAGTGTCTTATAGTTTTCTGCATACAGGTCTTTTGTCTCCCTAGGTAGGTTTATTCCTAGGTATTTTATTCTTTTTGTTGCAGTAGTAAATGGGAAGTTTCCTTAATTTCGCTTTCAGATTTTTCATCATTAGTGTACAGGAATGCAAGAGATTTCTGTGCATTAATTTTGTATCCTGCAACTTTACCAGATTCATTGATTAACTCTAGTAGTTTTCTGGTGGCATCTTTATGATTCTCTATGTATATAGTATCATGTCATCTGCAAACAGTGACAGTTTTATTTCTTCTTTTCCAATTTGTATTCCTTTTATTTCTTTTTCTTCTCTGATTGCCATGGCTAGGACTTCCAAAACTATGTTGAATAATAGTGGCGAGAGTGGACATCCTTGTCTTGTTCCTGATCTTAGAGGAAATGCTTTCACTTTTTCACCATTGAGAATGATGTCTGCTGTGGGTTTGTCATATATGGCCTTTATTATGTTGAGGTATGTTCCCTCTATGCCCACTGTCTGGTGAGTTTTTACCATAAATTGGTGTTGAATTTTGTCAAAAGCTTTTTCTGCGTCTGTTGAGATGATCATATGGTTTTTTTCCTTCAATTTGTTAATATGGTGTTTCACATAGATTGATTTGCATATATTGAAGAATCCTTGCATCCCTGGGGTAAATCCCACCTGATCATGGTGTATGATCCTTTTAATGTGTTGTTGGATTCTGTTTGCTAGCTTTTTGTTGAGGATTTTTGCATCTGTATTCATCAGTGATATTGGTCTGTAATTTTTTGTTTGGTAGTGTCTTTGTCTAGTTTTGGTATCAGGGTGATGGTGGCCTCGTAGAATGAGTTTTGGAGTGTTCCTTCCTCTGCACTTTTTTTGGAAGAGTTTGAGAAGGATGGGTGTTAGCTCTTCTCTAAATGTTTGATAGACTTCTCCCGTGAAGCCATCTGGTTCTAGACTTTTGTTTGTTGGAAGATTTTTAATCACAGTTTCAATTTCATTACTTGTGATTGGTGCATTCATATTTTCTATTTCTTCCTGGTTCGGTCTTGGAAGGTTATACCTTTCTAAGAATTTCTCCATTTCTTCCAGGTTGTCCATTTTATTGGCATAGAGTTGCTTGTAGTAGTCTCTTAGGATGCTTTGTATTTCTGCAGTGTCTGTTGTAACTTCTTTTTAATTTCTAATTTTATTGATTTGAGTCCTCTCCCTTTTTTTCTTGATGAGTCTGGCTAATGGTGTATCAATTTTGTTTATCTTCTCAAAAAACCAGCTTTTAGTTTTATTGATCTTTGCTATTGTTTTCTTTGTTTTTATTTCATTTATTTCTGCTCTGTTCTTTATTACTTCTTTCCTTCTACTAACTTTGGGTTTTGTTTGTTCTTCTTTCTCTAGTTCCTTTAGGTGTGATGTTAGGTTGTTTATTTGAGATTTTTCTTGTTTCTTGAGGTAGGCTTGTATTGCCATAAACTTCCCTCTTAGAACTGCTTTTGCTGCATCCCATAGGTTTTGGATCGTCATGTTTTCATTGTCATTTGTTTCTAGGTATTTTTTGATTTCCTCTTTGATTTCTTCAGTGATCTCTTGGTTGTTTAGTAATGTATTATTTATCCTTCATGTGTTTGTGTTTTTTACGTTTTTTTCCCCTGTAATTCATTTCTAATCTCATAGCATTGTGGTCAGAAAAGATGCTTGATATGATTTCAATTTTCTTATATTGACTGAGGCTTGATTCGTGACCCAAGATGTGATCTATCCTGGAGAATGTTCCATGTGCACTTGAAAAGAAAGTGTAATCTGCTGTTTTTGGATGGAATGTCCTATAAATATCAATTAAATCTATCTGGTCTATTGTGTCATTTCAAGCTTGTGTTTCCTTATTAATTTTCTGTTTGGATGATCTGTCCATTGGTGTAAGTGAGGTGTTAAAGTCCCCCACTCTTATTGTGTTACTTTTGATTTCCTCTTTTAGAGCTGTTAGCAGTTGCCTTATGTATTGAGGTGCTCCTATGTTGGGTGCATATATATTTATAATTGTTATATCTTTTCCTTGGATTGATCCCTTGATCATTATGTAGTGTCCTTCCTTGTCTCTTATAACATTTTTATTTTAAAGTCTATTTTGTCTGATATGAGTATTGCTACTCCAGCTTTCTTTTGATTTCCATTTGCATGGAATATCTTTCTCCATCCCCTCACTTGCAGTCTGTATGTGTCCCTAGGTCTGATGTGGGTCTCTTGTAGACAGCATATATATGGGTCTTGTTTTTGTATCCATTCAGTTAGCCTGTGTCTTTTGGTTGGAGCATTTAATCCATTCATGTTTAAGGTAATTTTATGTATGTTCCTGTGACCATTTTCTTAATTGTTATGGGTTTGTTTTTGTAGGTCCTTTTCTTCTCTTGTGTTTCCCACTTAGAAAAGTTCCTTTAGCATTTGTTGTAGAGCTGGTTTGGTGGTGCTGAATTCTCTTAGCTTTTGCTTGTCTGTAAAGCTTTTCATTTCTCCATCGAATCTGAATGAGATTCTTGCCAGGTAGAGTAATCTTGGTTGAAGATTCTTCCCTTTCATTACGTTAAATATATAATGCCACTCCCTTCTGACTTGTAGTTTCTGCTGAGAAATCAGCTGTTAACCTTATGGGAGTTCCCTTGTATGTTATTTGTCATTTTTCCCTTGCTGCTTTGAATAATTTTTCTTTGTCTTTAATTTTTGCCAATTTGATTACTATGTGTCTCGGTGTGTATCTCCTTGGATTTATTCTGTATGTTACCTGCTGAGCTTCCTGGACTTGGGTGGCTATTTGCTTTCCCATGTTAGGGAACTTTTCGACTATAATCTCTTCAAATATTTTCTCGGTTCCTTTCTCTCTCTCTTCTCCTTCTGGGACCCCTATAATGCGAATGTTGTTGTGTTTAATGTTGTCCCAGAGGTCTCTTAGGCTGTCTTGATTTCTTTTCATTCTTTTTTCTTTATTCTGTTCCATGGCAGTGAGTTCCACCATTCTGTCTTCTAGGTCACTTATCTGTTCTTCTGCCTCATTTATTCTGCTATTGATTCCTTCTAGTGTATTTTTTATTTCAGTTATTGTATTGTTCATCTCTGTTTGTTTGTTCTTTAATTCTTCTAGGTGTTTTTTCTTTAGTTCTTCTAGGTCTTTGTTAAACATTTCTTGCATCTTCTCTCTCTTTACCTCCGTTCTTTTTCCAAGTTCCTCGATCATCTTCACTATCATTATTCTGAATTCTTTTCCTGGAAGGTTTCCTACCTCCACTTCATTTAGTTGTTTTTCTGAGGTTTTATCTTGTTCCTTCATCTGGTACATAGCCCTCTGCCTTTTCATCTTGTCTATCTTTCTGTGAATGTGGTTTTTTTCTCATTTTTTTTTAGTTGTCCTGACATTTAGAAAAGTTTATACTTTGGTCTAGTGATTAATTTTAGGTATCTTATTTTTTCTAGTTGTTTATTGCTAATGTAAAGAAATGTTATTGATTTTTATAAGTTGATTTTGTACCTGGCAACCTTGCTGAAATCTTTTTAATTCTAATAGTATGTCAGTTGAATCTGTTGGTTTTAGCTCTTCTCTTCCAGTCCTTACACGTCTCATTTCTTTTTCTCCCTTTATAGTATTAAACAAGACTTCCAGTTCTATGTTAAACAGTAGTTGGTGAGGGTAAGTATCTAGTCTTATTCTTAATCTTCAAGGAAATGCATCTTAAGTTTCTCCATTTTCTGCAAAGTATGCTGTAAAATTTTGGTATGTAACCTTCACCAAGTTAAGAAATTTGCCTTCTATTCATATTTTTTAAAGAGTTTTCATCGTAAGTAGGCATGTAACATAATTTTCCTATATTAATTGAGATACTCATATGATTATTATCCCTTAGTCTATTCATGTGGTAAATTACATTGATAGATTTTTCTGAGTTTGAATGCATTCTCCTTGCATTCTTGGAATTAACTCCATTTGATTGTGATGTATTTTTTAAATACTGTTGGATTCGATTAGCTAATATTTAATTTATGATTTATGCATCTATATTCATAAGTGAAATGAGCCTATAATTTTCTTTAATTGTCCTTATCTGTTTTTAAAATCAAGACTTCAAGATTTTACTAGACAAATAAAATGAACTAGGCAGCTTTCTCTCCTTTTCTATTTTCTGGAATAACTTGTATAAGAAGAGAAGTAACTCCTGAGAGTCCCGCACACTATACCTGTAAATCCATCTGGGCCTGGATTTGGGGGGAAGCGATGTCCTTACCTACCATTTCAGTTTCATTAATGCCTAGTGGTCTATTCACGTTCTCTACTTCCTATGCCATTTTTATCACTTTATATTTTTCTAGGAAAAAAACTTTATCTAGATGTTTTCAATTATTTCTGTCTAGTACCTAGCAGTCAGGTTTCTGGCTTGAGTACTTGGTGGTGCCTTCACAGAGAGGGGGGCACAAGAGGAGCGGCATGTCTGTTATTTGGGGGCCAGAGGAAGTTTGGCTACCTCTACACTTTCAGCAAAGCAATGGCTATATGTGATTCTCTGTTGCTTTGGATATTTGTGATTATGTATGAATGTGCACACTTCTATAAAGGTGTGTTTTTTATACATGATGCACTGGTGTGTTTCTGTTTATATGAAAATGTCAGGCTGAAAAAGAACAATTTTTCTATGTAATTATTTTTCTGTATCTGTTTGCATGGGTCCGTGAGCTGTGATGGGGGTATTTCCATGGTTCTCTCAATGTCCCTGTGTACATCAGCATCTCTGCCAGCTGGTAATTCATTCTGTGTGCTTTTCCATGTCTTGGAGTGTCTGCAACTGTGAGGGTTCTTGATTCTATGTGTATCTATATGTCTCTGCACATGTCTGCATCTCTGAGGGTGGGGGATTATGTATGCATCTCTGTGTTTTACTGTAGAAATATATGTATGCAGTGCACATGCTACGTGGCAAGTTCAGACTCTCCAAGTCTGGAAGAAACATTACAACAGGAAATGCTCTGGATTCCAGCTTCCGGATGGAATTTCACTCAGAAAAATACCCCTTCCTGGTCCTCCCAATAACTGCAGCATTCTTTGTCTTTCTTGAAGAGGCTGAGTTGAGGGGGTTTATGCTAACCTTGACCTCAGAGGCCACGTCGTTCAGGAGGATTTGGCAGAGCCATGAAATTCCACACCCTGCCACTTGCCTCTTGCCAGGCCTACTGCTTCCTCCTAAACCCTTTTATAGCTCCACATTATCTACCAGACCAATTCCAATCTAAATTGTCCAGAGAGGCCAGAAGAAGACACAGGGAGATGAGGAGAAAGAAACAGAATAAGATTTTTATAAAGAAATAGATAAACAAAGATAGATATGGGAACAGGGGGATAGAGAAATGAGAACAAGGATATAAAGAGACAGAGACCAAGAAATAGGGCCTGAATGATAGGAACAGATAGTCAGAATGGTGATAAAGAAGCAAAGAAGTTTGGGGACAGAGAGATATACAGACAGATGGAATGGGCAGGGTAGAAAAAGAGGGACTGACAGAAATGAGGCTGGAATGTAGGGAGAGAGAGAGATGGGGACAGAGACACAGATTGGGGTCAGAAAGGCAGTTACATAAAACATGAGGATAGAGACACAGAGATGATAACAGCCAGGTGGATAGAGAGAGACACAGAGATGATAACAGCCATGTAGATAAAGAGAGTGACTGGGATTAGATAGACAAAGATAGAAACGGAGATGGTGTTGAGGAGGAAGAGGTTGATGATATAGAAGTTAATATTTTTTAAGTGAAGTATAGTTGATTTACAATGTTTCAGGTGTACAGCAAAGTGATTCAATTATATATATATGTAAATATATAGGTATATAAAGTCTTTTTCATATTCTTTTCCATTATAGGTTATTACAAGATATTGAATACAGTTCCCTGTGCTATAGTAGGTCCTTGTTATTTATTTTTAGGAGCTAATATTTTTGAGCATTTCTTATATTTGAGGCATGGTTCTATAAGCTGTACATGTGTTAGTTCATTTAATGCTCTTGGTAACACTGAAGCAGGTACTGTTATCAGCCCTGTTTTACAGATGAGGACACTGAGGCACAGCAAGTCAGCAGCACAACTAGGATTGGAATCCAAACAATCTAACACCAGAGGCCATACTCTTGACTACTCTGTCAGTGACAGAGAGATACAGACAGACAAGGATCTGGGGACAAGATGGCAAACAGATGAAACACACATAGGGACAGAAAGATGGAAACAAGAGACAGGCACATGAGGAGAGCCACCCAGCAAGAGAGATGGTAACAGAGGTAGAAAAGGGGTGATAGATGAGGAGAGACTCAAAGAGGGAAACAAGGGCAAGAAGACCAACATAGGGGTATGTGTGTGAGAGAGAAACAAAGAGAATGTAAATGTTAGTTGTGAGGGGGTGGGAGGCTGGGGTGAAGACAGAGACTGGAACAGAAAGGTGAGAATAGAAATAGAGAAAGATAGGTGGGGAACAGAGACGGATGAATGCAGCAACATAAATACAAAGATGAGAACTGGGAGACAGGCAGAGATAAGATAAATAGGTACAGAGTGTTGGAGACAGGGGGGTGGACAGAAAAGAGGCCAAGGAGCCAAAGGAAATTGAAAGAGAAGCAGAAAAGACAGAAATTTTGGAACACATTCAGAAACAGATGAGGTAGAGTAATATGGTATTATATATGTGAGGATGGAGACACAGACCAAGAGGAGAACCATAAGTTAGATGGGGACAGGATGGAGACAAGGCAACCCCCAACAGAGGCAATGGAGAGAGAGTGAGAGCAAGAGCAAGAAGGGGAGAGATTGAGAGAGAATAGGAGAGATAGGAAAGAGAAACCACCAGAGAGATGTAAACAGAAAGACAAGAGAGAGCAAAATAAGAGAGATGGGAGACATCTGAAAGGTGGTGACAGTGATGGTGAACTGGGGTGACAGTAAAAAATAAAAGAAATAGAGGCACAGAATGAAATAATTTTGATTCAACAACCACTCACAAGTCTTGGATATATCAGGGCTGGCACTGGGCCGTGTGGTACCCAATAGGCTGTGAGCTCAGGAAGGCAGGGCCTGGGCCTTTGTTATGCAATACTGTATCCTCCACCTACAGTATACTCCCAATCATGTGGAGGGCTACCATTTATTAAACATTAGGTACTGGGGACTGTGCATGCGTTTCATGGATTATGTTATTGAATCCTCACAACTCTGATGTAGTAGGTATTATTATCATCCCCAGTTTACAGATGGGGAAACTGAGACTTAGAGCAATGAGTAACTTACCCAGGGTCACACAGAGGAGCTAGGAGTGAAGCCCCAGCCTGGACCAATGGTAGAGTATGTCATGAACCAAGGATTAGGATGAACCCTGTTCTTTCTGTACACCCAAGGTGCAAAAAATCAAATTCCAGTCTGCCTGCCTCCAAGGCCTACATGTTTGACCACCATACCACACTGCTCCAGTGAAGACTCACTCACAGACTGATGGAAGACTGCTGAACCAAGGTAAGTGTGTCCTGACTCCTTACCCTCTGGAGCTCCCTCTATCTAGCGAAGGAGGATGACCTGGCTACCTCAGAGAGAGTGAGAAAAGTCCTGTGAGTGACAGGAATAAAGCCCTGTGGGAGAACCTCGGCCAGGGAAAATCAGAGAATGCTTCCTGGAGGAGAAAGTAGGTCAAAGAGGCCAAAGACAGATTTATAGAGAGGTCAGTGAAGCTTCAGGGTCCCTCATTTGTTTCTTCCAAGACCCTGCTTAACGATCAGCGAAAAATCAAAGAGTACTGAAGATGTGTACTCTTCACTCTATAAGAAAATTGAAATGCCCTGACATCTTACAGCTCATATATGAAAGAAACTAAACAGGTTTTCCCAAATTTGACAATAGTCCTAAAACTACATTATCGTAAAGCTGAAACTTTTCTAAACTATCAATAGTAAAAAATTTCTATCAACCATGCTATTAAGAAAGACTGACTAATATTTCTATTCTCTCTACAGAAAAATGATCTTATCTCATGCTTCAGTGACAAAATAAAAGCCATCAGACATGGGAGAATTGTTCCAGGACCTTCATCTTCCCACCACTGAATCTCTAAACCTCCCAGTATCTGTATTCATCTTTTGTTTCATTCCTTCCTGTTACAATGAAGGGCCTAAGGACCTCTCCTCTCTGAGGCCCAGTGCCTCAGATCCCAGCTCCTCCTTTCCCTTCCATTATTCCCTTTCTCTTCTGTGTTGCCATCCAGTCCCTCTCTATGGTCTCTGGGTCTTTCCCAGCAGCAAACAAGCATAGTCTAGTATCTCCCATCTTAGAAAAATCATTCTTTGCCCCTCCTCCTACCATCACCTTAGCTCTCTGGGCTCTGTTCCCATTCACAGCCATGTTTCACAAGGAAATCGCCTACACACCTAGCTCCACTTCAGCAGGATCGGGGGCAGTGTTTTATTCCCTCTGACCTCAGGGAGGGTCCTGTAACAATCTACCCTCCCACCAGCACTCTATCCAATTATTCCTGCTTTTTAAATTTTATTTATTTTTCATGATAATACATTATAAATTTTATAATATACATATCTGTACAGTTCGAATAAATTATAAAACAAATACCTATGTACCTGTACCCATCACCCAGCTTCAAAAACAAATCATTTCTGAATGACAAAACCCGCCATGTAGCCCTCCCCAGTCACATCTCCTTCCCCTCCCTGAGGTAACCAGTGTCATTTTTCATGCCTTGCTTTTTTGTATGGTTTTACAACATATTACTGCATCCATATATTGTATAATTTTGACTGTTGTTCAACTTTATATAAACATTCTTTCATGACTTTTTTGAATCAGTATTAGGTTTCCTGAGTTTTATCCATGTTGATACATGTAGCTGGAGTTCATTCATTTATTTAATTATAGTATTCCATTGTATAAATATGTCTCAATTTATTCATCTTATTTTCTTGTTTCTGTTTCTTGCTGTTTCAAACAGGCTTTGGTGGGCTTCCCTGGTGGTGCAGTGATTGAGAGTTCGCCTGCTGATGCAGGGGACACGGGTTCATGCCCCAGTCCGGGAAGATCCCACATGCCGCAGAGTGGCTGGGCCCATGAGCCATGGCCGCTGGGCCTGCGCGTCCAGAGCCTGTGCTCCGCAACGGGAGAGGCCACAACAGTGAGAGGCCCGCGCACCGCCAAAAAAATTAAAAATAAAAAATAAAAATAAAAAAAAACAAACAGGCTTTGGTGAACACTCTTGTAGTGTCTCCCAGTATACACATGTGAGGATTTCTCTAGGGGAGCAATTCTCAAACTTTCTGGTCTCAGGACTTGCTTTACATTCTTAAAAATCACTGCAGACCCTAAAAAGCTTTGGTGTATGTGGGTTATACCAATTGATACTTGCTGTATTAGAAATTAAAACTGAGAAAGCTTAAATATATTAATTTTAAAATAATAAGCCAATTACATTTAACAAAAGTAACATTTTTATGAAAAATATATTTTCCAAAACAAAAAGAATATAGTGAGAAGAGTGGCATTGTTTTACATTTTTGCAAATCTCTTTACTGTATGGCTTAATAGAAGACAGCTGGATTCTCATATCTGCTTCTGCATTCAATCTGTGATATTACATGTCATGTAGCCTCTGGAAAACTCCACTCTACGTACTTGAGAGAATGAGAGTAAAAGAAGCAAATAACATCTTTCTAGTATTATGGTTTTGGCTCCCCCACCCCCCATCCCTGCCCTCAGGATCCCCAGACCACATTGTGGGAACTACCGCTCTGGGATAGACACCTAAAATTGCTGGACCTAGAGTATGTGCATAGTTCAGCTTTACTAGAAAATGGCCAACATTTTCTAGAGTGGTTGTATCAGTTTACACTCCTGCCAATGGTGTATCCATCCACTCTTCATCCATTCTGGTTTTCACCCCACCACTCCTCCAAAACTACTTATATCAAGGTCACTACCAACACCCATATTGCCGTATCCAATGGACCCTTTTCAATCCTCATTTTAGTTGACTTCTCAGCACTCTTAAAACATCCCTGACACATCGCTAGTTATGTCCCTATCTCTTTACCTCTTTTGAGTCTCTTTGCCACCTCCTACTCCTTCATTCAACCTCTAAACTTGAAATGAGAATCTCAGAGCTCAGTCATGGATCCTCTTCCTTTCTCTTTGTTCCGTCTCTGACTTCTTCTCTCGTGGTTTTTTAATGCTATCTCTGTACTGCCAACTCTCATTTATATCTGAAACCAGACCTCTCTGGGATGTACAATATATACCACTATCTGCTTGACTTCTTCCTTTGGCTATTTCAAGGGCATGTAAAACTGAACTCTTGATCTTCCCCTGAAAACCTGTTCCTCTTTCTGTCTTCCTCATCTCGATGAATGACCTGGCCTCACATCACCAGGTCCCTGGGAGGTATCCTTGATTCCTCCCTCTCCCTCCCACCCGCAAGCCACCACACCAAGCCCTTTCAATTCTAAATATCTTTCAAATCTACCTCTCTTCATCTCCACCTCTGCCACCTTAGTCCACTCACCGTCATCTCTGATTGCAGTAGACTCCTAATCTTGTCCACCTCCAATCCAATCCACAACAGCCAAAGTAATCTCTTTAAACATTAACTATACCATGTCAATTCCAAGCTTAAAACCTTTCAATGTAGTGTATTTCAGCATTTGGGGGATAGGAAGTATCTACAAAAGAGATACTATTTCATCATGATCATATATGATGCAAACTGAGACATGCTTACCCTTCCTACATAATCCTATGATACGTTCTGATATTTTCTATTTTCTCAAGTTGATTTCAGTACCTTCTGCAGTTTGACCCACATTTAAAAGCACTGCTTCAGTACCTTTTTATTGCTCATAGTATAAGATCTATTCTCCTCACCATGGCCTATAAAGCCCAACATAAGTTGGCTTCTGCCTGCCTACCTCCTCAACCTCACATCCCATACCTCTTGCCCTCAGCTCACTATGCTCCAGCCACACTGGCCTTCCTGCAGTTCCTAAGTATACCCTTTCCCTTTCTTCCCAGGGCCTTCTCACTTGCTGTGGCCTCTGCCTGGGACACTTTTGCCTCCACTCTTCATGGGCTAACTCCCATTCCTTTACTCACCTTAAGTATCAGCCTTGCCTGAATCTCAGGCTAAATTGCCCCCACCTGTTATTCTCTTTCCTATCACCCTGTTCCAACTCTTTATAGCCTTATCACAATTTGTAATTTTGTGTGTTTATATGTTTTAATTATGTATTTGTTTACCTCAAGTCCTCTCCAGCACCAGACTGAAATTCTGAGGGCCGAGTTTGTTTTCCATGATCTTTTTCATGTCTGTCTTATTCACCACTGCATAAGTAGTGCCTCATGTGGTGCCTGGCCCAAAGTGTGTGCTCAAAAGGCATTCATCAAATGAGCAGAGATCTGAAGAACAAATGAAATGGAACTGGGGAGATGTGGACAGAATTTCTTGCAGATGCAACAGCATATGCAAAGACTCCAAAGCTAGACATAAGGAACAGTCTAATAATTTCAGCTTTGACTCAAGCATGGAGTCTGGAAAGGCTGGTGGTGGTCAAATCATGAAGAGCCCAGCTTGACTTTGCCTGTTGAGGAAGGTAGTTTTCCTTTAGAGCAAGTGGGGGACTCATTGAAGGATTCTAAACGTGAGAGTGATATGATTTTGGTTTACCTTTTCAAAAGATCATACTGCCTACAGTGAAGAGACTAGATTCCAGGGAATAAGACTAAAACAGGGAGGTTGTGACAGTATTCAGGTTAGAAATGGTGCTGGCCTAGATTAGGGTAGTAGCAGCAGAAATAAAAGAGACTACGTAAATTTGGGAGATATTCAGGAGATAAAAATGACAGGACTTGGTGATTGCATGGGAGTGGAGGAGAAAGAAGAGGGGTATAGCTCAGGTTTCTGCCTTGACTAGGGTCATTCGCTAAGGTAAGGCACAAAGAAGGACAAAAAGGCTGGGAGGAGGATACCTTGAGTTGGAGAGAAGCTGAGGCTTTAGGTGTCTCCAGGGTATTCAGGTAGAGTTATCTGTCTATTAACCTGCTGAACGCATAGGTCAGGAGAAGTACCTGGACTTGTATCAATTTGGGAGTCATCAGAAAAGAAATGATAGTTGAAACCATGAGAATGAATGTAATAATCATAGGAAAGAGCAGAGAGAAGAGAGCTCAGGCCAAAACCTAAAGAGCACCAGCATTTAAGAGTTGGACAAGGAGGAGTCTGGAAAGTAAAAAGGAGTTACCAAGGAAGCAGGAGAAAACTGAGAGTGTGGTGTCATGGAAGTGGTTTAAGGAGGAGGAAGTGGTCACTAGTGCCAAATGCTACCAAGAAGTCAGGTAAGATAACCTCTGAATAGATTCTATTGGATTTAGTGACATGGGCCATGGCAGACCTTGATAAGAGAGCAGTATCAGGCAAATAGTAGAGGCAGATTGGAGTGGGTTGAAAGATAAGTGGGAAGTGGGAAAATTAAGACAGTTAAGTGTAGGCGACTCTTGAGACGTTTATAGAGGGAAGAGAGGGAGGTGGTTGGAGAGGGAGATTTTTTGGTAATTTTTAGATGGAAGAGACCTGAGTATGTTTAAATGCTGTTGGGAAGGAACAAGGGACAGATTCTGTAGGTTTGGTGGCAAGAAGGAAAGAACTTCCTTTTTGGAGACTTCTGTTTACTCTGTGAAGTAGGTGGGGTCATCTGCTGAGGGTCAGGGGACAGATGGAGAAGTTAGGGGTTTGAGGAGAAGGGAGGTTAGAAATGGCTGTTGCAGAGCATGAGAGAGAAGGCTGTCCGGGAATGCATAGTAGGGTTGTGGGTCAGCACCGAGGGCCTGGTAGAAGCTGGGGACCATGAGTTTATAGTGGCACAAATCTGTGAGGTTGAATAGTTTTCTCCAGCAGTGTTTAGCTGCCTGGGCACAGGCATGGAAAAGGCGGACAGTTGGACTGATTCAAGGTTGGAATGCTGCCAGGCAGATGCGACAATCCTGGAAACTGAGGCTATTGGCCAAAGAGAGGCAAAGTAAAGAACCATGCGGTCTGGTCTGAGCTGCGTGAAGAGTATCAAAGGCAAGTCCCCTACGAGCCAAGCCCTAGGGAAACTCTGGAACATGTGGAAAGGTTGCTGGAAAAGAGATTGAACGATGAGCAGAGGGAGGCAGAACTGAGATGTGACAGAAAGGCAGATTTGGGGGTTTGAGCCCGTAGACTTGACTGAGCGGGACCAGGGGGAGATGGGGAGGACAGGCTGAGGGGTAATTTTTAAGAAGAAGGAGTGCCTTGAAGGCGGTCGCAGTGAGAATTGAGGCCGGCCGAAGTGAGGAGGCGTGGCCAGGCGCAAATCCCGGGCGAGGGGGCGGGGCCCGGGCAACTGGGTCCCAGCGCCGCTGTGGCTGCGGCTGCCTCAGCGACTGCTCCCGCCTCCCCACCCCCCCTTCCCCGGGCTCCTTCCCGCCCGCCGCCGCGGAGACCCAGGCCAAGGCTGGGGAGGACGGCAGAGCCGGGCCCAGGCTGTGCCCCTGCCCCCGCCGCTGGAGCATCGTCGGGAGGCATTGGCTGAGGGGGAAACCCCCAGCCCGAGCGCGCGGCGCATACACGCGCCCCCCGCCACCGCCATCCTCTCCTTCCTCCCTCCCTCCCCTTCCCTCTCCTCTCCTCCCCTCCGCCCCCCAGCCTCCGCTGCGGCGGGAGGAAGAACCTTTTCCGACCAGCCAGGAGAGCCCAGATCGATTCCCATCTGGGGAGAAAGAAGAGAACACGCACTCGGAATAGACCGGCCGCTCGCCCCGGGGCTACGGAAGTGGCTCGCCTCTCACGAGAGAGCCCGCGCCGAGCGCTACCCCCCGACCCTCACCCAGCCGCTGCCGCATAGACAGCGCTCCCCAGCGGGCCCCCAGCCCCGCCGAGCCCACTCCCAGCGCGGGGCCCGGGCCGGCGATGCCTGGCACCGCAGCGGCGGTGGCCGCGGCTGCTGCTGGTACTGCCACCGCTGCCACGGCTGCTGGCCCGGGCCCGGGCCGGGGGCTCGAGTCTCCGCAGTGGGGCTGAGCCCGCAGCCCCGCCCCCCGAGCCTGAGGCCGCTGCTCCGCCGGGCGCCGGGCCTCCTCCGCCCGCGCCTACGCCCCAGGAGCTGGAGCCAAGCGGGGAGCCCGGGCCCCGCGCCCAGGCCCGGACCATGCACGGCCACCGAGCCCCGGGGGGCGCTGGGCCTTCCGAGCCCGAACACCCAACCGCGACCTCCCCCAGCGCCGCGCCACCGGCCTATGCCGACTCGGACCCTGGAGCCTCGGAGCCTGCACTGCCGGTGCCCAGGGGATCAGGCTCGGCTCTCGGAAGCCTCTTGGATCCCCAGTTTGCCGGACCCTCGGACGCCAGTCTGGGCGTCGCTCCAGGCCCCCGGGTCTTGCCCTGCGGCCCCAGTCCACAGCACCACCGGGCCCTGCGCTTCTCCTACCACCTGGAGGGCTCGCAACCCCGGCCTGGTGAGTGATCGAGAAAGCATGGGAGCCCGAGCCATGGGCCTGGGAGCGGGTTCTTGTTCTCGGGCCCTTTAAGCCCCACCTCTGGGCCGGCCCGCTCACCCCAGCCCTTCGTCTCTTCTCAACCCGCAACCCCTTCCCTCGCTCCTCGGCCTTCGTCTAATTCTTTCAATCCCGGCCCCCACCTCCCGCCTCCTCTCTGTCCCCTGTGCCCCCTCAATCCTTCCGACCCTCTTCTCTTCTATCTGCTGAGGCTAATGGGAGAGGGAGCACTCTAAGAAAAAGGGGCTGGATTGCAAGGCAGTAAAAAGGGGGTTTGTTTGGGGGAATGGGAGAAAAGAACGAGTCTCCCATTTGCCAAGCGCCTACATTGTGCCAGGCACTGGGTGCTTTACATGGGTTTTCATTTCATCTTCAGGAGCCTCCTGTGAAGTAAGTATCATTAGACTCATTTTGTACGGGAGGAAACTGAGGCTCAAAGAAATTAAGTAACTTGCCCAAGGTTACACAGCTAGTATAGAGACAGGATTCCAAACCAGATCTGTTTGAGTCCAAAGTCTATGGTCTTTCTGCTTCCCAAACTGAGGTTGGAGACCATGAAAGTAAAGCCAAGCCTTCTGCTTATGTGATTTTCTCCTGTACTGTTCGGCAGCTCTGGAGTATGAGTGGAAAAAAAAAAAGAGGGATGGTGGATTGATCCAAGGTTGGGGTTTTGCCAGGTGTATGTGGCAGGAGGACAAGGGAAGGAGGGAGTAGAAGGTGCTGATGAGAGACAAAGGTGGAAGAGGTGGGCCTTGGGGGTCAAGTTGGAGGGAAGGGCTGGAGGGACTGGTAGGTAGGGAGACAGCAGAAAGGTGGTGATGGGGGGAGGCAGAAGCCAGTTGTAGCAGAGCTGCAGAGGTGCAGGGCTTTAATAAGGTTGTTTGTGAGGCGAAGTCAGGATGCTTGAACTTGGATTTGCAGAGGTGGAGCAGCTCTAGGTCAGGCTGGGGCCACAGGCCACTGCCTGGAGAGACCTTTGCACTGCACAGAACTGAGTGTCTGAGGAGTCCAGCAGGGCCTCCCCCATCTGGGGACATCCCATGTGGACCTGAGCCCGGGAGCCATGGAGGAAGAGCAGTACCTTCCCCTGGGCAACACTTGAAGTAGCTGTTGAGCCTCTGGGACCTCCCAGGGTCCACATCCCAGGCTTCTCAGGTTTGGGGGGACTGTGGCCCAGTACCAGGTAGCATTAGTAAAGCATAAAAGTATGGGCAACATGTGCCCCTTGCTGCTCTTGTGACCTTGGGCTAGTTGTGGAACCTCTGGGAGTTCTCAGGGGCTCCCTCAGTGTGGACTGGAGATAACCAGCTGACAACAGGCCTTTAACGCCCTGCCCTGCATGTTGCTCTTGCTGACTTTCCAAACTCCCCTTGACAGACACTGTGTGGAGCAGGTTACTCACCCACTTTACTGCAGCACCTTCTTTCAGATCCCAAAACATGCCACAAGCACTCCCACCTCAGGGCTTTTGCATCTGCTTTCCCCTCTGCCTGGCAGCTCTTCCCCCTGCTCTCTACCTGGCTTGTTTCTTATCTTTCAGGTCTCAGCTCAGATGTCACCTCCTCTGAGAGACCTTCCCTGATCACTTTAGGTAGGGGCCCTTGTGGGTCTCCATCGAAATTGCCACTGCACTTCCATCCTTGTGCTTAGTACATATGCAGTTATCTTATTCTATGTGTCTACTTATTTATTGCCTGTCTTCCTCAACTAGAATATGAGCTCCTTGAGGGCAAGGGGATTATATCTGTTTTGTTCACCGTTGTATCCCCAGCAACTAGCATAGTGCCTAGCTCAATAAATCCTTGAACAAATGCCTGAACAGATAAGAAGGGATCACATAGTAGGCCCTCAGTAACCATTGTCTAAGAGAAGGACAACTGAGCTCCTGCCCTCCAGATACTCTTGGTATGGGAGTCAGTAGCTGGGCAGCATCTAGGCCCCTGGTCTCTGGCCTCTGATCAATACACAGCAGTGATTCTTTCTATTCCATCAGTCCTTCCAAATTACAATCAAAATACCCATCCTGAACCACTCCCCTCCTCCCCCCAAAAAGCAGCACAAAGTTCCTACGATCCTTTTTCCCAATGAAGTCCCTGCCTCTCGAATTGGTGGGTGTCTTTTTCTTTCTTTCACTTCAAGTTGAGGAGTGGGAATAAGAAGGGTGTCAGGGAAGGACCTGGCCTCCCATCTAACCATTCCTAACTGACTCACTGTGGAACCCTGGGTGAGTGACTTCCCTTCTCTGAGCCTCAATTTCCTCATCTAGAGAATGCCATGAGAAGTCTATGAGATACTGGTTGCAAAGCCTGCAGAATGAAATAAAATTTAAAAAAAAATAAGAGAAAAACCTTCTGAAGAAGAGGCGGAGGAATTACTCAGGCCCTGGCAAGACAAGCGCTGGGCCATGTGATTCACAGCAGCATGGGGCGTGAGAGCCCGCCACCCCCACTGCCCAGCCAGCCCAGGGGTAGGCACAAGTGACTTGCTTCTCTCTCCACAGGACTTGCCTATAATTGGCCCAAAGAGGACAGGGTTGGTAGTTGCAGGGTGTGTGTGTGTGTGTGTGTGTGTGTGTGTGTGTGTGTGTGTGTGTGTGAGAGAGAGAGAGAGAGAGAGTGTCAATTAAAGGATTGAAACATTTTAGTCCACATGTTAAGATTTCCGTGTGCCTCCCCGCTTCCTCCCTCAGACTGCTGAGGCCTTTATAGAATCACCATCCTTAGGGGCAGTGGCCCATCCTGGTGGGGGGGATGGTTTTTAAAATAATATATCTTATCCATGTAAAAGCTTTGAATTGCTTCAAAGTGCTTTCTCTTTTAGTTACCCTGATTCCTAGTGGGGGGTTGGTTGATTGTTTTTATGCCCATTTCGCGGTTTGATAAAACCTAAGGCCTTATTGGGTTACTGAGATAACTAAACTCTGAGATACCAGAGAGGGCTTTGAGAGAGTCAGAAAGGAGTTCCCAAGTGTAGGTTTGCTCATAGAGATTTGGGGGAAGCCCTGCTCTCTTCCTCAGCTTTGGGAATATCTTTCCAGATGCTGATTGGGGGATAGCTTGGGACTTGACCCTAGCTCAGTCAAAGGAGTTGCACCTGGTGTTAAAGCCTTTTCGTGGGTAGTGGAAGGACTCAGCCTGTTGAGGGGGGCAGCAAGAGGGGCTGGCTCCTTCTGATTTGGAGGCTGGGCCATCATCTGACACTCTTAGAGTAAGAATTGGAGCTGGAAAGGCCCCTAGTCACCGTCTGGCCCTGGGTTTCCTATACTGGATGAACATCAGAATCCCCCTTGTTGACTTTGAAAAAATAAATGTGATTCCCAGACTCTACCTCAAAGCTCCAGGATCTTAGGGTTGCAACCCAGGAATCTATTTTGAAAGCTCCTCAGGTGATTCTGATGTATAGCCTAGAGTGGGAACCATCCTTGAGCTGGGACAGTGGAGACTCTGAGAGGCAGTTTAGCTGCGGTCCTACAGTGAGTCAGCATCATTAGGATACCACATCAGCCTCCACTCTGAGGCCCTCTCCCCAGGGCCTTGTGTGGGCCTCCCACCATAACTCCCAACCCTGAAGGGAGGCATGGGATCTAAGCTAAAGGGAGTGAGTCAACCTCTCACCCACATACGCACAAACACTGGCAGCCTCAGTTTACCCTTTATGCCTAGCTCTTATGTATGGCTGCCATTTGGCAATTTAAGCTGGAAGGCAGTTACAGTTCTGGGACTCTAGGCAGAGGAAACGCTGGCATCAGCAGCACTCAGCACAGGGCATGGCCCAAAGGAAGGGCTCTAGAGGGGTGCCAGCAAGGTTTGCAGAGCTAGGAGGAACATAGCAGTTCAGGTAGGAAGTTCAGTGGGAGCAAAGGCACTGAGACATGAGGCATCCTCGGATAGGGGCTGGTATTGGGAGAAGTAGAGAGATAAGGCTGGTGAAGGGACTTTATCCTGAGGGCAAAGGGGAACCTTTGAAGGGGAATGATGTGCTCAGATATGGGTGTTTGAGAAATCCCCACGGCTGTATGTGGAGAGTGGATGGTAGGGGCACAAGAGTGGAGTCAGAGACCGGCAGGTAGGGGTCACAGTCATCCCAGCCATAGGTGATAGTAGCTTGGGTTAGAGTGATGGCAGGTGAGGAAGGTAAGATCTGAGAGATATTTTGGTGCTAACATGGACAGATCTTGGTGGTGTCTTGGATGTAGAGGCCGAGGAAGAAGGAAAAGTCCAGGATGAGTCTGGGTTGTTTTCTGAAACCAACTATGGTGACCTGGTGGATGCTGGTGGGGCCACCTACTTGCAAGAGAAGGAGCAGGTTTGGGGGGAGATACTGATGTACGTTTGAAACCTGTTGCATTTGAGAGGCCTGGGGGGGCATCCGGGTGGCGAGCAGGGGCTACTCTTCGTTGTGGTGCGCGGGCTTCTCTTGCTGCAGAGCACGGGCTCTAGGGCGTGTGGGCTTCAGGAGTTGTGGCTCGCCGGCTCAGTAGTTGTGGCTCACGGACTGTAGAGTGCAGCCTCAGTAGTTGTGGCTCACGGGCTCAGTTGCTCTGCGGCATGTGGGATCTTCCTGGACCAGGGCTCGAACCCGTGTCCCCTGCATTGGCAGGTGGATTCTTAACCACTGCACCACCAAGGAAGCCCCAGTCCCATCCTTGAAGACATAGATAGTGAGGTCAGATAGTGAAGTCAGCAGAGTCACCCAAACTTTGCCTTAGAAATGTCATTTGGGGGTGGGGTGGGGGGAGGAGCAGTTTTTAAAGTATATTTGCATAAAGCTGAGACCCATTTCACATATACCCAGGGTAGTGGCTGCTGCAAAGAACGGAGGGAGTACTGAAAAGCAAATCAAACATTGGTGAAGTAAATTCCTGTGGCTCCTTCCATGTTTTCCCTGTTGAGGGCATCCTGAGAGACCATAGAGGGAGGTTGCTCATGGAAAGGAGAAGAGGGGACTCTTGACAGGAGGGAGTGGTGGGCTCTGCTGGTGATTTTTGGAGAGCAGCAGTTTGAGATTCCAGGGGAGTGTCTGGGAAAAGACCCTGATTTGGTTTCTAGTCAGCTGGGGCCTCCCAAACAAACACAGCAAAGTGTAAAGACTGGGTAGCTGCAAAAAGGACTTCTCCAGACAGGACTAAAAGAATTGAAGTTTCCAGCTGCAGATGGTTGGCACCCCCATTCCTCGGCCCTTTCACGTGCCTCTGCCCCTAGGGGACAGCCTGGCTGGGGCTACTTGCTCCTTCAAGGGTGAGCGGCAGCTACCAGTGCTCCAGACAGATGCCAGCCATGGTATTCTGGGGACCAGTTAGCTAAATGCCTTAGGCAGATGTGGAGCTGGCCAGATGCTGGCTGGGTGGGGCTAGGACCTGTCTGGAATGAGGACAGGAAGTACACTCTGCCGTTGCCCAGCCCAGAAGTGTTAAGTGCCCTCATCTGGAGAGAGCAGACATCCTTGGAGCAGTGAGTCCAGCCTCTCCAGGCTCCAGTACCCAGTTCCTTCGACCTGGAAGGCATCACACCTCCAAAAGGTACCTCAAAACACAGAGGGCTGGAGACAAGGATGAGGGCAATAGCAGAAGGCACCTCTGCACTCCTGACTCTGCCCTTGGTTCACTGTGCCCTCAGGCTTCCCTTCCCACCTCAAGGCCTTCGTTTCCCCATTTGTAACATCAAGGACCTGTTCATCGCATTTGTCTGGCATATAGTAGGGCATCCTTAAGTACTTGGTGAGCAGATAAGGGAGAGTGCAAGAGGGGAAGAAGGAGGACATTTCTTCATTTAACAAATGTTTATTGAGTACCTACTTTGTGCTTGGCCCTGTGTGAATTGCTGGGTGGGCAACAAAAGGCAGGCTCAGTCCCTGTCCTCCTGGAGCTCCTTTCTAGCAGGGAAGACATACATGACAGGTAATTCCAAGCACAGATGCTGAAGGAACAGATGAGGAGGGGGCAGGCAGGGAAAAGAGGACACTTGAGCTGAGATCCCATGGATAAATAGTCCAGAGGTAAGGAAAAGCAGAAAAGCTGTTCAGGCCCACGAGAATGACATGTGCCAAAGCCCCAGGCAGAGGAGAGCACTTTCGAGGAACAGACAAGAGGCCTTTGTGACTGGAGGGTGGGGGTGGGGGTGGGTGTGGGGAAGTGTTTTCAGGCTGGGCCTTACTTGTCCCTAAGCTCAGGAGTTTGGAGTTTACCCCCGAGGCAAGGGGAGCCCTTCACCGGGCTACAGAAATTGAAGGGGATTGTATTTTCATAACCTGGTTGTGGTGTGGAGAATACCTTGTAGAGGGCCCTGAGGATGGGAGGAAGACCCGTTAGGAGGCTGGAGTGGGAAAAATAGTCTATGGATTCCTGCCCTCCTAAGAATTTGAGTCTGTAGGACTTGGGGTCTGGCTGGATGTGTGAGTTAAGGGAGCAGGGGGAGTCGTGGAGAAAGCCCAGCCTCTGGCTTAGGGAACTGGGTGGCTGGAGGTGCCATTCCTGGGGTGGGGAAACAGGAGGAAGAGCCACTAGGGGCTGGGATAGAGCTGGGTTTTAAGATGCACTGAGTCTGAGGAGCTTGAAAAAGGGTCAGTGCCCAGTAGGCGTCAATTGTGTCCATCTGGGCCCCAGACTAAGGACAGGAGGGTGAGGGGCACAGGTGTGTGGCTGAGGCCCAGAGAGGGAACTGAAGGCTTTTCCCGTTGCTGGAGGCTTTCAGCGCTCCGCAGCACCTCCCCGTGGCCCGTGCAGAGAAGGGGTTAAGTCAGGGAGGGAAGGCGCCTGTAGAAAGCGGGAAAGGCAGGACTGGCAGCGCTGGCCCCAAGGAGCTGAAGCTGGCATAGAAGCCCTTCTGCCTGGGCCTGCTAGGCCCTCGCCGCCACCCACGCCGCTGCCTTCAACTTCACCTTCACCTTCACCTTCACCTTCTCTGCCCCCCTCTCCAGCTTCTTCCCTGCTCCCCAGGCGGGGCCTCCCAGCCTAATGCGTTCCAGGTGTAGCTGCGGCCCCCTCCCCCACCCGGGGCGCAGGGGAGGGGGCAGGGAAGGTGCTGGGCTCTTTCATTCTGCATCTCTTAGGGGCTCCAAGTCTCCAGATCTCCCTGACAGCTTCTGTCTCTGGAGAATTCCTTCAGGGATCTCTGTTTGGGCCCCATGTCCCTGTCAGGGGCAGGCAGTGGTGAGAGCCCCCCAGACCCAGCTCTGCCACTTTCTAGTTTCATGTGATCCTGAGCGAATCACCTCACCCCTCTGAGCGTCGGTTTTCTCATCTACAAAATGGGGTTAGCATCCCCACCTCCTAGGGTTGTTAGGATTAAATGCCACAGGTAGAGCAGAGCACTGGGCATGGCACATTGTAGCCATGTTCAACAAGTGGCCCTGGTCTGCTCTTTTTGTCCCCTTGCCTCTTTGGGCCTGCATCCCTCACTGTCTCTGTCTCCCTTCTGACTCGCCCCCGCCCATTTTTTCCTGTCTCCCTCTCTAGCTGTCCGATTTTCTGGGTCTCTGTAGTTTTCCTGTCTTCTTCCTCCTTGTTTTTGTCTCAGTCTCTCTCGGTCCTTTTCCGTCATGATCTTTCTGTGTTGCCAACTCTCAGTTTTGACCAGGCCTCGGTGTGGGGGCAGGGGGAGGGGGGAGGGGTGGGTGTTGGGGGCTCTGGGGTCACACACAGCAGGGGTCAGAGGGGCCATCCCCTAGCGGCTTTGTCCTCAGGAGGAGGGAAATCACAGCCAGCGTGGCAGCCCCAGCACTGGGTAATTACTGCCCCCAGTGCTCCCAGCTGCAGCTCCACTCCCTTCCCTTCCTGTCCTCTGAAGTCCCCAGCCCCTCCCTGGGGGTGGAGCTACCACCCCCAGCCTTCTCTGGCCTCAGGTCCAGAGATGCTGGGAGGAGGTGGCCAGGCTCTCAACAGCAATCAAGCAACTGGAAGAGAGATGGGCTGTCTGTGCTCCCATGTGGCTGTGTGTGCGTGTGTGTGTGTGTGTGTGTGTGTGTGTACGTGCGCATGCGTGCACATATGCCTGGCTGCCTCGCTGTCTTTGTCCCCATGGGTCTGTTTTGTGTATATCTTAATGTTCTTGTTTCTGTATATCCATGTGTATGTTTGAGTGTGTGTCATTATATATCCATGTGTGTCTATGTGTGTCTTTGGGTCTGTATATGTTATGTGTTCCTGTGTTATGACACCTTGGCTCTAAGCCCCTGGGGCATTTCCAGATGTTTCTGCGTGTGTGTCTCTGTATGTAGACTCTGTGTGTGTGTGTGTGTGTTTCTGTGCCAGTGCCTGCCTCTGCATGGCCCCTATGGGTCTGTATCTTGGTGGTAGTGGTTGGTGGAGAAGGAGGGTGCCTGCCTGTCTTTTGGCTTTTTCTGCCCCTTCCTCCTGTTCTTACAAACCCAAGACCCTGGTCACTGTGCCCTTCAAACACACTCTTCACCTCCCCACCCCTAGTATCCACACCGTTGCTCACTTTTCTTCCCTTGCCTGCAGGACTGTGCCCAGTCTATCTACCCCTGAAAAAACAACCTGGATGGCCAAACTCAAAAACCATTTCCTTTAGAAAGTTCTCTGACCTCCCCCCCACCGCCCCCAATGTGATTTCTTTCGCAATTCAGCAAACATTGACTGAGGATGTGCTCTGTGACTCTGGACACAGACACACTTGGGATCCAGTCTCAGTTCAACCACTTCTAGCTGTGTATCCTCAGGCAAGTTATTTTGTTTCTCTGTGCCTCAGTTTCCTCATCTGTAAAATGGAGCTAATAGCATACAGGGTTGTTAGGAGGATGCCCTGCAGGAAAGCATCAACAAAATGCCTGGTGCAGAGTAGGAGCTCAACAAACAGTTGAATCCTCATACCTTATATCCTCCACAAAAAACTGAACACCTTGAGTTCCAGAGAGTTCTAAAAGTTCTTGCAGTCTCCTGCTTTTTTCACCAGGCATCCTGCACAAGGCAGAAGACCAGACAGAACGAAAGGCAGATTCCAGTTCACGGAACTGCTGACAAGTATTGCATGAGCGAGCTCCCTGAGAGTGCTCAGGCCCAGAAGAGACTGGGCCCTTCCAGGGGGTAGAGGAGGGACTCCAAAGCTGCTGCCCTAGGGCCAGAGCACATCAGATAGAGCAGGAGGTAAATGGCAGAGGTGGAAGGGACCTTAAGGACCATCTAACTCAGGTATTGCAAGTTGCAAACTGGTGGCCCACAAGTTTAATTTGACTCAAAAGTTTCATGTGGCCTACTCACTGTTTTTAAAATTAGGGGATTTCACATAAAAGCCTGGATTTCTGATTCTCTTGAAATATTGGAAGACCTGAAAATGCAGGGCCCCCATTACTGCAATTAGATAGATAGACAATTAGATAGAGGGGAGAAGCTGCCATCCCTACTTTAAGTGAGACATGCGCTCTCCAGTTTACCCCCGTCTTCACCATCCCCTATTGCATTATACTGTCTCATTTTACAAAAAGGTCCTCACTTTACACAAGGGTCCACACTTCACAAAAATGTTCTTCACTTTACATAGGAGCCTCATTTTACAAAAGAGTTCCTCCGTTTTACAGAACAGTCTTGTATTTTGTCAAAGGGTCCTTCATTTACAGACATCATCCATTTTACAAAAGGGTCTTTATAGAACTCTCCTCACTTTACAGAATGTCCCTCCACTTTGAAGAAAGCGCCTCCAT
Source organism: Pseudorca crassidens (assembly GCF_039906515.1). NCBI lineage: Eukaryota > Metazoa > Chordata > Mammalia > Artiodactyla > Delphinidae > Pseudorca > Pseudorca crassidens. Next base: position 86,375,976 of record NC_090317.1, read on the forward strand.
ATTGCAGAAACTTTCCCTTTGCAGAAGGAGCCTTCTTTTTATCCAAAAGACCTTCATTTTACAGAAAGTTTCTCCAGTTTTCAAGAGGGAACATTCTAGGAAGCTCCTTACTTGCCAGAATGGCTCCCACTTTCCAAAAATGCCTTCACTCTGCAAAAGGTGCCTCCATTTTTCTGCAGAGTCCTTATGTTCATAAGACCAGTCCACTTCAAGGAAGGGATCTTCAGGCTAGCCACAGGGTTCCTATAGACAGCTCCCCCTGCATTTCTCATTCTTGACAGAGCTTTGTGTTTAAATTTTCAGAAAGAACATCTGCCAGGCCAAGCAAGTTTGGCTGCAAAGGTGGAGCAGGGCAGCTGGGCTGGACCTCACATTCAAGGGGCAGGTGGGAAGAGGTGGGGCAGCTACTCCACCTTTATCCTCTGCTTTTTTCTCAAGCTAAGGGACTTCCCTTCCCCCCCCAGCCCCCCCACGGAGCTGGCTGCCCAAAGGACACTTTCTTATTTGTTGTTCTTTCTTCTCCACTCCCTCTGCTCCTTTTCCCCACCCCACCCCACCCCCAGGAATTCAACTGTCCTAGGGGCCTACCTCTCAGCCTGGAGGCTGAGGGCTGCTGGGAGAACCATGCACTGGGGGTCTGGAGGCCTGAGTGCTAGGGCTGGCTTCTGCCCACAATAGCATCTCACCAGTTCCTCACAATGAGAAACACACACATATTCTCCCCATTTTGCAGATGGGGGAAATCGGGGTCCAGAGTTGTGAAGCGATTCCCCATGTCACCAGGGCGTTAGTGGCTGGGGTCCAGTCTGGGGTCCTATTAGCTGTCTTGAGATTAAGCCAAGGCTAAAGCTGGGAGAAGGGAGAGGGGGTGCTGCTGGCCAGGGATGGGGAGAGCTGGGAGCTGAAATTCTCAGAAAGAGGTAAGGGTCCAGTTCCAGTGGTAAAGTCATTGTCCTCAAACTCAGCTAGATGGTAGACCTACTCTGCCAGTAAGCTCAGAAGCACATGCTCAAGGGCACCTGCCAGGCAGGGGCATGAAGCTACCAGAAACAATTTTTGGAATGAGTTTGCTATTTCACTAACAGTAAGTTGTCATGGGAAAATTCCAAACTCTGTTATACTTCTTGACACTTATTTTGTGGTTTTGTTTGGTTTCTATATTTGAACTGAATTTGAATGGGGGATGGGGTACCATTGTCTTTTCTCTGCCATTCCGCCTCTAGTAGGAATCCCGCCCTGATCTGAGAAGCTGCCAAGGAGAGTGGGGCTGGATTCTGTGTCCATCTCTGGCTGGGTTTGCACACGTTTCTCAGTGTGTTGATAGCTTTGTGTTGGGTTGCAGCCTGTGGTCTGTGGGTTTATGTATCTGTGTGCATAGTTTTGTGTCTTTGTGGATGTGCGGTTCTGTTGGCTTTCAAGTTCAAGCCACATTGCTCTGTGGGTGGGGGAGCACTATGCTCTTTCCCTTCTTTGTCTCATGGACTCCTCAAAACCAGGGAGCTGTGATTATTATCCTATTTTCCACACAAGGAAACTGAGGCTCAGATAGATGGAGAGGCTTGCCCAGGGTCACACAGCTAGTAAGTGAGGGTGTTGGGATTTAACTGAGGTCTGTGTTACTCCTGAGCCAGATGTTCCTAGTGAAGGCTTCACAACACCTTAACCCATGCAGTCTGGTCAGTGAATGTGATCATGCCACCCTTCTTTGGAATGGTCAAGTACCACAGGTTTTTAATTATTGACTTTGTTTTTTTAATAAATAAGACCAGATTCAAGGTGATCCCTGAAATAATGTCACTGTCATAAGCATTCAGGTGCCCATTGCAGGGAAATTGGGTAGAGCCCACAGCTTGCCTGGTGCCACCTCGGAGGCCTGGCTCCACCTCATTCACTAGAATCCCGTCTTGACTAGGGCTTCTGGAGTTCACCCCCAAAAAAGTACAGTTAGATTTGAATTTCAGATGTACAACAAAAAATTTTTAGTATAGCATAATACATTTTTAGTATGCATGAGGCATGCTTATACTAAGAAATTATTCATTGCTTATCTGAAAGTCAAACATAACTGAGCATCCTGTATTTTATCTGGCCATCCTGTCCCTGGCCTCTCCCTCCCCTGAGCTTCCCAGTCCCGACAGGCTGACCCCTTTGCACTTCCTGAGCCGCACTTAGCTTTTCCTGAATGAGAGTTTCTTGTCTTTGAGATTGGGAGCTCCCTCAGGGTCAGGATCAAGATTGACCTTCGGCCTGCTGAGGGGCCTGTCAGAGGGCGCACCCCACGCCCACAGCAGAGCCAGGGCCACACCCAGGCATCCTGGGGTGCCCAGGGCGTGTTTCCCATCAGTGACAAGAGACGCCTGAGTATGGCTGTGTGTACACACCCTGTGCCAAGCGTGTTGCATGTGGATGTGTGAGCAGCTTTGTGGTTCTCACCAGGTCTTTGCGGTTTTCTCCACCCCCACCCCAGACCAGGGATCGAACCCGTGCCCCCTGCATTGGAAGCATTTGGTGGTGTGACTTTCGTGGCAGGGAGGGAGATGCCCTTTGTGGCCTCTGTTCTAATGCCAGTGGTCAAGGGGGCAGTGCTGGTGGAAGACCTTGTCAGGTGTGTGGGTGTGAGTGTCGATGTACGTGCATGTGTAAGAGAGAATGTTGTGGATTATCAACCATAAAAAATGGACTGGAGGACTTCCCTGGTGGTCCAGTGGTTAAGACTCCACACTTCCACTGCCAGGGGCGCAAGTTCCATCCCTGGTCGGGGAACTAAGATCCTACATGTGGAGCAGCTTGGCCAAAAAAATTAAATTAAATGTAAAAAAATGGACTGGAGAAAATCAATGCAGGACTTAAGGGGTGTGGGGATGGGATAGGGAAGTGGGAAGGGCTGTGATATCTAGGGGAGGGGAAGGACCTCCCTTCAGAGCTCCCTGAGGGCATAGATAGGATTTTCAACTCCCCCAGCACAGAATCTACCAGGCTTAGAGCAGAGCTCAGAAGTATTGGGGCAACTAAACTAAGCTGAAGGAAGCCAGGGAGTTTAGCAGGGTCTTGAGGGGCCATAAAGAACCAGCTGGGAAGCTTCTATTTTCCCCATGGGCAGTGGGGAGTCATGGAAGGTTCTTGCGCAGATAAGTGGCATGACCTGAGCTGGAGGTCCATCTAGCCACCCGAAGGGAGCAAGACCTGGGGCCAAGGGGGCCACTAAGGGGAAACATAGGAGGAAACAGGGAAATGTAGGCAGAGGGACAGGGAGGGGGAGCCCTGCAATAGGAGAGAGATGGATCTTGAATCTTCTTCCCTCAGTGGAGCCCTGCCTGGTTCTTGGCCAGGCCTAGGCTCCTGAACTGAAGCCCTGTTGTCATAATCTGTGGGCAGGCTTGGGGGTGTTGCTCTTACTAGCCGCACTAGCTCATGACTTTCGGAAGCACTGACGCGCACCTCTGCCCCTCTAGATTCCCCTCTTTCCGAGCTTCCTCTTGGAGAGCAGGGTTAAGAAATCCAGTCTCAGATCAGTCTGCTACAAGTCTGTCACTGACTTGCTGTGTGACCTCGGGCAAGTCACTGCCCCTCTCGCTGCCTTCATCTCTTCATTAGAAACTGGGCTGACAGTCCCTGCCCCTCTCACCTGGGAATCCAGGATGTCCCCGAATATTTGAATCCCATTCTGCATGGCTGCCTGCAAGGAGGCAGAGAGAAAGGAGGGGCAGGCCCATCTGTGCGCTCCCAGGTGAGGTGGGTGAGGAGGGAGCAGAGAGTGGGCCAGAGCAAGGCCACAGAGGGTGGCATGGTCACCCTATCCCTGGGACAAGCAGTGGAGAGAGGGAGAGGCCCCAACTAGGGGCCCCACTGCCCTGTACCGACTGGGTGGGAGGGCTTGCCCAGGGAGGCCTGCCTGCTTTGAGCTGTAGAGACAGGGCCAGGTGGGCGCCTCCAGGCCCAAGGAGGCAGACAAGGGGCACCTGGGACCCTGGCACCTATGTGTGTAACCCTGAGAGGGGTCTCTGCACGGTGGGGTGCCTGGCTTTGCTCTCTGGATCTCTGGTCCTTTCAGCTGCTCTCTGTGTCTCACTTTCTCTAGCCATATTGTCTCTCGAACTATGTCTCTGCATGTGCCGCCCTCCAGGTGATTCATCCCCCTCAACCCCAAGCCCAGGGGGAGGACAGGGCAGGACCAGGCCAGGATGTGCTGAGCAGGGCAGGGTAAGCAGCCCAGCTGAGCTGAGAGGAGCACCTTCTCCCTCCCAGCCAGGGCCCTGCCTGCTCAGGTGGGAAAGGAAGTAAGGAAACTGCACCCAAAGCCAGGTACAGAGTGAGGGTGGGGGCCTCAGCCTGTGGCCTGGGGCACCTTGTTCCTTCAGGGCTAGGAGGGGACCATGGCCTGAGGCCCCTGGGGCCTTTGCGACTGGATTGTGGCCTGGATGGAGTCAGAGACCCTGGGAAGCTGCTGGAACCCTGTGGGTTGGGCTACTCCCTTCCCTCCAGGACTGGGAGAGCTAAAATTCCCCGCTGTTCTTTCTGCCTGTGACCCGGTAGGGTATCTTTGTGTTGTAGCTGTATGTTTTTGCAACAGAGGCCGCATGTGAAACCATGACTATTTAGACCACGAGGCAAGTGTCATGTGGGTGTGTATACCTGAGCCCCTAAGACCCAGGGACTCCATGGACATGTTTGTTTCATGAGTATGACATAGTAAATTATGCCATGTGTCTGTGATTGTGTGTCTGTGTTTCTGGGTACATGCTGGCATGTGACTTTGTGCTGTTTTGCCACTGTGCAAGGTTGTGTCTGACATGGTATAATGACCCTGTGTGGCTATAGTCTTGTCAATGTGTGAACCGTTTGCAGGTGTGTGAACCTGCAACACCATATCCTGTTTATGACACCCTGTGGCCCTGCAATTGTGAGGTACAGGATAAATGGCACTGTATATCTTTGTGACTCGGTGGAACCATATTTGAAGAGTATGTAAGTGGGTATATGATGGTAAGTGGTTGGGTGATTGTTGTATGAGGCTGTATGTGAAATTGTAGATTTGTCACTGTGTGACTTGCATCTTTGTGACTGTGCATGGCCACGTTTGCTGGTGCATGTGATACCGTGAGGCTGTGTGATAATATGTGAAGTTGTGACTGTGGGTCTTTGTGACTATGTGTGACCAGGCTTTCAGAAGCATGATTGCACATGATTGGATGTTTGAACTTGTGCGGCCCCAAAGTTAAGTGAAACAGTGTAAATAACCCCATGTGTCTCTGTGACTGGGTGGGCCCACTTGTGACTGGTCATGTATGAGACTGTGTGACACAGGTTAACAGACTCTCTGTGGCTGTGAGAGGCCACGTGGCTGTGGCACAGCAAAACTGGCACCATATGTGGTTGGGAGCTCTGGGGGCTCTTGGCTGCCACTCACCCTCTCGTCCTCACACCTGTTTGCCTGCATCCTTCCCTACAACAGCTTTTCATGGTTCCCTTCTGCCCACAGGGTAGTCACCCAGCTCCTCAGACTGCCATGCAGGGCTTGCCCTCTCTACTCTACTCTTTCCCCTCCCCTTCTTCTCTATCATCTGAGACCCACCACAGCTCCCTGCCCATCCAGGCCACACTCCTTCCCTTAGGACATGCCATCCCTTGGTGCAGGGGGGGGGGTTGTTCCTCACACCTCCCAGATTGAATCTTCTCTCCCCAGTGTGACCATCATCTCCCCCAGGCCCAAAGACAAAGGTAGGTAGGGAGCCCACAGTGAAAGAAGAGGGACAGTGCAAAAAGGCCTCCCTTTTCTGAATTTTTTTGCCTGTTTAAAGCTGTTCCTATGACCTGAACTCTGGGTGCTGGCTGTGTGTTTGTGTGTGTAGGTGTGGAAATAGAGGATAGTACAGATTAGTGAGAAGCTGGCATTTTAAGAAGCAAAACTTTTGTTCATGAAATATAATTTCATCATTTTTAGCTATATAAAACCATAGAAAAGGAAGTCCAGATATCCTCAGGACCTTAAGAAAAAAGGTGAAGAATGGTTTAGGCTCAGCATCTCACTGTGGCTAAATAAACAAGAGTGCAAGCATGTACACAAACCATAGGCTGCTCGTGCTCACCCCCAGCCTGGTTAAACTCCCTAATAATAATGCCTGCTGACATACAAGAAATCAATGTACTAATCACAAAGAACTCTTGTCTGTTACTGAAAACAGCCAGCCACAACCCTGGGCCTGGCTCCCCGTCTGACGGCTGGGGTAAAGGCTTCCCAGAAAGGCAGTGTGGCCAGGAAAGGGGCTCAGGAAAACCTGATATCACAGGTACCTGCTAAGACATACAGCTTCCCAGTTGGGGTAATCAGTTGCTTCACACCCAGTTTCTCCCTTTCTGCAGGGCTGCACCAGGGAAACCGTATCCTGGTTAAAAGTTTGTCCCTTGACCCTGGCCAGAGCCTTGAGCCTCATCCAGAAGGTCCCCAGCGACTTCGCTCAGACCCAGGTCCCCCCACTGAAACCCCCAGCCAGCGTCCTTCACCACTGAAGCGGGCACCGGGCCCAAAGCCACAGGGTAAGTGGGTCCAGAGAGGGGCAGAAGAATGGCCCATGAGAGGGGACACAGGAGGGGAAAGGTTGGCCAGTGGGAGAGGAGAAGGCTTGTTAGAAGGACAGGAAGCACTGTGGTCTAGGGGCAAAGGGCTGAGACCTGGGGCTAACATGTGCATACTGGCATCTCACCTCAGGCCTGCTCTGTGCCTACCTCAGGCAAAGGTACAGACTGGGGGTTTGTGGAGAGGCCTGTGGTCTGGCTATGACAGCCAACTCCAAACTCAGCCCATTGGGATCTCCCCTCTTTTTCCCATCCATCTCTCTAGTCCCCCCAAAGCCCAGCTACCTGCAGATGCCCCGGATGCCCCCACCACCTGAGCCCATCCCACCCCCGCCATCACGCCCACTGCCTGCAGACCCCCGAGTAGCCAAAGGCCTGGCCTCCAGGGCAGAGGCCAGCCTCAGTTCTGCAGCAGTATCCTCACTGATTGAGAAATTTGAAAGGTGAGTCTGGTCCCCAGGGGACCCTGTGGGGGTAGGGTGGGCCTGGGATAGAAAGGACAGTTGTAAGACAGGCCTCTCAGTCAAGCTCATACCCTGCCTTCATGTGTGTCCACCACCCACCTCAGAGAGCCTGTGATTGTTGCCTCGGATAGGCCAGCCCCTGGCCCCAGCCCAGGTCCCGCAGAGCCAGCCATGTTGCCACAGCCACCCCTGCAGCCACCAGTGCCCCAGCTCCCCGAGGGCGAGGCCTCCCGCTGCCTGTTCCTGCTGGCTCCCGGGCCCCGGGACGGCGAGAAGGTGCCCAATCGGGACAGCGGTATTGACAGCATCAGCTCACCATCCAACAGCGAGGAGACCTGCTTCATCAGTGATGATGGGCCCCCCAGCCACAGCCTCTGCCCTGGGCTCCCTGCCCTGGCCAGTGTCCCTGTTGCTTTGGCCGACCCCCACCGACCCAGCTCCCAGGAGGTCGATAGTGACCTGGAGGAGGAGGATGACGAGGAGGAGGATGAGAAGGACAGAGAAATCCCAGTGCCCCCGATGGAGAGACAAGAGTCTGTGGAGGTACTGACCCACGTTCACCGAGAGGCAGGACTGTGTGGAGAAATCAGGAGCCTGGCTTTTACACTTGATTCTTCCCCCAGCTCAGTATTTCTTGAAACAGGGCATTGTTTCCACTTGGAATGTTTGGCTTCCCTGGTCTCCTGGTACTAAATATCAGTAGCAGACCTGTACGCTGTCCCCCCATCACTGTAAATACAAAAATGACCATGGACAGTTCCAAATGCCCACTAGGAAAATTGTTCTACCCTCATCCAAGAACCACTAGCTGGACCTCAGTTTTTCCATCTTGAAGATGGGCATCATCGTTAGGGATCTTTAAAGTCCTGTTCCAACTGGAAAATCCCCAGATTCAGTAGCTGTGTGACATTGGGCAAGTCTCTGCTGCCCCACCACAGCCTCAGTTTCCTTATTTGTAAAATGGAAAGTTTCACATCCAGAGAGACTTCCAGACAGCTGGCCTCCGGAGGGCCACAAGAGCTTAGAGCCCCCTAGGAACCTGAGGCTGTGGACAAAGGCTCTCAGCAGCAGGAATCCCTTTCTGTGCCCCAGCAGCCTAACACTGCTTCCAAAGGCATCCTTGCACTTAATTAGGTTGCAGCCAGAATACCTGCTCCGCCAGAACCCGGCTCAAATGTGGGGGCCGAGGTCTGGGACTCAGCAAATATGTGTCCAGTGAACAGGCAAGTGGCCCAACAGGCAATGAGTTTTATACATTTTTATACTTTTGGGTTTTCCTCACACCCCAGGTACTCAGTAAGCCTTTGCTGACAGTGAACTGAGTTGGTGAATAAATAACATTTATAGTCTATTTAATCCATAGTCTAATATGTTTTATTTATATTAAATGATTTTGTTTTCTCAATTACAAATGGACTTAGGTCCTATTATTATCTGTATATGTAGATGAAGAGACTTAAATACAGAGCATTTATACAACTTATGCAGGCTAGTAAATGTCAGAGCTAGGATTTGGACCCAGAAAGTCTGACTTTCCAGCCCACACCTTAACCACTACACTATGCTGAGTGAATAGAGGGAGCAGATGGCTGGGTGAATGAGTGACCGAATGAGGAGTGCACGGCATCAGAATTGAGGGGTGACCTTTACGAAACACGGGGGAGTTAGGGGTGAACCTGTGGGGCTTATGGGTTCAGGGATGGGAGGTAGGGTTATCTCGGGGTGGCATTAGGCTTAGAGTAGCATTTGCACTATCTGAGAATTCTGGGGGTTTTGTGAAGATTAGGGTACAGGATGATGGACCAGCAGTTGCCTCTTCTCTCTGCAGTTGACTGTGCAGCAGAAGGTGTTCCACATTGCCAATGAGCTCCTGCAAACCGAGAAAGCCTATGTTTCCAGGCTCCACCTCCTGGATCAGGTGAATGGTCCCTCAGGGGTGCCGGGGCACCAGGACCTGGTAGGCGGGTGCCAAGGAGGAAGTAATAGGACCTGAGCCCAACCCTACCATTGGGGCCAGAATCTAGAGTTTGGTAAGGCTCCCCTCTGACCTTGATCCCCATCCTATCCCTGAAGCCAACTCTGATTCATGACCCCAAGCTTGATCTTTGTATCAACCCTCATTCCTAAACCTGGGTAGGTATACCAGCCCTGACTGCAACTCTGACCCAGATCCTGAATTAACCCCTGGCCGTGAACCACACTCTGAACCTCATTCTAACCCTGGACCTATTCCTGACCCCCAAACCCACTAGAATCCCTAAGGGTAGGAATTTTTGTCTGCTTTGTTCACTGCCTGGCACACAGTAGACACTCAAAAATATTTGTTAAATGAATGGATCTAATTCCAAACTTCTCTCTGATCCTGACCCTGATCCTGACTTCTCATTGTTCCAGTGCCTACCTTCAGATCCTAACCTTGACAACCTGAAATCCAACCCCACATTATAAGCCAAACTCCATTCCCTCACTCCTCAGTCTCAAGATCAGTGCTGATCCCAAAACTCCACAGAGCTGCCCAAAGACACTGCCCTCACCTGCCAGTTGCCCCTTGCCCAGCTAAGCCCCAGGCCCCACTGGGCTGATCTCTCCTGCCCTGCCCCATAGGTGTTCTGCGCCCGGCTGCTGGAAGAAGCTCGGAACCGCAGTTCCTTCCCGGCTGACGTCGTCCATGGCATCTTCTCTAACATCTGCTCCATCTATTGCTTCCACCAGCAGTTCCTGCTGCCTGAGCTAGAGAAGCGCATGGAGGAATGGTGAGGGGCCCCAGACCTAGGCTGCCCGCCTTCCTGTCCACTTGCCTGCAGAGCCCAGGCCAGATGTGTGCACGAGAGTTCATTCCTGCCTGCCCTCTCCCCTCACCACCTTTCACAGAAAGAATCAGGCCTAAGCTCTGCTTTCTAGGCCCTCCCAATCTATAATGAAAGACAGATCAGGACTCAGAAAATTACAACAGAATAATAGCAAAGCTCTAAAGAGTATGAGGTTAGGAGCCAAACTCGCTGGGGTCAAATTCCAGTTCTGCCTCTTGCTAGCTTTATGATGTTAAGCAAGTTTCTTAAATTACTCTGCTTCAGTTTCCTCAGCTGTGAAATGAGGGTAATAGTAATAGCCTACCTTGTAGGGTTATTTTAAGGATTAAATGAGTTGATACATGTAGAGAGCTTAAAACAGTACTTGGTATGTAATAAGTGCTAAATGAATGTGAGCTATTGTTTTTTTTGTTGTTTTGTTTGTTTTTGTTTGTTTTTATCAGTGCTATGATAGAGCTGAGAATGGGAGGCTGTGGGAATCCAGATAAAGGGACCAAAACTAGCCTGGGGGTTAAAGAAGGATTCAGGGAGGAGGTGAGATCTGAGCTGAGTCCTGAGGTAGAAGGGCAAGGTTCATAGGCAGTCTCCTGGCTTCCAAGCTCTCCTCTTCCAATTCATCCTTTAGCGTCTATACCACCTGCCATAATGGTCTTTCTGAACAACAATCAGACCATGTCACTTCCTGATTAAATCATCTCCATGCTCCCCACACCCACAGGATAAAGCGTGTCTGTGTGACCACAGACGGCTGGCATGAAGTCACTTCCTACATCTCCCCAACTACTATGACCCCTGAGGGCTGAACCAGGGCTGGTTCTCATGTCTCCCCCAGCAGACTGTGACCAATGAAGGCTGGGACCAGGTTTGGTCCTCTGTATCCTCCAGTAGACTGTGACTCCTGAGGAGTGCAACCAGGCCTGGTTACTTTGCCCTCCCCTACCTGACAGTGACCCTCTCAGGGCTCAGCTAAGTGTGACTCATTTGTGTCCCCAGAATCACCCAGCACAAGGCTGGGCACAGAATCAAAAAGCAGTGTATGAAGTGGCCCTTGCAGTAAGGTCAGAGCGGGTATTCCAGGACGTGTCATCCCTTGTGCTCAAGGCAGGGCAGAGTTGGGGTGGGTGGCAGCCCAGGCTGTGGTCTCAGGTCAAACTGAGCCTTTTGGCCTACTTTGTGTATAATATAAGCAGCATTTCCAAAGGAGCAGACTGGCTGAGAGGTAGATTTCCAGGACTGAGATAAGACCGGCCTACAGGGTGGGGGCATTGTGGGGGACAAGAATCAGCAGGACCACATCAGCCCCTGTTTCCCCCTAGGGACCGCTACCCACGCATTGGAGACATCCTGCAGAAGCTGGCACCCTTCCTCAAGATGTACGGCGAGTATGTGAAGAACTTTGACCGGGCCGTGGAGCTGGTCAACACCTGGACAGAGCGCTCTACCCAGTTTAAAGTGATCATCCATGAGGTGCAGGTAAGCAGTGAAGCTGGTTGGGGCCGACTGGGGTGGACAGGTCTGCAGGGACCCAGTCAAGGGTCTTTGGCCAGACCTGAACCCTCCTGCTTCTGCCTGTCACAGAAGGAGGAAGCCTGTGGCAACCTGACCTTGCAGCACCACATGCTGGAGCCTGTGCAGCGCATCCCCCGTTATGAGCTGCTTCTCAAGGACTATCTGTTAAAGCTGCCCCATGGCTCCCCGGACAGCAAGGATGCCCAAAGTGAGTGCACACAACGGGCCCTGCCCCCCCCCCACCCCAAGACTTAACACACAGGGTCAGCCTTCCATTGCCACGTAATTGAGATCTCAGAATAGGACCTCCAAACTGAAAGGCCCACCTTGAGGGTCCAGAATGAGACCCCAGGATGAACCTCCAGGTTGAGATCTCTACCTGAGTACCCAGACAGAACATTCAGGAGTCCCCCCTCAGTCTGAAGTTCCCAACTGGAACTCCAGAGTTTGAGGGGCATACCCAGAAAGATCCCCTAAAGGGAGCCATCTGTTTCCTAGGTTGAGACCCCAAGGCTGACCCCTTGACTTGTCCTCAAACGAAGTTGTCCCAAGTGCAAAATGAAACTGAGTCTAAACCCCCAGGGACTGAGCCACCGGGCTAAGAGCCCAGACTGACCCTCTCAGGCCAAGTCCTCTTTACTGAATCTCCACAGCTGAGCTCCCCAGAAAGAGGCTTGTCTCATCAAACCCCTGACTTTCCATCCTCCACATTAGAGCTTCACTCCGTATCCACCAGCCACTACCCAGAATGACCCTCCCAAAAGAACCCCCATGTCTGATCAGAACCCCACAGAATCACCTCTCCAGAACTGAGCACCTCAGACTGGACTCCATATTTTCTGCCTCCCAGATTTGGATCTCTAGGCTGAGATACCACCTCCTTAGACAAGTACTCACACACTGAACCACTAGAAAAGTGTTTCATTCTGATTTCTTCAGTATGAGACCCACTCCTCAGGGTCACACCCCAAAGAGTGCTGCCCAGAGTCTCCCCAACTTTCTCTCCCCAGACTGTTACTTCCATTCATTCCTTCATTAATATAACAGCTATTTACTGAGCACCTCGGTGTTCTGTGCATTGTCCTAGGCACATGGGACATGGAGGTGAACAAGACAGACAAGGTCCTTGATCTCAGGGAGTGTGTATTATACTCGGGGAGATAGTAGACAAAAGTCATAAATACACTGGAGAACATTAGATAGGTGCTATGTGTGATTCAGAGAATAAGAGGGTAATGTGACAGTGACTGGGGGGTCAACTTTAGATTGGGTGGCCTCTCAGAATAGAGGATATTTGAGTCAACTCTGAATAAGAAGAAGGGAGCCACGTGCTGAGTAGGGAGGAGTATGTTCCAGGCAGAGGCAACAGCAGGTGCAGAGTTCCTAAGGGGGGGTGGGGGTGGGGCAGGGGGCGGCAGCTTGCATATCTCTGGACCAACAAGAGGACCAGTGTGACATGAGCATGACCAGTGAAGGTAGAATGGTGGAAGAAATAGGGCTGGAGACAGGAGCAAGACTTTGAAGGCCAAGATGAGGAGATGGATTTTATTCTGAGTGCAGTGGGTAGCCATGGCAAGGTTTTGATTAGGATCACTTGAGGAGCCAGAAAGGGAGCCGAGAGACCAGTTAGAAGCCTTTTGCAATAATCTGAGTGGGAAAGGTTGGCTTGATGAGAATGGTAGCAGTGGAAGTAGTGAGAAATGGTTGGATTCAGAATACATTATATTTGAAAGTAGCACTGAAAGAACTAGGGTGAATGGGTGTGGGGCTTGGGAGAAAGAGTCTCAAGAATGACTTGCATGCATATTTTTGGCTGGTGGTGATGGTTCCTGAGATGAGTTTAGGACTTTGATTTGGAGTTAGATGAGCCTAGAATCCCAGGGAGAGAGATTTGGATGTCACTAGCACAGGGATAGTGTGCAAAGCCATGAGGCTGGCCATAGTCACCAAGGGATTGAGTGTAAATGGAGAAGAAAAGGGGGCCAAGGACAAAGCTGAGGGAGGTGGAATCAGCAAAGGAGACTTAGAAGGAATAGCCCTAAAGGTAGGAGGAAAACCAAGAAAATGTGGGGTCCTGGAAGCCACAAGGGTCGGGAGCAGACAGTTGTGTCCACTGCTGTGTCCACTTCCTAAACTGAGCCCCTTCCACCCCACCAGATGGGGCACTTTGCTACCAAGCCTGGACTTCTAGAAAGAGCTAGAACACTAGAAAATTTGATAGCTGAACTCTACAAACAGACCTCTGCAGACTAAGTGCCTTAGTCCTTTCCCCGAAATGAGAATCCCCACTGAGGTATCAGGATGAACTATAAAACCTAAACCTCTAGAAAAAGCCTTCCAGACTGACTACCTGGGTTGAGCCCCATAGACTGACATCTCCAACCTGAGCCCTCAGGCTGAACCCAGTTTGAGGTCCCAGTTATAGATCCCCCACACTGGTTTCCCCAAACTAACATCCCCAGACTGAGTTTCCAAAATGCTCTCCCCACCCGGGGTGCTGAGAGTGGGTTCCCAGTCACAGCCCTCGGCCTGAGGTCCCAGAGGGAGATTCCCCCAAAAGAGCTTCCCAGTCTCATCTCCTTAGCCACCATTTTATAGACAGGTATTGCCAAACTGAGCACCCTAGATTACCCCCCGCCATTTACTGTCGCTCAGACTGAGACTTCTAGCTTGACCCCAAAAGAATGACTCTCCAGATGATGATGATACCTACCTCATAGAATTGTTTTGAGGATAAATGAGATGATCCAGGTGACGCTATTAGCACAGTACCTGGCACATGGTAAAGACTCAATAAATGTTAGTTGTTTTTATTACTGAATGCCCTGACTGATGCCCTCCATACTGAATGCCCCTAAAATCAGCCCCCAGATTGAGTTCACCTAACTTAGGTTCCTGTTTTATACCAATCTCAGCCCTATCTGAGTCCCTAGAATGAACTTCAGAGCTTGAGCTTGGCCAGCTGAGCTCCCCACATTGAGCCCAAAGATGAACCCCCCAGAAAGAACTTCCCAATCCAGTTTTCTGAGCTGCTCAGTATGAAAATCTCTGAATGAGAGCCAGCCTGAGATGTGCTCACTAAGCTCCCCAGCCCAAGATCTTAAGCTGACCTCTCTATTTTTTTTTACCCCTCAAGACTCAAATCCCCAGGTAGAGCCCCAGAAAGTACCTCCAGGTCTGAGCCCCCACTGAATCCTGGTTCCCCAGACTGACTCCCCCACTTTCTACTTCCCAGACTGAACTCTGGAGCCTGGACCCTAGACTCCCCAAACCAGGCCAGCTGGAACTCCTGGCCTGAGCAGCCTACCCTGAGCCCAAGACTGAACTCAAACCAAGATCCCAGACTGCCAAGCCCAGACCAGGCCCACCAGAGCTTCCAGACCAAGCTCCTACACAAAGCTCCCCAAAGCGCACTCCCTAGCCTGAACCCCCAAGTGAAATCCTGGACTGAAATCCCCACACTGAATCCCCAGACAGAGCCTACACACACTGGATCCCTGTAAATGCCAGTCTGTACCTCACACAATACACTTTGATAGCAAAGCGGTCTGAGCCCAGCGGCCTCCACAGGCCTGAACTTATATGCCCACAGCTTGCCAGAGTCTTCTTCCTGTCCCCTTCCCGGGGCACTGCCTACCTCCACAACCCAGCATGCCCGTTGCCCTGGGGTAGGGGAGATGCAGAATGTGTGGGAGAAAGGGCAGCTCTGATGTCAGCTCTGCTGCCTCCCAGGCAGATAGCCTAGGGCCGGCACCTCTTCTCTCTGAGTCTCAATATCCTCATTGGACAAACAGGGCACATAGGGTTGTTGTGACAATTGAATGATGGCATGCAAAGCATCTGTTCAGGAGCCCAGGAGAGGATGGTGAGACCTTGGCCCCATCCTAGGGAGCTCCTAGTCTGCTGAGGGATGCAGATATATAAATACACAATGGATACGTAGTGTGACTGGTGGGACAGAGGGGAGCAAAGGGGAAGGTGGAAATCCAGACAGTATCCTAATCCAGCCTGGGAACTCAGGGCAGGCTTATAGGAGGAGGTGAGCTGAATTCAGAAGACTGAGTTGGCCAGGTGAAGCAAGACAGGACATGTTTAGAGAGGTGCAAGTGGAGAAAGCTGGAGAGGTCAACAGAAGCCAGATCACCAAGGGCCTTGAATGCCAGGCTAAAGGACTGGGTCTTTACCCTGAAGGCAAAGGGAAACCACTGACAGATTTGAACAGAGGAGTGACAGCAAGCTGTATGTGAGAATGCTCCCTCTGGCAGCTAGGATGGAAAAGGGCTGGGAGGTTGGAGATGCACCTGAAAGGCCTGAACTGGGTTAGGGGCCACAGATCTTGAGCACCAAGACTTGGTCATGGAGGTCATTTTCCATGGTCATTTTCCTTGGTCATTTTCCCCTAGGAAAATAACACTTGGTTTGCCAACCATGTGGACCCTCTTCAGAAGCACCTGTGCTCCTCCATTACAGGCATATTTTCTGAGTGGGAAAATACAGCACCGTGCAGACAAGAGAGGGGTGCAGTGCAGCTGGGCCTCAAGCATGGGCAAGATTTGTTAGTGTGTGGAGACGCCTAGGGACTTATTTCGTTTTTTTTCTGATACCTGGTCACAATAGGAAATATGGAAATACAGGAAAGCTGAAAGAGGCAGGGAAGAAAATCACCTATGATACGAGACTCCAGAGAATAAGCGTGAGGAACATTTTGACATATTTTCTTCCTGGTGTTTTTTATACACGTATATTTGTGAAATTGAGATCATTTGGTATATACAAGTTTGTATCCTTTCCTTTTCTTAAAATGTCCTGAGCATTTCATAGATTATGAAAAACCCTACCAAAGCATCATTTGCAAAGGTTGTTTAGTATTGCATTATATGAATGCACATTTATTTAACTGGGTTGTTTCTGGTTTGACACTGTTGTAAACACCACGGCAATGAAAGTGTATTTGTACATAAAACGTGTATTTTCTTAGTATAGATTCCTATAATCAGAATTATTGAGACAAAGAATAGGATCATCTCTTTGCTTCATCTGACTTTTTTGTGATTATAAAAGTAATATGTGTTCTCTGTCAAAAATATGGAAAAAGAAGACAATAAAAATCACCCATAGTCCCATCATCCAGAGACAACTTGTTAAACATGGGTATATTTCCTTCCAGTTACATGTGTAACTATTATTGTTGTTTTTTTAATGGTAATAATAATCTTAAGCTTGTGTTTTATTGGCTGCCAGCTATTTCATGTCCTGTGATTCTGCTATTGTGGCATTAATTGAGTCAGTTTCTGATTTTAAGTGATGTTGCTATGGACATCTTTGAGGCTGGCACTTTCTGGAATGGGAAGGGTGTGGTCAGGCCAGGAGGAGGTATTCAGGGAGCAGAGAAGCTCCCAAGAGCCTTTTCCCTGCTAGCCCCCCCATCTGACCTCCCACTCTGCCCGCAGAGTCTCTGGAGCTGATAGCCACAGCAGCAGAGCACTCTAATGCTGCCATCCGCAAAATGGTGAGTGGTCCTTCTAACCCCTGCCCTTCCTTGGCCAAGCCACCTATCTCGATCTCCATTCTGGGGTGGGGGGCTTGCGACTTGTGGACATCTGAGGGGAGGCCAGCACCCCAAACCCTGCCTTTTATTCACTGTCTCCTGCCAGGAACGAATGCACAAGCTGCTGAAGGTATATGAGCTGCTAGGGGGTGAGGAAGACATTGTCAGCCCCACTAAAGAGCTCATAAAAGAAGGCCACATCCTTAAGCTGTCAGCAAAGAATGGGACCACTCAAGACCGATACCTCATACTAGTAAGTGCCACGGGTAGGGGTGCATGCCCCCCACCCCTGCCCGCCACATTGACCTGGTACTCACTCAAGGCTATACTTCCTGCTCTCCATTCTTTCCTCTACTAACTCATTGTATTTTCACTACCTTTACTGGGAATTTTTTTTCTCTCTACTTTACAGATAATGTAACTAAGACTTAGAGAGAAGTGACTTGCCCAAGGCCACCCAACTAGGAAGGGACTCCCATGCCTAGGCTCTTTCCTTGCAACCTTTGTGCCCAGTCTGGACTGTGTTTTCTCCACCTATTGCCTTGAGTCCCTAGCAGTAAAGCTTCGGGAGTAATAACGGAAGGGAGCTG
The DNA here is from genome assembly GCF_039906515.1 of Pseudorca crassidens. Taxonomy (NCBI): domain Eukaryota; kingdom Metazoa; phylum Chordata; class Mammalia; order Artiodactyla; family Delphinidae; genus Pseudorca; species Pseudorca crassidens. Next base: position 86,393,470 of record NC_090317.1, read on the forward strand.
GGCCACACCCCTTGTGGGTCCTCCACACATACACCTGAAACCTTTTCCTTCCTAGTTCAACGACCGCCTCCTTTACTGTGTGCCCAGGCTGCGGCTCCTTGGCCAGAAGTTTAGCGTGCGGGCACGCATCGATGTAGATGGCATGGAGGTGAGCACCAGGAGGTGGGAAATGGGGACCTGGAGTGGGGCCTTGGTGCTGGGAGGAACAAAGACATTCTGACTTTGACCCCAAGTGTGTGCATATGTGCAGGGGGCGAGGGCCCTGTAGAGCTCAGTAGGCCTCACCAAGCCCCTTTCTCTCTCCATTCAGCTAAAGGAAAGCTCCAACCTCAATCTGCCTCGGACCTTCCTGGTGTCAGGAAAGCAGCGCTCCCTGGAGCTCCAGGCTAGGTACTTGCCCTTGCCTATATCTTCCCTCCAGCCCCCTCTTCCCTTCAGATATGCTGAGGCATTCTAGGCCTAGTGCCAGGGCAGAGGCTACCTCCCTAGAGGAGAGATTGTTCCAGAGAAAGGGTGGGTACCTTTCCCCAAAGATGCTTGCTCTTCTGATGGGTTTTGTTAGAGGAGAGGGAAGAATGAGATAGTAAACCAAACATAAATAACAACAGCACAAATAGTTTATTGCAGATTCAGAGATTTAAGAGAAATAACAACCAAATGCAATGCTTGGTCCATGATAGGAGTCTGGTTTGAGAAAAACAGCCCTAAAAGACATTTGCAAGACAATAGGGAAAATCCTAACTGTGAACTGGGCATCAGCTATCAGGGAATTATTGCTAACTTTCTCAGGTGTGATAATGGTATAGGAGGATATAGGAGAATGGCCTTGTTTTTTGTTTTTGTTTTTTCTTGCGGTACGTGGGCCTCTCACTGCTGTGGCCTCTCCCGTTGCGGAGCACAGGCTCCGGATGCGCAGGCTCAGCGGCCATGGCTTACGGGCCTAGCCGCTCTGCGGCATGTGGGATCTTCCCGGACCGGGGCACGAACCCATGTCCCCTGCATCGGCAGGCGGACTCACAACCACCGCACCACCAGGGAAGCCCCAGGGCCTTGTTTTTTGGTGATGCATGCTGATGATTTAGTATCGTGATATCTGTAACTTATTTTTAAATGATTTATCAACCAAAAAATATATACATATACACACATATCTACATATATAAATATATATTAATATATACGAAATAAATATAGCAAAATATTTTTAAAATTTGCATCTATATAGTGGGTATATATTTAATGTACTTGTGTTATCCTATCTACTTTTCTGTATGCTTGAAACTTTTCATAATAAGAAAATTTTAAATAATAACAAATTTTAAAATAATGCCTAGCTATTTAACAAAGGGGCCTTCATATCCATTCTCTACTTGAATGATTATAATAATAGTTCACATTTAATGAAGACTTGCTCTTATGCCAGGCACAGTTTTTGTTTTGTTTTGTTTTAATTTTTATTTATTTATTTATTTATGTCTGTGTTGGGTCTTCGTTGCAGTGCACGGGCTTCTCATTGCTGTGGCTTCTCTTGTTGCAGAGCACGGGCTCTAGGTGTATGGGCTCCAGTAGTTGTGGCACACGGGCTCAGTAGTTGTGGCTCACAGGCTCTAGAGAGCAGGCTCAGTAGTTGTGGCGCACGGGCTTAGTTGCTCCGCGGCATGTGGGATCTTCCCGGACCAGGGCTCGAACCTGTGTCCTCTGCATTGGCAGGCGGATTCTTAACCACTGTGCCACCAGGGAAGTCCCTGCCAGGCACAGTTTTAAGTTGATTTTAACTTAAACAATTTAAGTTTAAATTCACTAGTCAGATTCTTAAAACAATCCTTGAAGTAGCCACTGTTACCATCAACCTCACTTTACAGATGAGGAAACTGAGGCACAGAAGAGTTATGCACCTTGCCCAAGATCCCACAGCTAAAAAGAAGCAGAGCAGGAATTGGAGCTCATGCTGCCTTCTGAGGGCCCAGGTGATAGGGTATCGAGGCCATGGTCAGGGCCAGCGAGTGGATGCACATGGGTAGATTATCTGCTTCTGACAGGCTGCAAGGAATTAAGAAATGAGAGTCAGAACCCTCATTGCTGGAACTGTGTGGAGGCAGGAGAGTGAGATGAATGTGGGCTAGAGGGTGTCGTCCTGGAAGATGAGAGAAGGGAGTTAGGTTTGATGCTCTGAGAGACTGAGAGAGCATCTCAGAGGCCTGTGGCCAGGAAAGTGAGAACAAAGGCAACAACGGGCACTTCCAGGGGAGGGCAGGTGTGGGGCCCAGTCAGGCCTCAGCAGAGCCTAAGTGATAAGCCACGTGACTGGGATGAGTCTTCTGCTGGGAGGCTGGGAAGGAGGGGGCTGCAGAGGGATGCTGGGCCCAGAAGGGTGCACCGAGCAGTGTAGGGTTTCCTCCTAGTGGCAGAGGGAAGGCATGGAGCATTTGCTTTGCAGTTGCTTTTACTGCCCTTTAAAAAGTTGTTTTTAATGAAAATTTTCAAATATCCAGAGAAGTAGAAATACAACAAATACCCATATGCCCACCATTTAGACAACTGATTCTCAACTTTAGTGACACAGGAATCAGCTGAGGAGCTTTTAAAAAATACTGATGTCTGGGACCCACCCCTGGAGACTTTGGTTTAATATGTCTGGGGTATAGCCTGAACATGGGGAGTTTTAAAAGCTCCCCAGATGATTTTAACGTGTGCACCAGGGTTTAGAACCACTGACTTAGGAATCAGTATATATTTTTGCCTTCCTTCCCCAACTCTCTGGTCTGCCCTGCAGTCTCCAAGGCCTCCACCCTGGTGCAGGCCCATCAACTGCTCACTAGGAGTAGGACCAGCTTCATGGCTGACTCCTGCCTGGCCTCTTCTAATTTTTAGTTGCTCCGTGGCATGTGGGAGCCTGCCTTCTTTTTTTTTTAAATCCAAACAAATTTAATAAGTACCATATCAAATGACTTTATCAAGATCACCAGATATATGGTTGATATAAAAATTAATTATATTTCTACATACTAGCAACAATTAGAAAATAAAATTAGAAAAATAATGTTCTTTACAATCATATCAAAAGTATCAAATACCCAGAAACAAATTTAATGAAATAGTTTCAAGACCTCTACCCTGAAAGCCATAAAATTTTGCTGAGAGACATTTAAAAGGAACTAAATAACTGAGAGATTTATCATTTCATGTACTGAAATATTCAATATTGCTAGGACTATGATGATCTCAAATTGATCTACAGCTTCAGTTCCAATCAAAATCTCAGTAGATTTTTTTGTGTGTAAAAGTTGACATACTGATTATAAATATATATGGAAATGCAATGAACCTAGCATAGCCGGACCAATCTTGATGACAAAGTTTGAAGATTTACATTACCAGATTTCAAGACTTAGCAAAAAACTACTAAAAAGTGTTTTATGGCAGAAGGATATAAATTAGACAGACTGAACAGTCCAAAAATAGATGCATACATATATGGACACTTAAAGACAAAAGCAGTAAATACAGTTCATGAGGGAAATTATGTAGAGAAATTAGATATCTCTATGGAACAATATGAAGCAGCCTTATAAACTTTGATGGATAATAACATACTATTTAAAGCTTAAACAAAAAGCAACTCACACTGATTGAGCACCTAGTGTATCAAGGATTGTGCTGGGAACTTTACAGATCACCTCAGCCCCATTTTCCTTCTGTCACAGCACTGATCCCCCTGTATTGTCCCTGTCTCCCCCTCTAGACCGTGAGCTCCTTCCTTGATGGTAGGGTCCTCTCTGAGGCCCAAGTTCCTAGCACAGGGTCTGGAGAGTATTAATAACTGTTGAATAAATAAACTCAGATAGGTTATATGACTTGCCTAAGGTCACAAGTGATAAGTGAAGGAGAAAAGGGTCAAACTCACATCTTTCCAACTCCAAAACACCTGCTCTTTACCACTACAATTGCTTTTGGTTGGCCTGCCTAACCCAACATCTTTCTTTCCCCCTGCCCCCACCACCTTCCCTACCCAAGGACTGAGGAGGAGAAGAAAGACTGGGTCCAGGTAACATCCAAGAAGGCTTTGTGGTAGGGGGCTGGAAGAGTATTAACAGGTCTTCAAGGGGGTGGTGGGCTCTCCCCTAAAATTCACATCTCACCAGAATGGGCCTGAACACCTGCCTTCCAATAAACTTTACCATCCCCTTTTCACAGATAAGCAAACTGAGGTCCAGAGGTTAAGCAGAAACTAACCAATTCTTCCTTTAGAAAGCTGGCTCCTCTGAGGGTGTAACCCCAGTGAGTTAAGCCCTGTAAAACCTTAATCCCAGATAGTAATAGCCAGGAAGGCCTTTTGTGGTTTTTCAGCCCCTGATCCCCCTCCCCCACTTCACAAATATAAGAACTGAGACCTGGATTTGGGAAGGGACTTGCCCAAGGTCATACACCTAGCAAGGGGTAGAGCTGGGCCTAGAACCCAACTTTTCTGACTCCAAGCTAGGTTATAGGAAGGTTGAAGTAAGGGTGGAAATGGGTGAGTTTTGAGGTGTTCTGACCTCTTCTTACACCTCCTCCCAGGCCATCAACTCTACCCTCCTGAAGCATGAACAGACGCTGGAGACCTTCAAACTGTTGAACTCCACAAACAGGGAAGATGAAGACACACCCCCCAACTCTCCAGTAAGAGTCCCCACCCCCTCCTCCTGCACCGGGACCCCCTCCGGGCCTCCAGGTGCCCACCTTACCTTGTGATGCTCCTCTCCCCTTCCCAGAGGGTAAAGACCAGAGAGGCAGTACATGACCTCAGAAGCACAGTCTTCTTTTGGTAGGGCCACAGAGAAATCATTGGGCAAACAATGCTCAGAAAGTAGACGTGACTGGTCGTCAGTCGCACAGTGAGGTAGAGCAGAGCCAGGACTCAAAGGCAGGTCTTCTGAATGTATCTGCTGCCTCCCAGTGATGATCCAAGCCTTGGGGCAGGGGCAGGGGCAAGGGCTGGATGGACTGGACTGGGGAGTAGCTGTCTCTGACCTGAGCCCTGGCCCTCTCTCCAGAATGTGGATCTTGGGAAGCGGGCACCTACGCCCATCCGGGAAAAGGAAGTCACCATGTGCATGCGCTGCCAGGAGCCCTTCAATTCCATCACCAAACGCAGGCACCACTGCAAGGCCTGCGGGCATGTGAGTGCTGGGAGGCAGGGGCAGAGCTAGGGAGGGGACAGGCTGGCAGCCCAAAGGCCCACTTCTAAATGGGCACTCTCTAAGTGGGGGGAGGCTGTGAGTCTGCTGTGGGAGTTGGTACACTGAAGGGGAAGGCCCGCTGGAATCAGGCTGTTCTTACCCACTTGCCACCCCAGGTGGTTTGTGGGAAGTGCTCTGAGTTCCGGGCCCGCCTTGTCTATGACAACAACCGCTCCAACCGTGTGTGCACTGACTGCTACGTGGCCTTGCATGGGGTGCCCGGGAGCAGCCCAGCCTGCAGCCAGCATACACCCCAGCGCCGGAGGTCCATCCTGGAGGTAAGAGCCAAGCCCCCCAACTAACCCACCCACACTGACCACATGGGCCCCAGCCACCCACGCAGTGGTGGCTGAGGCCTGGGCATCTCTGAAATCGTAGTACCGTGTGTATCCACTGAACAAGTGACCCAGGCTTGGAGTGAGTAAAATGAGTATGAGTGAATGAAAGAGTAATTTTTATTTAAGTGCTTTATTCTTCACAGTAACTTACCTATCAATGCTATTCCTATTCCTGTTTTACAAATGAGGAAACTGAGGCCCTGGGAGGTTATTTGCTCATGTTACACAGTGAGTGGCAGCTTTCTTATTACAAAGTAGGATATATGCACTGAAGAAAGTTAGACAATATAAACAAAAATACCGTATTCCTTTGACCCAGAGATTACCACCATTAATGCTTATGCTTCCTATCTTTCTAGATGCACGCACATACACACACTTTTGCTTTTTAAATGAGGTATTTATTTTATTTAACGCTTAAAGAAAGCTAACTCTGTGCCAGGCACTCTTCTAAGCGCTTTGTATGTATTAATTCATCTAATCCTTACAACAGCCCTATATGCTCTCCTTCCAAGTCAATATATTTCCATCTAGGGCTGGGATTCTGGGACTGACTGCCTTACCCACCCACCCAACCCCTTAACCACAACGCTAGGTTGCTTCTCGCTGAGTGCAGGGAATGCATGTGATGAAAGATGAAAAAAAAGATGAAGTGTAAATGCATAAATGACTTGAGGAATAAATGGACTGATGGAAGAATGCCTGACTGGCATTTAGGTGCCCCCACTGAGAGCTACACACCCCTCCCAGCAACTCTTAGAGGCAGCAGCCATGGCCCAAATCTGGCAGACAAGCCTGGCTTTGAATCTCGACTCTGACTGAGTGACAACAGGCAAATCACTCCTGCCACCTGAGCTTCAGCATCCTCCTCTGAGACATGGAAATAGCAATGCCTATGCTGAGGGGGTGTTGAAGCCAAGAGGAGCCAGGCTAGGCCTCCTATCAACATTGATGCCCCCCATGTCTCTGGCCACAGAAACAGGCCTCAGTGGCTGCGGAGAACAGCGTCATCTGCAGCTTCCTGCACTACATGGAGAAGGGCGGGAAAGGCTGGCACAAGGCCTGGTTTGTGGTCCCTGAGAACGAACCCTTGGTGCTGTACATCTACGGAGCCCCTCAGGTGTGCATCCTACTCCTTTGGGTCCTTTCAGCCACCTGGCAAAACCAGGCTGCCCTCCTTTCACATGAGTCCTTCACCTCTCCTTGACCTTGGAGGATAGGGTGAACCTAAGGAGAAATCAGAAGCCCCCACCCTTGTGAGACAAAGACTGGCTGGAGACAAGGAGTGACTGTGGGTCAACTTATGTAGAGAAAAGTCGGTGACTTGTGGGAGGGCTAGCTTCTTGGAGGAAGCTGTAGTGGAGACAAGGCACTGCTTAATCCAATTTGGAATGGGGAAGATGCAGATGGGGGGCAACAGCCCAAAGGGTGGAAAACATTATATGCTAAAGAGACTAGCCCACCTGGTTTGGGGTGTGGAAGGAAAGAGGTATTTGAACCAGCCTGCGTTCTAGCCCCAGTTCAGACATTTTCCTGTTGCTCAGTGAAGCCACATAAGGTTCTTGAGCAAGGGAAGAAAAAGAGGGGTTTAGCAGATACAAAACCAGTGAGAAGCCCAACCCCTAGGTGACCCCTGGCTTTGTCCCTGTCCCCCAGGATGTGAAAGCCCAGCGCAGCCTGCCCCTCATTGGCTTTGAGGTGGGGCCTCCTGAGGCTGGGGAACGGCCTGACAGACGGCATGTCTTCAAGATCACCCAGAGCCACCTGAGCTGGTACTTCAGTCCTGAGACAGAGGAGCTGCAGCGGCGCTGGATGGCTGTGCTTGGCCGGGCAGGCCGTGGGGACACGTTCTGCCCAGGGCCCACACTGTCTGAGGACAGAGAGATGGAGGAGGCACCAGTGGCAGCTTCAGGAGCCACGGCAGAACCCTCTGAAGCCCCCCAGACCCGAGACAAGACCTAGAGGGTTTGTGGGTAACTGGGGCCCCCTGCCCCACACTCTAGCTGCCCATGTCCAATTGAGGGCCCCAGCCCGCTCTCTCCCAGCTCAGTCAATACTTGAACTCCCATCATGGGCACTTTCAATCCTGAATGCTGGGTCTTGGGTTTTTTAATTCATCTTTTCACAAAACCTGGGCTTTTAAAACAAATATTCCTACAGTGATGTTAAATTTTTTAAACCCTGTCCTCCAGGGAGGGTGGGAGCTGTTGCTAGACCTGCCTGAATTAGGCCATTTCCCCCTAACCCCTCAATACCCTACAGCTCCTGCCTCCACCCAATTCCCCCCAAAGCACCAGAGGCAGGAGATCTGGATTCAAGTGCCAGCTCTGCCACTGACCCCATGGTCCTGGCCCACCCCTGCCCCCTCAACCAGTGTCTTCACATGTATGATGCTACATGGGGTGGTGACCTCCTGCCTCTCCCACGGCTTACAGCTTCTACCTGGCCCCAGGCTACCCAGTATTTTATCGTCCAGACCCATGGCAGGGCCACCGGGCAGGACAGGGGAACGGGGGTGGGGGTGGGGGGCGGGGAGGACAATGAATACTCTTTGTTTTGTTTTTTAAAGAAAAATACAGTTTATTTCAGGCTTACGGAAACGTTCAGAGCGCTGCTGTGCTCCATTCGTCCGTTTGTTTGTCCAAAGTACCAGGCTGCTGGGGTGGGCCCAGAAACTGCTCCCTTGCTGAGCTCTGAAGCTCAGCTCCCAGAAGGCTGATTCCAAGACTACTCACAGGTCAAGCCACAAATTAAACAATAAGGTATTATTTATTGAGGTCTTAAGCCTCATCCCTGGACTTCAATGGGATGAGGAGTTTGAAAAGAGGTTGAAGGAGACAGAAAACAAAGCCCCAGGTCCCCCGAGCTCACTGCCTAGACAAGGTCTTAGACATCCTGAAGGAGCCCAGGGCTGGACACTGGGCTGCAGGAAGCAAGCATTCCTGGGAGGTTCCAATTTCTGGGCAGGGGCATACAGCTGCTCTGTGTGGGGGCAGGGGGAAGCGAGGGAGAGGTACCACAGCTACTTCCGTTCACATCATCAACTAACCATGAGCAAGCTCATCTTAACATTCCTTACCCAGCGGGAATACTGGTTCTCCTGTTGGTCCTCTCCCTTCACACATCCACCTGTCTACTACCAGCCAGCGTTTAGCTTTTCCTCTAGTCACGCCCATACCCACTCATCCCTCCCTCTTCACACTGACTGCACCCAAGTGGCACTTTGCTGGGAAACCAGGCCTCATCACTCAGACCACCCCAAGACCAAAGACCCTTGGGCTCTTCTTCCCTGGAAGGAGCTGGACAGGGGAATGGGAGAGGGTGGAGATGGGGTAACCAGTCCAGAGGTCCATGACCCTCCAAAAAACCCCTACAAACAAGCCCCAAACAACTAGCAAACAAGGACCCAGACTATTTCCAGCCCCACTCATTTCTTTCTCCGGACAATGGTCCAGCCATCCTCCACTATCTCCTCTTCCTTAATAGTCTGGGAGTCTGGACCAGGCTGGGGGCAGACCCCATCTGTAGCTGCCCCATCATTCGTAGCTGCGACCTGGAGGAGAAATACAAGAGAGAGCTAAATACAACACCTCCCAACTGTGGCCAATGGAAACCCAGGCTCTCCCAGCTTTGCCAGGACTGGCTGTGTGACCTTAGGAAAGTTTCCTGCCCTCTCTGGATAATACAACCACCACCACCATCACCACCACCCCCATCACTTCCCTGTGAAACTAGCTGATCTTCCAGAAGACTGAAAATATCTGCATCTCCACACCCAAGAGGCACCCCCTTCACCTCCATCTCCTCCACGCTGTTTGCATCATCATCCTCATCAGTCTCTCTGGCTGTCGTCAGTGCGGTGGCTCTGACCTTGCACTTTCTTTGGGTGATGAGAGAGGCCATCTCCTTCAGAGCAGCCCTATCACCCCTCTGGAAGTGGTGGAACATGGTCTGTAGCTGCTGGCTCACCTACCAAGAAAACATTCAACCAGCTTGGATTTTCTAGAGAACCTACAATATAACCAGCCCGTGTTTGCAGCAAGAGTGGGGAGGGGTCTGGAACTTTCCAGAAGAGAATGGGTCTCTTTCCTCTCCAAGGAGTTCACTAATGAAGCAACCACATATGAAGGGCTCAGTAAGGGTCTGAAGCATTGAAGGAGGGCCTCCTAGCAGGGAAGGCACTAGAACTGGGTTTGAAAGGTGGAAGATGTAAAAAGGGAAGGCAATCCCAGCGGGGGCAGTTATGTTAACCAGAGCAGGGGTGGAAATGTACCTGGCCTGATGTGTCTTTGAGATGGGGGTGACGAACAGACCTAGCTGAGAATGATGTATAGAGAGAAATAGAAGAGGCAAGATTTGAAAAGCCTGGGAAGACTAGACTCAGGCAATAGGGAGTCATAGAACGTTCTTGCACAGGACTCAAGAAAAGAATGGTTATAGCCAAGAGCATTGGTCTAAAACAGACAGCTAGGGAGAAGAAAGGCTGCAGGCAGGGAGACAGCAGTTGTATCCACGATATGCTCACCTGGGGCAGACTCCCATCCTCCACAACCGTATCAAACTCGTTTGTCATTAGCTCCCCGAGGAAGTCCTCCACCTCATCTAGCTCCAAGTCAGCTGAGTAGGAAAGGATAGGGTCCTCTGATCAAAGACCAGCCAACTTCATCACCCCTGCCCACTACCCTTCAATACCTACTTAGTGGATCCACATCTGGTTGGTGGATAAAGGTTCAGTGAGCCTTTTATTTGCTAAAGTGCTCTACTTTCCAGGTTTTAACATGATTTTTAAAAAGAAAAAACCAAACACTAAATAAAATACCTAATTTCGAATCTCCTGCATTCTACTAAGCCCTCTATTCCTGCAGCATTCCATCCACACTCGCCATCTTTCATCTGGCCTATTTTAACCGGCCTCCTCTCTATATGACCTTGAGCATGTGACTCATCTCCAAGCCTCAGTTTTCTCATCTGCAAAGTGATGTTAATAGTAACCTCCTTGAAGGTCTGTTATGAGAAGTCACCCAAACAAATGCCTAGCACAGGGGAGACCCATAATCCATGTTCACTTCCATCACTCAAGGGCTGAAGTTTTTGAAATGTAGAGACTCTTCCCAGCTGTTGTTCCACCGACACAGGAGGCCATAGACCAATGGCATAGGTAAGAAGAAATGGATGTAAGTACTTGCCACAATGAAATCATCACAGCCTTGACCTAACATCCTATCGTGTTACTTTGGCTAAGACTCTTGGCTTCAGTTACCTTATAGGCCCATGCTCTACTTTTTCTGAATTAGAGAATAACTCAAGAAAGTCTTCCACAAAGCTCCTTCCTCTCTCTTCCCTCTGGGAGAGCTCATTCACCCCCTTGGCTTTCCCTAACACTCTAATATCCCCCAAATCTGTCTCCAACCCAGACTACTCTCCACCTTTTTCACAGGTGCCTCAGACCCTCCATATCCAAAGCCAGATTCATCATCTTACCCTGTAAACCTACTTCTCATTCTCCAGCGTTCTTCTATACCATGAAAGGCACCTAAGCCACCCAGCGACTCAAACCTGAAACCTGCCCCCCTTCCCCTCCCCCTCTACAGCCAAACAATTTCCTTAGGGCCACGCCTTCTTGTCCATGACTATTGCCAGTGCCCTAGTTCAGGCCTCATCATTTTCTAGACAGAAACAGCTTCCTCATCAGTCTTTCCCTCTCCAGTCCATGCTCCACACTGACTACTTTCTAGCCAGAAAACCCCATTGTTTTAGATCCCGCTCATGAATTTTTAATCACCTACTGCAGTGTTTCATGTTCTGCTTCTGAGAAATAACTGTCCTGCTGGGTTTTAAGGGAAGCTATTCACAGAAAACTAATGGGAACCAAAGGTAAACAGCTTTCTTTTTGGTGATTCTTAACCTTATCCAAGCCTTTAATATGTTAATGATTACTGTGACTCTTAAGTAAGAAACTGAAGAAAAGAGCTTTTCTTATATAATTTGACTGGAGAAGGTTTTTCTTCGCTGAACATCTAACAGAACTAGTCTTCCAACGCCTGCATTTTGGCAAACACTAGCTTAAAGGACAAAAATCAAAGGCCCATAAGACCTACCGTGTCTCACCCCTTTCCAGGGTCCTCTCCAACCCCCATTCTCCACCACTCCTCCCTTCCACACACCCACAAGCACACACACACGGTTACTCTAACAGTGAGCTCCCCGCCACTTTCCAAATATAACACATAATCTCCTCATACCACAGGACTTATTTTTGAGTGCTACTCTCTCTGCCTCCCCCACCTAGTTAACTCCTTCTCATCCCTTAAGATTCAGCCCAATCACCACCACCCCCTAACGATCTCCAAAAGACGCCTCCTTCCCAGTCTCACATTACCCAAGCACCGAGCTCCTCTTTACTAGAACACCTATCACCCTATGTGTAAACGCCTATTTACTTATCTGGATCCCTCACTAGATGGTAAACTTGAGAGAAAGGACACTGCCTAATGTCATCTTCAAGACTAAAAAACTATATGAAAAATTCTGTAAAAATCATACTTTGCAAAAGACTCCCTGCAGGGCCCCTTATTCTTAACGACCCTCAAGACACACCAAAGATGTAGATCTCTGCTGTCCACAAAAGTCAAATGTGGTTACTGAGCACTTAAAGTGTGGCTAGACCAAAAACATGAGATGTGCTAAAACTGAAAAATACCCACCAGATTTTGAAAACGTAATGCTAAACAAAAATGTAAAACATCTCATTAATAATGTTTTATACTGACTACATGTCGAAGTATTTTGGATATGTTGAGTTAAATAATATTAATTTCATCTGCTTCTTTTTACTTTATTCAAGTGGCTGCTGAAAAATTTTAAATTACGTGATGCGACTAGCATTGTATTTCTATTGGACTGCGCTGGTGGATACTTTTATATCCATTTTACAAATTATGAAACTGAGTCTCAGGGGAGTAAACCGACTTGTCCAGCCTGATACCCTGAGTCAATGGCACGGCCCGTAAGGCATTCGAACTCAGGATTCTGACTCCAAAGCCTGCATTCATTCCACCTCGCCCTCAGGTACCAACCGACAATTGCTCAAGAGGAAGTGCCGACTCACTAGGATCGGCCTCCTCCTTCCCACGCCCCACAGAGACACGTCCTAGCGCCTCACATTCACTCACCATTGCGGAAGAAGTACTCCTCCACTGCACCCCCCAGCCACTCAGCCTTCTCCTGGCTGTGCACACCCCCGAAGCCGTTCTCCACAGCGATCTGCGAACACAGGCCCAAGCCCACCACGTCAGCCCGGGAGCCGGACTACGGGGGCGCAGGAGGCCGCTGCTTACACCGCCCAACCAAGCCTCCGGCGGCTCGCCGGACCAACTCCTGTTGTGCCCCGGTCTTTAACCTTTGTCCCAGCCTTGGCCCCGCTCACCTGCAAGGCGGGCCAGGCCTCCAGCGCCGCGCGGACAGCAACCCCGAAGAGCGCTCGCAAATCTTCAGCAGCGCCCGCCATCATCCGGCCGCGGAGCATGTGACGTCCAGGCGGGCCAATACCAGCGCAGCACCGCCCAGGCAGAAGGAGTCGGAAGCCGAGCCTGAGAACGCAGATTCGCCTTTCCGCAGACCTGGCAGCAAGACTAGAGCAATAGAAAAGTCTGTCGAGCAATCGATGACACCACCGCGTCACTCACATGTAATAAATCTAAGGAAGCCAGGAGCGGAGGGCGGCTGAGGCCATGAGTTCCGGACCCATGGGTACTACGCAGAAAAGATGTGGGGAACTTATTAAAGATGCACGTTTCAGGCCCTAGGACAGAAGCAACCTCACGTAGCATTGCCTAAAAATCTGCATTTAATAATGCATCCTAACATCTTATAGAACACTCCACCCAATAACAGCAGAATACACATTTTTCTGAAGTGCACGTGGAGCATTTTCCAGGACAGACTATATGTTAAGTCTAAAGCAGGCCTCAATAGATTTAAAAGGATTGAAATCATACAAAGTACATTCTCTGACCACAATGGAGTGAAATTAGAAGTCAATAACGGAAAGACATTTGTGAAATTCACAAATATGTGGATATTAACACACTTCTAAATAACAAATGGGTCAAAGAAAAAAATCACAAGAGAAATAAGACATCTTGAAATGACTTGAAAGCTAAAGCACAGCACACCAAACTTTATGAGGTGCAGCCAAAGCAATGCTTAAATGGAATTTTATAGCTGTAAACGTCCCTATTAAAAAAGAAGAAAGATCTTAAATGAATAACCTGAACTTCCCCCTTAGGAAACTAGAAAAAGAAGAACAGAGTAATCCCAAAGCAAGCAGAAGGAAGGAAATAATAAAAATTGGAGAGGAAATAAATGTAACAGAAAATAGAAAAACAACAGAGAAAATCAGTAAAACCAAAACTCAGTCTTTTTAAGAAAGATCAACAAAATTGACAAACTTTTTGCTACATTAACTAAGTAAAAAATAGAGAAGATTCAAATTACTGAAATGAGGAATGAAAGAGGTGACATCACTACCAACTAGTCAAAAAAGCCCATATGTTGCATGGTATCGTTTATATGAAATGTACAGAACAAGCAAATCTATGGAGACAGAAAATAGATTAATGGTTGCCTAAGGATAAAGGAAGGGGGAAAATGTGGCCTGACTCCTAATGAGTATAGGGTTTCTTTTAGGGGCAATGAAAATGTTCTAAAATTAGATGTGGTGATATCTGCTGTTAGGGCCTGAGTTGTGTCCCGCCCCCAACCCCATTCATACGTTGAAGCCCTAAGCCCCAGAATGTGGTTGTATTTGGAGGCAGAGCCTTTAAAGAGGTAATTAAGGTAAAATGAGGCCATGTGGGTGCACCCTAGTCCAATATGATTGGTGTCCTTATAAGAAGAGGAGATTATGGCCCAGCGGTTAGGACTCAGTGCTTCCACTGCAGGGGACACAGGGGGTTCAATCCCTGGTCAGGGAACTAAGATGCCACAAGACGCATGGTGTGGCCAAAAAAAAAGAGATTAGGACAGAGAAACCAGACGCATGCACAGAGAGATGACCATGTGAACACACATCTGCAAGATGAGGAAAAAGGCCTCAGAAGAAACCAAACCTGCCAACACCTTGATCTCAAACTTCTAGCTTCTAGAGCTTTGAGAAAATAAAGTTTTGTTGTTAAAGCCACCAGTCTGTAGTATTTTGTTATGGCAGCCCTAGCAAACTAATATAGTTTCACAACTCTGAAAATATACTAAAAACCATTTAATTGTACATTTTAAATGGGTGAAGCTTATGGTATATAAATAATATCTCAATAAAGCTGTTTTTAGAAAAGTATTATAGGTGATTCCCTCTCACAGCAAAGGTTGCAAACTTCGGACAAGTCCATGTTAACAAACAGTACTGATACTTCTGTGTCTGGCCCTGTGCTTAGTGCTGCTGGGTCATGGGGTTTGGTCAGATGCTCAAGGAGCTTACAGTCTGGCATGCAAGATTTTCCAAGGACCATAGAGTATGATCAGTGCTCAGGGTGAATGCAGATTTTTGAAAGGCCTGAGGCAGATAGAATTTTGCAAGCTGTTTTTAAGAAAAACAGTACAAATTTAGGGATGAAAGTGAGTATTGCTTTAGATTTATAAAAGAAATTTTAAAATTTACAAATTCCAATTTTAAAAAAAACTGACAAATGCCACAAACATCCTCAAAACTAGAGAAATAAAATATTTTTATTAATTGCCTGACTAATCTCTCTACTAATTTTTCCTTTTTTTTTTTGGTTGCAAACACTTTGATATCCTCCTGTAAGTAAATGACAATTATTTTATAATAACATTTTCAAGAGAGAATAAAAAGAATTCGATTGAATTCAATTCTATTCGGTTGATCAAAATATTTTGTTATTGGTAGTTTAGAAAAATTTCAACTTCACAGCTTGTTATTAGTAACACAAAATTTAAGATTGTTGTTAAATTTGGGAAAACTTCTATTTAGTTTCGTTTACATGTAAGCTGTAAAATTTCATGGTATTTTGACTGTTCTTGTGCAGTGACAAATCTTAAGTACTTCTCAAATTGACAATGCTCAACACCCAGGGACTTGGAAGTGGTCTGTGTAAGTGTGAAGTGCGGAGGCTTAAACTTTATTAGTTCTATGATAAATCCATCTCTGTGCAATGCTAGAGGAGAAAGGATCACAGGAGCCCATGGGAGTCCAGCAGAGGGTGTTCCTGATACAGCCTTGGGGATTATGGCAAGCCTCTGAGAGATAATGCCTCAGACTTAAAGTTTGAGAGGAATTTTGCCAGGTGATGGGGAGTTTGTGTAGATGAGGGTGAGGGTGTGTTTCTAAAGAAAGAAAGAGCCTTTCATGCTGAGGAAACAATCTATACAAAGAAACAGAAGCAGGGAACAACATGGTGTGTGATGATAATCATGAGCATTCCCAGACTGATAATCTCAGGAGGCATAAACTCCTACGGGGCTCTAGAGACTCATTCCTGCAGACTCAGCAATTTAAATTGAGTTCAAAGAAGCCCAGACGAAGAAACTGAGATTAAGCACTTGCGTGTGAGTTCCCAGGGCCTCAAAGTTACGTACGTGGAGAGAGTAGGTAAGATTCCGGTTACCAGTTGCAGTGTGTGTGTCTTGAGTTTTCCCACACCACCAAGCAATTCTTCAATATCAGCTGGGTGTCCTACAATTCAACTCAGTTCTGATACTATCTACCTGGAGATAGTGTCAGATTCCACAGGTTAAGGGCTCAGTCACACAAGACTGCCCCCACCACAGACGCCAATCACCAAGTCCAGGTTGTCACCTGTGCTTCTGACCCACAGGCCCACAGGTCAGAGTTCCAACGCCCCCCCCAACTAGAGCGGCTCACAGAGCTCAAAGAAACATTTTACTTACTAGATTATCAGTTTATTATAAAAGGATATAACTCAGGAACAGCCAGATGGAAGAGATTCATAGGACAAGCCATGTGGGAAGGGTCAAGGGGCTTCCAAGCTCTCTGAGCATGCCACTCTCCTGGCATCTCTGCGTGTTCATCAACTCTGAAGCTCTCAGAATCTGTTCTTTTGGGGTTTTATGGAGGCTTCAGTACAGAGGCACGATTGATTAGATTATTGGTCATTAGTGATTGAACTCAAACTCCAGCACCTCTCCCCTCCTAGAGGTGGAGGGGAGGGACTGAAAGTGCCAAACCTCTAATCCCCGTGGTTGGCGCCACAGACAACCAGCCCCCATACTTAGTTACCTAGGGGCTTTCCAAACATCTCTTCATTAACGTAACAAAAGACACTTTTTATCACTCTCATCTCAGAGGAAATTTCAAAGGTTGTAGGAGCTCTGTGTCAGGAATGGGTTGAAGACCCAATTTGTATTTCTTATTATAAATCACAATATCACAGTAGGCCCGCTGGAAATTCCCACACAGGGAACCCAATTCTGGGCTCCAACAAACCAAGGCCACTGAATGAATCCTGAGATTTCGTCTTGAGACTGAAGTGCAAAGCTGAGTGTACTAAGATTTCACCTTTTCTGTGACTTGAACCCATCTAGCAATCTGGTGAAGCCAATATACCTCTTGCCAGAAAAATGTTTTTAAGTGCATAAACTAAAATATAGAATTACAAAGGAAACCAATTATATTAAAATAGCAAAATAATATAAAAATTAATTGTAATATACATTTTTGGGGGGCCATGCCGTGCATCTTGTGGGATCCTAGTTCCCCAACCAGGGATCGAACCCAGGACCTGGCATTGAAAGCACTGAGTCCTAACCACTGGACTGCCAGGGAATTCCCAGTATACATATTTCTTTATTAATGCATTAAATACCATGATCTACTAATGAAACAGGAGGGAAGAGGGAAGGGCACAACCTTTAAAAGAATGACAGCAGTTGATGACATAACATAAACTGGTTAGAACCAATTAGGTCCAAGATGGCAGAATATTCGACTTCCAGTAGATCTTGAGCCTCATTATACACTCATTGTAATACAGTGCCATGATAGTTCTGAGGCCAACCCTAAAAGGCCAAAAAGTGGGCGGTGGCCCAATTCCTGGAAATCTCCGCCCCCTTCCCCCCAAAATAGTTAGAATAATCCTCCTGTTCATTAGCCTATGAAATTACCCAGCCCATAAGAACTAACCATGCGGGGGACTTCCCCGGTGGTCCAGTGGGTAAGATTCCATGCTCCCAGTGCAGGGGGCCTGGGTCTGATCCCTGGTCAGGGAACTAGATCCCGCACGCATGCTGCAACTAAGAGCCCGCATGCCACAGCGAAGATCCCACGTGCTGCAACTAAGACCCCGGGCAGCCAAAATAAAATAAATAAATAGATAAATATATAAAAAAAAACCTAACCACCCCATATTTCAGGGCCTCTCGCCTTCTGAGATGGCCTACAGTCCGTCTGTGGAGTGTTTCTCCCAAGGCCATTCCCCTTTTTGAGACAGACTGCATTCTGTCTATGGAATGTGTACCTCTCTAAATAAATCTACTTCTTACCTATCACTTTGTCTCTTACTGAATTCTTTCTGCGATGAGACATAAAGAACCTGAGCTCCAATAAGTCCTGAGACCAGGTGTGTGATCTCAATTAAAAGACTGTAGGAAAAATCTACAAACAATAAATGCTGGAGAGGGTGTGGAGAAAAGGGAACCCTCTTACACTGCTGGTGGAAATGTGAATTGGTTCAGCCACTATGGAGAACAGTATGGAGGTTCCTTAAAAAACTACAAATAGAACTACCATATGACCCAGCAATCCCACTACTGGGCATATACCCTGAGAAAACCAAAATTCAAAAAGAGTCATGTACCAAAATGTTCATTGCAGCTCTATTTACAATAGCCCGGAGATGGAAACAACCTAAGTGCCCGTCATCGGATGAATGGATAAAGAAGATGTGGCACATATATACAATGGAATATTACTCAGCCATAAAAAGAAACGAAATTGAGCTATTTGTAATGAGGTGGATAGACCTAGAGTCTGTCATACAGAGTGAAGTAAGTCAGAAAGAAAAAGACAAATACCGTATGCTAACACATATATATGGAATTTAAGAAAAAAATGTCATGAAGAACCTAGGGGTAAAGCAGGAATAAAGACGCAGACCTCTTAGAGAACGGACTTGAGGTTATGGGGAGGGGGAAGGGTGAGCTGTGACAGGGCGAGAGAGAGTCATGGGCATATACACACTAACAAACGCAGTAAGGTAGATAGCTAGTGGGAAGCAGCCGCATGGCACAGGGATATTGGCTCGGTGCTTTGTGACAGCCTGGAGGGGTGGGATGGGGAGGGTGGGAGGGAGGGAGACGCAACAGGGAAGACATATGGGAACATATGTTTATGTATGACTGATTCACTTTGTTATAAAGCAGAAACTAACACACCATTGTAAAGCAATTATACCCCAATAAAGATGTTAAAAAAAAAAAAAAAAGACTGTAGGTTTTGTCTGGGTTCAAGTCCTGGCACGAGGGTTCAAGTCTCAACATCAGGCGCACAGTTTCACTAACAGGTTAAATGACTACTGTGATTTCAAATTAATGATGAATGTAAACAATACTTTAAGAGATCTGCTATGAGAAATATCTGTGTATTGGTGACAAAGTCATATGTACTGCTAATACTACTGTGGTCGGTTGCCTACTTTCATTATTGAAAGAAATGTCAAGTTTCAGTGGAGGTTGGTGAAAATAAGATGTGTTTTTCTAGCATCCAAATACACAGACACTCCAAATTCTATGCATGAAACTTTATAAATCCATGAATCCCAGGTTAAATATTCCTAGACCCTACTCTAGAGGGAACATTTCAGGCTAGCTTAGACCTTCAGATGAAGATGATCAGATTGATGTATCAAAGACTGAACTCCCAAAACTTAAACCAAAATTCAGTCCCCAGCATGAGACCTCAGGCAGAGCTCCAAGATTGAAAGGCGGGTTGAACTGCCAAACTGAACTGCTAGCGTGTAAATGCAGAGAGTGCTTCCAGATGAAACTTTTCAGACTAGAACCCCTCTTAGGATTCCAAGACAGAGCCCACCAGACAGAAATCCCCAGGTAAGGTCTTCACATTGAGATACCCTACGCATGACTCCTCGGGCTAAAATACCCCAGACTGAGCCCCCAGTATCTGAGCCTCCCGAAGTTGGCCAGACCCGCCACCCAGACAGAGCCTTGAGCCTAGCACTCTCTTGGTGAGAGACTCAGTCATATCTGAGACCAAAAATCAGGCTCCCATATTGAATCCTCAGGTGTCTCAAGAGTGAACTGTCAAC
The DNA here is from genome assembly GCF_039906515.1 of Pseudorca crassidens. Classification (NCBI taxonomy): domain Eukaryota; kingdom Metazoa; phylum Chordata; class Mammalia; order Artiodactyla; family Delphinidae; genus Pseudorca; species Pseudorca crassidens. Next base: position 86,413,324 of record NC_090317.1, read on the forward strand.
ATTTAAACCCTCAAAGTCAGGTTCCCCATAATGAACCTCTAGGCAGAGCCATAGGACTAAGACCTCAAGCTTAACTCCTTGAAGGAGAATGGGGGTGGTATCTTGGAAGTGAGCCCAAACTGAGTTCCCAGAAGGACCCCTCACACACTGAGGCCACAAATATGCCCCCACTGAAAATACAGACTGAGTCCACATTCTGAAACAGATTCCCTCAGACTGAAAACCTAATGTCTGAGGTCCCAAATAACACACCCAGAATGAGCCCTAGAGGGAATCCCCAGAGAGAACAAGTATGCATCCCATGGTAACCATGAGAATGCATCTCATAGACTTTAAACTTCAGGATGCATAATTGATCAAGAGCCCCAGCTTCTGTGTTCTGAATTCCCCTCATTTGTGCAGAGACCATACTTCCCACGAGCTACTCCCAGCCAATGACTGAGTGTGGTATGGATACTTGGGTGACTTTGGTTCGAGGAATCCCACACAGCCTTGCCAAAACTCCCTTGCACTGCACAGCAGTCTAGGACACTTTCACTCAACCTTCCCTCTTTCTCTCCTTAGTCTGGGTCAGACTGCATTATGTTCCAATGGCTCTCCCAGCCTTCCATGGCACCCACCCCATTTTCTCTCATTGGCATTTCCCCTGATAAAATTGTTGCTCACTTTTGTGACACTAATCCCATCTTAGTGTCTGCTTCTCAGAACTAACACAAGCTCCCAGGCATGAGACTGTGAGGTTAATTGCTCCAGACTGAGCTGCCACTGTCTGAGACCCACAACTCCCATTTTCAGAATAAGTCTACAGATTGAGATCAGAAGCCAGCATGCTCCCAGATGAGCTTCCAAGGTCTCAGCCTCAAACTGATAACCCAGTCTGAGTCCTCAGGTTTGTATGGAAGAGGGAGCAACCCAGGTGGACCCCAAAGGCTGCCAGATGGAACTCCCACTCTGAAAACTTTAGGCTTATGTTCACAGAATTAGCTGCCAAGACTGAGCGCCCAGTCTAAGTGCCCCAGAATGAGCTCCTCTTAACTGACCCCCCGAGAAAGCTCCCACACAGCCCCCAGACTGAGCTACCAATGTCTGAGCTTTCAAGACACATGCCAAAAAATGAATCCTCAGACAAGTATCCAGAGAGGGGGTCCTAACAATCCAGACTGAGGACCCTACCCTGAATCTGAAAAGTGATGACTGAAGGCTAATCCCCAAAACTTAGCTGGTTTCCTTAGATTGAACCTCTAACCTCTGGGCCCACAAAACAAACCCAAAGCCCAGAATGAAGCACCAGACTGGTGATACAGAAGCTCAGACAGACCCTGGACTGAGTCCCCAGATAGAACCCCAAGAATCAGACTCCTAGACTGAACTCTATTTTTTCTTTTTTCTTCTTTTTTTTTTGGCCGCACAGCGTGGCATGCGAGATCTTAGTTCCCCAACCAGGGATCAAACCCGCGCCCACTGCAGTGGAAGTATGGAATCTTAACCACTGGACCACCAGGGAAGACCCTGAACTCTCATACTGAAGTACTAGAATGACCCCCAGTCTGAGCACCCCCAGACTAAGCCCCTTGTAAAATGAAAACCAAGAATGGGATTCTATAGACTGAATCTACCATATTGTCTACAGATTCAGAAGTTGAACTGAAGCCTTTAGAGTAAGTTTCTAGACCAAGGTCCCCTAACTGTGATCATGAAACTGATTCCCCAGAATGAACTTCCAATCTTTTAGACTCTAAATTCATACCCCCAGAATTAGTACCCAAAACTGTATCCACAGAACCAGGGGCTCAGACTGAGAAACCCAGGATGAGACACCTGTGTAGCAAGACTGCTAGCTTAACACTCCAATTTACATTCTCCCTTTCCTCCTTTAGAACAGAATCCATGTTTTTAGCTGAGTGGGCAAGAGTCCAGCTAAAAGACTACATTTCCTAGTCTTTCTTGCAACTGGGTACAGCCATGTGATACACGCTTTGGCCAAGGAGATTTAAATGGAATAGAGGGGCAGTTCCTTGGGATTGTTTTTACCTGAGAGAAATAAAAGCTTTTGCCTTGTTCAAGCCATCCTTATAAGGTGGTTTTCTGTTGCTTGCAATCACATCTTTGATGAGATGCTGAGCCCTCCCGGGCGGGGGTGGGAGGGTGATGTCTGAGTCACAGTGAGTCAGCACTCTAAACCCAAATCCTCATGCTGAGCACCCAACAGTGAATGATCCAGATAGAGCTCCTGAGTGACCAGTACCATGAGACTGATCCCTGATACTAAGTTAGCAGTGCCTGAGCCCCTAGACAGGCAACAATAAGGTAGGTGACCAAACAGTTTCCAGGTCAAACCCCCAAAATGATATCCCCAGAACAAATACCCTGCCTGAGCTCCCTGAAGAAGTTCCCCAGGTTGTGTACAAGAGATTTAGTTTGCAGAATGAAGTTTCAGATCCCCATACTGAGGCCACACTGAGCCCCCCACCAAAATGAATCTCAGAGTACATCAGAGTAACATCAGAATAAACTGTTAGATGGAGCACCAGTCTCTCACATCCAGAGTGAGCCCCTTGACTGTGCCTGGTAGCCTGAGTACCCCAGTTGATGAGTCCAAATTGAGTTCTCCAGAGTATAATTCCCAGATAGAGCTCCCTGAAACTGATCTGTCAAACTAAGGTCCCAACTTGGAGTCCCTCGGGCTAAGACTCCAGATTGACTTATATGCAATGATAGCCCTAGGTGGTCCACTTGGGTTGTTCAGATTGAACCCAAATATAGGTGTGCATAGTGACTGCCTGGACTAGACCCCTGAACTGATTCTTTCAGATTGAAATCTTCAGACTAAACCCCTATACTGAAACTGAGATAACCAGTGACAATATTGAAACTTATCTGAGCCCGATGTTCCTGGAAAGCAGCTTGGTCCAAAAATTCTCCCTCTCTTTTGTGCTCTGAGAAAGGGCAAAGGACTTCCCTACTCCCGTGTAGTCCAAGATAAGGCTCAGCTCTACCTTTCTTCAGTGACTCAGATAAGACCTGTCTCTCTCATTCCTCATCACTCCATAAAGCTCCCAGACCATCTACCCTTGTCTACTTGCCTCCATAGAATCCCAGTCTCCCTTCATATTCTTTGAGACATTTCTCCATAGTGTACAGTTTCTCTATTGTACTATCCTGAATAAAATCATCTCCTTAATTGTCCAGTGCATTTTGTCCTTCACACCAATCTCAGTCCCCACACTGAAGTACTCAGATCCTCAGAGAAACTGCCTCACTCATTCATTCATTCATTAACCAAATATTGATTGAGTGCTGAATGTGTGCCAGGCACTGCACTAAGCACTGGGGAGCTAACATGACAGACAAAGGTTCTGCTTTCACAGGGCTTACAATGTGAACGAAGATAACAGAGGGGGGAGGAAGAGTTTTTAGTAGGATGGTCATGGAAAGAGCCTCTGTGGATATAACATTTAAGCTGTGCTCTTAAGGAGGAGATGGAGGACAAGGAAAACGGTTCCAAGAAAAGGAACAACAGGCACAAAGGCCAGGGAAACAGAACTTAGTATGGGATGGAAAGAGCTACAGGAGATGAGGTGGGTGACACCAGCAAGGGCCTTGTTAGTCATGGCAAGAAGTTTGAATTTTATTTGAAATGCAGTGGAAAATGTTCTATGCAGGGTGATAAAATGATGTGATTTACTTTTTTTGAAAGACGACCCTACCTACTTGTGTGGAGAAGGAATTATAAAGGGGCAAAAGTGGAAGCAGAGAGACGATTGGGAAACTATTATAATAATTCAGACAAGACACAGTGGTGGTTTGGCATAGGTTAGTGATAGTGGAGACAGAGAGATGCGGACAAATTCAAGTTAAATTTTAGAGATAAAACCAATAGTACTCCATAATAAGTACTATTGAGTGTGGAGGAGGTGAGGGAAAGGGATGATTCTCAGCTTTATTTTTTGGCCGCGCCCTGCAGCTTACAGGATTTTGAACCCTCGCACTCAGCAGTGAAAGCACGGAGTCCTAACCACTGGACTACCAGGGAATTCCTGATTCTTGGCTTTCTGAGTAGCTGGTAATTGTGTTGTAGGGAAAATGGGGCACAAGAGGACGGTCATGTCCCAGGTCTCTGGTGAGTCCCTGGGACAGGCTGCCAAGTGAGGGTCCTTGGCTTCATGTAGGAAAGAATACAAGAGCAAGCCATAGCAAAGTGAAAGCGGGTTTATTTAGAGAGATGCACACTCCACAGACAGAGTGTGGGCCATCTCAGAAGGCAAGAGCAACCTGAAGTGGGGGGGGTTAGTTTTTATGGGCTGGGTAATTTCATAGGCTAACAAGTGGGAGGAATATTCTAACTATCTTGGAGAAGGGGTGGGGATTCCCAGGAGTTAGGGTGCCACCCACTTTTTAGCCTTTAATGGTTGGCCTCATAACTGTCGTGGCACCAGTGGGTGTGTCATTTAACATATGCTGATGTATTACAATGAGAATACAGTGAGGCTCAAGGTCCACTGGAAGTCAAATCTTCCACCATCTTGAGCCTAGTTCTAACCAGTTTATATCATATCCTCAACGGCTATGTCATTCCTTTAAAAGTTGTGTTCTTCACCCCTTCTCTCCTGTCTCAGTTATACTGAGATAGGGAAAGGAAGCAGGAAGAACAGACTTGGGGGAAATATCAAGATTTCTGTTTTAGACACGGTCAATTTGAGGAGCCTGTGAGATATTCAAGTGCAGATGATAAGGGGGCAATTGGGTCTACAAGCTTAGAGAATGTCAACATTTAGAAGTCAGCAAAGGAGAATGAGAAGAAATAGACATGTTTCAAGAAGGGGGAATTGGTTGACAGCGTCAGATGCCACTGGAGGACAAGTAGTATGAGAGGAAAGTATCTGTCAGATTTGACAACACAAAGTCTTTCATGACTTTGACAAGAGCAGCTTTCACGGAGCGGTACAAAACTAGACTGCAGTTAGTTGAAGAGTGAAAGGGAGGTGAAGTGGAGAAATCAGTGTGTAATGCATGTCTTGGGAAGTTTTGCTGTGAAAGAAACAGAGAACTATGCATAGCAGGAAGAGCTTGTGGAATTCAAGGGGGACTCTTAAAATGGTAGATGATAGAGCACATGCATGCACTGATGGGAATAGCCGAAAAGAGGAGAAACTGGTGATGCAAGAGAGATGGGAGTGACTGAAAGAGTGAAGTCCTTGAGTGGGTGGGAGGAGTCTAAAGCAGAGGTAGAGGGACTGGTCTTTGACTTGAGGAGGGACAGTTTCTCCATGTGACAAGACAGAAGAGGAAGTTGTGTATCCAGAGGATTGTAGATCTGGTGGTGAGATAAGGAAATTCCCATTTGAATATATCTATCTTCTTAATGAAGGGTGATGTGAGGCCATCAGCTAAAGGTGAGGACAGAGGCTGGGATGTGGGAGGTTTGGGAGGAGAAGATAAAGTATGAAATAGTTCTGAGAGTGGGGAAGTGAGCAGAGCAGGATTGCTATGCTATTAATGCCCATTTGAGGTCCACAACCAATAATTTAGGACTTCCCTGGTGGCACAGTTGTTAAGAATCTGCCTGCCAATGCAGGGAACACAGGTTCGAACCCTGGTCTGGGAAGATCCCACATGCCGCAGAAGATCCCACATGCTGCGGAGCAACTAAGCCCGTGCACAACAACTACTTAGCCTGCACTCTAGAGCCCGTGAGCCACAACTACTGAGCCCGTGCACCACAACTACTGAAGCCCACGTGCCTAGAGCCTGAGCTCCGCAACAAGAGAAGCCACTGCAATGAGAAGCCCATGCACAGCAATGAAGAGTAGCCCCTGCTCTCCGCAACTAAGAAAGCCCGCGCGCAGCAAGAAAGACCCAACACAGCCAAAAATAAATAAATTAAAATAAATAAAATTTTAAAAACCACAATAATTTAGAGTGAAATTAATTGACTTGTGTGGTTTTTGGTTTTCTCTAATAACATTCAGCTGCTCTGATACAGATGCAGAGTAGGTGGGGCATTGTGACTAACCTGGGTTATGTTTGGCCAAGTCAGTATAAAGATGGGATAGGGGAGCTGTATTAGTTTTCTTCACTGCATAACAAATTACCACAAACTTAGAGGCTTAAAACAACATGCATTTATCATCTCACAGTTTCTATGTGTCAGGAGTCTGGGAACAAATTAGCTGGGTCTTCTCCTTCAGGATCTCATTAGGCTCCAGTACAGATGTCAACTGGAGCTGCAGTCCCATCAGAGTCTTGACTAGGTAAAATATCCACTTCCATGCTCCCTCAGGTTCTTGGAAGAATTCATCTCCTTGAAGCTCTAGGACTGAAGTCTTCATTTTCTTTTTCTTTTTTTTGTTTTTTTTTTTTGTTCTTTTTTTATTTATTTTTTTTCTGTTTTTAATTTCTCTTTTCCTTTTTTTGTTTTTTGTTTGTTTTATTTTTATTATGTTTTATTTGTTTTTTGGCTTTTGAAGTCCTCATTTTCTTTTTTTTTTTCTGCGGCACGCAGGCCTCTCACCGCTGTGGCCTCTCCCCTTGCGGAGCACAGGCTCCAGACGCGCAGGCTCAGCGGCCACGGCTCACAGGCCCAGCCGCTCCGCGGCACGCAGGATCCTCCCGGACCGGGGCACAAACCCGTGTCCCCTGCATCAGCAAGCGGACTCTCAACCACTACGCCACCAGGGAAGCTCCTGAAATCCTCATTTCCTTGCTAGCTTTCAGGCAGGGATAGCTCTCTCAGCTGCTAGAAGCCAAGTTCCTCACCATTTGGTCCTTTCCATTGGCCCTCTCACAACATGACAGCTTACTCCTGCAAAGCTAGCAAGAGAAAGTCTCTCTAACTCCAGTCTGATAAGATGGAGTCTTAGGGAAGTGACATCCTATCACTTTTGCCATACTCTATTGGCTAGAAGCAAGTCACAGGTTCTGTTCAACTCACAGGTTCTGCTCAAAGGGAAGGAATTGCACAGGGCATGAACACCAGGTGGTGGGGATTACTAGAGGTCACTTTAGGGTCTGTCACCACAAGGGCTAGAATAGTAAGGATGTTTGCAAGGGAGTGATTATAATGATGGATAATGAAACCTAAGCTGGGTGTATTAGTTTTCTATTGCTACAGAACATATTGCCACAAACTTAGCAACTTAAAACAACACATGTTTACTATCTCACAGTTTCCATATGTTAGCAGTCCAGACACAGCTTATCGGGATTCTTTGTTCAGGTTCTCACAAGTTGCATGCAAGATATTGGCCAAGGCCACGGTCTCATATGAGGCCACATATCATTTCATATTCTCTTCTAAGCTCACATGGTTCTTGTTAGAATTTAGTTTTTTTTGTGGTTGTAAAACCGAGGACCACAGATCCTCGGGTCTGCCTGAAATTACCTGCCATGCAGCCCTCTCAACAGGAAGTTCACAGCCTAGCAACTTATCTCTTCAAGGCCAGCAGCTGAGTTCCTTGCATGGTAACAAGATGGAGCCATAATATACATACGGATAGATAGATAGATAGATAGATAGATAGATAGATAGATAGATATAGATATAGATATTCTCCCATCACATTTGCCATACTCTATTGGTTAGAAGCAAGTCGCAAGTCCTGCTTGTACTTTAGAGAGGGGATTATATAGGGCAAAATACCAGGGGATAGAGATCATGGGGGTCATCTCAAAATTCTGCCTATCACACTAGTTAAGGAAGTAAGCGAGGACATGAGAAGAGTGAGGGGCAGTGAAAAGGTGATGGAGTGAAAGAATCAGAGGTTGAGATGAGATTGAAGAATTCTTATGCAGGGCAGGTACGAGAGTAAATCAGCTAGAGGACCAGGAAATGATGATTAGAGTGGTATGTTTGAAAATGAAATTTGGGGAGGAGTTTCCTTTTTTGCTGAGGACAAGGGCTAGGCTGTGACCATGGAAGTATGAGGCTGAAGTGGCTGAAGGACAAGGTTAGAAATGAGGAGGTCAGAACACTGAGAGGCCAGGATGGTGGATGGGTCATCTACATCTAAGACTTGGCCTGCCATAAGAGCCTTATAAACTGAGCCCTGCCCCCCAAATGGAGCCCTCAAACTGAGATCCTAGAGTCCCACAGATTTCATGCCCCTCAGATAAAGCCCCCAGATTATACTGAGAAGCTCACATCGGCCTGAGTAAATTCCCAGGGAGAGGCAATGCCCTTTGTTTGTCCTTTTCCTTACATAAAAGCTCCTGCCCTGAGTACCCACCTGGGTTTCACACAATGTTTTATCTGTTTCCCTCCACCTCTGTCAAGCTAACAGCCTCTCATCCTATGCTGTCTCATCCTTATCCAGCCACCCCTACTCACCCCCTCCGCACACCTACTCCAGGGAGATGCAGCAGATAAGGCTGCTACTAGCCCATACGGTGCTGTTCTCTGAATAGAGTGAAAAAGACACTCCCCTGGGTGGACAAATTAGAAACATGAGCCCCTTCTTCCAGATAGGCACAGGTTTACAAAGGGGCAGCAGGCTTGTTGAGTGGATCACAGGCTAGATTTCAGCTCAGCCCCAATCCTCTGGACTGGGCACCTTTGTACAATGCATAAAATGCACAACAATATACAGCAGCCAAGGCAGCATGTGTAGGGGAAATGACCAGTGTAAGGTCAACCTCAGCTCTGCCACCTCCTAGCTAGGCAAGCTAGGGACAGCCACCTCCATTGTCTGAGCATGTTTCCTTGTTGGACAAATGGGACATAATCATACCTATTCTACAGGGTTGTTGTGAGGATTAAAGGAGTTAATTTATGCAAAATATCTGATGAGGAGTCCTGGAGAGGGCTGTGGGACCTGGGCCCTGCCCTAAGGAGCACTCAGTTTAATAGTGTATGTGACCCCTTGTGGGCAGGGACCACCTCTGTTCAGATAGTCTAACACTCATTCCTCCACTGTACTTCCTTTTCTGCAAATGGTCTGTTCATATCCCTTGCTTATTCTTTTACTGGAATGTCAGGGTTTTGTACCCAGGGATGCAAAGATAGAAGAAATGATTGGTGCTTATTCATGCACTCTAGGAATGGTATCTGGGGGAAACTGTTAATTTTTTTGCTATTATCAGGTTCCCTTGGTAGCTGAATGGCTTCTGTCTATCTAGCCTTCCTTTCAATCCAGTGAGTTCTCCCCCAGCCTTGAAATAATTCCATTTTTGCTTAAGGTAGCCAGGGCCACTTTCTGTTACTTGCAAGCAAAGACTTCTTATCAAAAATTACAGTTATAAGAGAGGAGATGAGGTTGGGCTGGACTTCTGCCAACCTTACAAGAATGATTTTGAGAGGAAACCCTTACATATATCATTCTGAATACTAATGAATGAAGTCTTACAGATTCAAGTTTTGCTCCCTATGAGTGAACTCTAATAAATTACTATGTGATATAAGATAATAAGCCTATTATAAACAAAAGTTAAAGTGGACATAATACCTCATATTATTTGCTCTCAGAAAATTTCTGGAGCCTTGGAAGCAGAGTCATTTGGGCAAAATGTTGGGCAGGCAGGAACCACTGATTGTGAAAACAGTGTGGAGAAGCAAAACTCATCCATTTTTTTGCTTCATCCACTATGGAATCTGCTCCATTCCAAATATGGCCCTAGATGGAAATCCCATAAGAGTGTTCCATTACTTGCCTGGGAGAAACCAGAGCTGAACAGTTCCTGGAATTCCCAGCTGCTGGGCCTCATCCACAATAATGCTTATGTCCTCAGACATTCATTCCATCTCTGGGAACCAGGGATTTCATATGAGGGCTTTACTCAAAGATTAACCCTCACAGAGATGGTAGGTCTGGTTTTATTTTTATTTTTAAGGAGGAACTTTCTGAATTGTTCTTATCAGCTGGTAACAATCTCTCAGGTACACACTAAGAAACTCATATTTTGTCTTGCAGCTTTGTACCTGAGTTGTCAGATATCAAGCTCAGATCACCCCTTAACCGTGTCTCCTTCCCACCACATAGCCTTCAATAAGCTATAGCATTTGTAATGCCAATTCCTTCAAACATGACCTTCCAGCAACTTGATGAACCAGAACAATTAATAATGGAGATTTTGACATCGATGCAAAGAATCACAGTGATGTGCAGACCTTTTTTCTTTATCAAAGCAGGAAAACTAGATGAACAGTCAAGCATCTCTGCACATAGTTCCCCAAAGTTTTCCTCCAGTTGTTACTGGACAAAGAAACTTTCTACTACTTTGAAGATGCCCAAGAGCCTTAATAGTCTCCCAAAGGGGTTCACAAAATAGAATGTCTTTGATGACATCAGCAGCACATAAAGGCTGAAAACTAGGTGCTGGCTGTACAGAGAGACAATGGTACTTTGACCCAGTTACATGCTGGAGGGAAATTGCTGTCTCTCTCCCTCCCTCCCTCGCTCTCCTCCTTCCTTCTTCTGGCTGCAAATATCAGAAATAAATTCTGTCACCTTGAATATGAAATATAATTTACTGTAAGGATAGAGAGAGCTTGTAGAAATGGAAGGAAAGGCTGAAGATTCAGGTCAGAGGGGACAGGATCTGGATCCAGTCTAGCAACTCTAGACTGATGATCTTTCAAGGTTGCTCCATCTGGATGAAGCTATTACACACAGTTCTGGATGAAAGTACTGTTTGCTCACTCCACTCCCTTTCTACTCAAAAGGTGGTCTGTGGACCAACAGCACTGGCATCATCTGGGAGTTTTTTAGAAATTCAGGATTTCAGGCCCCACTGACTCAGAATCTGCATTGTAACAAGGCTCTCAGGTGATTCATATGCACGTTAGAGTTCAGAGAAGCGCTGACCTCTTCAAGATCCAGCTGGTCTGGTTCGGGTCACGTGTCACTCCCTTGACTAGAGGAAAGCATGATACTGTGGTTGACAGTCCTGCCAGACTATATCCAATAGAAGAGTAATAATTCAGATCTCCCAAATAAGGGTGCTGTTACCAAAGGAGTGGGGAATGAATGCTGGGTGGCTAAGAACCAATTAAATATCCATTTCACCCTTGTTCTTTGGGAGGGTGAGGTTTGGAAGGTGTTTTCTCCTAGGAAGGGTTAACAAAATTTTGTGTATTCATTAGATCTGGGCCCTCCTTGGAGGCAATGAAGTTATTTTGCCCAAGAAAGGGAATTTCAGGGGCTTAAAAAAGAAAGCCTCTCAGCTCCACGGATTAATCCCTAGAGAATGGAAAGTAGGAGGGTCTGTGATGGGAAGTCCCGCGGCAGCTCCAGCAGGAGGTAAGCGCCCGGAGGGGCTGGGGCAAAGTTGCCGCGAGTGCGGGGCGGCTGGGGGTCCTGCCTGACCTAGAAGACTCGCTCCACATCTGCCGGGATGCGGAGCGGGGGCGGCTGCCCAAATTCGGGACTAGGAACCGCGTCCCCTTGGCCCGGGCTGATGGAAGTATGGAGGCGGGGATGTGTCTGAAGGACTCGGGCGCTTTCCTGTCTCGGCTGCGGGCTCCCTTTCTGCCTTCCCGGCTGTGGCGCTGACTCCCCTGTGCAGTCCCAGAGAATCTCCTTAGAGTGCGGTCGCCTCCAAACTCCAGATTGCCGAGCTCTCTGCAACCGCACCCAGAGCTGGGTGCCAGATAATTCTCACCCTTTCGGGGAGAGGACGAGAAGGGGGGCGGCTGACCCGCCATGCAATTGAGGACTAGATTCAAACTGTGCGTCTGGGGGTCGTTACAGTGCCGCGCTCTCTCACTCTAGGACCCCTTGCTTCCTTTTGGTTCAGGCTGCCCCGAGGGACCGGGTCCCTGGACCGATCCCAGCCAAGTGTCTGGAAGCCGAACTTGAGTGGCTTTCACCTGGAGGCCGGTGGAGGGGGCTCTGGGGTCTCAGAACTTAGCGGGGGAGGGAGAGGACATCTTAGGTCACAGGCGGGAACCTGAGCGAACTCCCCGCTTTTTTCTTAGTTCCCTGACCAGGGATTGAACTCTTGCTGCCTGCAGTGGAAGCGCAGTGTCCTAACCACTGGATTGACAGGAAATTCCCCCAGAGATGGAGAGTCTTGAGTGATTTTTTGTCTGATGAAACAAAATGAAATAGAGAGCACCTCTTAGTGATTAGTATATTCCTGTCTCTGACCCTCCCTGCATCTCCGTTAAGGTTGTTGGTTGTGAACAACAGAAATCAACTCTGTGCTTGTAGAATCTATGCATGACTGGAGGACCAGGTTGAGAACAGGGCAGGAAATAAGAGAGCTGTAGGAGGGCTCTGGGGAGTGAACAACTTCATCCTCTTCCCTCCATCCTTGTATTCTTTGCTCATAATTCAAAAAGAGCATCTAGCTGACTAAGCTTAGGTTATAAGCCCACTTCCCTCAACACACTTAGGAGCAAAGAGGTAATATCTAGCCTATTCAGGTTTTCACAGTGGGTTTTACCATCCCACCAAGACTACATACAATGGGTATATCAATTAATTAATTAAGATGCAAGTAACTTCAAACTCTACTCGACTGGGTTAAAAAACAAAAAAGTGTGTTATTTCACAAAAAAGGAAGTCCTCAGGTAGGGAGGCTTCTGGGTTGGTTACTTCAGTACCTCTAGCACCCAGTCCTTCCTACCTTGCCATTCTATGAAACCCAGTGCATTGACTTTGTTTTTTTGTTTTGTTTTGTTTTTTATGCTTTTTTTTAAAAAAAATTGGGTACAGCTGTTTTACAATGTTGTGTTAGTTTCTAGTGTACAATGAAGTGAATCAGCCATATGTATACATATATCCCCTCTTTTTTGGATTTCCTTCAGTGCATTGACTTTGTTCTTAGGCTACCTTGCCTTGCTGGCTGCTGAGTCTCAGCATCACTTCCACACAGGACAATATCAAAAGACAAGCTAAGGAATGGTTGCTTCTTTGTGTGTTTCCTTTTCAGGTCAAGAAAACCTTTTTCACATTTCTACCCCACAGCAGACCTCCTTTTCTGTTTCATGAGTCAAGACAGTGACACATTCTCCTTCTTTAACCAATTGCTGGAAAAAGGAATGGGACCCCTTATAATTGGCTTCAGCCAATAGTTCTCAAACTTCTTGACCTCAAGACATCTTTATACTCTTAAAAATTATTGAGGATCTCAAAGAGCTTTTGTTTATATGAGTGATAGCTGCCAGTTTATATAATGTTAGAAATTAAGACTGAGAAATTTTAAAAACATGATTGTAAGACAAAACAACAAAATATACTAACTTCTTGTGTGTTTCCATGTAGATGCAAGGAAAACTTTGTGATTTAAAAGTAATAATATATTGAAATGATAATATGGTTACAGAGATTATAGCACGTACCACCAAAGATAGTTAATAACAGCACATTGAGATTAAACTAAGTTAATCTGTAAAAACACATATATTTATATGCTAAACCTTAGAAAATTCTAAAAAATACAAGAATACACAAACACACATTCTGTTAACTGTCAGAGTGATGACATCATAATGTCATGTAATCTCTGGAAAACTCCATCATATACCTATGAAATAATGAGGGTGAAAAAGGAAAATAACATCACAAGAAGAGTTTTGATCTTGTAGTCTGAAGGGGTCTTGGGGATCCCCTGAGAATCTTAGACCACACTTTGAGAACCACTGGCTCAAATTAATCAGGACTTTAGTCCTGAATCATATAGGAGAAGAGTGGGCCCTGGAACCAAGGCAGGGCCCTGACAGCCTGGAAGAAGGGGGCAACTGAGAGGTCCTGATACAATGGGTCAGAGAGAATTCTCCACAGACAACAAAGGAAGGGGGAGAAGTGGGTCTGGGAAACCATAAATCAACAAGCAATATCCCCAAATCTCTCTCCCCTGGACAGGACTAGCCACGCTCTTCCAATTCTGCATCTCTCCTTTTTAAGGCTGGGCACACTTGTTTGTGGAACCGTTCTTTCTTCAGATGTGGTCATAGCCCTGATTAATTTGTGTAGGCATTTGGCCACCTCCCATTATATATTGATTTCATTAGATCATTGTTTCCTAAACAGCAGCCACTGGAGAACCACCTCAGAAAGTTTGCCAAGACCAAGTACCATCTTGTCTATTATTTACTTAATCTTCATCTTTAAATCAACTCAATTTATTTCAAAAAGAACATTTTATTCACTATCCACTCTATTGATCGAAAGGCTCTTTAAGCTTCTCCAAGGAGTCACAGGAAAAATGATCCACCAGACTATTGATCCTTCATTAGAATTACATTTGTGTGTAGATTAAATTAGTTTTAAAAGCCTTTTCTGTTTTCATTGTCTTATCAGATGCTGTGGTCCAGGCAAACCTAGTGTTTAAACAGTGTGGTTTCTTAGAGGAGTTTTCTTTCCTAGAAAGTCAAACCTAGCTCTTAGGGCATCATTGATTGCATCTGGAGCAAGATAAAAGAGGAAGTTTTAAATTCCTCATTTGTTTCATTTTTCCCCTCCAAAATTAATGGCAAAAAAAGGAGACTACAAGTGTAACAACACCCCTTTTTTCCTGCTACCCTTTCTCCTCTGCCCCTCCTGAGGGTCAGCCTTATTCAGGTCTGGGAGGTGAGAGGCCCCAGTGGCTCAGAACAGCTGCAGTAGCTCCAGACTCTCAGACATTACTCATCCTTAAACCTGGGAGGAGGGAGGAAGGGTAGGGTGGGGGTCGGGCGGACACAAGAGACAGAGAGAGCTGGGGTAAGTGGTGAAGGGGGCGTGGAGACCATTGAAGGGAAGGAGAAGAGTGAGACAGAAAAAAAGAAAAGCAGAATTTGAATCACAGAAAAGAGAAAGGGGCAACACAGAGGGAGGCCAGGAAGCAGAAAATTTCTCAGAAAGACAAAGGGAAAGAAAGACAGAAATACAGGAAGACCAGAAAGCATAAAGAAAAGTGGTGGACCAGCTCCTCTAAGCTCCTCTGAGGGAATTATCACCATTTTCTGGGTACCATTCCACTAAGCTTTCTTAGGGCAATCTCATTTCTGTCATGTTCACATTCAGGGTTTCAGTCTATCTGCTCCATCAACTTCTTCTTTATAGGGAATATCATATCCATTGTAAAAATGAAGAAGCTAAGCCTCAGAAAGGAAAAGCGACTTGTCTAAGATCCCTCAGTGAGTCTGTGGAGGAACCAGGACTAGGGCCAAGGTCTTCTGAAGGCCTACTAAGTGCCAGGCCCAGTCTAGTTGCTTTGAACATATATTTGATCCTCACAACTACCTTGTAACAATAAATAGGGATTAATATCCTTATTTCTCACAATTTGCATAGATGCACAACTGCTCCTGGACTCCCTTGGGAGGGCAGCCTATTGGCTATCATCCTTCTTGGGAGGCCAAAGCTTCCTGGGGACTATGGATTCTCTCCATGGGGAGAGAAACCTCCCCCACCCACTGCTTCCACCTCCTTTGTAAACACTCCCCACTTCTCCCTTGAGGGAATTGTTTAGGGCTGGAATGAGTCTGAGCCGACAGGTTTGGTGGACATTAGAGCTGCTCTTAGAGAAGCAATAACAGTCCATTCTTCTCAGTGCTAGGGCTGGACCCAGGACAAAGGACTTCCTCGGCATATGCCTTGTGCATTTTCCTCCCTCCACCCTGTTGCCACCTAGATCCAAGCCATCATCATCTCTCTTCTGAATTATTGCAACAACCTCCATCAGTCTCTTTGATCAGGGCTATAGACAGTTGTGTGGTTTGTGCACTGCACAAGGATATCTGGCTAGGGGCCCAGTAGGGGCTGAAGTCCAGTTTGTATTCTGGTGCTAAGTCTTGCACCTGGGTGTGGGGCTGCATCTGCAGGAAGAGGCATCTTTCTCTTTAGATAAAGGCCCTTTTCTCCAAGCCAAGTGCCATGGGGCTATGTCCACCTGGAGGAGGCACTTTTTTTGAAGTCACACAATGATAGGCAAATAGCTCCTAAACAGCAACCTTATTCTTGCTTTCATCCTTGCCTCCATCTCCATATCCTCGCAGCAGCCAAAAGGGTCCTGTGAAAACCTAAGTCAATGACATCCTTCCTCTGTTCAAAATCCTCCTATGGCTCTCACTTCACTCAGAGTGAAAACCAAAGTCCTTGTAGTAGCCTACAAGGCCCTGCATGATCTGGCTTCCCAATACCCCTATAATCTTAACTCCTACCTCTCTCCCCATCAACCACTCTATCCTAGCCACACTAGATGTCTTTCTGTTTCTTAAACATACCAAACCCATCTCATCTCAGGGTCTTTGTACTTGCTTTTTCCTCTGCCTGGAATTCTTTTTGTCCAGCTATCCATATCATTGACTTCCCATCCTTCAGGTCTCAGTTCAAATGTCATATCCTTAAAGAGGCTTTCCCTGATGAGCTTATCTGACAAAGACCTCTCCACTCCAACCCCATGTCCCACTTGACTACATTTTCCTGTTTTATTTTCTTCATATAACTTTTACTATCTGAATTTACCTTGTTTATTTATGATTTGCTTATGAGAGCCAAGCCCATGTCTGCCTTGTACTTCATTGTATTGCCAGCATTTAGAGCAGTGCTGGCCCAAAGCAGATGCTGAAGAAATTTTTGTTGCATGAATTAATTTATGACTTTTCTCTGATAACCAGAAGTACAGCCTTACGTAGAGGGTCTCGTATAACATACTCACCCTCACGGTGGAACAAAACTGATATCTAGGGAACCCTCAGTTCTATAAGTCCCACATTAGTACACACAGCACAAGTTTCTTTGATTATTGATCCTGAGGAGTAGGAAGAAAAAAAGATTTGTGACATCATTGGAACTGCAGCTAACACTCTCATTTCCTAAGTTTCCTCCATCATTGCATCATTCACTCAGGATTCAAAGTCCTAAAAGAGAGCCAAATTTGGGTCAAATGCCCACACAGTGTCTATACCAGAGGGGAGGTAAAAAAAGGATCTGGTCCCATTGGCTTTTGTAATAGGAGCCAGCAGTGGGAAGCAGGTGTTGGGAGTTCCCCTCCTGCCTAGACTACACACAGTGGAAAGTATGAAACTAGATAGCCCAAAAAACAACAACTGTCAGGTTTTTAGGCAATGAAGTAGGAGCCTCAGTCTGAAACAATCTCTTAACAATTGCCAGGAAGAAGTGGAACGGAGGTTGTGAAGTCCTTAAAGGACTACCTGATATGGTCATCTTGGGAGGAAGTGCAAAGCCAAAGCCAGAGCAAGTGTCAAAACTGGTTAAGGAAGCAAGAGGCCTACAGAGCCCTCCAGTCACCAAGTTGAAGATGGATCTCTTCTGGGGAATTTTTCTTTTCTTTAAAAATTTTCAATTTTTAAAATCCTTTAAAATTGTTTTAAATTCTGGCTCTCTGGGTCCCAGAGTTGGATTGATTTGCTCAATCATTGTGGCAGATAAGACCCTAGGATGACCCCCAAAGAATCCCACTTCCTGATGTCCGTGCATGCGTGCAGACAGAACTTGTAACTTGCTTCTAACCAATAGGACATGGCAAAGGGGATGGGTTGTCACTCTTGTGTTGACATTACGTTATACATGACCCCATCTTAGAAGACTGGAATCAGAGAGACTGCCCTCCCTGGGTCTGAAGAAGCCAGCACCTGTAGTGCAGACTGGCGAGACTCTGAAGCACAGAACCCAGCTTATCTGTGCCAAGACTCTCGACACACAGCAATTGGGAGATAATAAATGTGTGTGTTGTTTTAAGCTACTAAATTTGTGGTAGTTTGTTACACAGCAATAGAAAAGTAATGCAACCATACTCCTTAGTGGTATCTTCAATCCAAACATGGTACCACATAGAGTTAATAGTAGCACCTTCCTCATAAGGTTGTTATAGGGATACCATGAGTTTAATATTGTAAAGGGTTTATAACAGTTCCTGGCATATATAGGAGTGCTTTTAGTTATTTTTTTTAAGGGAGAGTGGTCTCATCTTCATCTCAATAACTTCCACATTTACACTATTGAGATTTGTTTATGCTGGTAATTTTACCATCTCTGCAGAGATCTCACAGGTCTCTGGACCGTTCCTTAATCTATTTCGTATGTCATGGAGCATCTTGTATCATGGCTTAGAGGACAATGATATTTAATTTGGCTGTTTTGGTAAGATCTCTTTATTTTTTCTTTCCTTTTTTTCCATTTTTTATTGTGGTAAAATATACATAACATGAAACCTACCATTTTAACCATTTAAAAGTGTATAATACAGGGGCATTAAGTACAACCATCACCACTATCTATTTCGAGAACATTTTCATTATTCCAAATGGAAACCCCATGTCCATTAATCAGTCACTCCAAGTTTTCCCCTCCCCCAATCTGCTGAAACCACAAACATGTTTTCTGTCTCTATGAATTTACCTATTCTGGATATTTCATATCCAGAATATGAGTCACATATGGAGTCACACAATATGTGGCCTTTTGTGTCTGGTTTCTTTCGCTTAACATCTTTTCAAAGTTCATCCATGTTGTAGCACGTATCAGTACTTCATTCCTTTTTAATGGCTGAATAACATTCCATTGTATGGATATACTACATTTGTTTATCTACTTATCAGTTTGTGGACATTTGGGATGTTTCCACCATTTGGCTTCCGTGAATAGTGTTGCTCTGAATATTTATATATATAAGATTTTGTTTGAAAACCTGTTTTCAATTCTTTTGGGTATATAAAGGGTGGAATTTCTGGATGATGTGGTAATTCTGTGTTTAACTTGTTGATGAGCCACCAAACTCTTTTCCACAGTGGCTGCACCATTTTACATTGCCACCAGAAATGTATGATGGTGGGACTTCCCTGACTGTCCAGTGGTTAAGGCTCCACACTCCCAATGCAGGGGGAACAGGTTCGATCCCTGGTCAGGGAACTAAGATCCTGCATGCTGCATGACGTGGCCTAAACAACAAAGAAAGAAAAACAAGAAATGTATGATGGTTCCAATTTCTCCATATCCTTAACACATTAATTTCTGTTTTTTTAAAAAAATTTTTTATTAAGGCCATCCCAGTAGGTGTGAAGTGGTATATCACTGTGGTTTTGATTTGCATTTGTATATGTTCTTTGGATACGTGTCTATTCAAGTCCTTTGCCCATTTTGTTTTTTGTCCGCACCATGCGGCACGTGGGATCTCAGTCCCCTGACCAGGGATCGAATACGTGCCCCATGTAGTGGAAGCACAGAGTCTTAACCACTGGACCACCAGGGAAGCCCCCCTTTGCCCATTTTAAATTGGGTTGTCTTTTTGTTGTTGAGCTATAGGAATTTGTTATATAACCTAGATACTAGTCCCTTATCAAATATATGTTTTGCAAATACATTCTCTTTTAAATTTTGATGAAGTCTGATTTATCAATTTTTTCTTTAGTTGCTTGTGCTTTTCGTGTCATATCTAAGAAACTGTTGTTGTATCCAAGGTTATGATGATTTACTCCTATGTTTTCTTCAAAGTGTTTTATAGTTTTAATTCTTATATTGGTTCTTACTTAAGCCTTTGATTCATTTTGAGTTCATTTTTGAATATGGTGTGAGGTAATAGTGCAACTTCATCCTTTTGCATGTAAATATCCAGTTCTCTCAGCACTATTTGTTGAAAAGACTGTTTTTTCCCCATTGCATGGTCTTGGCAGCCTTGTTGAAAATCAAGTGACCATAAATGTATGGGCTTATTTCTGGATTCTCAATTCTATTCCATTAATCTCAATATCTATCCTTATGTCATTACCATACTTTTGATTACTGTAGTTTTGTAGTAAGATTTGAAATCAAGAAGTGTGAGTCCTTTGTTCTTTTTCAAGATTGTTTGAACCTTTCATAAGACCCTTTTAATCTTTAATATCCATTACCTACATCACTTTCTGTAGCCTACATTTAGTTTGGACTTTCAAGAAGAACTGTACTGCTCCCTTAGTTTTAAAGTAGATTGAAATATATAATCCCACTAACTTTCTAGTGCTGATGAGTATTTATAAACCGGAATTAAAAGTAACAATGGGGCTTCCCTGGTGGTGCAGTTGTTGAGAGTCTGCCTGCCGATGCACGGGACACGGGTTCATGCCCTGATCCGGGAAGATACCACATGCCGCGGAGTGGTTAGGCCCGTGAGCCATGGCTACTGAGCCTGTGCATCCGGAGCCTGTGCTCCCAACGGGAGGGGCCACAACAGTGAGAGGACCACATACCGCAAAAAAAAAAAAGTAACAATGTCCTATTGATTTCTCTGAGCACAAAAATCTACAGTTAACTGGAAATGCTACATAAATGTTTTTGAAGGTTACTTCTTCCAGGTAGCCTTAACAATTGAAACATGGAGTTGCAATCATTTTGTTGCTGATGTAAGCAGGATCAGGGGTTCAGCCTTCATTTACTTGAACAAGACAGAAGGTGATGCAACCTGAATTTAACCCCAGGGGATTGAAGAAAACTGCTCTTTATATATATATATATATATATATATATATATATATATATATATATATATATATATATATATATATATAAAATTTATGTTAACCCTCTTATTCATTTACTTTTTTTGGCTGCGTTGGGTCTTCGTTGCTCTGTGCAGGCTTTCTCTAGTTGCTGCGAGCGGGGGCTACTCTTCATTGCGGTGCGCGGGCTTCACATTGCGGTGGCTTCTCTTGTTGAGGAGCATGGGCTCTAGGCACGCGGGCTTCAGTAGTGGCACGCGGGCTCAGTAGTTGTGGCTCGTGGGCTCTAGAGCACAGTCTCAGTAGTTGTGGCGCACGGGCTTAGTTCTTCCACGGCATGTGGGATCTTCCCAGACCAGGGCTCAAACCCATGTCCCCTGCGTTGGCAGGCGAATTCTTAACCACTGCACCACCAGGGAAGCCCCGAAACTGCTTTCTCTTGACATAGGATTCTCATCTAGCAAAGTGAGCCGTGGGAGCTCTAATCTGTTTGTTATGTATGCAGCTAGGCTTATATTTTTCTTCTCGTTTTCATGAAAAAAAATGTTGGAATTGATTGTCATGTTGAAGGTCACTCCATAATTCATGACAAACAACAACAATAGCATTCTTATTAAATTTAAACATTTTTTAATTGAAAAATGTTTTTATGTAATTGTGATTCACATGCAGTTGTAAGAAGTAATACAGAGAGATCCCTTGTACACTTTACCTAGTCTCCCCCAACGGTAGCATTCTGCAAAACTATAGCATAATATCACATTTAGGATATTGAGAATGATACAAGCCACCGATCTTATCCAGATTTTCTGTTTTGCTAATACTCATTTTCATGTGTGTGCATGAGTGTTTGTATCAAATTCTGTACAATCTTATTACCTATGTAGGTTTGTGTGTCCATCACCATAGTCAAGATACAGAACAGTTCCATCGTCACAGGATCCCTCATATTCCTCTTTTATAACCACCCCCACCTCCCTCCTGTGCCCCCTCTCTACCAACACCCTAGCAACCACTAATCTGTCTTCCAATTATAAAATGTTGTCATTTCAAAAATGTTATACTGATCAAATCATACAATATGTAACCTTTGGAGATTTGCCTTTTTCCACTCACCATAATTCCCTGGAGATTCAGCTAAGTTATCAATATCTCATTCCTTTTTATTGCTGAGTAATATTCAAGGATATAGATGTCCCACAAATAGTGGAACCATTGACCTATTTAAAGACATCCAGACTGGTTCTAGTTTTTGGCTATTACAAATAAAGTTACTATGAACATTCATGTACGGGTTTTAGTGTGAACATAAACTTTCAGTTCTCTGGAATAAATGCCCAGAAGCGCAATCGCCGGGTCATATGGTAATTGCATATTTAGGTTTTTGTTGTTGTTGGTTTTGATTTTTTTAATTGGGGTATAGTTGATATATAATATTATAATATTTTCAGGTGTACAAATACTGATTCAAAATTTTTATAAATTATACCCCATTTAAAGTTATAAAATATTGGCTATATTCCCTGTGCTGTACAATATATTCTTTTTTTTTTTTCTTTTTGGCCACACAGCATGCGGGATCTTCCCTGACCAGGGATCAAACCCGTGTCCCCTGCATTGGCAGTGCAGAGTCTTAACCACTGGACCACCAGTGAAGTCCGTACAATATATTCTTGTAGCTTATTTGTTTTATAATAGTAGTTTGTACCTCTTAATTCACTAATCTTTCCCCTCCCTCTGCCTCCTCATTGGTAACCACTAGTTTGCTCTGTATATCTGTGAATCTGTTACTGTTTTGTTATATTCACTAGTTTGTTTTATTTTTTAGATTTCACATATAAGTGATAACATACAGTATTTGTCTATACTTATTTCACTAAGCATAATACTCTACAGGTCTCTGTAGTTGCAAATGGCAAATGGCAAAGCGGTAGTTGCAACTCTGTAGTTGCAAACAGCAAAATTTCATTCTTTTTTATGGCTTCGTAGTAGTCCATTGTATATGGGATATAACCATATCTTCCTTATCCATTCATCTGTTAATGGACACATAGGTTGCATTCACATATAGGTTATTGTAACTAATGCTGCTATGAATACCAAGGTGCCTGTATCTTTTCAAAATAGAGTTTTTGTTTTGTTCAGACATATAGCCAGGAGTGGAATTGCTGGATCATATGGTAGTTTTATTTTTAGATTTTTGAGGAAACTCTATACCATTTTCACAGTGGCTGCACCAATTTATATTCCCACCAACAGTGTGCAAGGGTTTTCCACATCCTCACCAACATTTGTGGTCTCTTGATGATAGCCATTCTGACAGGTGTGAGGTGATATTTTATTGTGGTTTTGATTTGCATTCTCTGATGATTAGCAATGTTGAGCATCCTTTCATGTGCCTGTTGGCCATCTGTAAGTTTTCTTTGGAAAAATGTCTATTCAGGTCTTCTGCCCATTTCTTTTTAATCATTATTATCTTCATTTTAATTTTTTTAACATCTTTATTGGTGTATAATTGCTTTACAATACTGTGTTAGTTTCTGCTGTATAACAAAGTGAATCAGCTATATGTATACATATATACCTGCATACCCCCTCCCTCTTGCACCTCCCTCCCACCCTCCCTATCCCACCCCTCTAGGTGGTCACAAAGCACGGAGCTGATCTCCCTGTGCTATGCGGCTGCTTCCCATTAGCTGTTTTACATTTGGTAGTGTTTATATGTCAATGCTACTCTTTCACTTCACCCCAGCTTACCCTTCCCCCTCCCCGTGTCCTCAAGTCCATTCTCTACGTCTGTGTCTTTATTCCTGTCCTGCCCCTAGGTCCTTCAGAACCATTTTTTTGTTGTTTTAGATTCCATGTATGTGTGTTAGCATACAGTATTCGTCTTTCTCTTTCTGACTTACTTCACTCTGTATGACAGACTCTAGGTCCATCCACCTCACTACAAATAACTCAATTTCGTTTCTTTTAATGGCCGAGTAATATTTCATTGTATATATGTGCCACATTTTCTTTTTCCATGCATCTGTCGATGGACACTTAGGTTGCTTCCATGTCCTGGCTATTGTAAATAGTGCTGCAATGAACATTGGGGTACATGACTCTTTTTGAATTATGGTTTTCTTAGGGTATATACCCAGTAGTGGGATTGGTAGGTCGTATGGTAGTTGTATTTTTAGTTTTCGAAGGAACATCCATACTGTTCTCCATAGTGGCTGTATCAATTTACATTCCTACCAACAGTGCAAGAGGGTTCTCTTTTCTCCACACACTCTCCAGCATTTATTTTTTGTAGATTTTTTGATGATGGCCATTCTGATTGGTGTGAGGTGATACCTCATTGTGGTTTTGATTTGCATTTCTCTAATGATTAGTAATGTTGAGCATCCTTTCATGTGTTTGTTGGCAATCTGTATATCTTCTTTGGAGAAATGTCTACTTAGGTCTTCTACCCATTTTTGGATTGGGTTTGTTTTTTTGATATTGAGCTGCATGAGCTGGTTGTATATTTTGCAGATTAATCCTTTGTCAGTTACTTCATTTGCAAATATTTTCTCCCATTCTGAGGGTTGTCTCTTCGTCTTGTTTATATTTTCCTTTGCTGTGTAAAAGCTTTTAAGTTTCATTAGGTCCCATTGTTTTTTGTTTGTTTGTTTGTTTTTATTTCCATTTCTCTAGGAAGTGGGTCAAAAAGGATCTTACTGTGAATTATCTCATAGAGTGTTCTGCCTATGTTTTCCTCTAAGAGTTTGATAGTGTCTGGCCTTACATTTAGGTCTTTAATCCATTTTGAGTTTATTTTTGTGTATGGTGTCAGGAAGTGTTCTAATTTCATTCTTTTACATGTAGCTGTCCAGTTTTCCCAGCACCACTTTTTTTTTTTTTTTTTTTTTTTGCGGTACGCGGGCCTCTCACTGTTGTGGCCTCTCCCGTTGCGGAGCACAGGCTCCAGACGCACAGGCTCAGTGGCCATGGCTCACGGGCCCAACCGCTCCGTGGCATGTGGGATCTTCCCGGACCAGGGCATGAACCCATGTCCCCTGCATTGGCAGGTGGACTCCCAACCACTGCGCCACCAGGGAAGCCCCCAGCACCACTTATTGAAGACGCTTTTATCCATTGTACATTCTTGCCTCCTTTGTCAAAGATAAGGTGACCATATGTGCGTGGGTTTATCTCTGGGGTTTCTATCCGGTTCCATTGATCTGTATGTCTGTTTTTGTGCCAGTATCATACTGTCCTGATTAATGTAGTAGTATAGTCTGTAGCTGGGGAGCCTGATTCCTCCAGCTCTGTTTTTCTTTCTCAAGATTGTTTGGCTATTCGGGGTCTTTTGTGTTTCCATACAAATTGTAGAATTTTTTTGTTCTAGTTCTGTGAAAAATGCCTTTGACAGTTTGACAGGGATTCCATTGAATCTGTAGATTGCTCTGGGTAGTATAGTCATTTTCACAATGTTGATTCTTCCAATCCAAGAACCTGGTATATCTCGCCATCTGTTTGTATCATTTTTAATTTCTTTCATCAGTGTCTTATACTTTGCTGCCTACACGTCTTTTGTACCCTTAGGAAGGTTTATTCCTAGGTATTTTGTTCTTTTTGTTGCAATGGTAAATGGGATTATTTCCTTAATTTCTCTTTCAGATTTTTCATCATCAGTGTAGAGGAAAACAAGAGATTTCTGTGCATTCATTTTGTATCCTGCTACTTTACCAAATTCATTGATTAGCTCTAGTACTTTTCTGGTAGCATCTTTAGGATTCTCTATGTATAGTATCATGTCATCTGCAAACAGTGACAGTTTTACTCTATCTTTTCCAATTTGGATTCCTTTTATTTACTTTTCTTCTCTGACTGCTGGGGCTGAAACTTCCAAAACTATGTTGAATAATGGTGGTGAGAGTGGGTAACCTTCTCTTGTTTCTGATCTTAGAGGAAATGCTTTCAGTTGTTCAACATTGAGAACGATGTTGGCTGTGGGTTTGTCATATATGGCCTTTATTATGTTGAGGTAGGTTCCCTCTGTGCACACTTTATGGAGAGTTTTTTTTTTTTTTGCGGTATGCGGGTCTCACTGTTGTGGCCTCTCCCGTTGCGGAGCACAGGCTCTGGACGCGCAGGCTCAGCGGCCATGGCTCACGGGCCCAGCCGCTCCATGGCATGTGGGATCTTCCCAGACCGGGGCACAAACCTGTGTCCCCTGCATCGGCAGGCAGACTCTCAACCACTGAGCCACCAGGGAAGCCCTATTTTATTTTTATTTATTTACTTTTTAAAATTTATTTTTGGCTGCATTGGGTCTTCGTTGCTGCGTGCAGGCTTTCTCTAGTTGTGTCAATGGGCTTCTCATTGCGGTGGCTTCTTTTGTTGCAGAGCACGGGCTCTAGGCCCGCAGGCTTCAGTAGTTGTGGCACGTGGGCTCAGTAGCTGTGCCTTCGGGGCTCTAGAGCGCAGGCTCAGTAGTTGTGGCTCACAGGCTTAGTTGCTCTGCAGCATGTGGGATCTTCCCAAACCAGGGCTCAAACCCGTGTCCCCTGCATTGGTAGGCGGATTCTTAACCACTGTGCCACCAGGGAAGCCCATGGGTGTTTATTTTATTTTTAAGCTTTATAACTTAAACATAAGTTGCAAATATTATTTTGTATGCATCAAATATTACTTTATTTTAAATATTTTTAAAATAAATTAGGAGTATTTTTATTTTTTATCATGGAGAATTAAAAGCTTTTTTTTACATGTAAAAAAAAGTAGCAAAGTTCATTTTTTAAATGGGAACGAAAAATACAGGAGGAAGAAAAGTTTGGTGAGCTCCTAAGAGGATCAAGAAAAGGAATACAATTCAGGGAAAAGAAAAAAACTTCCATTTTAAACCATGTTATTATTTTAATCCTAGATCATTCAGGAAGCTATGCTGGCTGAAACTGGAATTTATTAAGAAGATTATACTTTTACCTGCAGTTCACATCAAGTAATTTTCATCCATGTTCTGTTTCTACATCTTTAAATAGTTTTAAATGCTCTCCTTTCTCAAATCAACCTCAAGCTTCAGAAACTACCACATAAAGAAGTAGATAGGGATTTCCCTGGTGGTGCTAGTGGTTAAGAATCCAGCTGCCAATGCAGGGGACACGGGTTTGAGCCCTGGCCCAGGAAGATGCCACAGAGCAACTAAGCCCGTGTGCCACAACTACTGAGCCTGTGATCTAGAGCCCTTGAGTTACAACTATTGAACCTATGTGCCACAAGTAGTGAAGCCTGTGCACCTAGAGCCCGTGCTCCGCAACAAGAGAAGCCACAACAATGAGAAGCCCGCACACTACAATGAAGAGTAGCCCCCGCTCGCCACAACTAGAGAAAGCCAGTGCACAGCAATGAAGACCCAACACAGCCAAAAATTTTAAAAAACAAATTTAAAAAAAAAAGAATTAAAAAAATCTTTTCAAAAAAAAAGGAAGTAGAATGAACTACTTCTGTTGGGGCTAGAAGGGGGTCAGTCTCAGTTATACTTTTGGGGCTTCCCTAACTGGTTCTGGGGTCTTATGCAATGCCAAACCTTGGGTAGGTATTGAGGAGGATCATTTGTCCTCACAGGTTATTGTGACATTGTCCACTTGACATCTTTAGATTGGCAGTATCTCTGTGGCTTCTTGTGCCAGCCTTGGGACACAGAAGTCTTTTTTAATATTTATAACCTCAGGCCTTGCATTCCTGTCCCTCAAGTTCATTAAAGCAGCCATTCCTCTCTGAGGCTTCTCCAAGAGGCCACCAGAAGCAGGGCCCAGGTTCTTCCTGACTTCTCCCACCTTCTCTAACCTCAGCCCAAGGGACACTCCTTGTGAATCTGATGGAAGTCCCATTCTCCCTCAAATCCAATTCTCCTTAATGTGCTTGAATTTTTAGAAAAGAAAGCTCAAACATCTTGCAAGCTAATCTGCTTTCAGCTCAGCCACATACTTCCTCTAAAGCAATGAAGCAGAGTCTGCTATCTGCAAGAAAGG
Source organism: Pseudorca crassidens (assembly GCF_039906515.1). Taxonomy (NCBI): domain Eukaryota; kingdom Metazoa; phylum Chordata; class Mammalia; order Artiodactyla; family Delphinidae; genus Pseudorca; species Pseudorca crassidens. Next base: position 86,440,684 of record NC_090317.1, read on the forward strand.
GGGAAAAGGAAAGGGTGAAATACAGGGAGAAAATAACTTTAGTATTTCAAAATATAGATAGATAGGCAAATGTTTTTAAAATAGGGTTCAAAGGGTACTAGCCATAGAGGGAAAAAATTGAATTTCTTAAAATAAAGAACTGTTGTTTATCAAAAGACACTGTTAACAGAGTGAAAAGGCAAGACTAAAACAGGAAGAAGATATCTGAAATATATATATCCACAAAGGATTCATGTTAATAATACATAACAGGGACTTCCCTGGTAGCCCAGTGGCTAAGGCTCTGCGCTCCCAATGCAGGGGGCCCGGGTTTGATCCTTGGTCAGGGAACTAGATCTCATATGCCGCAGGTAAGAGTTCACATGCTGCAACTAAAGATCCTTCATGCTTCAACTAAAAGATCCCACATGCCCGCCCCAACTATTGGGTTGGCCAAAAAGTGCCTTCGGTTTTGAAGTAAAAATAAAAGACACATTTTTCATTTTCACCAAGAACTTTGTTGAACAACGTATTCACCCTTTTGTTCCACTACCTTCTGCCATTTTTCAGGCAACTTCATAATTCCATCTTGCCAAAACTTTTTATCTTTTTGAGCAAAGAACTCTTCCAGGTGCCTTTTACAGTCTTCCAGGGAATGGAAATTTTTTCCATTAAGAGAATTTTGTAAAGACCGAAATAAATGGAAATCCGAAGGTGCAATGTCTGGTGAATATGGCGGATGAATCAGAACTTCCCAGCCAAGCTGTAACAGTTTTTGCCTGGTCATCAAAGAAGCGTGTGGTCTTGTGTTATCCTGATGGAAGATTATGCATTTTCTGTTGACTAATTCCAGACGCTTTTCGTCTAGTGCTGCTTTCAGTTGGTCTAACTGGGAGCAGTACTTGTTGGAATTAATCATTTGGTTTTCCAGGAGGAGCTCATAATAGAGGACTCCCTTCTAATCCTGCCATATACACAACATCACCTTCTTTGGATGAAGACCAGGCTTAGGTGTGGTTGGTGGTGGTTCATTTCGCTTGCCCCACGATCTCTTCCACTCCACATTATTGTACAGTATCCACTTTTCATCGCCCGTCACACTTTGTTTTAAAAAGGGAACGCTTTCATTACGTTTCAGTAGAGAATCGAATGCGGAAATATGGTCAAGAAGTTTTTTTTCGCTTAACTTATGTGGAACCCAAACATCAAAGTGATGAACATAACCAAGCTGGTGCAAATGACTTTCAACGCTTGATTTGGATATTTTGAGTATGTCGGCTATCTCCCGCGTGGTATAACGTTGATTGTTCTCAATGAATGTCTCGATTTGATCACTATCAACTTCAACTGGTTTACCCAACTGTGGAGCATCGTCCAGAGAGAAATTTCCAGCACGAAACTTCGCAAACCACTTTTGACACGTTCCATCAGTCACAGCACCTTCTCCATACACCACACAAATCTTTTTGTGTGTTTCAGTTGCGTTTTTACCTTTTTTTTTTTTTTTTTTTTTGCGGTACGTGGGCCTCTCACTGTTGTGGCCTCTTCCGTGCGGAGCACAGGCTCCGGACGCGCAGGCTCAGCGGCCACGGCTCACAGGCCCAGCCGCTCCGCGGCATGTGGGATCTTCCCAGACCTGGGCACGACCCCGTGTCCCCTGCATCGGCAGGCGGACTCTCAACCAGTGTGCCACCAGGGAAGCCCTTACCTTTTTTGAAATAATAAAACATAATATGCCAAAAATGTTGCTTTTTTCCTTCAATCTTCAATATTTAAATGGCTACACAAAAATTCACCAATTTTGGTAAGTCTCTTTTTAATGCACGCTGATATAACGGCTGTCACATGAAATCTAACAAAATTGTTTCAAATGACGTTAAAGACAACTAAGTTCTACCAGAGTCATCTTACTGAGAAAACCAAACGAACCCTTTTGGCCAACCCAATAAAAGAAAAAAAAAAGATACCACATGCCACAATGAAGATCCTGCATGCAACAACTATGACCCAGTGCAGCCTAATTAATTAATTAATTTAAATATATATATAACAAAGTTCTACAAATCTACAGTAAGAAAAATGCAGACAATCCAATTGAAAACTGATTTAAAACCACACTTCACAAAAGAGGACATCCAAATGGCCAATAAACATATGAACAAATGTTCAACTTCATAAGTCATTATGAAAATGCAAATTAAAATCATAACATAACACCACTACATACCTACCAGTATGGTTAAAATGGAAAAGACTAACAATACCACATGTTGGCAAAGATGTGGAACATCTTGATGAGAAACATAAAATGGTACAACCACTTTGGAAAGCTGGCAATAACTGCTAAAGCTAAACATACACATACCCAATGGCCCAGCAATTCTACTTCTAGATATATACCCAGGAGAAATACATACATATGTTCACCAATAGACATATATAAGAATATTTGTGGCAGCACTACTTATAATAGATCCAAATGGAAATGACCCAAATTCTCATCAACAGTAAAATGGATAAACTATAGTGTATTAATACAGTGGAATAACATACAGCAATGAGAATCAATAAGCTATTCCTACATGAAACATGGAAGATTCTCACCAATACAACATTAAGTGAAATAAGCCAGACATAAGAGTACATACTGTATGATTCAATTTATATAAAGTTCTAAAAGAGGCAAAATTAATCTTTGATCTTAGAAATCAGAAAAGTGGTTATCTTTGAGATGAGTAGTGACTGGGAAGGCATATGAGGAGGGTTTCTGGGGGACTGGTCATGTTTTGGGATCTGGATGATGGCTACACAGCTGTGTTCTCTTTATGAAAATTCACTAAACTCTATACTTAAGACCTGGGTACTTTGCTATATGTATGTAATACTTCAATAAAACGTTTACCTAAAACACTTTTACCTAAAATATATCCAGCTATATTGAACCTGTAAGTCTGAGGGCCAGACTCTGAAATTTGATTCACCAAGGTAATCAATGCCACCCTGAAGCTTCTTTAAATACTGCCCTTCCACTTTTCCTGATGATATCCTTATACAGCTTTTCTTGGAAAAGAGAAGACTCAGCAAAATTTCTTCTATAGGTCCTCTTACTGGAATTTTGAATAAAGTAATCTGAGCACATATGTAGGCTTTCATTAAATATGGTGGGCAGTCACCCATTGGGAAACTTAATCCATATTTACCTCAGCTGGAAGTGAGGGACATCAATTCATTTGACATTACTTGCCCAACTTCACTTGATGTCAAGCCTCACCCCCCAAGCAAATTACAAATATCTTTCTTCTTTTCCTTTTTTTTCCTTCTCCAGATTCTCATCTCAAACCTTCAACTAAACAGGAGATGCAAACTTTATTGCTTTTACAAATATCACATATGCTTTTTATGTTAAGCAATAGATAAAAGAACAAAGAAGGCAACAAGTACCCCCCCAACTCCCACCACCCAGGAATAACTAGAGTTAACAATTGGTGAGGTCTCTCTGTAGAATGTATTCAAACAGGAAGAAGGATATATAGATGAGTAGAGGGATGGTGGATGTATAGAGACATAATTTTATGAAAATTTAAGCCACAAATTGGGAGAAAATAAATTGCCATAAATATTGCAGCAAAGGATTAATATCCAGTATATATAAAAAACTCCTATAAATAAAAAAAGATTTAAAAATCAGTTAAAAAGTGGGAAAATCATATGAAGACAATTCACAGAAAATGAACTACAAAAGAGCCAATAAACATATGAAAAGATGGTAAATCTTACTAGTAGTCAGGAAAATTAAAAGTAGAATGACATGGAGTGAAAGAGATGGTACTTATTCCCACATCTATGCAATCTAATTGGTAATATTTCACATCCATCTGATTGGCAATATTTAATTAAATTTAAAAAATTAATTAAGCCTGGTAATATCAAGTATTGGTAAGAAGGTGAAGAAAAACGATCTCAGACATTAATGGTTGGAATATAAATCAGTACAGATACTTTGGAGATTAATTCAGAAATACCTAGTAAAATTAAAAAATATTGAGGTCCAAGAGAAATGAAAACACATGTTTGCAAAAAGACTTTTGCAAGAATGTTCACAGCCACTGTATTAGTTATCTATTGCCACATAAAAAATTAACTCAAAATTTAGTGTCTTAAAACAACAAATATTTATTTTCTCAGTTTCTGTGGATCCAGGCATGGCTTAGTTGAATGCTTCTGCCTCAAGGTCTCTCAGAGGGCTGCAATCGAGGCAAATTTGGGGCTGTGGTCTTATCTGAAGGCTCAACTGAAGGAGGCAGATTAGACAAGGTCATGAGTACCAGGAGGCAGGGATCATTTGGGGGCCATTTTAGAGGTTGCCTATCACAGCAGGTTTATTCATAACAGCCCCAAACTGGAAACAGCTTGGATGTTCATTGATAGGAAAATGGATAAATAAAGTATGATGCATTCTATTGTATGAATGATGCATTCATACAATAGAATACTCTTTAGTAATAAAAAGGCTGAGTGAAAGAAGACTTACACAAAAAAATACATAGTGCATGATTCAATTTATATGAATTTCTATAACAGACAGAACTGCTAATCTATGGTAGAAAAACAGTGATTGCCCGGGGTGGAGGTAATTGATTGGGAAGAGGTGTGAAGGAACGTTCTGGGTTGATGCTAATTTTCTGTGTCTTGAAAGGCATTTCAACAATACAAGTACGTGCATTTGTCAAAACTCATTGAATTACCACTTAAGATTTGTGTACTTTATTACATACAAATTTTACCTCAAAAGAAAAAAGAACCATAAACAAATATTGACTTCTATTTATTGATGTGTGTGCTGAAGTATTTAGGAGTGAAGTTACTGATGTTTGCAATTTTGAAAAGCATCAAAAAAATAAGATTGATGGATTAATAGAGGAATGGGTAGATGGATAATTATGTATCATAAAACAAGTATAGCAAAATGTTAATTGTAGGGACTTCCCTGGTGTGCAGTGGTTAAGACTCCACACTCCCAATGCAGGGGGCCCAGGTTCGATTCCCTGCTCAGGGAACTAGATCTCACATGCATAATGCAACAAAGAGTTTGCACGCCACAACTAAGGATCCGGTGAGCCACAACTAAGGAGCCCACAAGCCACAACTAAAGAGCCCTCCTGCCACAACTAAGAGCTGGAGCAACCAAATAAATAAATAAAATATTTTTTAAATGTTAATTGTAGAATCTAAGTGGTGGGTACATGTGAACTCTCTGTATAATTCTTTCAACTTTTCTGTATGTTTGAAAATTTTCATAATAAAATGTTGGAGAAAAATTAAAGATGCATATTCCCTATTACCCAGTAATCCAATTCTAGGCATTTATCCTAGAAAAAAATCTCAAACATGAATATAGGTAGACATGTACAAGGATATTTACTGCAGCACTGTATGTAATAGCAAAACAGTGGAACCAACTCAACCGTCCTTCAGTAAAGGAATGGATAAATCAACTGTGATTTAGTCATATAATGGAATATAATATATAATGAATCAACTTGGAAAAACCTGGAAAACAATGTTAAGTTTAAAAGGCAAGCTGCAAAATCATACATACACTATGAGCCCATTTGTGCAAAAGCAATGGTAAATATTGTTTATGGCTACTGACATATGAAGTAAAAGTGTAAGAACATTTATTGAAATAATATATATCCTCTTCAGGGTGATGGCTACCTCTGAAGAGGACAAAGGGGAATGGGATGTGGGGTGGGGCTCGAGAAGTATCTATAATGTTTTATTTCTTTCAAAAGTAAAAATATCTGGGGACTTCCTTGGTGATCCAGTGGTTGAGACTCCATGCTTCCACTCCAGGGGGCACGGGTTTGATCACTGGTTGGGGAACTAAGATCCTGCATGCCGCATGGCATGGCCAGTAAATAAATAAATTAAGAAAATAAAATAAAATCAGCCATGGAAAGAATTGGCATTAAAAAATCTGTAGCAATTGTGAAATATATTAATATGTTTAATCTTAGTGGTAGGTTCATTCTCATTTAAACAATTACCATGTGCCAGGAACTTTGCTAAATGTTTTATATATATGTCTGATATATCATTTAATCCTCAAATGAGGTAGATTATCATTCATACTTACTCTCCAAATTAGGAGCCTAAGGCTTAAGGAGATTAAATAATTTAACCAATATCACACATACTAGTAGATCCAGAAAGTCTAACTGCAAAACCCACATGCTTGATCACTCTGCTACATATATTGTCTGTCTCCTGACTAACACTGTGGGCTGGTGTCTGAACCCTGTGTAGAAAGAGATTTTGGGTAGAATACAAGGAGTTGATTTTACAAGGGATCCCATGAGACACAGGGGGATAAAAGGTGACACAGAGTGGAGAAGATGAAACTTATCCCTACTGTTATGCAGAACACAGCATATCTCTAGCACCTCAAAGATTGGAAGCAGCAAGGGACTTCCCTGGTGGCACAGTGGTTAAGAATCTGCCTGCCAATGCAGGGGACACGGGTTCGAGCCCTGGTCCGGGAAGATCCCACATGCTGCAGAGCAACTAAGCCCGTGAGCCACAACTACTGAGTCTGCGCTCTAGAGCCCGGGAGCCATAACTACTGAGCCCACGTGCCACAACTACTGAAGCCCACGTGCCTAGAGCCCATGCTCCACAACAAGAGAAGCCACCACAATGAGAAGCCCGAGCACTGCAAGGAAGAGTAGCCCCCGCTCACCACAACTAGAGAAAGCCCATGCACAGCAACGAAGACCCAGCACAGCCATAAATAAAAATATAAATAAATTTATAAAAAAAGATTGGAAGCAGCAAGAGACACAATCCTTAACAGAGATGTTGGTGTCCTCATGGGAGGTATTAGCCTCTCTTGTGAGCTGAATTGTGCTCTCCCTAAAGATGTTTAAGTCCCAATTCCCAGTACCTGTAAATGTGACCTTATTTGGAAATAGGGTCTTTGCAGATGTAAATAAGTTGAGATGAGGTAATACTGGATACTCCACTCTCTTGCCCTTGCATGTTGTTAGATACTTCAGAGGACAGTCAAAACTGTAATGACCCAATCCTTGGTCTACTACCTCTACAGATTCCTGAAAGAGTTATGCTGAAAGCACATTCCAAGTAACTGCATCTTTGTTTGTTATTTTATAGCTAGGTACCTAGTAAAGTGGAATTAAAAAAAATTATCCCACTCTCTTCGATGTCATCAAGACTGTGACTCACTCTGGGCAGATATTTTATTATAGAAAAAAAAAAGATTTGCCTAGTACCCTAGGTCATGTAAATGGAAGGCAGAAAGGCACTGTTAACCAAGAAATAACAAGACCTTTTTTCGTGTATTTTAGCAATGTTATTCAGAGTTCTGGAGAGTCTTGGCGGAAGGAGTAGACCAATTTGCATAAGAAGGCAAGGGGCTTTCTGAGAGGGAAAGGGCCAAGAATCCAAACCCTTCTTCCCTAGATTTAAAGTTTTAGAGATCTGTTGGAGTGGCAAGAAAGTATGCCAGTGGTCCCAAAGGAGAAATTACCTTGAAGGCAGCAAGAATCTGGGCTGCATATCTGGGATCAACACCAGAACCTAAGGGTTCTTGGGGGTTGGGCTGGTTCTAAGATTTAAAGCCCCAGGACTGAATCTAGAAAATGCAGTGATATGTTTTGAGGGTCAACAGCTGAACATGAAGAATTAACTCAAAGACCTGTGACCTTGGCACTCTAAACTCTTACACTGTGCAGGACCAGGGCAGATGGCAAGAGAAGTAATGGTGCTAGTGCACTGACTAGGCTTTTTAGTTATTTCTCCCTCTGCCTAGAATTTAGAAACAGGACCCATCATCTTGGAATGAATAGGTACTTAGCTTCTTTACCAAGTTAGGGAGGACAGAGGTCTCAAAAGGGAGATGGTGACTTCCTATTAATAAAGGCAGACGAATGCTTAAACAGTTAATCAGAGAAAGAAGACAAATAGCCATTATTTATACTCTTAAGCGGTAAAGCTGGTCATAACTTCATTCGATGAACATTTATTGTGTCTATTATGCATCAGGCACTGTACCAGACTTTGGGAATACTATGGTGTGCAAAAGAGACATGGTTCCAGTGCTCTTTGACCTTATAACCTTGCAAGGGAGACAGAAAATAAACATACTGAATGAAGACTCAATTATCTGCTAGCTCATCTGTTCTTGTAGCCCAGACATGGCCTACAGAACTCCAAATTTATTTCTGTGTCAGTCCAGCACCTGCAGCTAGCTAACTGGAGTGACTGAGTCCCCTTCCAAATTCTTAGGGAAGAGAAGCTGATTAGCTCAGCTTAGGTTAAGTGTCTACCCTGTTCCAATCAGCTGCAGCCCAGGAATGAGGTGACAGTGGCCCATTGCCTGCTCAATGAGGCTGTGGGAAGGCTCTGAGAGAAGTGAGTTTGTGCGGGGGTGGGGGGGAATTTAGAACAATGTACCTGCTATGCAACCCAGCTCTACATATTGAATTTCACAGTGTGTATCGAGTAACTATAATGACTTATATAATGCCAATAAAATTTAATAATATCAAGTCCTTTCTATGAGCAAATGAATCTTTTCTTCCTAAGGAAAAATTAAAGCCCCAATATATCCAAAGCACCTTACATGTCATTTTTTTCAGTCAGAGGGATCTCACATGGGCGCTTGGTGGGGGCCTGAATTCCTAATTTATAAGGCTTAGAGCAGTGGTTCTCAACCATGGATGACTTTGTCCCCTCCTTCCCATGCCCAGAAGACATTTGGCAATGCCTGGAGACATTTTTTGGTTGTCACAACTGTGTGTGGACGAGGTGCTACAGGCATCTACTTGGGACTCTGCTAAACATCCTACAATGCACAGAACAGCCCCCACAACAAAGAATATCAACAGTACTAAAGCTGAGAAACTCTGGCTTAGAGGGCTTAGAGCAGAACATGCCTCACTCCCAACCTCCATTTCCAGGCTCCATCCGAGTTCCCATTTAGCCTGCTCAGTAAAGGATGGTGGTCTAGGAATGGACATTTCTATTCTGCCACCTGCACTGGAGAAAAGGCACAATCCAACAGGTTAACTAGAGAGAGAAAGATATCCAAGCAAGGGGAAGGTCAAGATAGAGATATGCCAAAGTAGAGATCCCATAGCAATAGCTTTTTTAAATTAATTAATTAACTTTGGCTGTGCCCCGTCTTAGTTGCGGGCTTCTTAGTTGCGGCATGCAAACTCTTAGTTGCAGCATGCATGTGGTATCTAGTTCCATGACCAGGGATCGAACCCAGGCCCCCTGCATTGGGAGTGCGAAGTCTTACCCACTGGACCACCAGAGAAGTCCCAGCAATAGCTTTTAACCTCTCAGTTCTTACCTCATAAAGTTCCACTCCTGAGAGAGTGATTCAGTTATGTGCTCCTAAACCTTATCACAAGACTTCCATTTGGGAGTAGGTAGGAATAAGGGAAGCTTGAACTCTTCCCACCAACCCAAGGAAGTTGCAAACTTCAAATATGCAAGCAAACCTTTACTTCCACCTAGAATGTCCTTTCCCATCATCTTGGCCTGTCTAGATCTTACCAGTCTTTCAAGGCCCACATCAATGTTGCTTCTACTTGATCTCCCATAACTCCCCATAGCTCTTTCTAAGTTGGATATCTGTTTATAGCACACATAACTTTCTACTTTGTATTAGGGTTATTTGGTTTCACAGGAGGTTTTCAACTTTTACACATTTGACTTTCATAAAATCTGCAGTCGTATATAACATACCTAAACCATCTTCTTTGGGCTGAATTTGGACTTGAATACATCAGACAAACATTTCAAGCTATCGCCTGCCAGCCAACCCTCCAGTTCTGACAATGAAGCCATCGTGGTAGAGCAGATTTTGCACAGTGATTCAAATATTTTATTACATTTTCTCTTATTATTTTATATAAAATACAAATGGAAAGCCAAAAAAGTAAAAGAGCTAATACCACAATTTATACAAAGACTAATAACACTAAACACATCAAAAGCAATGACTCCTGAGATAAGTATATTAGACCATTGGTCAGCAGGGGATTCAATTGTGAAGGAAAAGAGCAAGGTAAAAGATATATGTACATATGACTGAAAATACATCATTGAAAATTGAGTCTAAAAGGTACAATGTAATGAAGAAGGAAAAGGAGAAATTTTTTAGGTTTTAGACTGAGAATCAGTATAGATTACTACTGATGTATACGGGCTTCCAGAATAAGAGAAGTTCACAGCTCCACAGAGCTATTGATCAGGATACAACTTATCAATACTATATACAGTGCTATCAGATGAAAAAAGAAGGCTGGTTTTCCAATTCCATTGGATTTGTCAAGAGGGTTGAAAAGACACCTCAAAATCCACATGAAAATTCCCTGCTCAATCCTTTGAAAGCCGTTATCAACAAGTCCTTCTTCCCAACATTAAAACCAAAAATGTTTAAAGAACTAATGGCCAAATATTTAAAAAACGAATGGATAAAAAAGATGTGGTACATATATACAATGGAGTATTACTCAGCCATAAAAAGGCACAAATTGGGTCATTTGTAGAGACGTGGATGGATCTAGAGACTGTCATACACAGTGAAGTAAGTCAGAAAGAGAAAAACAAATATCGTATATTAACGCATATATGTGGAACCTAGAAAAATGGTACAGATGAACCAGCTTTCAGGGCAGAAATAGAGACACAGATGTAGAGAACAAATGTATGGACACCAAGGGGGGAAAGTGGTGGGTGGGTGGGTGGGTGGTGGTGAAAAAATATTTGTTTGAGATTATAAAACCACAGATCTTTTTTGGGGCCTCTGACTAAACTGTAAGCTCAAATGCTGGGACTTGGCATTCTGTCCTGGGTTCTTACCTTAAGATGAGCACAGAGTGTATTAAATTAATGTATGTAATAAATAAATGAGCCTCATTATTTCCCAACAAATATTTGCTGAGGTCCACAGAAGAGATAACACATTTCTTGAAAGCAGAATGCTTTCAAATGTAAGGCTTACTTGTGAAGGGAGCTTCTGTTCCCAATAGGTTATATTGTTTCCAACAGGAAGTCTGCTATCATTCTTACCATTGTTCTGTACATAAAGCATCTTTTTGTTTTTTTAACGAGCTGCTTTAAGATTTTTCTCTTTATCATTGGTTTTAAGCAATTTGGTTATGACATACCTTAGTGTAGTTTTCTGCATGTTTCTTCTACCTGGGTTATTTTAAGCTTCTTGGAGCTATGGTTTTCTAATTTTCAACAAAATGGGAAAAATTTCAGCCAACAGTTCTTCAAATATTTTTTCTCATCCTTCCTCTCTTTTTGGAACTTCAATTATACATATATTAAGGCACTTGAAGTTGTCTCACAGCTCACTAAAGTTCTGTTCATTTTTTTTTCAATCTTTTTTTCCCTCTGTGTCTTTAATTTTGGATAGTTTCTATAGCTATGTTTTCAAGTTCATTAATATTTTCTTCTTCAATGCCCAATGTCCAATATCCAAGAAAATCTTAAAACCACTTGTTATGGGACTTCCCTGGTGGTCCAGTGGTTAAGACTCCGGGCTCCCAATGCAGGGGGCCCAGGTTTGATCCCTGGTACGGGAACTAGTTCCTGAATGCCGCAACTAAAGGTCCCGCACGCCGCAACGAAGATCCCACACATGGCAATGAAGATCCTGTGTGCCGCAACTGAGACCCGGCTCAGCCAAATAAGTAAATAAATAAATATTTTTTAAAAAACTTGTTTTAAAAAAGATACTTTATGTGCAGAACAATGATAAAAATGATAGCAGACTTCTTGTTGGAAACAATATAACCTATTGGGAACAGACACTGTCGTCACAAGTAAGCCTTATGCTTATAAGCATTTTGCTTTCAAGAAATGTGTTATCTCTTTTGTGGACCTCAGAAAATATTTGTTGGAAAATAATGAGGCTATTTATCCCTTCGTTGTATTTTTCATCTCAGACAATGAGTTTTTCATCTCTAGAAGTTCAATTTGGGTCCTTTAAAAAAAATCTTCCATCTTTCTCCTTAACATGCTCACTCTTCCCTCTACCTTCTTCAACATACAGAGTATATTTATAATAGCTGTTTTAATGCCCTTTTAAATTAATTTTATCATTGTATCATTTCTGGGTTTCTTTCTGTTAATAGATTTCTCCTTATTGGTTGCATTTTTCTGCTATGGTGCATGTCTGATCACTTTTTTTATTGGACCCCAGACATTGTGAATTTTACAATGTTGGGTTCTGGGTTTTATTTTTATTCCTTTAAAAGATTTTGAGCTTTGTTTTAGGACACAGATACATTACTAGGAAACAATTTTATCCCTTTGAGGCTTGCCTTCAAGCATTGTAGATGGGAACAGAGTAGTCTTTAGTGCTAATTTTGCCTTACTAATGAGGCAGTATGCCTCTGAGTACTTTTCCTGATGTCCCATGTGTTTCCAGTTTTCTCCACTCTGACTGTTGGAAATGTAAATGATCCCAGCTCTACATGAGCCCCAAGAATTTCCCCCCCCCCCCTGCTCCTTTCAGGTGATTCTTTCCTCAGCCTTGGATAATTTCTTCACATGCATGTGCTGACCAGTATTCAGCTGAAGATTCAAGAGGAACGCTCTGCAGGTCTCTGGAGTTCTTCCTCTGTGCAGTTCTATACTCTCCATGCAGCTCTTCTCTCTCTGGTATTTTGCTCTATGAATTCTAGCTATCCTGGCTTCCCTGAATCCTCAGCTCCACCTCTTCAACTTAGGGAGAACATCAAGCTCTATTTGAATCCCCTATCCCTGTCTCTCTTCAGGAGTCAGCTGGGGCAATTGCAGAACTCATCTCATTTGTTTCCCATCTCTCAGGGTTTACTTTTCTGTACTGCTTGATGTCCAATGTCTGAAAGTCATTTTTTCCATATATTTTGTCTACCTTTAAGTTGTTTTAGGCAGAGGGTAAATCTGGTCCCTGTTATTCCATCATGGCTGGAAGCCCATTGAAGGTTTTTAAGCAGATAAATGATAGGATGGATCTGTGGGTTAGAAAGATCATTAATGGCTAATGTGAGAGGTGGACTGGTGGTGTAAGGTCGGATCTTAACAAACGGCACCGCGAAACAGAGGAAAGCTTCAAGTGAGCTTTATTAGGGAGCGCTCCTGGGCGAGGTTCACTGGTCCGAGAGAAAGGGGCCAGAGAAGTCGCACCCGGGCGAGGGTTGGGCAAGCTTTTATAGGTGAAGAAGGGAAAGGGGTGTGGTGAATATGGGAGGGCGCAGGGTATTCCTTATTTGGTGGTCTTTTCGGGTATCCTGGGGGACCGTTAGTCCCGCCCCTCGAAAGGCGGGAAGGCTGGGCCGGGTTCAAAGTCCCCAGGTCAGTTCCTGGAACTGGATGGTCCGGAATGTCTCCAGGGCAGTTTCTGGAACTGGGTGGTCCGGAGAATTTCGGTCTGATGCAACCTGTGAATCTGATTGTGTTCCCCTGCCTCGGGCCAGTTGGCCTTACAGGTGGTACTGAAACATACGCAGAGAGATTGGCAAGGAGGCTGGTGCAATTTAGATCCATGTACGCAGCATCATGGAAATCTGGCAGTAAGAAGCACAAACTCAGCCATTCCCAGGACAGATTTCAGGACTGGTCTCTGGGAAGGAGGTGGACAAGGGAGAGCAAAGCTGGGCCCCAGACCCAATGCACAGGGCAGATTGTTAGATGATAAAAAGCCAGGAGATCAGTCACCAAAACTGGGAAACCAGATGAGAAATGAATCTTAGACACCAATTTTGAGAAAGGGGAGAATGCAGAGGCAGCTATCCAGGCAAGATCTGATATATTAGCTTATGGATTGTACTAAAACCCTACTAATGAATGAATGAATGCCTGACTGCTTGTAGCACTTATTATAAGCAACATGCACATGCCACTTAGTTGTTCAGTACCCTGTAACAATTCTTGAATTATTATTTTCCTTTTCACTTGTTTATGCCTTATCTCTTCAGCTGCATTCTACGTCCACCAGAAGCAGGGACTATAATTGCACGCTTCTCTTTTCTCCAAGTAGCAGCATTAGTGTAAGTATTTTGCCCAGGTTTCCTGACTCTTAGTCCAATACTCTTTTAAAACTATACCACTAACAAGCATTCTTAACAGAAATTATTCAACCATTCCTCTATGATGGGCATGCAGGTTTCTTGGTGCTTTTATTTCTGTAGGAGAGACTCCGAACAGCTCAGTCAGAAGGTAAGTGTATGTAGCAGACACTGGTTGCCTAATTACCTGGCATTCTCTCCCTTCTTTCCTGCTAAGAGAATACTAATTTTGTTCAGGTATTAGGCAGAGAACCCTGATTTCAAAGAATTTGGTTCCACTCTCTGGACTATATATTTTTTTCTTTATTGGAGTATAATTGCTTTACAATGGTGTGTTAGTTTCTGCTTTACAACAAAATGAATCAGTTATATATATACATATGTTCCCATATCTCTTCCCTCTTGCATCTCCCTCCCTCCATTTTGACAAAGGAGATGTATGGGTAATTTCTTGGGGGATGTCTGGAAAAAAATGCCTTCCCTGATAAAAGGAGAGTGGTACCTCTCTTACTTTCCTGGCCATTGCATTCCCTTACTCCTTTTTCTGCCTTTGAATGCAGTTGTGATATCTAGATTCAGCAGCCACCTTGTAAGCATGAAGTAAAAAGCCTAGGGACAAAAGCCAACATGTCAAGGATGGTGGAGTAGAAGGACAGAAAAAGCTTAGGTTCTTGATTACCTTGTTGAGCAGCCTAGCACCTGTGTCCCTTCAGATTTCTTGCTATGTGACAAAGAAAAACAAACCTCTATTTGTTTAAGCCACTATTAGTCATATTTTCTATCACTTGCAGCCCAAACCATTCTGAACTGATACTGTAGATTTTTAATTTTATTAGATTCTTGCAGATTACTTTGCAAAAAAAGGTAGTAGTGAGTCATACTTCCATCAGCAATGGATGGAAGCAGAGAAATGAACATTCATCAGGCATTTTTTTTTTTTGGTATATGGCATAAGGTAGGGATCTTTGCTTTCTTCTAGTTGGATAACCAAATTTGAAAGCACCATTTATTAAATAAACTATCTTTTTTGCACAGAATTGAAACAGATATCATTTTTTTTTTGGCTACACCGTGCAGCATGTGGGACCTTAGTTCCCCAACCAGGGGTCGAACCCATGCCCCCTGCATTGGAAGCGTGGAGTCTTAACCACTGGACTGCCAGGGAAGTTCCGAAACAGATATTTTTATGTTTTCTGTAGTTACTGCCTTTCCTTCCTATATCTCCCTCTCCCTGACCCTGCCTCCCACCCAGGTTTTATTGTCTCAGGGGTAGGGATGCACAAGACTAAAAGCAGATTTCACTTCCCAATCTCTTTGGTTTTGTGTTTCAAAAGCTCACATCCTTAGGGGTAGAGGATTAGGGATGTAGACAAAGTTTGTTGGCCAGAAAATATGAAGGGAGAAGGATTTTATCCGGCCTAGAGATAGTTTTTCCTGCCTACTAGGGCTGACAATAATGTAATGCTATGAGGGAGACCCATGGGTCCCGGATAGAGGGGACCTGTGTCCTGCTTCTTGGCACAACCCGTAGGTAGACAGGAAAACCTGAGAGAAGAGAGACTGTCCTAGGCAGCCCTAACAAAAATTCCCAAGTCACTGGCAGGGTCCCAGCGCAACTAAGGCCTGCCAGATCATAAAGGAACACTGTGGGCAGAGGCAGTGGACTGCTAAGTTATGTTGCCTGGTGACCAGGGACTTAACAGACCTGTGCTCCTAGGCCTCAGCACTGTGTAATAGCCCAGGATTTTGGCATAAGCCTGGGGTGGAGGAATACCAAGATGAATTGAGGTTATTTTACCAGCCCCATGGAATGGGGAGCTTGGAGTCTAAAGTTAAATCATAGACGATAAAGAAAGATACAACAAAATGATTAAAGGGCATAGACTCTGAACTAAACTAACTGGGGTTAAACCTCACTCTGCCATTTACTCGCTGTGCTACCATGGGCGAGTTCTTTAACCTCTTTGTGCCCTGGTTTACTAATCTGAAAAATGGTGTTAATAATGCACTTACTCCATAGGATTCAGTGGGTTTGTATAAAGTACATAGTAAATGTTATCTTATTATTAGTAGTAGTAGCAATGATGGTGGTAGTAATAGTAGTAGTAGTGGTGGTGGTGGTAGACTCTGATTCATTCCTGCTACAGGAAGGATTTGTAACAAGACTGATTTGAAGGACTATTATGGAATGTTGGAACATATACAGAAGGGTCAGTGGAAGGGAAGGTGGGGGGGGGGGAAGGAGAGAGAAAGGAAAGGTAGGCAGGTAAATGCAGCCTTGTTTGTTAGCCCAGGAGACTGAATTATCTGATTCTCAGAAAAATATACCGTACTGTACATTTCTAGAAGAACTGATCCTCTTCTGGAGAGGGAAAGGTTTATTCCAGCCACCCCAACTCAGGCTCTGTATCCTGCCCACATGGGGTCTTTGCAGAGGAGTTACAATTTCGGACACCTAGCAAGTTTTAGAGAGTGATGTGGGCTTACTCTTTTTTTAGGCTCTCCAAGAGTTAGTTGCCAAGGCAAAGGCACTTACCTTAAATTTGCTCCCTGATATATGGCCTAGGGCACATGAGGGAAGATTGTGTCTAGGAAGAGGAGATCAGACTCCATAGTAAGGCTCAAGAAATTACATTGACCAATCGGAAAGGTGGAGTGTTTCTAAGTCAGTCACTATGCCGAAGATAGCTGCTCATTTCTGAGGTAGGTGATGCTTATTCTTACTCAGGGGACACTCAACTCGTGCTGGGAGTAAGAAGAACCTCCTGGGAGGACATTAACATCCCCTAGATGATCCAGGTGAGAAATTCTCCCAGTGCCAAGGTTTGCCTGGAGAAAAGATCACCCAGGTATCCAAGCCCTGGGAGTTACTATCTTAAGGAGGGGGCATCTGGATGACAAGTAAATTTTCTTTGCTGAGATGCTAAGATTTAATAGAGGGAGAATGTGGCTGCAATATTATTTTGAGATATAAATGGATTTTTTTCTTTCCTGTATTTTCCCCCCTTTCTCTTTTCTCCCCCCTCCCCCAAAGTAGTCATCTTTGTGGTGTGTCTCAGGGGAGGGAGATGGCAAGGCAGGGAAACAAATATTCTGCCAGTCTCTATGACTTTCATGTTCCAAAAGTGTAAGCCCTAGGGAAGGGGAATTGGGTGTAGGCACAGTGATGAAGTATCTAGGCCAGGAAACTAGAAGGAAGAAAGATTTGAGTAAGCCTAAAAAAAGATTCTTCTTTTCCTTACTCCCCTCTTCTTGTGTGTGTGGGGGAAGATGCAGAGAGAGAGCTCTGTGGTAGCTCAAGCAGAATATACTTCCAGAAGCAACACTTGGTTGGCATGAAGACTCAAAAGAGGAAGGGCTGTGTGGAATGTCTAGATAGATGGACCAACAAGTAACCTTGGCAATGATTTCTGTGCCCCAAGACTGGCAGAGATGTTGGAGATGACACAGCACCTGAAAAAGCCCATGTGGGCAGAGGGCTTAACAGTAACTGACGGGATCTAAGGACTTGGAAGCAGACACTTTTATCTACCTCCATGCCTGGGTACTATGTAAGACCCCCAAACTGTGGCGTCACCTGGGATAAGGGAAAAGAACAAGAATGACATATTGTTTTCCAAAAACCTGGTCAAAGGAGGGCTCATGGTCAGAAACTGAGTTCCAGAAACAGTCACTACTCTACCCATGGCTGTGGTAGTCAGCTAACTGTAAACTTTGATGCTCATCTCAGTTCCATCTTGTTCATTGAAGGAGTTACCATCTGTGTGGTAAGGAGGAGATCAAAAGCTAGTAGGGCCATGAAACTAACCCCATTCCTACCCCTGTGGGATGCTGGTGTCGAAAAACAGGTCCAGTGAAGCCTTTGCTAATTTCTTGGCACCAGAGCCCTCAGATAAGATTAACTAGATTATTGGAAGGATGTTTTCCCAGAATAATGTAAAGCCAAATTACAAATGGTTAATATGAATCAAAGTTTCTATCTGGTGAATAGAAATATCACAAATGACATTTGAGAGTCAGTGGAAACCAGCAGGTCAGAAGGGAGTGTACCCTGCCGTACATTGTTGACTAGCTATAATTGCCCATTTCCCTTTCTGCCTACAATGGCATTTGTGCTGAGTTATGGACAGGTTTTTTTCAAATAGAAGGGCACATCTGTCAATAAAAGATCTAAATTGAGAAGGGTCTGTATTTGGATGGGGAGAAGACTTACTTGATTTTCTAACTTCTGAGGTTTGTAAAAGTCATACTACTTCGTAGTTATTTAGCAAATGTTTGACTGTTGAAGAGGACCTTCTCAGAAGGGTTCACATGTGAGCAGGTTGAAGGGCTAACATCACAAGGCTCAGAAACAAATGAAGAAGAGCAGGACACAACTGAGGGAAGTACCTGTTGATTTTCCTAAAGGTGGATAGATGTGTGTGGTGGTGGTGGGAGTAGGGTGACATTGAGAAATAAAAAATGGTTGGGCAAAAGTTTCTAGTTACCATCTCAGTGGGAGTTAGGACCTACTAAAGCTTGGAGTAACTTTGTAACCTTTGCACTGCACTTTGGTGGTTATTTGGCTATGCTTCCTGTTTTCCCCATAGTAGTAAACAATTCAGCAGGGAAAAGGGACTATCTTCAGGGACAGTGAGGAAAGAAGGAGTTTGGGAGACCCCATCCGTTCTACAGCTAATTTGGAATGCAGAGACCTTTCAGGTAAGGTGGTTGCACTCTTTGGAGAAATCACACCTTGCTCTTACAAATTTAGCCAGGAAGGAAGATCTCCACAGGTGGAATAGCTGGACCTCATAGTCCTGAATTTCGTTCCCTAAGTCTCCCTCCATTGTCAAAAATGGAAGGGGGGGTTGGATTTATTAACAGCACGCATGGTCTGGTTTCCTTATATGTTCTGGCAATACTGGGATTAATAAGTGACCTTCAAGATGAAACATGCAGAGACAAGAAACAGGGCTACAAGGTCTCCGACCATTCCACTCCATTTGGACTTAAGAAACTCCACAGTTAAATTTATTGTCTTTTTTTAAAGCTGAAAAGGGCTGAGGTTCTGAGGTGTACAGTAGGAAAAAGAAAATGGGGAGATGGAAGAGGGGCTGGAAGAAGTTGCTGCTGCAGGCGGCCCGGCTTTAGGAAGACCAGCTTTAATTACATGTTGAAAACTTTATCCCATAAAACAAACACCTAGGTCTCAGGGAGCTAATGGTGGATGCTGGGAGGGCTTACGCCAAGGAGTACTTCCCAGAAATTCTGCTGCCAGTGTCTTTGTCCCCTTGGTAAGCCACAGCCACTCCCTGCCTCCTCAGGAGACCCTCCAACACTGGCAGACGTGTGGCTGACAGGGTCTTGGTGCTCCGGCCGAGCATCAGGCCTGTGACTCTGAGGTGGGAGAGCCGAGTTCAGGACATTGCTCCACCAGAGACCTCCTGGCTCCACATAATATCAAACAGTGAAAGCTCTCTCAGAGATCTCCATCTCAATGCTAAGACCCAGCTCCACTCAACGACCAGCAAGCTACAGTGCTGGACACCCTATGCCAAACAACTAGCAAGACAGGAACACAACCCCACCCATTAGCAGAGAGGCTGCCTAAAATCATAATAAGGTCACACACACCCCAAAACACACCACTGGATGCAGTCCTGCCCACCAGAAAGAAAAGATCCAGCCTCATTCAACAGAACACAGGCACCAGTCCCCTCCAACAGGAAGCCTCCACAACCCCCTGAAACAACCTTAGCCACTGGGGGCAGACACAAAAAACAACGGGAATTACGAACATGCAGACTGCAAAAAGGAGACCCCAAACACAGTAAGTTAACCAAAATGAGAAGACACAGAAACACACATCAGATGGAGCAGCAAGGTAAAAACCCACCAGACCAAACAAATGAAGAGGAAACAGGCAGTCTACTTGAAAAAGAATTCAGAGTAATGATAGTAAAGATGATCCAAAATCTTGGAAATGGAATGGAGAAAATACAAGAAACGTTTAACAAGGGCCTAGAAGAACTAAAGAGCAAACAAACAATGATGAACAACACAATAAATGAAATTTAAAATTCTCTAGAAGGAATCAATAGCAGAATAACTGAGGCAGATGAATGGATAAGTGACCTGGAAGATAAAATAGTGGAAAAAACTACCACAGAGCAGAATAAAGAAAAAAGAATGAAAAGAATTGAGGACAGTCTCAGAGACCTTTGGGACAACATTAAATGCAACAACATTCGAATTATAGGGGTCCCAGAAGAAGAAGAGAAAAAGAAAGGGACTGAGAAAATATTTCAAGACATTATAGTTGAAAACTTCCCTAATATGGGAAAGGAAATAGTCAATCAAGTCCAGGAAGCACAGAGAAAACCATACAGGATAAATCCAAAGAGAAACACGCCAAGACACATATTAATCAAACTATCAAAAATTAAATACAAAGAAAAAATATTAAAAGCAGCAAGGGAAAAACAGCAAATAACATACAAGGGAATCCCCATAAGGTTAACAGCTGATCTTTCAGCAGAAACTCTGCAAGCCAGAGGGAGTGGCAGGACATATTTAAAGTGATGACAGGGAAAAACCTACAACCAAGATTACTCTACCCAGCTAGGATCTCATTCAGATTTGATGGAGAAATCAAAACTTTTACAGACATGCAAAAGCTAAGAAAATTCAGCACCACCAAACCAGCTTTACAACAAATGCTAAAGGAACTTCTCTAGGCAAGAAACACAAAAGAAGGAGACCTACAATAAGAAACGCAAAACAATTTAGTAAATAGTAAGAGGAACATACATATCCATAATTACCTTAAATGTAAATGGATTAAATGCTCCAACCAAAACACATAGACTGGCTGAGGCTGAATGGATACAAAAACAAGACCCCTATATATGCTGCCTACAAGAGACCCACTTCAGACCTAGGGGCACATACAGACTGAAAGTGACGGGATGGAAAAAGATATTCCATGCAAATGGAAATCAAAAGAAAGCTGGAGAAGCAATTCTCATGTCAGACAAACTTGACTTTAAAATAAAGACTATTACAAGAGACAAAGAAGGATACTACATAATGATCAAGGGATCTATCCAAGAAGAAGATATAATAATTGTAAATATTTATGCACCCAACATAGGAGCACCTCAATACATAAGGCAAATGCTAAAAGCTATAAAAGGGGAAATCGACAGGAACACAATCATAGTAGGGGACTTCAACACCCCACTTTCACCAATGGACAGATCATCCAAAATGAAAATCAATAAGGAAACACAAGCTTTAACTGATACATTAAACGAGATGGACTTAATTGATATTTACAGGAGATTCCATCCAAAAACAACAGAATACACTTTCTTCTCAAGTGCTCATGGAACATTCTCCAGGACAGATCATATCTTGGGTCACAAATCAACCTTTGGTAAATTTAAGAAAATTGAAATTGTATCACGTATCTTTTCCAACCACAATGCTATGAGACTAGATATCAATTACAGGAAAAAATCTGTAAAAAATACAGACACATGGAGGCTGAACAATGCACTATTGAACAACCAAGAGATCACTGAAGAAATCAAAGAGGAAATAAAAAAATACCTAGAAACAAATGACAATGAAAACACGATGATCCAAAACCTATGGGATGCAGCACAATGAGTTCTATGACGGAAGTTTATAGCAATACAATCATACCTCAAGAAACATCTCAAATAAACAACCTAACCTTACACCTAAAGCAAGTAGAGAAAGAAGAAGAAGGACAACAAAAAAACCCAAAAGTTAGCAGAAGGAAAGAAATCATAAAGATCAGATCAGAAATAAATGAAAAGAAATGAAGGAAACAATAGCAAAGATCAATAAAACTAAAAGCTGGTTCTTTGAGAAGATAAAGAAAACTGATAAACCATTAGCCAGACGCATCAAGAAAAAAAGGGAGAAGACTGAAATCAATACAATTAGAAATGAAAAAGGAGAAGTAACAACTGACATTTCAGAAATACAAAGGATCATTAGACATTACTACAAGCAACTATATGCTGATAAAATGGATAACCCAGAAGAAATGGACAAATTCTTAGAAAAGCACAACCTTCTGAGACTGAACCAGGAAGAAATAGAAAATATAAACAGACTGATCACAAGCACTGAAATTGAGACTGTGATTAAAAATCCTCCAACAAACGAAAGCCCAGGATCAGATGGCTTCACAGGCAAATTCTATCAAAAATTTAGAGAAGAGCTAACACTTACCCTTCTCAAACTCTTCGAAAATATAGCAGAGGGTGGAACACTCCCAAACTCATTCTACGAGACCACCATCACCCTGATACCAAAACCAAACAAAGATGTCACAAAGAAAGAAAACTACAGGCCAATATCACTGATGAACATAGATGCAAAAATTCTGAAGAAAATACTAGCAAACAGAATCCAACAGCACATTAAAAGGATCATACACCATGATCAAGTGGGATTTATCACAGGAATGCAAGGATTCTTGAATATACACAAATCAATCAATGTGATACACCATACTAACAAACTGAAGGAGAAAAACTATATGATCATCTCAGTAGATGCAGGAAAAGCTTTTGACAAAACGTAACACCCATTTATGACAAAAACCCTCCAGAAAGCAGGCATAGCAGGAACTTACCTCAACAAAATAAGGCCATGAATGACAAACCCACAGTCAACATTGGTCTTAATGGTGAAAAACTGAAACCATTTCCTCTAAGATTAGGAGCAAAACAAGGTTGTCCACTCTCACCACTATTATTCAACATAGATTTGGAAGTTTTAGCCACAGAAATCAGAGAAGAAAAAGAAATAAAAGGAATTCAAATTGGAAAAGAAGAAGTAAAGCTGTTACTGTTTGCAGACGATGTGATAATATACATAGAGAATCCTAAAGATGCTACCAGAAAACTACTAGAGCTAATCAATGAATTTGGTAAAGTTGTAGGATACAAAATGAATGCACAGAAATCTCTTGCATTACTATACACTAAAATTGAAAAATATCAAAGGGAAATTAAGAAAACACTCCCATTTACCATTGCAACAAAAAGAATAAAATACCTAGGAATAAACCGACCTAAGGAGAAAAAAGACCTGTATGCAGAAAACTATAAGACACTGATGAAAGAAATTAAAGATGATACAAACAGATGGTGAGATATACCATGTTCTTGGATTGGAAGAATCAACATTGTGTAAATGTCTATACTACCCAAAGCAATCTACAGATTCATTGCAATTCCTATCAAACTACCAATGGCATTTTTACAGAAGCAGAACAAAAAATTTCACAATTTGGATGGAAACACAGAAGATCCCAAATAGCCAAAGCAATCTTGAGAAAGAAAAACGGAGCTGGAGCAATCAGGCTCCCAGACTTCAGACTGTACTACAAAGCTACAGTAATCAAGACAGTACGGTACTGGCACAAAAACAGAAATATAGGTCAATAGAACAGGATAGAAAGCCCAGAGATAAACCCACACACATATGGTCACCTTATTTTTTGATAAAGGAGGCAAGAATATACAATGGAGAAAAGACAGCCTCTTCAATAATTGGTGCTGGGACAACTGGACAGCTACATGTAAAAGAATGGACAGCTATATGTAAAAGAATGAAATTAGAACACTCCCTAACACCATACACAAAAAAACTCAAAATGGATTAAAGACCTAAATGTAAGGCCAGAAACTATAAAACTCTCAGAGGAAAACATAGGCAGAACATTCTATGACATAAATCACAGCAAGATCCTTCTGACCCACCTCCTAGAGAAATGGAAATAAAAACAAATATAAACAAATGGGACCTAATGAAACTTAAAAGCTTTTGCACAGCAAAGGAAAACATAAACAAGACGAAAAGACAACCCTCAGAATGGGAGAAAATATTTGCAAATGAAGCAACTGACAAAGAATTAATCTCCAAAATTTACAAGCAGCTCATGCAGCTCAATTTCCAAAAAAGAAAGAACCCAATCCAAAAATGGGCAGAAGACCTAAATAGAGATTTCTCCAAAGAAGACATACAGATTGCCAACAAACACATGAAAGAATGCTCAACATAACTAACCATTAGAGAAATGCAAATCAAAACTACAATGAGATATCATCTCACACCAGTCAGAATGGCCATCATCAAAAAATCTACAAACAATAAATGCTGGAGAGGGTGTGGAGAAAAGGTAACCCTTTTGCACTGCTGGTGGGAATGTAAATTGATACAGCCACTATGGAGAACACTATGGAGGTACCTTAAAAAACTAAAAATAGAACTACCATACGACCCAGCAATCCCACTACTGGGCATATACCCTGAGAAAACCGTAATTCAACAAGAGTCATATACCACAATGTTCATTGCAGCTCTATTTACAACAGCCAGGACATGGAAGCAACCTAAGTGTCCATCGACAGATGAATGGATAGAGAAGATGTGGCACATATATACAATGGAATATTACTCAGCGATAAAAAGAAACGAAATTGAGTTATTTGTAGTGAGGTGGATGGACCTAGAGTCTGTCATACAGAGTGAAGTTAAGTCAGAAAGAGAAAAAGAAATACCGTATGCTAACACATATATATGGAATCTAAAAAGAAAAAAATGGTTCTGAAGAACCTAGGGGCAGGACAGGAATAAAGACGCAGACGTAGAGAATGGACTTGAAGACATGGGGAGGGGGAAGCGTAAGCTGGGAGGAAGTGAGATACTCGCATGGACTTATATACACTACCAAACGTAAAATAGCTTGCTAGTGGGAAGCAGCTGCATAGCACAAGATCAGCTCAGTGCTTTGTGACCACCTAGATGGGTGGGATAGGGTGGGTAGGAGGGAGACGCAAGAGGGAGGAGATATGGGGATATATGTATATGTATAGCTGACTCAGTTTGTTATAAAGGAGAAACTAACACACCATTGTAAAGCAATTATACTCCCATAAAGATGTTTAAAAAAAAAGAAAATGGTGGAGAGAGGAGAGATTAATATAGCTCAGTGATAGGGCCCTGAGGCTGGGCATTTGAAAACATTAGCCTGGCATTTTCCATTTAGCCTCCTACCCTCAAGGCATCCTGCTGTGGCTTGAGGGGCAATCCCGCCCTTTAGGAGCTTTTGTTCAGGGTCTCTGACACCAGATGCAACCTGAGGGATTTAAAAGTTCATGGGCTCTGGAGTGAACACACCTGGGTTCAAGTTCTGACTCCTCCAAACATAGTTGTGTGAACTTGTCCATTTTCCCCTCCTGAGCCTCAGTTTCCTCCTCTGTGGAGCCAGGATCGCTCTTGGGAGAATGACAGAAAGGACTCTGTACTGCACCTGACAGTGCAGGAAGCAGTTCTTAAATAAAGCCACTGCGCAGAGGTTAACATGTAGTGAAAGCTCGAAGAAGTTAGCAGTCACTACCAACTAGAGAATCTGGGAAGTGGACTTTAGGTGACGGTTAAAGGTAGCTTCAGGGGGAGGTGGCCTTTCCGCATGCGCGAAGTCTTGGAGCCCGGCGGAGCTGCGAGGGGGCGTGGCCAGGTTTTTGAGGGGTTGCTATGGTATCGAGGGGCCAGGGGAGGTTAACATAACCCTTAGAACATTATTCCCTCCCCCACCCGCCACCGCCTGGGCCGAGGGCCATTGTTCCTCGCAAAATGGCGTCAGTAATCCCCCTCTCGGACGGAGGCCTAAGTAAGGTTGAGGTGGGAGTGGGTCTGGAGGTGGGAACAAAAACTACAATTCCCAGGGTACACCGCACCCGCCCGCGAGGCGCAGGGCACGTGCCCAGGCCTAGCGGTTACATGCCGTCAAAAATCCGTTTCATAGCTTTCCTTTCCCATCCCCGCTTTCGTCGTTGCCCAGCCCCCGCGCGCGCGCACTGCGGTCCTGGGGGGGTAGGGGGGACATGCCATGGTCGTTGCCCTCGCAACGTAATCGGGAGACAGGTATTTGTAAATCTGTGCTTCGACTTCTAATCCCGAAGCCGGCAGGTATGGGTCTCGCGAGAGAAGCCGAGAGTTGGAAAAATGGAGTTAGGGGTGGTGGTTGAAAAGGTGCTGGGGGTACCACATCACGGTAGAGCGACCGCATTTAGCATCTTGTGGAGAACTGAGTGGGCGGTGGGTAGCTAAGAACAAGTGTGTGCTTGGACTCTTTTTTTGGAGGGGAAGAGGGTAACGCAGCCGTGGAGAGAGAGCTTTTGAACACACAGGAGGTGTCACGCGTGGCTCCTTACAGATTTTCTTTTCGGAAGGGAGAGAATCCTTTCTCTCGACGCGCATCCCTCTCTCCCGCTGCGCTGAGGAGGGCGGGGGAAGAGTGCGCACGCTCTAGTTGGCTAGCCACTCGGCACCTCGCAGCGATAGGGGCTGTTCGGAGTTGGGGCTGCTCAGTCGGCTTTCCCCGCCCCTCCCCCCTCCTTTCCTCCCCTCCCTTCCCCGCCCCGCTCCGTCCCCCTCTCCTCTCCATCTGAATTCCCTGACTGGTGTACGCGTGCGCCTGCCCAGCTCTCGGGCGAGCGCGAGCTTGCGATCGTACCCCACTCCCCTAACCCCGCCCGCTCTTTACCTACCGGCCGTAGCTGGCCGGGTGGGCTCGCGCGGAGACGCTCGCGCGCGCACGCGCACACGACGCGGAGCGGAGCGCGAGACATCGAGGAGGGGAGTAAGCGGCATCAGAGGAGGCGGTTTGTGTATCTGTGTGTTCTACGGTGTAGCTAGCCGAGGGGCGAGCGGAGGCTTGAAGAAGGGCGAGGGAGAACCGAAAAGAGAGTCACCCTCCGCGAGAGCCTCTAATCTGGTGAGGGTCCCGGGCCGGCCGGGAAGCTGGGAGTGAGGGAGGAGGCCGGGGGGCGTGTCTGGGATTGGGTTGAGAGATGAATGGGCCGGGGATGAATGGAGGGAGGCAGCGGCGGCCAAGAGTCTGTTCAGAGTAAGCGCCCTAGTGGGGGCGGCTTGACCGAGGCAGGGTGATTGCCGTCACTAAGACGTGTGGGACGAGGCCGGGCTCGGGTCTTCAGGGTTGTCGGAGCTGCTTTCGGTGTGAGCCAACAGGCAGAGAGGAAAATCAGAGGGGGAAAGTGGGGAAGGGCAGGTTTAAGGTTGAGGTACGTTTTTTGTCTTTTTCGTTGGGGGGGGGGGTGGCAACTTTGGGAGTTCATGGGAGACTAGGGGACAGAGAAGGTGAGGCGGTTACATGAGGGGGCCGGGTGACGTTTGACAAAGGACTGAGTGGTCATTTAAGTGAGGTTGAGGCTACTGAAAGGGAAGATCGCTTCGGGTTTTCGAAGTTGAGTTTCAGTATATAATGGGGTGAGGGAAAGTGGATTTAATTTAGAGATTCAGTTGATGTGTGAAGGTCGATAGGACTGTATCTTGTGAGGGATACTGCTACCTGGTTGTGTAAATGGGTTAGGTTCAAGGAGATTGAGAGGTATTATTTGGGAACGGTGTGTTTTGTGACTGACAGGTTGGGGATGGGGAGGAGATGGTATGATGGGGTTAGGATAAAAGTGGTGAGGTGGCTTCACTGTACTGAAAGAGGTTTTGTTTGACTAGTTAAGAATGGTGAAACATTTATGTAGTGGGGTGTAGGTGGAAATCCTGCACGTGTGTATCTCCCTATCTTGCGAGTTGGTAGATCTTGTTAAAATGAAATTGAACCCTCAAAACAGATGCAAGTGGTATGGCTATTCCTTCTTAAGAGTTACTGTGGACTGAAGCAACTGTATGATAATAGCGTTTAAGTTGTGAAAATCTTCTGTGTGGTGGTGATTGCATTCAATTTTGAGAGGCATTGTTACCTGTTTTTCATCTATAGTAAGTTGTAATACCAAGAGAACTTTTAAAGTGGTCTCTGTATATGACACAGAGCAGCAGGTGTTTTCTAGACAGTCTCTATCCTTTGAATTGATGAATTTAAAAATTGTCAACAGTCCAAAGGAAAGATACCTTGCATTAAAGGATAACTAAAATGCTGATTTTGAATGCTAAAATAATTCTACATGATTTTTTTCGTTAATCTGAATTTATCTTGTTTGAAAATTGACACTTGCTTTTTGGTGTGAGTTTAAATTACAGCAGATTACTTGGACGTGCTGTTCTCTAAATTCATATCTTCTGTTAAGGATGCCTTGTGATGGTCTCATTCTTTTCTGGGTCAAGAGTAATAGTTTATGGATTTTTAACTTTTCATGGTTACTTTTTACAAACTTTACTGACATATATTCATTGATCTTGGAAATGTTGCAAATTTGAGAACATTCCCATGCCCTTTTTCTTTTATTCTGCTTTGATGTTGGAAAGAGTGTAATCCTTGTTTTGGCTACCCAGAGTTTAAATATAAAAGTTAATACAATGTTCATATTCTCTTAGATTAAATGAATACTTAGTGTATTAAGCAGTAGAGTAGAAGTATAAAAGCACCATGAAACCCTGGAAATGTTGCATCAATTCTGGCAGGCAAACTCGTCTCCCAGTTTCTAACTAGATGTTCCTGGAGTGGAAGAACATTCAAGTATTGAGGCAAGAAAGTGTAGGCATGGTATATTTGGGGAGTGGAATGAGATAAGTCTGGAATCTTAGATTGAGGCTGGGATGAAGGACTACCCTGCAGAGTTAGGAGCCCTTGACTATTTACCAAGGAGGGAATAGCATAAGCAGATTTGTGGTGTTCGTCTCTCTTGCTTCTGATCTCTCCCCCTCCCTTTGAATTTGAATTCATTCTTTTTATACTAACCTCTGTCATTAGCTATTCCTGAAAGCCTTTCCTGCTCCCCCTTTTTTCCTTTTCCCAGCATCCTCCACCAGGCTAGGTTAGGTGCCCCTCTTTAGTGGTCCTATCACACCTTGTACATATTTTTATTACTGTACTTCTTTTGGGAAGCAGGCAGGAAAGTTATTTTCCTTTTTATACCTGAGAGAGAAAATAAAGCTCAGAAAAATAAGACTTGCCCTAGTAAGTAAGTGGTCGACCCTGGAGTTCTGACTTCTAGACCAATGTTGATCCCCACCCATATCACAAGTCTACATTTGTTGATGTAATTATTCTGTAGTGTTTTAGGAGTTAAATTTCTGTAATGTGGACTTTAACTTTCTTCCCTAGGGGAATTTCTTTTCATTAACCTGTCCATCACTTAGCCAGGAAATGATAAAGCCAATGGTTGCACAGAACCAGAGTAGTCAGAAGTAAAGATGAGAACTGTTTTATTGCTATCACATTTCTAGTCAGATAAATAACTTAAAAATAATTAACGGAGGGCCTACATTTTTGTGTATATGTGTGTGTGTGTGGGGGGGGGGTTGTGTGCAAGAAAAAACTCTTCCTTTCTCTGTCTCCCATCTAAGTATAAGTAGACCAGCTCTATTTGCAGGTATACCTGATTATGTCTCTTGGCTAAAAGCCAGAATACTTTCAGAGGGGTGGGTCTTTTCCATTTTTGTTTGAGATCATAAAATTTATGGCACTGTTAGGACATATTTGATAGCTGTAAAGGACATCTATTATAAAGGCATTCATACAGAAATTCCCAAAGCTTCAAAAGTAGAATTTGATGCCAGTTTTAATTGTTTTGGTAGAACTTGTCATGAGATATCTGGTTTGGAAAATGTTGAGATTAACTTACTGCAAAAGTGAGCCTTTAATGCCCCTTTCTTCAAGGAATATATTATTTTTTTCATGAACTTTTTAAAAATTAGAAATGAAGAAATTGTTTTCTGTGTTTTAACCTTGTAACTTTTTATTGTGATAAAATTCACATAACATAAAATTTACCATTTTAGAGTGTATAATTCAGTAGCATTAAGTACCTTCATGATGTTGCACATCTAGTTCCAAAACATTTTCATCACCCCAAAAGGAAACCCTGTACCCATTAAGCAGTCACTCCCCATTCTTCTTTTCCCTCAGCTCCTGGCAACCACTGATCTCCTGTCTCTATTGATTTGTCTATTCTGGATATTTCATATAAAAGGAATCATATAGTACATGGTCTTTTGTGTCTGGCTTCTTTTACTTTACATGTTTTTGAGGTTCATTCCCACTGTGGCATGTATCAGTATGTCATTCCTTTTTATGGTTGAATAATATTCCATTGTACGGATATACTGCATTTTGTTTATCTATTCAAAATGGACATTTGGGATCTTTCCACCTTTTGGCTTTTGTGAACAATGATGGTATGAATATTTGTGTACAAGTTTTTGTTTGAACACCTGTTTTCAATTCTTTTGGGTATGTACTGGGTTATATGGTAATTCTGTGTTTAACTTGTTGAGGAACCAACCACCAAATTGTTTTCCACAGTGGCTGCACCATTTTACATCCCCAGTGTATAAGGGTTCCAATTTTTTCACATCTTTCCCAACGTTTGTTACTTTGGGGGTTTTTGTTTTTTTGTGTGTGTTTTATGGCCATCTAGTAGTGTGAAGTGATATCTCATTGTGGTTTTGATTCCCATTTCACATCTTTTTTTTGCGGTACGCGGGCCTCTCACTGTTGTGGCCTCTCCCGTTGTGGAGCACAGGCTCCGGATGCGCAGGCTCAGCAGCCATGGCTCACGGGCCTAGCCGCTCCGTGGCATGTGGGATCTTCCCGGACTGGGGCACGAACCCGTGTCCCCTGCATCGGCAGGCGGACTCCCAACCACTGTGCCACCAGGGAAGCCCCCATTTCACATCTTTTCATGTGCTCTTGGCTATTTGAATTTCTTCTTTGGAGAAATATCTATGTAAGTCCTTTGCCCATTTTTAAATTCGGTTGTCTATCTTTTTATTGTTGAGTTGTAGGAGTTTTAAAAAATTAATTATTTATTTTTGGCCGTGTTGTGTCTTCTTTGCTGCGCTCAGGCTTTCTCTATTTGCAGCGAGCGGGGGCTACTCTTCCTTGTGGTGCGTGGGCTTCTCATTGTCGTGGCTTCTCTTGTTGCGGAGCATGGGCTCTAGGTGCCCAGGCTTCAGTAGTTGTGGCTCGTGGGCTCTAGAGTGCAGGCTCAGTCCAGTGGTTAAGACTCTGTGCTCTCAATGCAGGAGGCACGAGTTTGATCCCTGTTCGGGGAACTAAGATCCTGCATGCCACACAATGCGGCCAAAAAACAAAACAAAACAAAAAATTTCATGTATAACATACAGTTATGTAAGTATTAATTATTTTGTCATGTTATACATTATATCCCTAGTACTTATTTGTCTTATAACTGGAAATTTGTACCTTTTGACTACCTTCATCTAATTCCCCATCCCCCTACCCCCACCTCTGGTAGCCACAAATCGGATCTCTTTTTCTATGTTTGTTTGTTTGTTTTTGAAGTATTATTGACCTATGGCACTATGTTAATTCCTGGTTCATAACATAGTGATTCAATATTTCTGTACATTTCAAAGTGATCACCATGGTAAGTCTAGTTATCATCTGTCACTATGCAAAGATATTACATAATTATTGACTGTATTCCCCACACTGTATATTTCATACCTGTGACTCATTTACTTTGTAACTGGGAGTTTATACCTCTTAATCTTTCTCACTTATTTCTCTCCTCCCCACAACCTCCTCCCCTCTGGCAACCACCTCGTTGTTTTGTGTATTCGTGACTCTGTTTCTGTTTAGTTGTGTTTGTTCATTTGTTTTGCTTTTTAGATTCCAAATATAAGTGAAATCACACAGTATTTGTCCTTTTCTGTCTGACTTATTTCACTTATTATAATACCCTCTGGGTCCATCCATGTTGTTGAAATGGCAAGATTTCAGTATTTTTATGGCTGAGTAATATTCTGTTGTGTATATATATACCACATCTTCTTTACCCATTCATCTGTTGATGGGCAGTTAGGTTGCTTCCATATCTTGGCTATTGTATATAATGCTGCCATGAATATAGTCATGCACATAACTTTGAGAATTAGTGTTTTTGTTTTTTTCAGATAAATACCCGGAAGTGGAATTGCTGGATCGTATGGTAGTTCTATTTTTAATTTTATGAGGAATCTCCATACTGTTTTCCATAGAGGCTATACCAGTTTACATTTCTACCAACAGTGCATGAGGGTTCCCTTTTCTCCACATCCTCACCAACACTTGTTATATTTTTGATAATAGCCATTCTGACAGGTGTGAGGTGATATCTCATTATGGTTTTGATTTGTATTTCCCTGATGATTAGTGATGTTGAGCATCTTTTCGTGTGCCAGTTGGCCATCTGTATGTCTCTTTTTACTTTCTTTTTTAAAAAAAATATTTATTTATTTATTTATTTATTTATGGCTGTGTTGGGTCTTCGTTTCTGTGCGTGGGCTTTCTCTAGTTGTGGCGAGTGGGGGCCACTCTTCATCGCGGTGCGCGGGCCTCTTACTGTCGCGGCCTCTCTTGTTGCGGAGCACAAGCTCCAGATGCACAGGCTCAGTAGTTGTGGCTCATGGGCCTAGTTGCTCCATGGCATGTGGGATCTTCCCAGACCAGGGCTCGAACCCGTGTCCCCTGCACTGGCAGGCAGATTCTCAACCACTGTGCCACCAGGGAAGCCCTCGTTTTAGTTTCTTGATAGTGTTTTTTGGTGCACAAAAGTTTTAAAATTTGATGAACTCCAATTTATCTTTTTCTTTTGTTGCTTGTGTTTTTGGTATTATATTTAAGAAACCACTGCCAAATCCAAGATCATGAAGATTTATATTTTCTTTGAAGAATTTTATAGTTTTGGCTTTAGTATTTAAGTCTTTGATCCATTTTGAGTTAATTTTTGTATCTGGTACAAGGTAAGGGTGCAGCTTCATTCTTTTGCATGTAGTTTAACTTGAAGATTTTTAAACTATAAAATAGATAATAAATAATACTATACATGTATGTTAGTTAAGTAAAGCTATTTGTGGCGATATCTAATCACTCTTCGGGTAGTTGTGGGGAAGAAATGTTTCTAAATGCATTTTTGAAGGCCTTATATTTGAAGTGTGGTGATTCTAAAACTCTTTATGAGTCAATGAAACTTTTATGATCGGGAAACTTCAATATGGCAAGCTAGATAATCCTTATGCTAAAGTTACATAAGTGATTTTTTTTTTTTTTTTTTTGGCCGTGCCTCACGGCTTGTGGGATCTTAGTTCCCTGACCAGGGATTGAACCTGTGCACTCGCCAGTGAAAGCACAGAGTCCTAACCACTGGACTGCCCCATAAGTGATTTTTTTTTGTAAAGTGATCTTTACTTTTTTGTAAAGTGATTTTTTTTGTAAAGAATATTGTTTGTGTAGGGTGAAATCTTTGCTTAAACCTAGGGAAAAAGGCAGATTTAGCCTATAATTACCATAAATTTATATTAGATTTATGCTAAAAGTAATTCATATGTATGTGTTATATAGTTTATTATTGTGAGCCAACTTCTTGATGAAAACATGTAACAGTCAGTACTTTGTGGAGACTTTTTACTTGTAACTTGGGCTATAATCACCATATATTATTCTGTTTATTTAGGGATAATGTAAGATTATTTCAGTTTGTTTTCTTGTAGAAATGAGAATTAAAATTTAGCACAGCACAATTGGTTGTTAAATCTCAGCCTCTAGTTAAACATAATTAAAATAGGGACAATTATTTGAAATTAAAAAAAAATTAGGGGATGTGTTTTAATACAAGAATGGAAAATCTGCTTGATCAGCCTTAAGACCTATAAGGTGCTAGTTCATCTCTGATTATATCCACTGCTGCCCAGAGAATAAGTTTTGTCCTGCTGGGCTACTGTGGTATTTCCATTGAATTTGCCTTTGAAGGTGTCTTTATGGCAAGAGAAAAAACTCTTGTTGAAGATCCGTGGTTTATTTCCGAAGGAACCTTTCAAATACACTGATAACTTACTCTGAATCTGTGAATTATAAGTATAACTTATCCAGTGTATATGTAGGTTCTACTGTTCATTCAACAAATATTTATTGTGTTCTTCCAGTTTGCCAGGGTTGATGTATTGGGAATAGATGAAAAGGAAGCAAAGCCGACAATGACCCTGCCATCTTTGAGCTTACATTACAGTGGAGGACGACAGACAGTCAACAAATATTTCAGAAAATAAATGCTAAGAAGAAAAATTTTTTTTTTCTTTTTTGCGGTACGCGGGCCTCTCACTGTTGTGGCCTCTCCCGTTGCGGACCACAGGCTCCAGACGCGCAGGCTCAGCGGCCATGGCTCACGGGCCCAGCCGCTCCGCGGCATGTGGGATCTTCCCAGACCGGGGCATGAACCCGCGTCCCCTGCATCGGCAGGCGGACTCTTAACCACTGCGCCACCAGGGAAGCCCCAAGAAGAAAAATTTTTAAAGGGTGCTGGGATGTTAGGGAGGAGCCTCTTTGGCTCATGTGGTTAGTTTGGAAACCTTCTTTGAGGAGGTGACTGAACAGAGATCCAGATGTTAAGAGTATCCCTTCTGGGGCTTCCCTGGTGGCACAGTGGTTGAGAGTCCACCTGCCGATGCAGGGGACGCGGGTTCGTGCCCCGGTCCGGGAAGATCCCACATGCCGTGGAGCAGCTGGGCCAGTGAGCCATGGCCGCTGAGCCTGCGCGTCCTGAGCCTGTGCTCCGCAGCGGGAGGGGCCACAACAGTGAGAGGACCGCGTACCGAAAAAAAAAAAAAAAAAGTATCCCTTCTGTTATTATTTGTTAAATTGTTAATTTATCCTGTCTAAAATAACACTTTAGTTTCTTACTATTTAGAATATGAGTTACTGCTTTTTGTTTCTAAGGAAAACAACAACAGGTACATTCCTTATGAGAAGAGACAGTGT
This sequence comes from Pseudorca crassidens, assembly GCF_039906515.1. Lineage (NCBI taxonomy): Eukaryota > Metazoa > Chordata > Mammalia > Artiodactyla > Delphinidae > Pseudorca > Pseudorca crassidens. Next base: position 86,475,526 of record NC_090317.1, read on the forward strand.
TCCCAAGTGGAAATGTCCCTGGAGTAGGAGTCAGCCTGGGTTCTGGTCTTGCCTTAGTATAATCTTATGCAAGTCTATATATTTTCTTATTTGTTACTAAACAAAACAAAAGCACTACCTATTTAGCAGGGTTTCTTTGCTAATAAATGAGAAAATATACTTTATAAATTATACAGCTACATATGAAATGCAGTGTATCCTATTAATCTATTTTTGGCGTCAACGTTTCTCAATTGAGACATGTTTTCCCACCAATGTAAAGCATTTATGTCTCTCCCCATGTGGTAAATTTTAGCACCAAATGTCTAAACTCATTGGTTAGTCAGAAGGGGTTGGGTTCTTAGAAAGTGGTAGTGTGGTAGAAAGTATGTTGGATTCGGAGCTGGAAAACTGGGCTTCCAGAATTCTCCCCTTTACTTACTAGCTCTGTGATGGGCAAGACACTAAACTTCTCTGAGCCTTCTTAATTTTCAGGCAAATACCAAGTAGCTCTCAGCGTTGTTGTTAGGAGTAACTGAGTTAAATAGATGAAGTTCTTTTGAAAACTATAAAGAAAGGTTTGATAGACTTTCTCCGTAAAGGACCAGATAGTAAATACAGTGCTTTAGGTTTTGTGGGCCATGGAGTCTCTGTTGCCACAACTCAGCTCTGCTGTGTAGCAGTCATAGGCAATATGTAAATGAATGAGCATGGCTGTGTTCCAATAACACTATTTATGAACACTGAAATAATGAATTTTGAGTAATTTTCATGTGTCATGAATACTATTCTTCTTTTGATTTTTTTTCAACCATTTAAAAATGTAAAAATCTTTCTCAATTCACCTGCTGCACAAAAACAGGCTGGGAGGTGAGGTAGGTTTGGCCTGAGGGCTGTATGTAGTTTGGCTACCACTGTTGTAAAGGGTTAGGCAGAGTAAAGTGTTAATTAGGGATTCCAGGGTAGGTGATTGGTAGATAGAAATTGTTTAATTTTTTTTTTTTTTTTTTTTTGCGGTACGTGGGCCTCTCACTGCTGTGGCCTCTCCCGTTGCAGAGCACAGGCTCTGGACGCGCAGGCTCAGCGGCCATGGCTCACAGGCCCAGCCGCTCGGCGGCATGTGGGATCTTCCCAGACCTGGGCACGAACCCGTGTCCCCTGCATCGGCAGGCGGACTCTCAACCACTGCGCCACCAGGGAAGCCCGAAATTGTTTAATTTTGATGATGAAAGAAGATGAAGATGATTTCAATTCTTTTTCTAATATGATCCAGAAATTTTTTCACATAAAATGGGCACCTCTAATGTGATGTGGTTGTGCAGTGTATGTAGCTATGCAATTCAGGATTGTGTATAGTGTGTGCATGTGGCTCCAAGTCATATGTGACCCTGTATTATGAGTAGTTAAGAGTGGACTTGGGAGTCAGTTGCCTGGGTTGAATTTTGTCCTTGGTTTTTACTAGCTGTGTAATCTTAGGGAAGTTTAACTTAATTTTTTGAGCCTAGTTTCCTCATTTGTAAAATGGGAATAATTTTACCTCAAGATTCTTATGATTACATGAGAAAATGCATGGAAGGGCTTACAGTGCTTAGCACAAAGCACTCAATAAGTGTTAAGTGATAATATTCATTTGGATATAAGTTGTACATACCTTATTTGTTTTATCCTTCCTTCAGTTATTTTAAGAAATTATAATATCTTTAACTGGTTCTTGGTACAGGTTGTTGATGGACAATTCTTCTTTAACGAATTAAAATAATATAGAGGTAGATTAAAACCAAGTCCCCCTTTACCCAATTTCCTGCCCTCCCAGTGGGTAATCATTGTTAAGAGTTGACTGTGAACTTGTACAGTCCTTTTTCTCTGTATTTACATGCATATGCATGTGCATATACAAATAAAAAATGTGTATTTTATGACTTACTTTTTTTCCCAAAGAATATGTTGTAAGGCTCTCTCTTTTTTTTAAGAAATTGGTTCAAAGTATTTTTTTAATTAATTTATTTTATTTATTTATTTTTGGCTGCGTTGGGTCTTCGTTGCTGCACGTGGGCTTTCTAGATGTGGTGAGTGGGGGCTACTCTTTGTTGTGGTGCGCAGGCTTCACTTGTTGCAGAGCATGGGCTCTAGGCGCATGGGCTTCAGTAGTTGTGGCTTGCAGGCTCTAGAGCGCAGACTCAGTTGTGGTGCACAGGCTTAGTTGCTCTGTGGCATGTGGGATCTTCCTGGACCAGGACTCAAACCCGTGTCCCCTGCATTCAGGCAGATTCTTAACCACTGTGCCACCAGGGAAGCCCTTAAGGCTCTTTTAGTGTCAGTTTTATATGTTCACTTTATCCTTTTTAATGGATACATAGTATTTCATACTACGTGCTTCTTTAACCACCAGGATCAGTTTAGAGCATATCCTTCCAGTCTTTTTTATATGCATTTACACATATATGAGTACATTTAGAAACATAAAGTTTTGTCTTTTATATATGTATTTATATATAATATTTAATATATAAATGACATATAGGTATGATGTATGTGTTGTACTACAACTCACTTTTCTCAATAGTATATATGTGTGGGAGATTTTTATACATCAGTGTATAACCACCTCTCAGTTTTTAAACAGATGCATATTATTATGTAGTACAGATGCACCACTTTTTATTTTACCATTCTCTTATAGATGAATATGTAAGTTCTTTTCAGTTTTTTTGCTGTTGCAAACAATAAAAAATCCTTCAGTAAAAAATCCTTGTACATACGTATTTGTACACATACAGGAATATTTCTCAGGTAGATACTAAGAAGTGGAATTGCTGGATGACAGGTATGTACTAGATATTTGGAATTTGCCATATAAAGAGGCTATTCCAGTTTATCAGCCAACAGTGCATGGAGTACTGAATTTCTCACACTCAAAATGTGATATTAACAGATATATAATTTTCGCTCATCTGATAGACAAAAAATGATATTGAATTATTTGAATTTGCATCTCCTTGCTTACTTGCTTACTCCTTGCTTACTTGCTCTTTATACATTCTGGATATTAATGCTTTGCTATACAAGTTGCAGATGTTTGCTCCCAGTCTGTTGCCTGTCTTTTAACCTTGTTCATGGTCAAATGTATTTTTTTTGTTGTTGTTGTTAATGGTCTTTGTATTTTATCTTTTTAAGGGAGCCTTTCTTCAGATTAGAAATATATTCTGCCATATTGTCTTTTCATAGTTATATAGTTTTGTTTTTTATGTTTAGCCCTTTTATCTACCTGGAATTTATTTTTGTGACTGATTTTAAGTAGGGCTTTAACTTTTTTCCCCCCAAATGGATAGCCAGTTATTCTGACACCATTTATTATGCTATCTGTTCCTCATAAATTTGAAATGCCATCTTTACCATGGACTGCATTGCCATACATACATGTGTCTCTTTCTCTACTGATTGTTCTCCATTATCCAGTTGTATATTTCTCTGATGAAACCACATTGTTTAACTTACTATAGCTATAAGTAATATTTGTTAAAGCAAACTCTCATTGTTCTTTTTCAAGATTTTCTTTGCTTTCCTTGTACTCTTTTCAAATCAGTTTGTCAGTTTGGGACAAAAACATCTCTTTGGGATTTTTATTGAACTTGCATTGACTTTGGAATAATCTCAGAGGGGGGTTTGTGAAGATCCTAATATTGGGTCTTTCTACCAAAGAAAGGTGTATTTTATGTACTTCAGTAAAATTTTAGTCTTCTTTATATAGGTGTTACATAGTTCTTTTTTTTTTTTTTTTGCGGTACGCGGGCCTCTCACTGTTGTGGCCTCTCCCGTTGCGGACCACAGGCTCCGGACGCGCAGGCTCAGCAGCCATGGCTCACGGGCCCAGCCGCTCCGCGGCATGTGGGATCTTCCCAGACCGGGGCACGAACCCATGTCCCCTGCATCGGCAGGTGGATTCTCAACCACTGCGCCACCAGGGAAGCCCTACATAATTCTTTTTGAGTTTATTCCTAGATGATTATTTTATAGCTCTGTTGCTCTTATGAGCAGGATACTATCTATATCTATATATCTATATCTATATAGTAATTGCAGTGACCTGCCCTCCTTCCAGAGCACCCAGCCCTTCCTGCCCCCTCCTGGTGCCACCTGCCCCTGGAACCCTTACCTTAGGATAGGTTTTTTTTTAAAAATTAATTCATTTATTTATTTAGGCTGCGCCGGGTCTTAGTTGTGGCACATGGGATCTTCATTGTTGTATGTGGGATCTTTTAGTTGCAGCATCTGGACTTCTTAGTTGTGGCATGCATGCGGGATCTAGTTCCCTGACCAGGTATCGAACCCAGGCCCCCTGCATTGGGAGTGCGGAGTCTTACCCACTGGACCATCAGGGAAGTCCCTGATAGTTGTTTTTTTAATTACATTTTCTAATTGATTATTGCTGATGTATAGCAAAGCTATTGATTTGTTTGTTGATATTGCATTTAGCCTTTCTGCTGAGCTCTCTCGTTACTTCCTATCATAGTTTATTTAGTTGAATTTGCTTGGATTTTCTAGGCAGGTAATCATATAATCTGCACGTTTTGAGTTCTGTCTCCTACTTTCCAATATTCGTATGTCTTATTTTATTTCCGTAAGTGGTAGCAATGATAATAGCAATTCTTGGCTTATTCCTGACTTTAATTATTGTTTATGTGAAAGATGCTTAATCTCACTCATGAGATAATTGCTAATTGAAACCACACCGTGATTCCTTTTTTAAACCTATCAGAGTGTTAAAAATCAAAATGTTTGATAACACCTTTTTTTTGTTGTCAAGGCTGTGGGGTAAAAGACACCTTGCACATTGCAGGTGGGAGTTTAAATTGGTACAATGCCTGTGGAAGGCAGTTTGGCAGCATTATATAAAGGTACACATGAATTATGTGTACTCTTATGGGTATATTAGTATACTTCATTAAAAGTTAAAAATGCAAATTTCATTTGACCCAGCAATCCCACTTCAGGGAATTTACATATATATATATATATATATATATATATATATATATATATATATATATACGTATATACACACAGACATACATATATGCAAAATGAAATATGCAGTTTTATCTGTCATAAGCAAATAATCAAATACTATTACTATATAGGTATTAAAAATAAGAATGAGGGAATCTCATGTACTGACAGGGAAAACAGTATATTAAATTATTGTGACTATAAAAAAAAGCTTGGTATATACTATGCTACTTTTCGTGTAGAGAGGTAGAAAAAGGACATATATTTATATTTGCTTATTTGCTGTAAGAAACTCTGGAGGGCTACACAGAATCTAATGAGTGGTTACTTGTGGGAGAGTGGGGGGGGGAACTGAATGGATAGGAAACAGATTGGGGAGTGAACCTGTCCATTATATACCTCTTTCTTTGATTTTTGAATCTTATGATTATATTTTAAAAATTAAATTAAAAATGGTTTCTTGAATTATTTCAGCTCTTCCAAGGACATTTTTTTCTTGTTCTTTCTGTGTTACGTTTTCTTCAAAATGGCTGTCTCCTGATTCTGTTCGTATTAAAGAATGACCTAGTAGAAGGGCTGACTGGGAGTTCTGTGTACCTAGGCAGGTTGTCAACTGGTTTTGGGGGGAGTGGGTGGGCAGCTGGCTTTTACACTTGGAGGGCCCAAATGCCAGAGTGCAGAGGGCTTTGTACTAGGGTGCCCTTATTCTTCCTAGTTTGTTGAATTTGGTATTCTATCTGCAGGAATTTCTTTATTTTGGGGGGAGAGTTCATCAACTGTGTCATAATTCAGACGTTCAGTTAACCCCTGTTTTTAGCCCTTTTCTCACTCTGGCTCTCTTTAGGATCAGTCTTCTTTGAGTGTGGAACCCCTCTGGGGTTTTGTCCTGCGAGTCAGCTCCCTCCCGGGTTGGAACCCTTTCTATTACATATTTCAGGTTGTAGCATTCCTTTGATTTGTGTTATCAGCTAGTTCTTTCCTGTTTGCTCTTTGTCAGAAATTGTTGAAATCTTGTATTTGCTATGCCATTTTCCATTCCTGTCTTTGACTTGTGATTTGTACTTCTATACTATTTTACCATCACTTTTTCAGGGTCTTGGAAAGTACAAGAGATATAGGTGTTCAGTTCACCTTCTTGAACTAGAAGGCGGCAGTGGTATATCTTAAGCTTGAATAAACTGTAGGGTCCTTGAGGACAAAGACTGACTTTTGCTCTTTTATCCCCAGACCCTGACACAGTGCTTGGCACTTGGTAAATGTTTATTGGTATGAATACACATGTATGAGAGAGAGAGAGAAGATTGTCAGTGGAAAATTTACTGTGTAATTCTGACTATTTAAATATGCATTCTTTCAATTGCTGTTTCCAAAAGTTGAAGAAATTATTGAGTCATTGACAAAGTACTGATTGTATGCTGGATTTCCCATGGATACAACCATGATAAGCTACAGGGGGAAACTTATCTTGAGCTTTTAACTCAAATGCTCCAAGATTATATATCAAATATATTGAAGGAGTACATATGGGACACAGATTTGTGAGATTTTCCCTGTAATTTCAATCTCTATAGAAGTGCTTTTGCAGTTGTCTTTATACATATTCCTAGGGCTTAAATCAATGTGTTATCATTTTATGAAGGAAATAATGGTCACACATGGGTTATGATACATAGCCGTTGAACTCAGTAAGAGACTTCAGGTTTGAGGCCTGATTTTTGTGGACTATTTTACTGAGCTATGTTTCTGCACTGCTGAGTATAGAAGAGATACCCTGGTCACTGAAGCATACCCCTTTAGCAATGCCACCATGGTTTCTTACTGGAAAACTTTGAAAGAATGTATTATATACTTTTCAACTTTACTAAATAGTCTCCTCCTGAAAAATCATTTAATGTTTTCTTGAGTATTATTGTATAGCGCTTTAGTATAGTGCTGCCCTTAGGGGTTATTAAGAGGTAGGAAATAAAAGCTTCCATTTATTGATTATTATATTGTGCCAGGCACTGTGCTAAGTACTTTACATGTATATTGCCATTTTATTTTCATATTATTCCTGTGAGATTTCACAAATGAAATAAAAAATGAATGAGGTTAGGTAATTTGCCACAAATCTCTGAGGAGTGAGAGGCAGAACCATGATTGATTCCAGGTTTCTCCCACTCCAAAGCCTGAGTTCTGATACTCTGTTTTATGGTCAAGAAGCTATTGGATCCATGATGAAAAGGCCCCAGATATACTATGCTTAGTGAAGTTCTTTGCCTGTTTTTTTTTTTCATTTTAACATCTTTATTGGAGTATAATTGCTTTACAATTGTATGTTAGTTTCAGCTTCACAACAAAATGAATCAGTTATATATATATACATATGTTCCCATATCTCTTCCCACTTGCGTCTCCCTCCCTCCCACCCTCCCTATCCTACCCCTCCAGGTGGTCACAAAGCACCGAGCTGATCTCCCTGTGCTATGCGGCTGCTTCCCACTAGCTATCTACCTTACGTTTCGTAGTGTATATATGTCCATGCCTCTCTCTCGCTTTGCCACAGTTTACCCTTCCCCCTCCCCATAGCCTCAAGTCCATTCTCTAGTAAGTCTGTGTCTTTATTCCTGTTTCACCCTTAGGTTTTTCATGACATTTTTTTTCTTAAATTCCATATATATGTGTTAGCATACGGTATTTGTCTCTCTCTTTCTGCCTTACTTCACTCTGTATGACAGACTCTAGGTCTATCCACCTCATTACAAATAGCTCAATTTCGTTTCTTTTTATGGCTAAGTAATATTCCATTGTATATATGTGTCACATCTTCTTTATCCATTCATCCGATGATGGACACTTAGGTTGTTTCCATCTCTGGGCTATTGTAAATAGAGCTGCAATGAACATTTTGGTACATGACTTTTTTTTTTTTTTTTTTTTTTTTTGCGGTACGCGGGCCTCTCACTGCTGTGGCCTCTCCCGCCGTGGAGCACAGGCTCCGGACGCGCAGGCTCAGCGGCCATGGCTCACGGGCCCAGCCGCACCGCTGCATGTGGGATCTTCCCGGACCGGGGCACGAACCCGCGTCCCCTGCATCAGCAGGCGGACTCCCAACCACTGCGCCACCAGGGAAGCCCGGTACATGACTTTTTGAATTATGGTTTTCTCAGGGTACCCAGGATTGCTGGGTCATGTGGTAGTTCTATTTTTAGTTTTTTAAGGAACCTCCATACTGTTCTCCACAGTGGCTGTATCAATTTACATTCCCACCAACAGTGTAAGAGGGTTCCCTTTTCTCCACACCCTCTCCAGCATTTATTGTTTCTAGATTTTTTGATCATGGCCATTCTGACTGGTGTGAGATGATATCTCATTGTAGTTTTGATTTGCATTTCTCTAATGATTAGTGATGTTGAGCATCCTTTCATGTGTTTGTTGGCAGTCTGTATATCTTCTTTGGAGAAATGTCTATTTAGGTCTTCTGCCCATTTTTGGATTGAGTTGTTTGTTTTTTTGTTATTGAGCTGCATGAGCTGCTTGTAAATTTTGGAGATTAATTCTTTGTCAGTTGCTTCATTTGCAAATATTTTCTCCCATTCTGAGGGTTCTCTTTTGGTCTTGTTTATGGTTTCCTTTGCTATGCAAAAGCTTTGAAGTTTCATTAGGTCCCATTTGTTTATTTTTGTTTTTATTTCCATTACTCTAGGAAGTGGGTCAGAAAGGATCTTGCTGTGATTTATGTCATAGAGTGTTCTGCCTATGTTTTCCTCTAAGAGTTTGATAGCTTCTGGCCTTACATTTAGGTCTTTAATCCATTTTGAGCTTATTTTTGTGTATGGTGTTAGGGAGTGATCTAATCTCATACTTTTACATGTAGCTGTCCAGTTTTCCCAGCACCACTTATTGAAGAGGCTGTCCTTTCTCCACTGTACATTCCTGCCTCCTTTATCAAAGATAAGGTGTCCATATGTGCGTGGGTTTATCTCTGGGCTTTCTATCCTGTTCCATTGATCTATCTTTCTGTTTTTGTGCCAGTACCATACTGTCTTGATCACTGTAGCTTTGTAGTATAGTCTGAAGTCAGGGAGCCTGATTCCTCCAGTTCCTTTTTTCGTTCTCAAGATTGCTTTGGCTATTCAGGGTCTTTTGTGTTTCCATACAAATTGCAAAATTTTTTGTTCTAGTTCTGTGAAAAATGCCAGTGAGAGTTTGATAGGGATTGCATTGAATCTATAGATTGCGTTGGGTAGTATATTCATTTTCACAATGTTGATTCTTCCAATCCAAGAACATGGTATATCTCTCCATCTATTTGTATCATCTTTAATTTCTTTCATCAGTGTCTTATAATTTTCTGCATACAGATCTTTTGTCTCCTTAGGTAGGTTTATTCCTAGATATTTTATTCTTTTTGTTGCAATGGTAAATGGGAGTGTTTTCTTGATTTCACTTTCAGATTTTTCATCATTAGTATATAGGAATGCCAGAGATTTCTGTGCATTAATTTTGTATCCTGCCACTTTACCAAATTCATTGATTAGGTCTAGAAGTTTTCTGGTAGCATCTTTAGGATTCTCTATGTAGAGTATCATGTCATCTGCAAACAGTGACAGCTTTACTCCTTCTTTTCCGATTTGGATTGCTTTTATTTCCTTTTCTTCTCTGATTGCTGTGGCCAAAACTTCCAAAACTATGTTGAATAAGAGTGGTGAGAGTGGGCAACCTTGTCTTGTTCCTGATCTTAGTGGAAATGCTTTCAGTTTTTCACCATTGAGGATGATGTTTGCTGTGGGCTTGTCATATATGGCCTTTATTATGTTGAAGAAAGTTCCCTTTTTGCCTACTTTCTGCAGGGTTTTTATCATAAATGGGTGTTGAATTTTGTCAAAAGCTTTCTCTGCATCTATTGAGATGATCATATGGTTTTTCTCCTTCAATTTGTTAATATGGTTTATCCCATTGATAGATTTGCATATATTGAAGAATCCTTGCATTCCTGGAATAAACCCCACTTGATCGTGGTGTATGATCCTTTTAATGTGCTGTTGGATTCTGTTTGCTAGTATTTTGTTGAGGATTTTTGCATCTATGTTCATCAGTGATATTGGCCTGTAGTTTTCTTTCTTTGTGACATCCTTGTCTGGTTTTGGTATCAAGGTGATGGTGGCCTCGTAGAAGGAATTTGGGAGTGATCCTCCCTCTGCTATATTTTGGATGTGTTTGAGAGGGATAGGTGTTAGCTCTTCTCTAAATGTTTGATAGAATTCGCCTGTGAAGCCATCTGGTCCTGGGCTTTTGTTTGGTGGAAGATTTTTAATCACAGTTTCAATTTCAGTGCTTGTGATTGGTCTGTTCATATTTTCTATTTCTTCCTGATTCAGTCTTGGCAGGTTGTGCCTTTCTAAGAATTTGTCCATTTCTTCCAGATTTTCCATTTTATTGGCATAGAGTTGCTTGTAGTAATCTCTCATTCTCTTTTTTATTTCTGCAGTGTCAGTTGTTACCTCTCCTTTTTCATTTCTGATTCTGTTGATTTGAGTCTTCTCCCTTTTTTTCTTGATGAGTCTGGCTAGTGGTTTATCTATTTTGTTTATCTTCTCAAAGAACCAGCTTTTAGTTTTATTGATTTTTGCTATTGTTTCCTTCATTTCTTTTTCATTTATTTCTGATCTGATTTTTATGATTTCTTTCCTTCTGCTAGCTTTGGGGTTTTTTTGTTCTTTCTCTAATTGCTTGAGGTGCAAGGTTAGGTTGTTTATTCGAGATGTTTCCTGCTTCTTAAGGTGGGCTTGTATTGCTATAAACTTCCCCCTTAGAACTGCTTTTGCTGCATCCCATAGGTTTTGGGTCGTTTTGTCTCCATTGTCATTTGTTTCTAGGTATTTTTTTATTTCCTCTTTGATTTCTTCAGTGATCACTTCATTATTAAGTAGTGTATTGTTTAGCCTCCATGTGTTTGTATTTTTTACAGATCTTTTCCTGTAATTGATATCTAGTCTCATGGCGTTGTGGTCAGAAAAGATACTTGATACAATTTCAATTTTCTTAAATTTGCCAAGGCTTGATTTGTGACCCAAGATATGATCTATCCTGGAGAATATTCCATGAGCACTTGAGAAAAATGTGTATTCTGTTGTTTTTAGATGGAGTGTCCTATAAACATCAATTAAGTCCATCTTGTTTAATGTATCATTTAAAGCTTGTGTTACCTTATTTATTTTCATTTTGGATGATCTGTCCATGGGTGAAAGTGGGGTGTTTAAGTCCCCTACTATGAATGTGTTACTGTCGATTTCCCGTTTTATGGCTGTAGTATTTGCCTTATGTATTGAGGTGCTCCTATGTTGGGTGCATAAATATTTACCATTGTTATATCTTCTTCTTGGATCGATCCCTTGATCATTTTGTAGTGTCCTTCTTTGTCTCTTTTAATAGTCCTTATTTTAAAGTCTATTTTGTCTGATATGAGAATTGCTACTCCAGCTTTCGTTTGGTTTCCATTTGCATGGAATATCTTTTTCCATCCCCTTACTTTCAGTCTCTATGTGTCTCTAGGTCTGAAGTGGGTCTCTTGTAGGCAGCATGTATAAGGGTCTTGTTTTTGTATCCATTCAGCTAATCTGTGTCTTTTGGTGGGAGCATTTAATCCATTTACATTTAAGGTAATTATCGATATGTATGTTCCCATTCCCATTTTCTAAATTGTTTTGGGTTCGTTATTATAGGTTTTTTCCTTCTTTTTTGTTTCTTGCCTAGAGAAGTTCCTTTAGCAGTTGTTGTAGAGCTGGTTTGGTGGTGCTGAACTCTCTCAGCTTTTGCTTTTCTGTAAAGGTTTTAATTTCTCCATCAAATCTGAATGAGATCCTTGCTGGGTAGAGTAGTCTTGGCTGCAGGTTTTTCTCCTTCATCACTTTCAGTATGTCCTGCCACTCCCTTCTGGCTTGTAGGGTTTCTGCTGAAAGATCAGCTGTTAACCTTATGGGGATTCCCTTATGTGTTATTTGTTGTTTTTCCATTGCTGCTTTTTTTTTTTTTTTTTGCATTACGCGGGCCTCTCACTGTTGTGGCCTCTCCCATTGCGGAGCACAGGCTCCGGACGCGCAGGCTCAGCGGCCATGGCTCATGGGCCCAGCCGCTCCGCGGCATGTGGGATCCTCCCTGGCCGGGGCATGAACCCGCTTCCCCTGCATCGGCAGGCGGACTCTCAACCACTGCGCCACCAGGGAAGCCCCCTTGCTGCTTTTAATATGCTTTCTTTGTATTTAATTTTTGACAGTTTGATTAATATGTGTCTTGGCGTATTTCTCCTTGGATTTATCCTGTATGGGACTCTCTGTGCTTCCTGGACTTGATTAACTATTTCCTTTCCCATATTAGGGAAGTTTTCAACTATAATCTCTTCAAATATTTTCTCAGTCCCTTTCTTTTTCTCCTCTTTTTCTGGAACCCCTATAATTCGAATGTTGGTGCGTTTAATGTTGTCCCAGAGGTCTCTGAGACTGTCCTCAGTTCTTTTCATTCTTTTTTCTTTATTCTGCTCTGCAGTAGTTATTTCCACTATTTTATCTTCCAGGTCACTTATCCGTTCTTCTGCCTCAGTTATTCTGCTATTGATCCCATCTAGAGTACTTTTAATTTCATTTATTGTGTTGTTCATCGTTGCTTGTTTCATCTTTATTTCTTCTAGGTCCTTGTTAACTATTTCTTGCATTTTGTCCATTCTATTTCCAAGATTTCGGATCATCCTTACTATCATTATTCTGAATTCTTTTTCAGGTAGACTGCCTATTTCCTCTTCATTTGTTAGGTCTGGTGCATTTTTATCTTGCTTCTTTATCTGCTGTGTGTTTTTCTATCTTCTCATTTTGCTTATCTTACTGTGTTTGGGGTCTCCTTTTTGCAGACTGCAGGTTTGTAGTTCCTGCTGTTTTTGATGTGTGTCTCCAGTGGCTAAGGTTGGTTCAGTGGGTTGTGTAGGCTTCCTGGTGGAGGGGACTAGTGCCTGTGTTGTGGTGGATGAGGCTGGATCTTGTCTCTCTAGTGGGCAGGTTTACGTCTAGTGGTGTGTTTTGGGGTGTCTGTGGCCTTATTATGATTTTAGGCAGCCTCTCTGCTAATGAGTGGGGTTGTGTTCCTGTTTTGCTAGTTGTTTGGCATAGCTTGTCCAGCACTGTGGCTTGCTGTTCGTTGAGTGAAGCTGGGTGCTGGTGTTAAGATGGAGGTCTCTGGGAGATTTTCGCCGTTTGATATTGTGTGGAGCTGGGAGGTCTCTTGTTGACCAGTGTCCTGAAGTTGGCTCTCCTACCTCAGAGGCAGAGCCCTGACTCCTGGCTGCAGCACCAAGAGCCTTTCATCCACACGGCTCAGAATAAAAGGGAGAAAAAGTAGAGGGAATTAGTAGAAGTATGGGGAAAGAAAGAAGGAAAGGAAGGAAGGAAGGAAGGAAGGAAGAAAGAAAGAAGCAAAGAAGGAAAGAAGGCAAGAAGGAAAGAAAGGAGGGAGGGAGGCAGGAAGGAAGGAAGGAGGGAAAGAAGGAAAAAAGAAAGAAAGAAGATACAGTAAAAATAAAATAAAGTATAATAAAGTTATTGAATTAAAAAATTCTTATTTAGAAAAAAAAATAGGAACCTTAGGACAAATGTTGGAAGCAAAGCTATACAGACAAAATCTTACACAGAAGCATACACATACACCCTCACTAAAAGAGGTAAAGGGGGAAAATCATAAATCTTGCTGTCAGAGACCACCTCCTCAATTTGGGATGATTCGTTGTCTAAAGGAGGGAGGGAAGGAAGGAAAGAAAGAAAGAAAGAACGAAGGTAAAGTATAATAACGTTATTAAAATTAAAATTAATTATTAAAAAAATTTTTAAAACCATGGACAGATAGAACCCTAGGACAAATGGTGGAAGCAAAGCTATACAGACAAGATCTCACACAGAAGCATACACATACACATTCACAAAAAGAGGAAAAGGGAAAAAAATCATAGATCTTGCTCCTAAAGTCCACTTCCTTAATTTGGGATGATTGGTTGTCTATTCAGGTATTCCACAGATGCAGGGTATATCAAGTTGATTGTGGAGCTTTAATCCGCTGCTTCTGAGGCTGCTGGGAGAGATTTCCCTTTCTCTTCTTTGTTCTCACAGCTCCCAGGGGCTCAGCTTTGGATTTGGCCCCGCCTCTGCGTGTAGGTCGCTGGAGGGCGTCTGTTTTTTGCTCAGACAGGACGGGGTTAAAGGAGCCGCTGATTCGGGGGCTCTGGCGCACTCAGGCCGGCGGGGAGGGAGCTGCACGGAGTGCGGGGCGGGCCTGCGGCGGCCAAGGCCGGCGTGACTTTGCACCAGCTTGAGGCCCGCCGTGCGTTCTCCCGGGGAAGTTGTCCCTGGATCCCGGGAACCTGGCAGTGGCGGGCTGCACAGGCTCCTCGGAAGAGGGGTGTGGATAGTGACCTGTGCTCGCACACAGGCCCCTTGGTGGCTGCACCAGCAGCCTTAGCATCTCCCGACCGTCTCTGGCGTCCGCGCTTTTAGCTGCGGCTCGCGCCCGTCTCTGGGGTCCGCGCTTTTAGCCGCAGCTCGCGCCCGTCTCTGGGATTCAGGCTTTTAGCCGCGGCTCTCGCCCGTCTCTGGAGTTCCTTTAATCAGCGTTCTTAAACCCCTCTCCTCATGCACCAGGAAACAAAGAAGGAAGAAAAAGTCTCTTGCCTCTTCGTTAGGTGCAGACTTTTCCCCGGACTCCCTCCCGGCTAGCCCCTTCAGGCTATGTTCAAGCCGCCAACCCCAGTCCTCTCCCTGTGCTCCGTCCGAAACCGAAATCCGAGCCTCAGAGCCTCAGCTTGCAGCCCCGCCCGCCCCGGCGGGTGAGCAGACAAGCCTCTCGGGCTGGTGAGTGCCGGTCGGCACCGATCCTCTGTGCGGGAATCTCCCCACTTTGCCCTCCTCACCCCTGTTGCTGTGCTCTCCTCCACAGCTCCGAAGCTCCCCCCTCCGCCTCCCGCAGTCTCCTCCCGCGAAGGAGCTTCCTAGTGTGTGGAAACTTTTCCTCCTTCACAGCTCCCTCCCACTGGTGCAGGTGCCGTCCCTATTCTTTTGTCTCTGTTTTTTCTTTTTCTTTTGCCCTACCCAGGTACGTGGGGAGTTTCTTGCCTTTTGGGAGGTCTGAGGTCTTCTGCCAGCCTTCAGTAGGTGTTCTGTAGGAGTTGTTCCACGTGTAGATGTATTTCTGGTGTATCTGTGGGGAGGAAGGTGATCTCTGCGTCTTACTCTTCTGCCATCTTCAAGGTCCCCCCCCCCCCGGGCAAAAGCTTTTAAGTTTCATTAGGTCCCATTTGTTTATTTTTGTTTCCATTTCTCTAGGAGGTGGGTCAAAAAGGACCTTGCTGTGATTTATGTCATAGAGTGTCCTGCCTATGTTTTCCTCTAAGAGTTTGATAGTTTCTGGCCTTACATTTAGGTCTTTAATCCATTTTGAGCTTATTTTTGTGTATGGTGTTAGGGAGTGATCTAATCTCCTTTTACATGTAGCTGTCCAGTTTTCCCAGCACCACTTATTGAAGAGGCTGTCCTTTCTCCACTGTACATTCCTGCCTCCTTTATCAAAGATAAGGTGACCGTATGTGCGTGGGTTTATCTCTGTGCTTTCTATCCTGTTGCATTGATCTATATTTCTGTTTTTGTGCCAGTACCATACTGTCTTGATTAATGTAGCTTTGTAGTATAGTTTGAAGTCAGGAAGCCTGATTCCTCCAGTTCCTTTTTTCGTTCTCAAGATTCCTTTGGCTATTCGGGGTCTTTTGTGTTTCCATACAAATTGCAAAATTTTTTGTTCTAGTTCTGTGAAAAATGCCAGTGGTAGTTTGATAGGGATTGCATTGAATCTGTAGATTGCTTTGGGTAGTATATTCATTTTCACAATGTTGATTCTTCCAATCCAAGAACATGGTATATCTCTCCATCTATTTGTATCATCTTTAATTTCTTTCATCAGTGTCTTATAATTTTCTGCATACAGGTCTTTTGTCTCCTTAGGTAGGTTTATTCCTAGATATTTTATTCTTTTTGTTGCAATGGTAAATGGGAGTGTTTTCTTGATTTCACTTTCAGATTTTTCATCCTTAGTGTATAGGAATGCCAGAGATTTCTGTGCATTAATTTTGTATCCTGCTACTTTACCAAATTCTTTGACTAGCTCTAGTAGTTTTCTGGTAGCATCTTTAGGATTCTCTATGTAGAGTATCATGTCATCTGCAAAGAGTGACAGCTTTACTTCTTCTTTTCCGATTTGGATTGCTTTTATTTCCTTTTCTTCTCTGAATGCTGCGGCCAAAACTTCCAAAACTATGTTGAATAAGAGTGGTGAGAGTGGGCAACCTTGTCTTGTTCCTGATCTTAGTGGAAATGCTTTCAGTTTTTCACCATTGAGGACGATGTTGGCTGTGGGTTTGTCATATATGGCCTTTATTATGTTGAGGAAAGTTCCCTCTATGCCTACTTTCTGCAGGGTTTTTATCATAAATGGGTGTTGAATTTTGTCGAAAGCTTTCTCTGCATCTATTGAGATGATCATATGGTTTTTCTCCTTCAATTTGTTAATATGGTTTATCACATTGATAGATTTGCGTATATTGAAGAATCCTTGCATTCCTTGAATAAACCCCACTTGATCATGGTGTATGATCCTTTTAATGTGCTGTAGGATTCTGTTTGCTAGTATTTTGTTGAGGATTTTTGCATCTATGTTCATCAGTGATATTGGCCTGTAGTTTTCTTTCTTTGTGATATCCTTGTCTGGTTTTGGTATCAGGGTGATGGTGGCCTCATAGAATGAGTTGGGGAGTGTTCCTCCCTCTGCTATATTTTGGAAGAGTTTGAGAAGGATAGGTGATAGCTCTTCTCTAAATGTTTGGTAGAATTCGCCTGTGAAGCCATCTGGTCCTGGGCTTTTGCTTCTTGGAAGATTTTTAATCACAGTTTCAATTTCAGTGCTTGTGATTGGTCTGTTCATATTTTCTATTTCTTCCTGATTCAGTCTTGGCAGGTTGTGCCTTTCTAAGAATTTGTCCATTTCTTCCAGGTTGTCCATTTTATTGGCATAGAGTTGCTTGTAGTAATCTCTCATGATTTTTGTATTTCTGCAGTGTCAGTTGTTACTTCTCCTTTTTCATTTCTAATTCTATTGATTTGAGTCTTCTCCCTTTTTTTCTTGATGAGTCTGGCTAATGGTTTATCAATTTTGTTTATCCTTTCAAAGAACCAGCTTTTAGTTTTATTGATCTTTGCTATTGTTTCCTTCATTTCTTTTCATTTATTTCTGATCTGATCTTTATGATTTCTTTCCTTCTGCTAACTTTGGGGTTTTTTTGTTCTTCTTTCTCTAATTGCTTGAGGTGCAAGGTTAGGTTGTTTATTCGAGATGTTTCCTGTTTCTTAAGGTTGGATTGTATTGCTATAAACTTCCCTCTTAGAACTGCTTTTGCTGCATTCCATAGATTTTGAGTCGTCGTGTCTCCATTGTCATTTGTTTCTAGGTATTTTTTGATTTCCTCTTTGATTTCTTCAGTGATCACTTCGTTATTAAGTAGTGTATTGTTTAGCCTCCATGTGTTTGTATTTTTTACAGATCTTTTCCTGTAATTGATATGTAGTCTCATAGCGTTGTGGTCGGAAAAGCTACTTGATACAATTCCAGTTTTCTTAAATTTACCAAGGCTTGATTTGTGACCCAAGATATGATCTATCCTGGAGAATGTTCCATAAGCACTTGAGAAAAATGTGTATTCTGTTGTTTTTAGATGGAATGTCCTATAAATATCAATTAAGTCCATCTTGTTTAATGTATCATTTAAAGCTTGTGTTACCTTATTTATTTTCATTTTGGAAGATCTGTCCATTGGTGAAAGTGGGGTGTTAAAGTCCCCTACTATGAATGTGTTACTGTCGATTTCCCCTTTTATGGCTGTTAGTATTTGCCTTATGTATTGAGGTGCTCCTATGTTGGGTGCCTAAATATCTACAATTGTTATATCTTCTTCTTGGATCGATCCCTTGATCATTATGTAGTGTCCTTCTTTGTCTCTTCTAATAGTCTTTATTTTAAAGTCTATTTTGTCTGATATGAGAATTGCTACTCCAGCTTTCTTTTGGTTTCCATTTGCATGAAATACCTTTTTCCATCCCCTTACTTTCAGTCTCTATGTGTCTCTAGGTCTGAAGTGGGTCTCTTGTAGACAGCAAATATATGCATCTTTTTTTTGTATCCATTCAGCCAATCTGTGTCTTTTGGTGGGAGCATTTAATCCATTTACATTTAAGGTAATTATCGATATGTATGTTCCCATTCCCATTTTCTTAATTGTTTTGGGTTCGTTATTCTAGGTCTTTTCCTTCTTTTTTGTTTCTTGCCTAGAGAAGTTCCTTTAGCAGTTGTTGTAGAGCTGGTTTGGTGGTGCTGAACTCTCTCAGCTTTTGCTTGTTTGTAAAGGTTTTAATTTCTCCATCAAATCTGAATGAGATCCTTGCTGGGTACAGTAATCTTGGTTGCAGGTTTTTCTCCTTCAACACTTTCAATATGTTCTGCCACTCCCTTCTGGCTTGCAGAGTTTCTGCTGAGAGATCAGCTGTTAACCTTATGGGGATTCCCTTTTGTGTTACTAGTTGTTTTTCCCTTGCTGCTTTTAATATGTTTTCTTTGTATTTAATTTTTGACAATTTGATTAATATGTGTCTTGGCGTATTTCTCCTTGTATTTATCCTGTATGGGACTCTCTGTGCTTCCTGGACTTGATTAACTATTTCCTTTCCCATATTAGGGAAGTTTTCAACTATAATGTCTTGAAATATTTTCTCAGTCCCTTTCTTTTTCTCTTCTTCTCTGGGACCCCTATAATTCGAATGTTGGTGCGTTTAATGTTGTCCCAGAGGTCTCTGAGACTGTCCTCAATTCTTTTCATTCTTTTTTCTTTATTCTGCTCTGCATTAGTTATATCCACTATTTTATCTTCCAGGTCACTTATCCGTTCTTCTGCCTCAGTTATTCTGCTATTGATCCCATCTAGAGTATTTTTCATTTCATTTATTGTGTTGTTCATCATTGTTTGTGTCATCTTTAGTTCTTCTAGGTCCTTGTTAACTGTTTCTTGCATTTTGTCTATTCTATTTCCAAGATTTTGGATCGTCTTTACTATCATTACTCTGAATTCTTTTTCAGGTAGACTGCCTATTTCCTCTTCATTTGTTAGGTCTGGTGGGTTTTTATCTTGCTCCTTTATCTGCTGTGTGTTTTTCTGTCTTTTCATTTTGCTTATCTTACTGTGTTTGGGGTCTCCTTTTTGCAGGCTGAAGGTTCGTATTTCCTGTTGTTTTTAGTGTCTGTCCCCAGTGGCTAAGGTTGGTTCAGTGGGTTGTGTAGGCTTCCTGGTGGAGGGTACTAATGCCTGTGTTTTGGTGGATGAGGCTGGATCTTGTCTTTCTGGTGGGCAGGTCCACGTCTGGTGGTGTGTTTTGGGGTGTCTGTAGAGTTATTATGATTTGGGGCAGCCTCTCTGCTAATGGGTGGGGTTCTGTTCCTGTCTTGCTAGTTGTTTGGCATAGGATGTCCAGCACTGTAGCTTGCTGGTCGTTGAGTGAAGCTGGGTGCTGGCGTTGAGATGGAGATCTCTGGGAGATTTTCGCCGTTTGATATGATGTGCAGCTGGGAGGCCTCTTGTGGACCAGTGTCCTGAAGTTGGCTCTCCCACCTCAGAGGCACAGCACTAACTCCTGGCTGCAGCACCAAGAGCCTTTCATCCACAGGGCTCCTTAATTTGGGATGATTCGTTTTCTATTCATGTATTCCACAGATGTAGCGTACATCAAGTTGATTGTGGAGCTTTAATCTGCTGCTTCTGAGGCTGCTGGGAGAGATTTCCCTTCCTCTTCTTTGTTCTCACAGCACCCAGGGGCTCAATTTTGGATTTGGCCCCGCCTGTGCGTGTATGTCGCTGGAGGGCGTCTGTTCTTTGCTCAGATAGGACGGGGTTAAAGGAGCCGCTGATTCGGAGGCTCTGGCTCACTCAGGCCGGCGAGTGGGGGGGGTAGGGAGGGCCACGGAGTGCGGGGCGGGCCTGCGGCGGCAGAGGCCAGCGTGACGTTGCCAGCCTGAGGCGCGCCGTGCGTTCTCCCGGGGGAGTTGTCCCTGGATCCCGGGACCCTGGCAGTGGCGGGCTGCACAGGCTCCCCGGAAGGGGGGTGTGGATAGTGACCTGTGTTCGCACACAGGCTTCTTGGTGGCGGCAGCAGCAGTCTTAGCGTCTCATGTCTGTCTCTGGGGTCCGCACTTTTAGCCGCGGCTCGTGCCCGTCTCTGGAGCTCCTTTAAGCAGCGTTCTTAATCCCCTCTCCTCGTGCACCAGGAAATAAAGAGGGAAGAAAAAGTCTCTTGCCTCTTCGGCAGGTCCAGACTTTCCCCCGGACTCCCTCCCGGCTAGCCGAGGTGCACTAACGCCCTGCAGAATGTGTTCACGCCGCCAACCCCAGTCCTCTCCTGGCGCTCAGACCTAAGCCCGAGCCTCAGCTCCCAGCCCCGCCCGCCCCGGCGGGTGAGCAGAGAAGCCTCTCAGGCTGGTGAGTGCCGGTCGGCCCTGATCCTCTGCGCTGGAATCTCTCCGCTTTGCCCTCTGCACCCCTGTTGCTGTGCTCTCCTCCGTGGCTTCGAAGCTCCCCCACTCCGCCACCCGCAGTCTCCGCCCGCGAAGGGGCTTCCTAGTGTGTGGACACATTTCCTCCTTCACAGCTCCCTTCCGCTGGTGCAGGACCCGTCCCTATCCTTTTGTCTCTGTTTATGTTTTTCTTTTGCCCTAACCAGGTACGTGGGGGGTTTCTTGCCTTTTGGGAGGTCTGAGGCCTTCTGCCAGCGTTCAGTAGGTGCTCTGTAGGAGTTGTTCCACGTGTAGATGTATTTCTGGTGTATCTGTGGGGAGGAGGGTGATCTCCGCGTCTTACTCTTCCGCCATCTTCCCGGAAAGTCTTTGCCTGTTTTGTTAAAATTTGTTTTTCTTATTCATTGTTTACCCTTAGGCCACCAGCTATTACATTTTATTGTTGTCAGGTCTTTTCTCTTCAGACCAATGATTCTCAACCCAGGAATCCAGGCAGAAGATAAGGAGAGTGGACCGAATGGGGTGGTGGTGGTGGTGAGGGAGGTAGCGAGTATAGTTTTAAAAAGGCATATTTGATATTACAATGGCTTTGATTTTAGTCACAATATTTTAAGATTCTTAAGGACATCATATTTTATTGAGATATAATTTATATATCATAAAATTCACCAATATAAATGTCAGTGATTTTTAGCAAATTTATAGAGTTCTATAACCTTGATTACAATCTGATTTTAGAACATTTTCATCACCCCCAAAATATTTCTTGTGCCAGTTTGAAGTCAGTCCTATTCCTGTACCCCAGCCCAAGGCAACAAATAATCTATTTTCTATCTCTATAGATTTGCATATTCTAGACATTTCATATAAATGTAACCATACAGTATGTGGTCTTTCCTTTGGCTTCTTTCACATAGCATAATGTTATCAAGGTTCATCCTTATTGTAGCATGTATCAATACCTCATTTCTTTTTATTGCTGAATAATATTGTATTGCATGGATATAACACATTTTGTTTATCCAACTGTTGTTAGACATTTGGATTGTTTCCACCTTTTGGCTATTGTGACTAGTGCTGCTATGAACACTTGTGTATAAGTTTTTGTGTGGACATAAGTTTTCATTTCTCTTGGGTAGATGGTATTCATATAGTAACTCTATGTTTAACTTGTTGAGGAACTGCCAGACTGTGTTCTATTGTACATTCCCACCAGCAATGTATTAGGGGTCTATTTTCTCCATATCCTCACCATCACTTGTTACTGTCTTGTCTTTTTTATTGTAACCATCCTCATGGGTATGGAGTAGTATTTGTGATTATGATTTGTATTTCTCTAATGAGTAACAATGTGGAACGTCTTTTCATGTGTTTATTGGCCACTTGTATATCTTCTTTAGAGAAATGGCTATTTAGATCTTTAGCGCATTGGATTATTTATCTTTTCACTATTGAATTGTTGGAATCCTTTATATATTCTGAATACCAGTCCCTTATCAGGTATATGATTTGCACATATTTTCCCCCAGCCTTTTCACTTTTCACTTCCTTGATGGCATCCTTTGAAATACAAAAGTTTTAAATTTTTTGAGGTCAGCTTCTCAATTTCTCTTTTATCACTTGTACCTTTGCTATTGTACTTAGGAAACCATTGCATAACCCAGAGGCACTAGAATTTACTTTAATGTTTTCTTCTAAGAGTTTTATAGTTTTAGTCCATGTTCCACTTTGAGTTCATTTCTTGTGTGGTGTGAGGTAGGAGTCCAACTTCATTCTTTTGTATGTGGATATCCAGTTGTCCCAGTACCTTTTGTTGAAAGACTGTTTTTTTCCCATTGAATTGTCTTGGCCTCTCTGTTGAAAATCATTTGACCATAAATGTTAAGGTTTACTTCTAGACTCTCAATTCTGTTTCATTGATCTATATACCCTTACCTTGTTCTGTTCATTTCTAATTTAATTCTTTTGTGGTAGGAGAGCATACTTTGGTTTCAATCCTTTTAAATTTATTGAGATTTATTTTATTGCATAGTACATAATCTGTTCTCGAGATTTTTCCATGTGTGCTTGAAAAGAATGTATATTTTGTTCTTGCTGAGTGGAGTGTTCTGTAGATGGCAGTTAGGTCAAGTTGATTGATAGTATTGGTCAGGTTTTCCAGATTCTTGCTCGTTTTCTGTCTCATTTTTCTCCCCATTATTGAGAATGGGGTATTAACATCTTCTACTGTTATTACTGAATTGTTTATTTCTCTCTTCAGTTTTGTCAGTTTTTATTTAATGTATTTGGGGCTCTGTTGTTAGATGTGTATATGTTTATAATTGTTATATTGTCCTGGTGAATTAATCTCTCCATGCTTATAAAATGTCCTTCTTTGTCTCTAGTAATATTTTTTGTCTTAGGGTTGGTTTTTTAAAGGCTAAAGGAACACTCATTTCCCCATTTCTCTACTTTGCTGCTTCTTATTCTACAGTTTGGGAAACCAGGTGACCAGACATTATAATTAAAATTATTATACCAAAGCAACACTACTTTCCCCTCTATTTTTATATTAGGATTCTGAGTAAGATTTCATTTTATAAAAGAGGTTCTGCAGTTAAAAAATTCTGAAGTCTTTTTCCTACTTAAATTCTCTGATTTTTACCTATTTTTGTCTGCTTAGCAATCCTTTTGTCTTACTTATGGATCTTTGCTTTTGAGGTTTCTGGATAAGTTACCTTTAGTTAAGTGAATAGAGTTATTCTTTTTTTTTGGAGTAGAGTTATCCTTACTTAAAAATGTCCAATCTAAAATGTTAACATTTGGGGATGTGAGTGAAGGGTATACTAAATTCTTTGTATATTCTTGCAGGTCTTTTTCCAAGTCCAAAATTATGTCAAAATAAGTTAAAGAAAAAATTCTCTACCTAAGTGAGGCATTGTTAATTACCTTTTCCCACTTGCAGGTAATACTAGTCTTATTGACTTTCAAAGTATATTGATTTGGCAGTGTAGAGTATTGATGAAGATATGGAGGAACTGGAATTCTAATGTACTGCTCCTGGGAATGCAAAATGATACAACCACCTTGAAAAACAGATGGCAGTTTCTTTAAAGGTTAAGCATACATTTTCTGATACAGCCATTCCACTCTTAGGTACTTTCTCAAGGTAAATGAGAGTATATGTCCATGTAAAGATTTGTACACAGATCTTCATAGCAACCTTATTCATAATAGTCCATAAGTGAAATTCAACCCAAATGTCATCAAGAGGTGAATAAATAAACAAATTATGATATATCCAGATAATGGACTACTTAGAGGAATTACAAAGGGACAGGAGTAAGAGCTCTTGGTGGAGAAGCGTATGTTCATTGTCTTGATTTTGGAGATGGTTTCAGAGGTGTACATCTGTGTCAAAATTTATCAAATTGTACATTTTAAACACATGTAATTTACTGTATGACAATTATACCTGAGAAAGTTGATTAAAAGAATTTTAAGCCCCTTGGGGAAAAAATATGATGGATTGATAGAAGGGTATGAGAACTAGATTGCTAACCAATGTTCATGCAATATGAAGACTTATTGAGCTATATGCCAAGTAGTCTGCTAAGCACTGAGGACTACAGTGGTAAACAAGATAAGACACAGTCCCTGGAGTCTGCTGGTTGCTAAGATTGGACAGAAAAAAGAACAAACTTCTTATTAAGAAAAAAGGGATTAAACAGTCAGGTGACTTTTCTCCTTAATGATTTCCTTTGTGGGGTGATTTTAATATATCCTTTTTCCCCCTTCAGGTTGCTATGGAAACATATGACCACATAAAAGGAAGTCTATTCTGATAATTCTGTTACCTGAGATGCAACTGGACTGAAGAGTGGAACAGGAAAAATTTTAGTGCCAACCTTAATTACAATGGATACTGATTCAGGAGGGCCAGCTAGCACAGAAGATTCTGAGAAACCTGATGGAGTTTCATTGGAAAACAGAGTTCGTCAGGTTGCAGCAACTTTGACCGTGGAAGCTAGACTAAAGGAGAAAAACAGTACCTTCTGTGCTTCTGGAGAAACTATAGAAAGGAAAAGATTCTTTCGAAAGAGTGTTGAGATGACAGAAGATGGCAAAGTTGCTGAATCTTCCTCCAAAGATGAGAGAATAAAGACTGCAACAAATATTCCAAGAGTAGAAAAGCTTCCTACAAATGTGCTAAGAGGCAGACAAGAAGTTAAATATGAGCAGTGTTCAAAGGGAATGTCAGAATCCTCAAAAGATTGTTTCAAGGAGAAAAATGAAAAGGAAATGGAAGAAGAAGCAGAAATGAAGGCTGTAGCTACTTCTCCTAGTGGCAGGTTCCTGAAATTTGACATAGAGCTGGGAAGAGGAGCATTTAAAACAGTATATAAAGGACTGGACACTGAAACATGGGTTGAAGTTGCTTGGTGTGAGCTGCAGGTGTGTATACAATCTTCTTGGTTTTAATGCACTCCAGTTTTAGCTGGCCTGGGCTTCTGAGTGATCCAGTATTAAAATGTATCATGGATTAAAATAAAACGAAGGACTTGTCCCCACATCCCTGAAATTATGCTCCTTTCTTAGATCCTCTTAGGAGCTCACGCCAAACTTTTGTTTTTCCTGTTGTTTTCCCCTCTGTTTTAAAGGGAAAAAGTCTATTCTGCCTTTCTTTGGGGAAATGCCCCTAATTCATTACCCTTAGGAAATTCCCAAAACTCTTAATGTCTCATTTTGAAAACTTTTAGTAAATGTATGCCTTATGAGTTGATTGTTATACTAAATATTTGAGAGTGTGATATGTTAGGGATATATGCAGTATGATATTTCCCATCTCTCTTTTTCTTTCAACAAACTTTTGGGGGTTCATGTGTTGTTTTTCAGAACAGGAAATGGTTTTCTTGTTTCTTTGAGGGCTTCTAGTAATATAAACTCCTCTCCATGCCTTTGAGTTTACCTCAGAGAGGATCTCTGGAAGAAATAATCACCAGAATCTACTGAGCTTAGTCAACTGGAATGTTGTTTAGGAAGGAGAAGTGGAAGCATCAGAAGACTAGTTGAATTACCTAGATATTTGTTTCCATAATAAATGTTTATGTGGTACTTGTAACTAATGAAGGACTAAATGGAGACAGAACATCACAGAAAGGATTATAATAGGAATAGTTTCAGACAGATGTAGGTTAAACCTAAGGAAAAGCTTTGTGACCTCAGCCAGCTCATGGGAAGTGGTCAGTGTTCACAATAGGTGCTTAAAATTAAGATTAAATAAAGCCAATCACTAAGTACAGGTTTTTTTGTTGTTCAAATTCCAGTGGTCTCTGTGTGTGGGTGTGTATGTATGTACCATGATTTCACACCTTCTTAATTTACTATAGATTGCCATTTAGATAGGTTGAAATTTAGTCTTGGTCCCTGCATTTCTAGGAAGCCTTTTGTTTCAAAACTTTACTCTGTTTTTTTCTGTTTTTTAAAAAACTTTACTCTCCTTTTGTTTCAAAACACTTACTCTGTCAGTGTTTGCTTTGTATGCAGATTCAGGAGACTACTGTCAGAGACTGAGATTCTGTAAGTCTGGGGTGGGATGCAAGACTGCAATTTTTTTTTTTTTTTTTCAGTACTCGGGCCTCTTACTGTTGTGGCCTCTCCCGTTGCGGAGCACAGGCTCCGGACGCGCAGGCTCAGCGGCCATGGCTCACAGGCCCAGCCGCTCTGCGGCATGTGGGATCTTCCCGGACTGGGGCACGAACCCGTGTCCCCTGCATCGGCAGGCGGACTCTCAACCAGGGAAGGGAAGGCCAAGACTGCAATTTTAACAAGCTTTCAAAGTGCTTCCAGTATAGGAGGTCCCTTGACGACTCTTTGGAATGCAAGTTACCTAGCAGTCGAGCCATTCTAGTAGTTCTTAAAAGATGTGTGCATGTGCTGTGTGGGGTTTGCTTGGTTTTCTTCTTACCCCCTTTTTACCCTTTAAGAATTTTATTTTAAGGTCTGTGTCACAGTAGGAATATTAGATACTGCGAGTAAACAAACATTAAGATCGCCTGAAATTATACTACTTTGAGGATGCTTTAAACATTTCAGTATATATCTTTATGGACTCTTTCTTTTGCATAAATGTATATATGACTGTATGCCACCCCATGGAATTGTACTGTTAGGTTTGAACAAAACCTTTTTTTAACTTATCATGAACATCTTTTCATTACTGGTAATTGTACATTTACATCATTATTTTTAATAGATGCCCTTATAAGTTATTCAATCTATTGTTGGACTTCTACATTTTTCTCCGATATTTCACTGTTATAACCATGGTTGTGATCAGTATCCTTGCATATATATATATATATTGAAAATTATGTAAATTTTAATTTAATCTCTGCATTGTGATTTCAGTAACACTCATCTTTTTCTGGAGTGGGGGCCACAAAATGTAAAATATTTACTATCTGGTCCTTTGTTGTTGTTATTGTCATTTGCTTTTTTTCTTCCAGTTTTATTGAGATATAATTGACATACAACACTGTGTAAGTTTAAGGTGTACAGCATAATGATTTGACTTAAATACATCATGAAATGATTATCACAGTAAGTTTAGTGAACATCGTCTCAAATAGATACAAAATTAAATAGAAAAAATATTTTTTCCTTGTGCTGACAACCCTTAGGATTTACTCCCTTAACAATTTTCATAGATAACATACAGTAGTGGTGTTATCTTTAGCATGTTGTACATTACATCTCTAGTACTTATTTATCTTATAAATCTTTTGACTGCAGTAACACTCATCTTTTAATGATACTCTGTTTGTAAATGGGGGAGATAATTTCCATTCACTTGGTAGTAGGACACATAGTGAAGATATGTCATATATTTTGCAAATTGTGTACTCTAGCTGTGCTAAAGAATGTTTAGGTAAAACTTGAAAATATTTTAGTGGTAGGAACTGCCTAGGGGAATACCTTCTATTATTCACCTGTGGAAAGGTTGAAAGATCCCATAAAGTCTTACTACTCCAAGTGTAGTCTCTGGACCAGCAGCATGGACATCACCTGGGAACTTGGAGCCGCAGGTTCCTAGGCCTCATCCCAGACTATTGAATCAGAGTCTACCTCTTAGTAACATCTGCAGGTGATTTGTATGCACAGTAGAGCTTGAAAAGCACTGAAATAAGGGACTAATTCCAAGAGCTAGCTGAATCAGAGGAGGAATTCCCTTAATACACCAACATGAGCTTTATATTATATCATTTATACTGATTCCTGGCATCCACTCCAGACTTTCTAAATTAGAATCTTCAGGAGGTGAGGCCCAGGAACTTACTTTTTTTAAGAAATTAATTAATTAATTTTGGCTGTGCTGGGTCTTCGTTGCTGCGTGTGGGCTCTAGTTGCGGTGAGCAGGGGGGCTACTCTTCCTTGTGGTGTGCGGGCTTCTCATTGCAGTGGCTTCTCTTGTTGCAGAGCATGGGCTCTAGGTGTGTGGGCTTCAGGAGTTGTGGCTCGCGGACTCTAGAGTGCAGGCTCAGTAGTTGTGGCACACGGGCTTAGTTGCTCCGTGGCATGTGGGGTCTTCCCGGACCAGGGCTTAAACCCGTGTCCCCTGCATTGGCAAGTGGATTCTTAACCATTGTGCCACTGTGGCACCACTGTGCCACAAGTTCCACCAGGAACTTACTTTTATTATTTATTTATTTATATTTTTTATGAAGTTTTATTTTATTATTATTATTTTTTGGTCACACTGTGCAGCTTGAGGGATCTTAGTTCCCCAACCAGGGATCGAACCTGTGGCCCCTGCAGTGGAAGCTCAGAGTCCTAACCACTGGACCGCCAGAGAATTCCCCACAGGAACTTACTTTTAAAAGTTCTCCAGGTAATTGGATATATAGCCAGATTTGGGGATCTTTCATGTGGAGCAAATGTTGTAAATTTTAATTTACAAAAATAAAGTACATTTTAATTTATACAAAGAACAACAATTGCAGTCTTCTATTCTGAAAGGAATGTCAGAATTAGTGGACTTAGTTGATACAATTTTTGGATCTCATGTCACTTTCTGCATATTTGGAATTAGGAAAAACTAACTTATTTAGAATCCCAGAAGGATAAGGGCATCATCTTTTAATTACTTTCCTGTGAGTAGTATGCAGTTTGTAATGTACAATTTCTCATATTTTTTCTGTAAAGTCTTACTCTTTATTATATAATTAAATAATTTTGTTGAAAAACATCCCAGTGAGCAGTTTAAATGTTTGAATTATTCTTGATTCTTTCCCAACCTTTGTTTATATATATATATATGTGTGTGTATAATATATAAAATTGGTGTGTCTATACTTTTGTTATCAATTTGACATATATTTTCTATTTATTAACATCATTAAAATATGTAAACTATATTTTATTGCATACACACCACCTCTTAATCTTCTCCCCTGAAATTTGGCAGTTCTTTTCTTTCTTAAAATTTTATTTTTGCATGTTTGATTTGAAATTCACAGCTCAAAAAAAGGTTTTTATACCTTTTTCTCTTGATGGCATTTCCGCCTATTGTAGATACTTGAGCCTTGTGTAACAATTCTTAAAAGCCTCATATCCATTTATTTAGAATACATGGACTTTAGGGCAGTGCAAAGAACAAGGAGAGACAGATTTTACTGCTGATATTTGACTTTGAGGATGTTGAAAACAAACAAATCCTTTGAAGATGTGGGTCAGATTTAGGATTTGGCCATAAACATTTGCATTTCAACAGTTTGTCATATTTTATGGTTTCTATAATTTGATTTTTAATGCATTATTGGGAAGAACCTGTTGTTCTTTGTAAAGAATTGTAAATTACTTGGTAAATTGGTAATTTATTGTGAGTGAGGGCTGTCAGTCATACGTTTTATTTAGAAGACTTTTAGTTCATGATGTTGAAAGACCTGGTCACATGTCACTAAAAGACCTGTTTAGTAACTTTTAGAACGAGTCAGTCACAAGAGTTTGTAATAGTTTTCTCCTACACTAACAACATGAAAATCAACAACACCTTGCTTTTACATATGGAAACACAACCAGTTTTTGCTTTACTTCCGCTAGCATGCTTGTCATTTGTTTTCTTGATGGAACTGAGTTTTCATATAACGCTATTTTCCAATTGAAGGAACATCATAGATATGTAAAATTTTTTGTTATTTGACTCTTTCTAAAATGTATTTGAGTGTGCTTGTAATAAGCTTCACTGTGGGGTCAATTCTGTGATTGTGTGTTTTTCAAGGTAATTAAACAGGCCTTCTTTAAGTAACATCTAACAACTAGACCTCTAACAAGTCAGCTGTAGTCTCTGAACTGAACCAAAAATGGCACTGAAAAGAAAGATTTAAAAAAAGACATAGTTGACTGTAGCAAGTTGATGTGTTGAGTGAGCATTCTAATACACTTTGATTATAGTAATGAAGATATTTCAAGCAATGCAGTAGAAGTAACAGTTTAAAGATCTGTACTTTCATGCCTAAAGTATCTTATCAAAATTGTGGAGGAACTTGTTTCTGTTTTATTTTCATTTATCAAATAAAAACACTTTGGGGAGAAGTATATTTTTAGGCAGACGTACATTTAATTGTGAAATTAGAATTAGATAATAATGTGAAAATAGCTGAATTTCCAATAAAGGAAAAAGTAATTAAAATATATGCTAGAATTTCTGTTTCTGAATAAATATTGTTGTCTAAAGTATTCACTCTGGGATATTTTTGCTCTTAAAATATTTTTGTTATGACCCTCTTGGAAGTGATTCCAGATTCTGTTAGAGCTACACAAGAAAATGCTTCATTACATATAAGCACACCCTAAATAGTGTTATTCAGTTTTAATTTCCCACTGTCTTCATCAGACCCAGCCCTCAAAGTGCAATACTCTCATAGGCAAAGAATGATTACATCGAAGGGAGGAGGGATAAAACTTGCTTAACTATATATGTTCTAGTTTCTTTGTTTAAAAGCTAGTCACATAACTTTATTAAGTATAAACCAAAGACAGATGTTTTCATAAAATGACAAAGGGTGAGAGTGGCAGGAGACAGACTTGGTCTGGGAAATACCATTAATTTCCCCAGTTAGTTCAATGAGTTAGTTTTGAGCTAACTATCTGCTTGATAGATAACAAATTGATACATCTAGTTGGCTGAATGAATAATTGCACCCCGAAGATGTTCATGTCCTAATCCCTGGAACCTATGTTACGTAACATTGCAAAATGGATTTTGCAGCTACGATTAAACTAAAGATCTTGTGATAGGTAGATTATCCTGGATTATCTGGGTGGGCCCAGTGTAATCACAAGGATCCTTTTTTAAAAAAAGTATTTATTTATTTATTTGGCTGCGTTGGGTCTTAGTTGCGGCACGCGGGATCTTTCGTTGTGCCACGCAGGCTTCTCTCTAGTTGTGATGTGTGGGTTTTTCTCTCTAGTTGTGGCGCATGGGCTCCAGGGTGTGTGGGCTCTGTAGTTTGTGGCACGCGGGCTCTCTCGTTGACGTGTGCGAGCTCAGTAGTTGTGCTGCACAGGCTTAGTTGTCCTGCAGCGTGTGGGATCATCTTAGTTCCCCGACCAGGGATTGAACCCACGTCCCTTGCATTGGAAGGTGGATTCTTTACCACTGGACCACCAGGGAAATCCCACAAGGGTCCTTTTGAGAGGAAGGATGGCCATTAGTCAGAAGGAGATCTGATAATGGAAGCTGAGGTTGGAGTGATAGGAATATGGGCAACCTCTAAAAGCTGGGAAAGACAAGGAAACAGATTCTTCCCTAGAGCATACAGAAGGAACACAGCCTTGCCAACACCTTGATTTTAGTTGAGACTCATTTGGATTTTTTTTTTTTTTTTTTTTTTTTTTTTTTTTTTGCGGTACGCGGGCCTCTCACTGTTGTGGCGTCTCCCGTTGCGGAGCACAGGCTCCAGACGCGCAGGCTCAGCGGCCATGGCTCACAGGCCCAGCCGCTCCGCGGCATGTGGGATCTTCCTGGACCGGGGCACGAACCCGTGTCCCCTGCATCGGCAGGCGGACTGTCAACCACTGCGCCACCAGGGAAGCCCTCATTTGGAGTTTTGATCTCTACAATTGGAAGATAATAAATTTGTGTTGTTTTAAGCCACTAAATTTGTGGTAATTTGTTATAGCGGCAATAGGAAATGAATACAGTACACATAGCTATGATTTATTCATTTGTTCATTCATTCAACAAATAAATATTCAGTACCTACAGTGTACCAGAACTGTGCTAAGTGCTAGGGATGTAATGGGGATAAAAAGCAGACACAGGCACCATTTTCATAAAGCTTACAGTAGAGGTAGTTTATAGTCAGTAAGAAGAAGGCTTGGAGATTGGAATTAGTGAAAAGATGAAAGGGCTGTTAAATATAGATTTGTTTGAAAGAAATGGTAGGGTTGGGAAGAGCAAGCGACATGGATACTACTCCTTTACTACTTAGTTTTCTTTTTTATTTTGAGATAATTTGCTACTAACAGAATAGTTGCAAAGATAGTATAGAAGTTCCTGTATGTCCTTCACTCAGTTTTCCCTTATGCTAATATTTTAATCAGAGAACATTTATCAAAACTTAAGAAATTAGTATTACTACAGTACTATTAACTAAAGTACCGAACTTGTTTGGATTTCACCAGTTTTCCTACTGGTGTTCTTTTTTCAATGGTATGATCCAGTTCAGGATCCCACATTGCATGTAGTTATGTCCCTTTAGTCTCTTCCAATCTGTGACAGTTCTTCAATCTTTGTTTTTCATGATCTTGAACTTTTAATGAGTACTGCTCAGTTAGTTTGTAGAGTGTTCCTTAATTTGGGTTTGTCTTATGTTTTCACATGATTAGATTTAGGCTATGAATTTTGGCAAGAATACCATAACATTTATTCATTGGAATTACCTCTTAGTTTTGTGTGGTCTCTTCTTAAGTATGACTGTTAAGTTTCTGAAAACCCAACAATTGGGGAAATTTGTCATTGAGGAACTTTAGTATATCTTAAGTTATAAATAATGGTGTCATACACTTTTGCATTTATCAAAATTAGTATTAATTGAGTACTTATGCAGGTACTTAATTTGAATATTTTATTTAATCTTGCAATAGTTATATGAGGTAGGGATGATTAGTTTTCAGGTGGTAGAAGTGAGGTTTAGATACATTAAGTAACTTTCCCAAAGGGGTAGAGTAAGGATTTATAGTCCATCAATTGTATATATAAAACACTTACATAGATGATTTAAGAATTTCCTCCTCATTACTTATTTGAGCAGATCACTCTTTCATGTTTTTAACCATTTTACAACAAATGATTTCTTAAATGGACACTGTTTAAAATAAGATTCTTTTTTTCCCCCCCAAATGAGTTAGAACTTAATTTTGGGCTTCAGGACCAGCGTCAGAGACTCTAGTCTGAGAAATCATCATTCCTGTAAAATAAGGTTCTTAACATTAAACTAACTGCTGAAGCTCAAAGGGTACTAGTTAATGGTGTCATTTAAGGACACTCTCTGGCTTGGGGGCTCTGAGGAACAGTTTCATGGTTGGGTTGCCATGGTTCAGTGTCTGGCCTTCACCTTTTGTCAGTGTCTAGAGGTGGTTGGACACGTTGGGGAGACTGACTTGTGCTAACTCAAATGCCTAGGTTTAGGACAGAAATTTATTAATTTAGAATGAATTAATGAATTAATTTTATCTGATATAGTTGTTAGGTCATATGGTCTAACTGGTCTGTAGGTTAGATACATGGGAAGCTAAATTATAATCAGAAGCTGGCTTAGTAAGTACAGAGTCAGAACAAAGGTACTAAATGTTCCTGTGTGTCCTGCTAAAGCAGTATACTGACCGAATGAACTGGATGCTCAGGTCCTAACTGGATGAGGACATCCTCTTTGTTCAACAGTACTGGAAGACAAGTGAACCTGGTTATGTCTGTGGTTCATCCCCCTTTCCATATGTTATCTTTATTACCATCGATGAGCACTTTTCTTTAGGTATTAATACATACCATTGCTGTCTAAAAGCTTTAACATGCTCGTATGGCCAAACTGTGATTATTATATGCTGATTTCTTGATTAATACTTTGATGTTACCATTTACAAATTATAATTACCCTAGTGTGTGTTTATTTCATTTAGTTTTACACATATCTCTCCATGGAAAGTGTTTTGTGAATGACGTATCTGAGGTCATTACTGTGAATATTGTTTCTGAGAGGCAGAGCTTTGAACTAGGAAGTACTTGGGATTCATAACACAGCAGACCTAAGTTCGTTTGCCTGTGCCAGTTAGGTACCTTGGGCAAGCTAAGCAGTTTAGCATTTTGGAGCTTTACTTTTTCACTTTTTTAAAAAAGAAAAATATAATAAATATTACTGATATCCAAAAAAAGAATAATAACCTCATATTTATCCAGAATATTCATTGATATTTAAGAACCATTTTGAAGCCTTCATAGCATTCATCTTTACTTGAACAAGTTATTTTATAATACAGCTTTTATAACAATGTTGATGATTTCTTCCTTTTTTCACGTTTGCAGAAACAGATCCACATAGCCTCTGACTTGGTTCTGTAGTTCATTGTTGGTGTTTGCATTAAGAGACATAGCTGATAACGCCATAGTTTACCTTTTGGAAACTAAATGCTTCTTATCTTGTATAAATACATATGCAGGTTAGTCATGTTGGTATTGTGCCTTGTCTCAGGAAAGGTTTTGCATACATTTTTAGCATTCCGTATATTATAATAGATTAAGTGTTTAGTTAACATGAGGACAATATTTCTTTTTAAAGAAGTGTGGAGTAGTTAAAATCTGTTTGGTAAATTTGTATTTGACCTCTATTATATTTATCAGCCATATAAATTAATATTTGTAACACTGAAAAATTGATATTTGATGCTATTTTTTGGTGACCTTACTACTGGAGACAGTAGATTTAGGGATCATTTTTGTAGACTATAATTTTCCGACTCTGTCAGCTCCATTAACTGTCACTGCTCTCTAGTTTGCCTTTTGTGGTTCATCACTCCTTTCTTGAGTACGAACTCTACTCATTGGCGACGTGTGAAAATTACCTTATCAAAGTGGTTATCCTTAATACAATAGAGTGTGTGTGTGTGTCTGTGTGTCAATCTGTCTGTGTTTAAAGGAGGATTACTATAGTAGCTGAAAACTTTCCTTTGATTTTGGTGCTAGTTTGACAGGTTTACTTTCCTCTCACTGAATTAGAAGTGGACCTTTGAAGATCTTGGCCATACCTTTTTAGTGGACTTTACCTCCAGCATTATGTCTGGGACAGCAGTTGTAATTTTGTAAAGCTGTTTACTCTTAATGCTGACTACTTTTGATCCATAGGATCAAAGGATAAAGTGGAGTAATTTAGTTTGGTACATAAAAGACTTGTGCTCTGCTAATTTAATCAGAAGGCATCAAAATTTATTCATTATTCTTCAGAGTAGATCTGCTGATCTATCATGAGAGGATGACTCCTAGCTAATTACAGGGACATTTAGGATTTATTAGTCATTTTAGGTTAGCTAGAAAAGCATAAACACTTTACTTGTTTCCAGCTCTCTTCTAAGTTTGTTGTTCCTTGCTTTTGTTCTTTGAGTGCCTTAACTCTTTTTTTTTCAGGCTTTAAAAAATATTGAGATACACTGTGTAAGTTTAAGGTGTACAACTGTTGGTTTGATACATTTATATATTGCAATATGATCACTATAGTAACATTAGTTAACACCTTTATCATGCATGTCACATATTTATCATTTCATTTTTGTGTTGAGAACAGCCAAGATTTAGTCTGTTAGGAACTTTGAAGTTTACCATACAGTATTGTTGACTATAATTACTATGCTGTATATTAGATCTCTAGAACTTATTTCTCTACTAGTTGTAAGTTTGTACCCTGAAATAACATTCCCCTACCCCTCAGCCCCTGGTAACCACTATTCTACTCTGATTTTACAAGTTCAGATTTTTAGACTCCCATATAAATGTATGATATTTGTAATTTGAAGGGATATCTGCATACCCATGTAATGAACATTACATACCCATGTAATGAACATTGCAGCATTCACAGTAGCCAAGATATGACAACAACCTAAGTGTCTGTCAACAGAAGAATGGGTAAAGTAGATGTGATGTGTATACGTATACAATGGAATATTATTCAGCCATGAGAAAGAAGGAAATCCTGCCATTTGTGACAACATAGAAAGACCTTTAATGCATTGCTCTCAGTGAGATGTCAGAGAAAGACAAATACTATAAGTTCCTTAACTCTTTTTTAAAATAAATTTTTATTGTGACAAAATGTACATAACATAAAATTTACCATTTTAACCATTTTAAGTGTACAATTCAGTGGCATTAAGTACGTTCACCTTCACTACCACCCATTTCCAGAACTTTTTCATCATCCCAAACTGAAACTCTGTACCCATTAAACAATAACTCAGGTGTCCATCGACAGATGAATGGATAAAGATGTGGCACATATATACAGTGGAATATTACTCAGCCATAAAAAGAAACAAAATTGAGTTATTTCTAGTGAGGTGGATGGACCTAGTCTGTCATACAGACTGAAGTAAGACAGAAACTTACTAACACATAAATATGGAATCTAAAAAAAAAAAGGTTCTGATGAACTTAGGGGCAGGACAGGAATAAAGATGCAGACTAGAGAATGGACTTGAGGACGCGGGGAGGGGGAAGGGTAAGCTGGGACGAAGTAAGAGAGTAGCATTGACATATATACACTACCAAATGTAAAATAGATAGCTAGTGGGAAGCAGCTGCATAGCACAGGGAGATCAGCTCGGTGCTTTGTGACCACCTAGAGGGGTGGGATAGGGAGGGTGGGATAGGGAGACGCAAAAGGGAGGGGATATGGGGATATATGTATACATATAGCTGATTCACTTTGTTTTACAGCAGGAACTAACACAACATTGTAAAGCAATTGTACTCCAATGAATATGTTAAAAAAAAAAAAAACCTCCCCATTCCCTACTCTTCCCATCCCCTGGTAACCACTATTCTACTTTCTGTCTCTATGAATTTGTCTATTCTAGGTATCCCATATAAGTGGAATCATACAATATTTGTTCTTTTGTGTCTGGGTTATCTCACTTAGCGTAATGTTTTCAAGATTCATCTATGCTGTAGCATGTATAAGAATTTCATTCCTTTTTAAGACTGAACTTTTATGTATATACCACACTTGTTTTATCCATTCATCCATTGATGGACATTTGTATTGTGTCCACCTTTTGGCTATTATGAATAACACTGCTATGATATTAATGTACAAATATCTGCTCAAGTCCCTGCTTTCAATTATTTTTGGTATATACCTAGAAAGTGAGATTGCTGGATCATATTTCAGTTTTTTAGGAACTGCCATACTGTTTTCCATAGCGTTCATTTTACATTCCCACCAGCAATGAACAAGGGTTCTATTTACTCCACATGTTTGCCAATATTTGTTATTTTCTGTGTGTGTGTGTGTGTGTGTGTGTGTGTGTGTGTTTAATAGCCATCCTAATGGGTGTGAAGTGGCATCTCATTCTGGATTTGATTTGCATTTCTCCAATGACTAGAGATGTTGAGCCTCTTTTTGTGTGCTTATTCACCATTTGTATTTCTGGTTTTGAAAAATGTCTATTCAAGTCCTTTGCCAATTTTTGAATTGGGTTGTTATTGTTGTTGCTGTTGTTGTTGAGTGACAGGAGTTCTTTTATATATTCTGAGTATTAATCCCTTATTAGATATAGAGTTGCAAATATTTTCTCCCATTCTGTAGATTGCCTTTTCACTGTCTTATGGTGCCTTTAATGCACAAGTTTTAAATTTCTTTTCTTTTTTTTGAGTGGGGGGTGGTACGCGGGCCTCTCACTGTTGTGGCCTCTCCCGTTGTGGAGCACAGGCTCCGGACGCTCAGGCTCAGCGGCCATGGCTCATGGGCCTAGCCGCTCCGCGGCATGTGGGATCTTCCCGGACCGGGGCACGAACCCGTGTCCCCTGCATCGGCAGGCGGACTCTCAACCACTGCGCCACCAGGGAAGCCCAAGTTTTTAATTTTGATTAAGTTCAGTTTATATATTTTATCTTTTGTTGCCTGTGTACTTTCACTTAAAAATTCATTGCTAAACCCAGTGTCATGAAGATTTTTCCCCTATGTTTTATAAAAGTTTTATAATTTTACCTCTTATGTTTATTAGGTCTTTGATGCATTTTGAGTTAATTTTTGTATATGGTGTAAGGTAAGGGTAACCACTGTTCTGCTCTCTGTTTTTACAAGTTCTTCATTCTTTTGCACATGGATACTCAGTTTCTCCAACCTTTTGTGAAGAGACAATCCTTTCTCCATTGAAAGATCTTGACATCCTTGTCGAAAATCATCTATTTGACTATTTATACGAGGGGTTATTTCTAGCTCTATAGTCTATTCCATTGATCTTTATGCCAGTATCACAGTGTTTTGATTACCATAGCTTTGTAGTAAGTTTTGAAGTCCAGAACTCCAACTTTGTTCTTTTTTCAAGATTGTTTTGGTTATTTGAGGTCCCTTGAGATTCCGTATGAATTTTAGGATGGGTTTTTTTTTAATTTCTGGGTTTTTTAGGATAGTTTTTTTTTTATTTCTGCAAAACAGTGGGATTTTGATAGAATCTGCAGATCTCTTTTGGCATTGACATCATAACAGTATTAAGGTTTTCAATCCGAAAAAATGGGATGTGTTTCTATTTATTTATGTCTTCTATAATTTTAGCAATGTTTTGTAGTTTTAAGTGTTATAAGTCTTTTGCCTCCTTAGATAAGTTTCTTCCTAGATATTTTATTCTTTTTGATGCTATTATAAATTGAATTATTTTCTTAATTTCCTTTTTGGATTATTTATTTTAGTGTATAGAAGCACAACTTTTTTTTTCCTTTTTCATTAGGGTGAATTTATTTATAATTTATCATTACATCAGTGCTATCCCCCTTGGGGTTCCCAACTTTATGCAGGATATCCCTTTATATTCTAGAAGCACAACTTATTTTTGAGTGTTGATTTTGTATCCTGCAACTTTGCTGAACTAGTTTAGTAGTGATTCATTTTTTTAATATATATATACATATATATCTTCTTTTTAAAAATTTTTTTTAACATCTTTATTGGAGTATAATTGCTTTACAATGGTGTGTTAGTTTCTGCTTTATAACAAAGTGAATCAGTTATACATATACATATGTTCCCATATCTCTTCCCTCTTGTGTCTCCCTCCCTCCCACCCTCCCTATCCCACTCCTGTAGGTGGTCACAGAGCACCGAGCTGATCTCCCTGTGCTATGCGGCTGCTTCTCACTAGCTATCTATTTTACGTTTGGTAGTGTAATATGTCCATGCCACTCTCTCACTTTGTCACAGTAGTGATTGATTTTGAGTGTCTGGAAAAGGAAGCTAACCACTAGTAAAAAGGAAAAAAATATGATATATTTTTAAGTTAACAGGAATAAAGTAAACAGCAAAGTAAAATAAATAAAGAACCTAAAATAAGATGGAAGGACTAAAATTAAATATATCTTTTGCTATATCAAATGTGGACAGATTGCACTTGCAGGAGTACCAACCAATATTAATATCTATTATAGAAGAAAGAAAGTAAACTTAAAGCATTAAACAGGGTATTATAAAGTTATTTACTTCACAGTTTAAGAAGATAAAGCCCTTTGATAAAGACCTATAGGCACCAAAAAGATTCTGGCTAATATTTTAAATTCAGAACCTCTAATAGATTAAAGGAAAATGGATAAACATATAGCTGTAGTAGGAAATTTCAGGTGCAGATCAAGTGGACGAAAAGTGAATAAATATAGAGGAAGTGAATTATATAATCCACAAACTCCATTTGATGGATATATAGAAGCTTATATTCTCCAAATGGGGAATATACATTTTTATGGTCTACAAGCCACTAAAAAAGTTGGTTAAATATGTGGCCCAAAGAAAACCTTAAGTTAAAAGAAAAGAGATTTTATATTCTGCATTACTCAATAAAATTAGAAATAAATAATGAAAAAAGTAACCAAAAAACTCTTAACTAATTGGAGATCAGAAATCGCACTCCTAGATAAAATTTGGATCAAGGAGAAAATCAAAACTCAAAGTATAAACTACCTAGAAAGCAATGAAAAAGAAGACATTGCAACAAAACTTGTGAGTCATTGCAAAAGCTATACCCAGAAGAAAATTTATCAGCTAAAATGTCTTCATTATTAATGAACAGTAACTGTTGGGTTGGCAAAAAAGTGCCTTCGTTTTTCAAGTAAAAATAAAAGACACATTTTTCATTTTCACTAAGAAATTTATTGAACAACGTATTCACCCTTTTGTTCTACTACCTCCTGCCATTTTTCAGGCAACTTCATAATTCCAACTTCCCAAAACTTTTTATCATTTTTTTTCTTTCGGTATGTGGTCCTCTCACTGTTGTGGCCTCTCCTGTTGCGGAACACAGGCTCCGGACGCGCAGGCTCAGTGGCCATGGCTCATGGGCCTAGCCGCTCCGCGGCATGTGGAATCTTCCTGGACCGGGGCACGAACCCGTGTCCCCTGCATCGGCAGGCGGACTCCCAACCACTGCGCCACCAGGGAAGCCCCACTTTTTATCTTTTTGAGCAAAGAGCTCTTCCAGGTGCCTTTTACAGTCTTCCAGGGAATGGAAATTTTTTCCATTAAGAGAATTTTGTAAAGACCGAAATAAATGGAAATCCGAAGGTGCAATGTCTGGTGAATATGGCAGATGAATCAGAACTTCCCAGCCAAGCTGTAACAGGTTTTGCCTGGTTATCAAAGAAACATGTGGTCTAGTGTTATCCTGGTGGAAGATTATGCGTTTTCTGTTGACTAATTCCAGACGCTTTTCATCAAGTGCTGCTTTCAGTTGGTCTAATTGGGAGCAGTACTTGTTGGAATTAATCGTTTGGTTTTCCAGAAGGAGCTCATAATAGAGGACTCCCTTCCAATCCTACCATATACATAACATCACCTTCTTTGGATGAAGACCAGGCTTAGGTGTGGTTGGTGGTGGTTCATTTCACTTGCCCCACGATCTCTT
The DNA here is from genome assembly GCF_039906515.1 of Pseudorca crassidens. Classification (NCBI taxonomy): domain Eukaryota; kingdom Metazoa; phylum Chordata; class Mammalia; order Artiodactyla; family Delphinidae; genus Pseudorca; species Pseudorca crassidens. The sequence continues at coordinate 86,516,266 of NC_090317.1, forward strand.
CCGCTCCACGTTATTGTACAGTGTCAAAGGAATTCACATAACCAAGCTGGTGCAAATGATTTTCACCGCTTGATTTGGATATTCTGAATATGTCGGCTATCTCCCACATGGTATAACATTGATTGTTCTCAATGAATGTCTCGATTTGATGGTTATCAACTTCAACTGGTCTACCCAACTGTAGAGCATCGTCCAGCGAGAACTCTCCAGCACGAAACTTCGCAAACCACTTTTGACATGTTCGATCAATCACAGCACCTTCTCCATACACTGCACCAATCGTTTTTTGCATTTCGGTTGCGTTTTTACCTTTCTTGAAATAATAAAGTATAATATGCCAAAAATGTTGCTTTTTTTCCTTCCATCTTCAATATTAGAATCACTACACAAAAATTCACCAATTTTGATAAGAGTTTTTTTTAAATGCACGCTGATATGACAGCTGTCACATACAATCTAACAAAATTGTTTGAATGAAGTTAAAGACTATTAAGTGCTACTAGAGCCATCTTATGGAAAAAAACTGGCCAAACCTGTGGCCAACCCGATAGAAGGAATTTAGTACCTATCTTAAGACATTAGGGAAATAACAGTAAAAGAAAGCAAAATAAAGGAAGAGGGAATTAATAAAGATACCTGAAATCAAAAATTATAAATAGATATGAAATTCTAATATTTTGGACTCTCTGAAAAATGATTAATAAACCTGATGAAAGAAAATATGAGGGCAAAAAATACATGAGAGAAGATATGAGAAATGCAACATAGCCAGCTCTGGAAGAGTAAAAGAATTATAAGAGAATATGATGTGGACATTTGACAACAAATTTTCCTAACATTTTCATATGAAACATTTCAAATATAGAACAAAGTTGAAAATCTTAGAACATTCGTAATATCTGCTGTCTAGATTCTACCTTTCACATTGATAACACAGTTTAAATCTTAAGTAATGGATTACTCCTAATCAAAATATAAACCCAAAATGTACAGGAGAAAAAGAAAAGTTAAATAGGCCAGTTATTAAGACGATGTAGAGAGGGGATTTAAGCTCTTTTTTTCCCCCTCTTAATACCAGGGCAAGGAAGCATCCCAAGAATTTGCAATGCGAAATTGTTTATAATAAAGAAAACTTGGATCAGTCTAAATGCCCATCAATGGGTGAATGGCTAAATTGTGTTAGAACTATCTAATGAGATATTATAGAATAGTTAAACTAGAACTATACATATCAAAATACATAAATATAAAAAATGTAATATTGAGCAAAATAATTTGCAAAAGGACACATACCATGTGATAACCAATTATATCTCCTACAGTAGCAAGGAATAATTGGAAATTGCAATTTTTAAAAAGTACTATTTACAGTAGCACCCAAAAATGAAATACTTAAGTATAAATAACAAAGTATGTGTAGAATCTGTATGCTGATAACTAAAAAACACTGTTAAAAGAAATCGAAGATCTCTATAAATGGATTGGTTGGTTGGAAGACTCACTGTTGCTAAGATGTTCATTCTCTCCATATGACCTAGAAATTCAAAACAATTATATCGGAATCCCAGCAGGAATGTTTTTACATGTTGACAAGCTGATTCTAAAACTAATATGGAAAGGCAAGGAACTAGAATAGCTGAAACAATTTTGATAAAGAAGAACAAGTTTGAAGAATTCATGTTAACTGATTTCTAGACTTACTCTAAAGGTATAGTAATAATACATGTATGGTATTGGCAAAAAGGTAGACACACAGATCAGTGGAACAAAACAGAGTTCAGAAATAGACCCAAACACATATGGTCAAGTGATTTTAAAAAGGAAAATGGTGCAATGTTAATTTGGCATAGAAAGGATGGTCTTTTCAACAAAAGGTGCCGGAACAATTGGACATACATATTCAAAAAAATGAATCTTGACCTAACTCTCATACATTATACAAAGTTTAACTCAAAATAAATTATAGACCTAAAAAGTAAAACAAGAAACTAAAACTTCTAGAAGGAAACATATGAGAAAATCTTTTTGAAATTTTGGTTAGGCAGAGAGTTCTTGGATATAACAACAAAATCATGATCCAAAGAAAAAAATCAATAAATTGGACTTCATCAAAATTAAAATATTTTGCTCTAAGAAAGACATGTTAAGAGAATGAAAAGACAGTCCACAGACTGGCAAATAATATTTTCTTTCCTTTTTTAAAAAATTTATTTATTTTTGGCTGCGTTGGGTTTTCATCACCGCGCACGGGCTTTCTCTAGTTGCGGCAAGAGGGGGCTACTCTTCATTGCGGTGTGTGGGCTTCTCATTGTGGTGGCTTCTCTTGTTGCAGAGCACAGGCTCTAGGCGCACAGGCTTCAGTAGTTGTGGCTTGTGGACTCTAGAGTGCAGGCTCAGTAGTTGTGGCACACCGGCTTAGTTGCTCCACGGCATGTGGAATCTTCCCAGACCAGGGATCGAACCTGTGTCCTCTGCATTGGCAGGCAGATTAGTAACCACTGCGCCACCAGGGAAGTCCCCCTGGCAGAGAATATTTTCAAATCACATATGTGACAAAGGACTTGTGTCCAGAATCTATAAAGAACTCGCAAAACTTAACAAGGTAAAACAACCCAATTTTAAAATGGGCTAAAGATTTGAACAGTCATCTCACCAAAGAAGACAGATATATGGCAAGTAAGCGTTTAAGAAGATGCTTTAAATAAGGAAATTATATTGTTAGGGAAAAGGAAATTAAAACCATAATCTCATACTCCAGTACAACTATTAGAATGGCTAAAACCAACCAAACCAGAAAAGCCACCTGACAGTACCAGCTGTTGGTGAGGATGAAGAATGCAGAGAAATTCTCATATATTGCTGTCTTTTTCTTATAAAGTTAAGCATACCTTATGACCAATCAATCCTACATGAGATAGTTACCCAAGAAAACCTATGTTCACACAAAGACGTGTACATGAATATATTTATAGTAGCTTTATTTATAATTACTCAAAACTGAAATCACCCAAATTCTCCTCATCTGGGGAATGGATAAGTCGACTATGTTTCATCCATAGGTGGAATACTATTCAACAATTAAAAGCAACAAACTATTGATACTTGCACAATAAGGATAAATCTAAAAGACATTATGCTAAGTGAAAGATGCCAGGCTCAAAGGCTTTCTTCTCATTTATAAGAGTTTCTAGAAAAGACAAAATTATAGGAATAATAAATAGATCAGTGGTTTCTAGAATTTAAGGGTGAGGTGAGAGTTTGACTATAAAGGGATGGTGCAAGGGAGTTTTTTCGGGGGAGTGATGGAACTGTTCTGTATTTTAATTGTGGCAGTGGTTACATGACTTTATGCATTTGTTGAAACTCATGAAACTGTGCACCAAAAAGAGTCAATTTTACTAGATATAAACTTTAAAATAAAATTTAATATATGGCTCAGGAGAAAGAAGCTGAGAGACTATCAGCTCTTTCTCCCTACCCCCGGCCTGCACAAAAAAAATCTTACTGAAACTCTGGACAAATGGAAAGCCATGTTCTTAGATGGTTTTCAGATGCCAGTTTTATCCAAAATTTTATATATGTTTCCAATTAAGATTCCAGGGGATTCTATTTTATTTTATTTTGTATTTTATTGATTTACTTTTAAACTTTTTATTTTATATTGGAGTATAGTTAATTAACAATATTGTGCCAGTTTCAGCTGCACGACAAAGTGATTCAGTTACTCATATACACGTATCTATTCTTTTTCAAATTCCTTTCCCAATTAGGCCGCCACGTAATATTGAGCAGAGTTCCCTGTGCTATACAGCAGGTCCCCGTTGGCTATTCATTTTAAATATAGTACTGTGTACACATCAATCCCAAACTCTCTAATCATCTCTCCCCCCAATCCTTCCCTCCTGGCAACCACAAGTTCGATAAGTCTGTGAATCTGTTTCTGCTTTACAAGTAAGTTCATTTGTATCATTTTTTTAAGATTCCGCATATAAGGGATATCATACAATATTTCTCCCTCTCTGTCTGACCCACTTCACTCAGCACAACAATCTCCAGGTCCATCCATGTTGCCACAGATGGCGTTACTTCATTCTTTTTAATGGCCAAGTAACATTCCATTGTATATATGTACCACATCTTCTTCATCCATTCATCTGTTGATGGACATTTAGGTTGCTTCCATGCCTTGGCTATTGCTGCTGTTGTAAAGCTGCACTGAGCAGCTTATGGGATTTTAGTTCCACGACCAGGGATCAAACCCAGGCCCTTGGCAATGAGTGTGCAGAGTCCTAACCAGTGGACCACCAGGGTATTCCTGATTCTCTTTTATTTTAATTGAAAAAAATGATCTTAATTTTTTTATGGAATATAAATAGATTAGCCAAGAAAATAATGAAGAATAGGAAAGTGACTTAGTCTTACCAGTTATTAAACATACTGAAAGCTACTGCCATAGGAATAGACAGATTGGTGGAAGGAAGCAGAACCCATTGTAGCTGGAAATTTAATATACAACAAACATGTTCTTCAAGTCAGTGAGAAACGAATGGTTTAAGTGGTGCTAGCAAAACTGATTAACCATCTAGATGAGAATACTGCATGTACAGAAATGGATTCCAGATGGATTAAGAAGTTAAATATAAAAAGTAAAGTCTTAGAAGACTAAAATTTAGATATTTACATAAGAGATATTCAATAAAGTAAAAGATATTACTGAGTGACTATGGGGTGTACTAAATGGTCATTATCTGAAGAAAAGACTCTTCTGTGCCAGTCTTCTCCCCCTAATTTTCCAGATATAACTGCAGTTATTCATTTGTATATCTGTCTAGTCCTTTTTCAATACATTTAAATATATACTAGAAAGCATTGTTCGGGATGGTTCTTCTTTTATGTACAAAGTATATTATAAATTTTCTTTCAGATCGATTTTTTTCACTCACCAGTAGGTCTTAGAGATCTATCCACGTTAGTACACATAGATCTAGCTCATTCGTTTAACTGTTACTTGTTTATAACCAAGTTTAGCATACTGTGACCCATTTGATCCTGGGCAGGTTACTTAACCACCTTAACCTCAGTTTTTTTTTTTTCAAAATGGCGATGACAATAGTAGTGACTATCTCAAAGGGTTGTTGTAGGGACTAAATGTGTTAATATACAAAAAAATTTAGGACAGTGCTTGGCATATAATAAACTTTGTTATTGACATTTTGATTATTTCTAATTTTTCACAACTACAGACCATGCTGCAACTGACTGTCATTTACATATTTTCTTATACACATCAAGGAATAATGTAAATAACCAAAAATGAAATTGCCAGAGCTCTGGTGTGCTGCTTAACTAGGGTTACTATGAAGTCTTAAAAAAACCTCTTTTAACAGAAGTCTTTTCCTTTTATCAAGTTGCCATTTCTTCTACTCTCTTGAGTTTGATAAAAATACATTCTAGGGACTTCCCTGGTGGCGCAGTGGTTAAGAGTCCGCCTGCCAATGCAGGGGACATGGGTTCGATCCCTGGTCTGGGAAGATCCCACATGCCTCAGAGCAACTAAGCCCACGGGCCCTAGAGCCCATGCTCCGCGACAAGAGAAGCCACCGCAGTGAGAAGCACACAGCAAATAAGACCCAACACAGCCAAAAATAATTAAATTAAAAAAATTCTATCAAGGTATATATTTTTTATCTTAAAAAAATCCTTTGAACCCTTCTCATATTTCAAACACTACTGTGGATTTACTTATATATTTCTTTTTTCATTTTGGTGGGGTTTAGGAAGGGATGGGAATTAATTTAATATGTTGTTAACCATCTTGAAATGGAAATCATACCTAAATTTTTAACTAGCATATTTGATTATTTCTCTATCAACATCAAAGCTTAAAATAGTTCTGTCACTCCTTTCTCTCCTGCTTCCCCTTGCAGAAGACAGAAATAGTTTTTATTCTTCCTTCTCTATTAGATTTTAATGAAATAATCTGGAATTTTAATTAAAGACTTACCTTTTTGCATTACAGTTGACCTTTGAACAACGTGGGGGATAAGGGTGCTGGCCCTGAGGAGTAGAAAATTCATTATAACTTTATAGTCGGCTTTCCATATCTGCAGTTCTGCATCCAAGGATTCAACCAACCACCTATCATGTAGCAATGTAGTATTTATTGAAAAAAAATCCATGTGTAAGTGGGTCTATGGAGTTGAAACTTGTGTTGTTCAAAGGTCAACTGCATATATCTTCTATTTTAATTACTGTTTAGAAAATTTTACCAAACATATTAGCCACAGTTACTTAGGCTTCATTTTTTTAAAAACATCTTTATTGGGGTATAATTGCTTTACAATGGTGTGTTAGTTTCTGCTTTATAACAAAGTGAATCAGTTATACATATACATATGTTCGCATATCTCTTCCCTCTTGCATCTTCCTCCCTCCCACCCTCCCTATCCCACCCTCCAGGCGGTCACAAAGCACCGAGCTGATCTCCCTGTGCTATGCGGCTGCTTCCCACTAGCTATCTACCTTACGTTTGGTAGTGTATATATGTCCATGCCTCTCTCTCGCTTTGTCACAGCTCACCCTTCCCCCTCCCCATATCCTCAAGTCCGTTCTGAAGTAGGTCCGTGTCTTTATTCCTGTCTTACCCCTAGGTTCTTCATGACATTTTTTTTCTTAAATTCCATATATATGTGTCAGCATACGGTATTTGTCTTTCTCTTTTGAAATTACGTTACTCTGTATGACAGACTCTAGGTCTATCCACCTCATTACAAATAACTCAATTTCGTTTCTTTTGATGGCTGAGTAATATTCCATTGTATATATGTGCCACATCTTCTTTATCCATTCATCTGTTGATGGACACTTAGGTTGTTTCCATCTCCAGGCTATTGTAAATAGAGCTGAAATGAACATTTTGGTACATGACTCTTTTTGAATTATGGTTTTCTCAGGTTATATGCCCAGTAGTGGGATTGCTGGGTCATATGGTAGTTCTATTTGTAGTTTTTTAAGGAACCTCCATACTGTTCTCCATAGTGGCTGTACCAATTCACATTCCCACCAGCAGCGCAGGAGTGTTCCCTTTTCTCCACACCCTCTCCAGCATTTATTGTTTGTAGATTTTTTGATGATGGCCATTCTGACTGGTGTGAGATGCTATCTCATTGTAGTTTTGATTTGCATTTCTCTAATGATTAATGATGTTGAGCATTCTTTCATGTGTTTGTTGGCAGTCTGTATATCTTCTTTGGAGAAATGTCTGTTTAGGTCTTCTGCCCATTTTTGGATTGGGTTGTTTGTTTTTTTGTGATTGAGCTGCATGAGCTGCTTGTAAATTTTGGAAATTAATCCTTTGTCAGTTGCTTCATTTGCAAATATTTTCTCCCATTCTGAGGGTTGTCCTTTAGTCTTGTGTATGGTTTCCTGTGCTGTGCAAAAGCTTTGAAGTTTCATTAGGTCTCATTTGTTTATTTTTGTTTTTATTTCCATTTCTCTAGGAGGTGGGTCAAAAAGGATCTTGCTGTGATTTATGTCATAGAGTGTTCTGCCTATGTTTTCCTCTAAGAGTTTGATAGTTTCTGGCCTTACATTTAGATCTTTAATCCATTTTGAGCTTATTTTTGTGTATGGTGTTAGGGAGTGATCTAATCTCATACTTTTACATGTACCTACCTGTCCAGTTTTCCCAGCACCACTTATTAAAAAGGCTTTCCTTTCTCCAGTGTACATTCCTGCCTCCTTTATCAAAGATAAGGTGACCATATGTGCGTGAGTTTATCTCTGGGCTTTCTATCCTGTTCCATTGATCTATCTTTCTGTTTTTGTGCCTGTACCATATTGTCTTGATTACTGTAGCTTTGCAGTATAGTCTGAAGTCAGGGAGCCTGATTCCTCCAGCTCTGTTTTTCGTTCTCAAGATTGCTTTGGCTATTCGGGGTCTTTTGTGTTTCCATACAAATTGTGAAATTTTTTGTTCTAGTTCTGTGAAAAATGCCAGTGGTAGTTTGATAGGGATTGCGTTGAATCTGTAGATTGCTTTGGGTAGTAAAGTCATTTTCCCAATGTTGATTCTTCCAATCCAAGAACATGTTATATCTCTCCATCTATTTGTATCATCTTTAATTTCTTTCATCAATGTCTTATAATTTTCTGCATACAGGTCTTTTGTCTCCTTAGGTAGGTTTATTCCTAGATATATTATTCTTTTTGTTGCAATGGTAAATGGGAGTGTTTTCTTGATTTCCCTTTCAGATGTTTCATCATTAGTGTATAGTAATGCAAGAGATTTCTGTGCATTAATTTTGTATCCTGCAACTTTACCAAATTCATTGATTAGTTCTAGTCGTTTTCTGGTAGCATGTTTAGGATTCTCTATGTATAGTATCATGTCATCTGCAAACAGTGACAGCTTTACTTCTTCTTTTCCGATTTGGATTCCTTTTATTTCCTTTTCTTCTCTGATTGCTGTGGCCAAAACTTCCAAAACTATATTGAATAAGAGTGGTAAGAGTGGGCAACCTTGTCTTGTTCCTGATCTTAGTGGAAATGCTTTCAGTTTTTCACCATTGAGGATGATGTTTGCTGTGGGTTTGTCATATATGGCCTTCATTATGTTGAGGAAAGTTCCCTCTATGCCTACTTTCTGCAGGGTTTTTATCATAAATGGGTGTTGAATTTTGTTGAAAGCTTTCTCTGCATCTATTGAGATGATCGTATGGTTTTTCTCCATCAAGTTGTTAATATGGTTTATCACATTGATTGATTTGCGTATATTGAAGAATCCTTGCATTCCTGAAATAAACCCCACTTGATCATGGTGTATGATCCTTTTAATGTGCTGTTTGATTCTGTTTGCTAGTATTTTTTTGAGGATTTTTGCATCTGTGTTCATCAGTGATATTGGCATGTAGTTTTCTTTCTTTGTGACATCCTTGTCTGGTTTTGGTATCAGGGTGATGGTGGCCTCGTAGAATGAGTTTGGGAGTGTTCCTCCTCTCCAATTTTTTGGAAGAGTTTGAGAAGGATAGGTGTTAGCTCTTCTCTAAATGTTTGATAGGATTCACCTGTGAAGCCATCTGGTCCTGGACTTTTGTTTGTTAGAAGATTTTTAATCACAGTTTCAATTTCATTACTTGTGATTGGTCTGTTCATATTTTCTATTTCTTCCTGATTCAGTCTTGGCAGGTTGTGCATTTCTAAGAATTTGTCCATTTCTTCCAGGTTGTCCATTTTATTGGCATAGAGTTGCTTGTAGTAATCTCTCATGATCTTTTGTATTTCTGCAATGTCAGTTGTAACTTCTCCTTTTTCATTTCTAATTCTATTGATTTGAGTCTTCTCCCTTTTTTTCTTGATGAGTCTGGCTAATGGTTTATCTATTTTGTTTATCTTCTCAAAGAACCAGCTTTTAGTTTTATTGATCTTTGCTATTGTTTCCTTCATTTCTTTTTCATTTATTTCTGATCTGAATTTTATGATTTCTTTCCTTCTGCTAATTTTGGGTTTTTTTTTGTTCTTCTTTCTCTAATTGCTTGAGGTGCAAGGTTAGGTTGTTTATTCGAGATGTTTCCTGTTTCTTAAGGTTGGATTGTATTGCTATAAACTTCCCTCTTAGAACTGCTTTTGCTGCATCCCATAGGTTTTGAGTCGTCATGTCTCCATGTCATTTGTTTCTAGGTGTTTTTTTATTTCCTCTTTGATTTCTTCAGTGATCACTTCGTTATTAAGTAGTGTATTGTTTAGCCTCCATGTGTTTGTATTTTTTACAGATCTTTTCCTATAATTGATATCTAGTCTTAAGGCATTGTGGTCGGAAAAGGTACTTGATACAATTTCAGTTTTCTTAAATTTGCCAAGGCTTGACTTGTGATCAAGGATATGATCTATCCTGGAGAATCTTCCATGAGCACTTGAGAAAAATGTGTATTCTGTTGTTTTTGGATGGAGTGTCCTACAAATATCAATTAAGTGCATCTTGTTTAATGTATCATTTAAAGCTTGTGTTTCCTTATTTACTTTCATTTTGGATGATCTGTCCATTGGTGAAAGTGGGGTGTTAAAGTCCCCTACTATGAATGTGTTACTGTCGATTTCCCCTTTTATGGCTGTTAGTATTTGCCTTATGTATTGAGGTGCTCCTATGTTGGGTGCATAAATATTTACCATTGTTATATCTTCTTCTTGGATCGATCCCTTGATCATTATATAGTGTCCTTCTTTGTCTCTTCTAATAGTCCTTATTTTAACGTCTATTTTGTCTGATATGAGAATTACTACTCCAGCTTTCTTTTGGTTTCCATTTGCATGGAATATCTTTTTCCATCCCCTTACTTTCAGTCTGTATGTGTCTCTAGGTCTGAAGTGGGTCTCTTGTAGACAGCAAATATATGGGTCTTGTTTTTGTATCCATTCAGCCAATCTGTGTCTTTTGGTGGGAGCATTTAGTCCATTTACATTTAAGGTAATTATCGATATGTATGTTCCTATTCCCATATTCTATATTGTTTTGAGTTCGTTATTCTAGGTCTTTTCCTTCTTTTGTGTTTCTTGCCTAGAGAAGTTCCTTTAGCATTTGTTGTAAAGCTGGTTTGGTGGTGCTGAACTCTCTCAGATTTTGCTTGTCCATAAAGTTTTTAATTTCTCCATCAAATCTGAATGAGATCCTTGCTGGGTAGAGTAATCGTGGTTGTAGGTTTTTCTCTTTCATCACTTTCAGTATGTCCTGCCACTCCCTTCTGGCTTGCAGAGTTTCTGCTGAAAGATCAGCTGTTAACCTTATGGGCATTCCCTTGTGTGTTATTTTTCCCTTGCTACTTTTAATATGCTTTCTTTGTATTTAATTTTTGACAGTTTGATTAATATGTGTCTTCGCATATTTCTCCTTGGGTTTATCCTGTATGGGACTTTCTGTGCTTCCTGGACTTGATTAACTATTTCCTTTCCCATATTAGGGAAGTTTTCAACTATAATCTCTTGAAATATTTTCTCAGTCCCTTTCTTTTTCTCTTCTTCTTCTGGAACCCCTATAATTCGAATGTTGGTGCATTTAATGTTGTCCCAGAGGTCTCTGAGACTGTCCTCAGTTCTTTTCATTCTTTTTTCTTTATTCTGCTCTGCAGTAGTTATTTCCACTATTTTATCTTCCAGGTCACTTATCCGTTCTTCTGCCTCAGTTATTCTGCTATTGATCCCATCTAGAGTATTTTTCTTTTCATTTATTGTGTTGTTCATCATTGTTTGTTTCATCTTTAGTTCTTCTAGGTCCTTGTTAAATGTTTCTTGCATTTTGTCTATTCTGTTTCCAAGATTTTGGATCATCTTTACTGTCATTATTCTGAATTCTTTTTCAGGTAGACTGCCTATTTCCTCTTCATTTGTTAGGTCTGGTGCGTTTTTTATCTTGCTCCTTCATCTGCTGTGTGTTTTTCTGTCTTCTCATTTTGCTTATCTTACTGTGTTTGGGGTCTCCTTTTCAGGCTGCACGTTTGTAGTTCCCGCTGTTTTTGTTGTCTGTCCCCAGTGGCTAAGGTTGTTCAGTGGGTTTTGTTGGCTTCCTGGTGGAGGGGAGAAGTGCCTGTGTTCTGGTGGGTGACACTGGATCTTGTCTCTCTGGTGGGCAGGTGCACGTCTGGTGGTGTGTTTTGGGGTGTCTGTGGCCTTATTATGATTTTAGGCAGCCTCTCTGCTAATGGGTGGTGTTGTGTTCCTGTTTTGCTAGTTGTTTGGCATAGGGTGTCCAGCACTGTAGCTTGCTGGTCGTTGAGTGAAGCTGGGTTCTGGTGTTGAGCAGGAGATCTCTGGGAGATTTTCGCCTTTTGATATTATGTGAAGCTGCGTGGTCTGTTGTTGACCAGTGTCCTGAAGTTGGCTCTCCCACCTCAGAGGCACAGCACTGACTCCTGGCTGCAGCACCAAGAGCCTTTCATCCACATGGCTCAGAATAAAAGGGGGAAAAAGTAGAGAGAAAGAATTAGTAGAAGTAGGAAGAAAGAAAGAAAGAAAGAAAGGTAGGAAGGAAGAAAGAAGAAAAGAAGGAAAGAAGGAAAGGAGGAAAGAAAGAAAGGAAGGAGGGAGGGATGGAGGGAGGGACAGATGGTGGGAGGAAGGAAGGAAGGAAGAAAGGAGGGAAGGAAGGAAAAAAGAAAGAATGAAGGAAATAAATTAAAATAAAATAGAGTAAAATATAATAAAGTTATTAAATTAAAAAATAATTATTAAGAAAAAAACTTAAAAAAAAACGGACGGATGGAACCTTAGGACAAATGGTGGAAGCAAATCTATACAGACAAAATCTCATACAGAAGCATACATGTACACACTCACAAAAAGAGGAAATGGGGAAGAAATCATAAATCTTGCTCTCAAGGTCCACCTCCTCAATTTGGGATGATTCGTTGTCTAAAGGAGGGAAGGAAGTAAAGAAAGAAAGAAGATAAAGTAAAATAATATAGAGTTATTAAAATTAATTATTAAGAAAGAAAAAAAATTAAAGAAAAACCAAACACAAAAAATGGACGGATAGAACCCTAGGACAAATGGTGGAAGCAAAGCTATACAGACAAAATCTCACACAGAAGGATACACATACACACTCACAAAAAGAGTAAAAGGGGAAAAAAATCATAAATCTTGCTCTCAAAGTACACCTCCTCAATTTGGGATGATTGGTTGTCTATTCAGGTATTCCACAGATGCAGGGTACATCAAGTTGATGGTCGAGCTTTAATCCGCTGCTCCTGAGGCTGCTGGGAGAGATTTCCCTTTCTCTTCTTTGTTCTCACAGCTCCCAGGGGTTCAGCTTTGGATTTGGCCCCGCCTCTGCGTGTAGGTCGCCAGAGGGCATCTGTTTTTCGCTCAGACAGGACGGGGTTAAAGGAGCCGCTGATTCGGGGGCTCTGGCTCACTCAGGCCGGGGGGAGGGAGGGGCGCGGAGTGTGGGGCGGGCCTGCAGCGGCAGAGGCCAGCATGACGTTGCACCAGTCTGAGGCGCGCCGTGCGTTCGCCCGGGGAAGTTGTCCCTGGATCCCGGGAACCCGGCAGTGGCGGGCCGCACAGTCTCCTGGGAAGGGAGGTGTAGATAGTGACCTGTGCTCGAACACAGGCTTCTTAGCGACGGCAGCAGCAGGCGTAGCGTCTCCTGCCCATCTCTGGGGTCCGCGCCTTTAGCCGTGGCTCGCTCCCGTCTCTGGAGCTCCTTTAAGCAGCGCTCTTAATCCCCTCTCCTCGTGCACCAGGAAACAAAGAGGGAAGAAAAAGTCTCTTGCCTCTTCGGCAGCTCCAGAGCTTTACCCGGACTCCCTCCCAGCTAGCTGTGGTGCAGTAGCCTCCTTCAGGCTGTGTTCATGCCGCCAGCCCCAGTCCTCTCCCTGTGCTCTGACCGAAACCTAGCCTCAGCTCACAACCCCGCCCGCCCTGGCGGGTGAGCAGACAAGCCTCTCAGGCTGGTGAGTGCCGGTCGGCACCGATCCTCTGTGCGGAAATCTCTCCGCTTTGCTCTCCGCACCCCTGTTGCTGCGCTCTCCTCCGCGTCTCCGAAGCTCCCCACCACCGCCACCTGCAGTCTCCGCCCGCAAAAGGGCTTCCTTGTGTGTGGAAACCTTTCCGCATTCAGCTCCCTCCCACTGGTGCAGTTCCCATCCCTATTCTTTTGTGTTTGTTTTTTCTTTTTTTCTTTTGCCCTACCCAGGTACGTGGGGAGTTTCTTGCCTTTTGGGAGGTCTGAGATCTTCTGCCAGCATTCAGTAGGTGTTCTAGGAGTTGTTCCACGTGTAGATGTATTTCTGGTGTATCTGTGGGGAGGAAGGTGATCTCCGCGTCTTACTCTTCTGCCATCTTCCCCTCCACCTCGGGAAACTTTCTTATTGTTTTGATATTTTACTTTTTCTCACTTTGAGATACTGTTTTTCTTTTCCAGCAAGGGAATTTTTACTTACTATTTATTATTTATTTTTCCAGTTTTATTGAGATGTAGTTGACATATAACAATGTAGAAGTTTAAGGTATGCAACATAATGATTTGAGATATATATATAGTGAAATGATTATCACAAAAGTTTAGTTAACATCAAAGATATTGTTTTTCAAGGCATTGATTTATTATGTAGGTAGGTTTGTAACATAGTTATGAAATGTAACAACTGCTGCATTTTGCTGTATGAGAGGAGTCAAAGTAACTACCTAACAAAGAATATCAATGATTATATAGGTACTGAGAAAAGAATTGACAGGTGAAAATAGATACATACATATAATAAAATAAAGCACTCAGGGCTTCCCTGGTGGCTCAGTGGTTGATAGTCCGCCTGCCGATGCAGGGGACATGGGTTCGTGCCCCGGTTCGGGAAGATCCCACATGCCGTGGAGCGGCTGGGCCCGTGAGCCATGGCCGCTGGGCCTGCGCATCCGGAGCCTGTGCTCTGCAGCGGGAGAGGCCACAACAGTGAGGGGCCTGGGTACCGCAAAAAAATAAAAATAAATAAATAAATAAAGCACTCATTTGAGTGTTGTTAGAAGTGTGCAAGAGAATTTCTAGACTTTAATTTGGAACTTGATCTTCCATTTTAGGACCGGAAATTAACCAAAGCTGAGCAGCAAAGGTTCAAGGAAGAAGCAGAGATGTTAAAGGGTCTCCAGCATCCCAATATAGTTCGATTCTATGATTCCTGGGAGTCTATACTAAAAGGAAAGAAATGTATTGTATTAGTGACTGAACTTATGACATCAGGAACCTTAAAGACGTAAGTTGACCCTGAAAGTGCCAATGGAGTTTTATTTGGAAATAATTTTCAGGATTCGCAAAAGTTGTTTGTAAAGTAACACTACTTGATTAAAGAATTTGTAGAATCTGAATCTAGTGACTATGTTTCAGGGCAGGTTAAAAAATTTTGATGTTAATGAAGTTTGTTAGAAAATACAATGTTGAGAAATTAATATTTGTGGGATATCATAGAATTTTAGAATTAGAAATCATTATAGAGATAATATAATGCCATTTTGTAGAAGATGATGAAAGGTTGGGGACGTGGCCAGATTCACATATCTAGTGAGCAGTACTATGTAATTATAGTCTATTGTTTTGTTTCTGAATACAGTATTTCATTTGATGGTATAACCACTTATTTGTGGTTATTAAATGTGCGATGTACTTTTTCTGTTTCCTAGCATCTTTGCACTAAAATTTTACATAGTTAAACCCTCTGATGACTCTATTTAAGCCGTTATTAGGAGGTAGAGAGGACTTTGTTTTCAAAATTTTGATGCCATTCCACAAAAGGTCACTCTGATTGGAATGATTCTTGTTTTGAATTAAAAATGCTAAACTTAGTAGGATATCTTCTCTAAGAATGAGGCTTTAGATTTAATAATTTTTTGTCATAACAGACAATAGAAGATAACTCAGTGATGGCAATCATAATATATATAGTATCAGCTAGCTTACATGATTTACCCTAATGTGCTCATACAGTAAGCTAGGTATGTTTGTTTACATGTGGTTTTTGTTTCTTTGTGTAGGTACTTAAAACGATTTAAAGTCATGAAACCAAAGGTCTTAAGGAGCTGGTGCAGGCAAATTTTAAAGGGGTTGCAGTTCTTGCACACTAGGACTCCTCCTATTATTCACCGGGATCTGAAGTGTGACAATATTTTCATCACGGGACCCACTGGATCTGTGAAGATTGGTGATCTAGGACTAGCCACCTTAATGCGCACATCATTTGCTAAAAGTGTCATTGGTGATTAACGTTTTATAGTTTGTTGGTTGCGTAAAGACAGATCTTTTAAATTGTATATGTCTAGAACGGGGATCAGCAAACCACAGCCTATGGGCCAAATTTGGCTTCACTGCCTATTTTTGTAAATAAAGTTTTGTTGGAACACAGCCACACACACTCATTTACATATTGTCTATGGTTGCTTTTTCACTACAGTGTCAGAGTTAATTAGTTGTGATAGAGCCCATGTGGACTACAAAGCATGAAATATTTATTTTTGGCCCTTTACAGAGAAATTTGCTGGCCCCTGGTCTAGAATGTGAATTTGCTTTGAAATATCTATTATATATTGACTGATTTTAGAGACATCGCAGTGTATTTCTTTTGTGATGTATTTAATATTATTGAAAGGTTCTGAGGACTTAAGAAATAGGATTTACTACTTCAGAAAAATTTAAATAACTAAAAACAAGGATAGAAATAAAAACAGATTTTGGTAATCATTACCTAATTTTGAACATTGCAAATTGTACTTCATCAATATGGAAAGTTAAAGAAATTAAGTTAAGGAATTATATGTGTATATATATGTATATTATATGTATAAATATATATATATATGTGCTTTTAGGGAACAGGACTTAACTCAGATAATCCTTATGGCAAAGGGAATGTGATCTTGGTGGATACAGTTTTTTTTTTTTTTTGGTCACACTGCGTGGCTTGTGGGATCTTAGTTCCATGACCAGGGACTGAACCCCAGCCCTTGACAGTGAGAGCACAGAGTCCTAACCACTGGACCGCCAGGGAATTCTCTATATTTTTCTTTCTTTTAAAAAAAAATGTGGTTGTGGTATTTTGTAGGCACTCCTGAGTTTATGGCCCCAGAGATGTATGAAGAGCACTACGATGAATCTGTGGACGTCTATGCTTTTGGAATGTGTATGCTAGAAATGGCTACTTCGGAGTACCCTTATTCTGAGTGCCAGAATGCAGCTCAAATATACCGTAAAGTAACTAGTGTAGGTATAACTTTATTCTTTTTACTTCACAAATTGCCACATTTCATGATAAAGTAAACTTAGAAGTTGACTTAGTCAAACATAATTTTGGTGTAAAGCAACTGTATTCCAATAAAAATTAATTTTAAAAAACCTAATTTGGGGGCTTCCCTGGTGGCTCAGTGGTTAAGAATCTGCCTGCCAATGCAGGGGACACGGGTTCAATCCCTGGCCCGGGAAGATCTCACATGCCACGGAGCAACTAAGCTCGTGCACCACAACTACTGAGCCTGCGCTCTAGAGCCCGCATGCCACAACTACTGAAGCCCGTGTGCCTAGAGCCTATGCTCCACAACAAGAGAAGCCACTGCAATGAGAAGCCCGCGCACCGCAATGAAGAGTAGCCCCCGCTCACCGCAACTAGAGAAAGCCCACGCACAGCAACGAAGACCCAGCACAACCAAAAATAAAAACAGAAAAACCAAATTAAAACAAACAAACAAAAAACCTAATTTTGGTTTAGTTCTGTATAACAGTGCTAAATTTAACATAATTTTAATGAAACAAGCTTTAGATTTATGCTATATACCTATACTCAAATGGGGTCATATAAAATGCTCTGTATTAGTATCTTTGGGGAAAATGTACAGGTATATCATCTATATCCATTTGTTTGTAAAGAATTTTTAGGTATTTATTAGATGGATCTTATTTTCCAAAGCTACATAATAAAGATTGGCTAAATGGTTTTGAAGATTTCTTCTGGTTCTAGAAGCCTGATTATGAAGTGGCATTCAATGGATACAGTATTTGGTTCCCTGCTATGAGTAATTTTTTGCATTAGAAACTACAAGGAATGCAAAGATGAGTAAGAAGTGTTTGCTACCTACAAAGAGCTTACATTTTTAGTAGAGCAGTAATATAAACTCACAAATAACTATAAAAATAAGAGAATAGGAGTATAGTAAGGGAGGTAGAAGCAAAGTGTTAAGATTGTTGAAAATAGGTCCTTTCATATCCAGTTGGGTGGCTCAAGGTAGGCCACAAAAGAGATTGTTAGAGTGTTTCAGGTAACATACTAATAGGTACCATTTTTAAGTACATAATATATGCCACATGGTTTTATCTTTATATTCCTACAAGATGGCACTGTCTTCAGTTTAGAAATGATGAGACTGAGAATCAGAGGTTGTGACCTGCCCAAGTTCACACAGCTACTAGTAATGGTGGATTTTGACCTCAAGTCTGACTTCAGAGGTTTGTTTAGGGAGACAATAAGAAATCCAGAATTCTATATGACAAATGACCTAGTTTCTCCAACAAATCAATTTCCTGAAAGAAAAAAGGGGAAGGGACTGTTACAGAATACAAGAGACTTAAAGTAGTGATGAGCTGGTAAATGTTTAACAACTGATTCTCTGAAAAAGAAAAAGCACTGATTTCTAGCATTTGCTAATTTCCTTGGTGTAAGTGCTCCCACCATGACTGATTTCAAGTCACCAATGTGACCTCACTTGAATGCAGGGTTAAGAAAGGGTGCAGAGTGGCACTCATATAGTATTTCCACCATACGGATACAAAAGATGTAAACAACTGCAAGAGCATAAATAATAGTAAAATGTAGTAAAACAATCAAGGAATTGTGTTTTCAGTATTTATTACCTTGGCTCTTAATATAATTTATTTAATCGTAAGTTTATATAATTTAAATTTTATAAATGGATGTATTTAATAATCAGCTTGCACAATTCCTGAAAATGTAATAGTTGGCCCTTGTGAGCTGGTATGAGCCGGTTCCATTGCACCATACATGTAATGTATGGACCTTGTTTGGCTCCTGATTTGAACAGACCAATTTGTAAGAACACCTCATTTAGACAATTTGGAAAATTTGAGTATGGATTGGGTTTTAGATGATATTAAGCAATTATTGATAATTATTTTAGGTGGGATGATGACATGATATCTGTTAGAGATAGAAACTGGAGACTTTATGGGTGAAATGACATGGTGCCTAGTATTTGCTTTAAAATATTCCAGGATAAAAGTGATGTGGGAGTAGATAGCTGAAACGAGGTTAAGGAATGATGCTTGTTGTTGAAATTGGTGATGATTACATGGGACTTCTACTTTTGAGTATGTTTGAAAATTTCTATAATAAACAGCTGAGAAAAAGAAATGGGACTAGAATGCCCTTTTAGTTTGGGCCCATATATTGTACGACCACAAATAGAAGAGTCTGTACTTGATTTTTTAAGTTGCAGCTCCCCAATTATTTTCACCTAGGAGCAGAGAAAGGCAGTAATTATCCAGGGCTGGGGAATGGGTAAGAGATCAGTGGAAAGGTCAAAGAGGGCTTTTTCTATAAGTAGAATAAAAAATTCCATTTTTTGTATGGTGATTTTATTCTTTTATATTCAGGTCACAAAAATGCCATATCACAATTCAGATTTCCATCTCTACTAAAGCTTCTTGAATTTGAGGCCCAAATTAACTCCTAATCTCACCAGATTTATCTAGGATATGGTACTTGGCTTTCTGATTCTGTATTCTGTGAGGTAGTGTGAAGACCCAGAACTAGATCTTAGATTGCCTCATTCCATGATAATTTTTCTATTATACCTTTCTGCTTATAGCTTAATTTTGAATTTTCTATTAAATGATGGCAATGTTCTTGTATTATTTTTTAAATCTAAAACCCATAAATTAAGGGTAACAGAATGTAAAATAAGTACATTTAGGCAGCTAACAGTTATTATAAGAACATTTTGAATTATCTGGACCTCATTAATTTGATATTAAATTCCTAGAACCTGATAATTAGCTTGAGGTTCTCTCAATATTTTGGTATTGTTTAAGGATAAACATAATATAGATTTCTCAAAAGTTTATATATATATAACAATATATATATTTTATATATATGTTTACTGATTGCTCATTGTGTCTAGCCATTCTAGAAGACTTTGAAACATTGATTTGAAATGTTTGCGATAGAGAAGCCCTTATTTGGAATTTCTAAAAGTGTTTTTTAATAACTGACTTTTCTGATTTCAAAAAAATACTTGTTTATTATATTTTACTAATTGGGGTTATACTGTATG
Organism: Pseudorca crassidens; assembly: GCF_039906515.1. Taxonomy (NCBI): domain Eukaryota; kingdom Metazoa; phylum Chordata; class Mammalia; order Artiodactyla; family Delphinidae; genus Pseudorca; species Pseudorca crassidens. Next base: position 86,536,084 of record NC_090317.1, read on the forward strand.
TACATTTTGGGATCCTGTTTTTTTCCTACTTAATGTTGCAGCATGAGAATTCTCCACATTATTAATTACTATGAGAACATGTTTAGTTTCCGTGTATTAGCATATGCATATATATGTATGTCACATAATTTATGTAATATTACCTCTGTTATTAGAGATTTAGATCATTTACAATTTTTCACTGTTTTTTGTAGAGCTATGACAAAATCCTTGTCAAAAAGTTGTTAAACTTATACTGTGTGTATATATCTCATTTAAAATTTGAATATGGTTTAGTGGTAAAAAAATCATTATTTTAGTAATGATGTTGGCTTCGGCTTTCAGTTGCTTGATTTGTGACTAGAAACTGTTTTTCTTCTTCCAGGGTATAAAACCAGCCAGTTTCAATAAAGTCACTGATCCTGAAGTGAAAGAAATCATCGAGGGATGTATTCGTCAAAATAAATCTGAAAGGTGGGTGCATATGTAGTGAAATGACATGACTGATGGATGAATTTTTCTCTTATCTTGAGCTGGGTCTTTTTCTGATCTTTGAATCATGCTGGGTATGACTTTTCAGTGGAATCCAAACCATACTGACTAGAGTGAAGTGTATCAGTGCATCTTGTTTGCCATTTTAAACTGATATCATGTGCTGAATTTTCCTTGAACCGAAATTTGGGTTGTGTTTGTCTGTGTGTGTTGTGACAAGATCATCTTCAGCCATCAGTTTAACAGTCAGTGGGACCCCCTCCCAGGTTAACTTGCTTCTAACAGTTGGTAGATAGTAGAGAGTTTCCTGCATTGTCACCTTCACATAAGTACTTAAATGGTTTTTTATGATAGTTTAAGAAAAAATTTAACCATCAATTCACCAGATGTTTTTTATTTGTCCATAATGTCCTGTGTCATGATAACGATAATGCTGATAGGGCTATTTTTGTTCAAGAAATAGTATTCTAGATTTATTTGTATCACAATTTCTATTTTTCTTATGGACAATTCCTTTTAGTTTTAGCTTTTCCCTTTAATTTGAGCTTTGGACAGTTACTGACTCAAATTGCTCGGTTAGTATTTTGATTTTTACCTCCTTATTGATTATGATTAATAAGGTGATAGATCCTTTATAGAAATTATTTCCACCAGCATTTCACTGACTGTCTCCCATTTTTATTAGTTATCTATCTAAGTTTAGTGTTGCATATCTGAAAATATAAAAAGTCACTAAGATAAAACCTGTTTAATTATAGCTTTATTACACAACATTCTTGGTGTTTGTGCCAACAGGCTATATCTATATATCTCTATATTTTAATTATGGTAAAATATAAATAACCTAAGAGTCACCATTTTAATCATTTTAAAATGTACAATTCAGTGACATTATGCACATTCACATTGTTGTACAACCATCACCACTATTTCCAGAACTTTCTCATCATCCCAAACAGAAACTCTGTGCCCATTAAACAGTAACTCCCCACTCCCTTTCCCGTCAACCCCTGCCAACCTCTATTCTACTTTGTCTCTACTTCTATGTAGGTACCTCATATAAGTAGAATCATAAAATATTTTTCCTTTTGCGTCTGGCTTATTTCACATAGCATAGTGTTTAAACGTTGATCCATGTTATAGCATGTATCAGAATTTCCTTTGTTTTTACGGTTGAATACTATTCCTTTGTGTGTGCGTGTGTGTGTGTGTGTGTGTATACACACACACACACACCACATTTTGTTTATCCATTCATCTGTTAATGGACACTTTGGTTATTTCTGCCTCTTGGCTATTGTGAATAATGCGGCATGAACATTGGTGAACAAGTATCTTCTTGAGTCTGCTTTTAATTCTTTTTGGTATATACCTAGGAGTAGAATTACTGAATCATACGGTAATAATATATTTAATTTTTTGAAGAACCACTATATTTTTTCCATAGAGACTGCATCATTTTGCATTCCTTCCAGCAATGTGTGATGGTTCCAATTTCTCAGCGTCCTCCCTAACACTTATTTTCCATTTTTTGTTAATAGGCATCCTAATGGGTATAAAGTGGTATCTTATTGTGGTTTTGATTTGCATTTCCCTAAGGACTAATAACGTTGAGTATCTTTCCATGTGCTTATTGGCCATTTGTATATCTTCTTTGGAGAAATGTCTATTCAAGTCCTTTGCCTTTTTTAAAAATTGAGTTGTTTATTTTGTTGTTGTCGTTTTTGAGTTGTAGTAATTTAGGCATGCTTTTTTTTAAGCTATGCTAAAACTACTGTGTTGAAGTAGCCATTTTAGTTTGGTTTCTGATTGTTGTTTGTACAGCATTTTAATTATGATCTATTACCAAAGAACACTGGAATATTCAAAAGGATTTATGGCACATTAGTGTTTTGGAAAGAGCACAGGCTTCCACAGCAGAATAAGACTCAAATCTGGACTCACACTTAGCCAGTGTGATCTTGAGAAACTTACTTTAGCTGTTCCTCAAAATAGGTATTATTTTAATAGTTAAAAAGATAATTGGGCTTCCCTGGTGGTGCAGTGGTTGGGAGTCCTCCTGCCGATGCAGGGAACACGGGTTTGTGCCCCGGTCCGGGAAGATCCCACATGCCGCCGAGCGGCTGGGCCCGTGAACCATGGCCACTGAGCCTGCGCGTCCGGAGCCTGTGCTCCACAACGGGAGAGGCCACAACAGTGAGAGGCCCGCATACCGCAAAAAAAAAAAAAAAAAAAAAAAGTTAATGAATGCATATAAAATACCTAACAGAGTAATAAGTATTTAATGAATGATATTGTCTGCTGCTATTGCAGTGGTTATTCCTTAGTAAAAATATCTAGGCAAAACTTTCATTTAGAAGCAGAGTGCTTAACTTGGTTGTACCTTCTTAAACACATCTCACCTTAGCCTTAAGACTAATTAGTCTGAGCAAGCTTGTTTTTTATAAAACTGTCTTAGTTAAGTGTTTGTCTCTTGATCACTAAAAATGTAGAAGGTTGAAAATCCTCAACTTACAGGATACCATGCTGTCAATGTGCTTTGTCTGTTTTAAATAGTGCAGGATGGGCTTTCTACATACAAACTATGGAATACATCAGTTATAGCTCTCACTGGCCTGTAATATAGATAGATATTATTTATCTATTTTAGAAGTTGGTCAAAGAAAAGGAAATTAACTCTCCCAGCTTATAAAAGAATCTTTTGAACCTCTGTGCTTGTTTCTCTTCAGAGATGGTTAATCCCTAATATTAGACTAGAGTTGTATCCATTATATGTATACTTTGGCCTAGGATACTGGACTTAAATACTTTAAGAAAACCGTGTGACTTTACTGAACTGAATTAGCTTCACCCATGGCGTTCCCTAAAGAGTGAAGTACACTGACTAGATTATTGTTAATAGAGTTAATGACTTCTATTTATAACATTTGTAAAAGTGTTTGAATTCCTAATTTACTTTAGAGTTTATATACCTCGAAGAGTTTTTAGTTTCCTTTGCCAACAATCTGTTGTGTGAGTTTTAGTAACTTAAGCCAGTGGCTTAGGGAAGATACTCAGTCCATCTGACGTTTACTGCAGCACTTCTCTAATTATCTCTAGGCATACCTTTAGGTATGTTAAACTTCAGTATCTAGATATGTTACTGTTAATAATCCTTAATTAAGATCACTACAAATGCATGTTAGTTGGGATTTCTTTGCATCCTTGGTAATAATAAATTGGATATAAGATTTGGTTTTTATAAGAAGGCAGATTAATGGTTTAATTAATAGAAAATTTTAAATCAGGTTGTTACTTTGACACAATTTTTACTAACTAAGTGCTCTATACCTTGTTTATGATTGGAAGAATTGATAACAGATTTGTATTTTGTTTATTAGGTTGTCTGTCAGGGACCTACTAAACCACGCATTTTTTGCTGAAGATACAGGGCTAAGGGTGGAGTTAGCGGAGGAAGATGATTGCTCAAATTCATCTCTGGCTTTAAGGCTCTGGGTTGAAGACCCTAAAAAATTGAAAGGCAAGCATAAAGACAATGAAGCTATTGAATTCAGTTTCAATTTAGAAACAGATACACCTGAGGAAGTAGCATATGAAATGGTAAGTGAATCCTACCACTGGCTTCCCCTCCCCTTATAGTATCAGGGTTGATTCCTTTCTCCTTCTGATTGCTTTCTTTCCTCTCATTTTCTTTATTTAAATTGTAATTTTATTGTGAAATATATCTCTACAACAGAGTATATTAAATTTGTATGTACAGTATAAAAAGAATAGTAAAACTCTACTTTTGTTAAGAAATAGAACACTACTGGAACTTTAGAAGCTACCTGTGTGCCCCTCCCCCACTTGCGTTCCTCTCCCTCATTACCACAGGTCATATCTACCCTGACTTTTGTGTTACTCATTCCTTTGCTTTTCGTTATAGTTTACCTAAATAATATATATTATTTTGTTTTGAAAACCAGAGTGGCAAACACACACCTAGCTGGTTACTGAAGTTACTGTTAGGTGAAGATGCCCAGGAAGGGATAAGCTGAACAGTCTCTCGGTCATAGTCAGGCTTCAGCTTCCCTAAGAGTTTATGAGAGCCGAGTCTAGGGAGGTCATCAGGGTGAGGTCACATGTGAGTCCAGGGAAACACACATGGCTCACCACAGTTAGGGTACCAGAGGGCTGTTGTGCAGACCAGAAAAATTAGTTGTCTGGTAACAATATGCTTTGACGGGGAGTGGGCCCCTCTGACTTCTCTACTTCTCATCTCCCCATGACCCGCTCCCCCCGCAAGAGTAGAAGACAGCAGATAACTTCTGTTGGGTGGAATGTATGTGCATGCCCGATCCAGGCTGTGCAGTACTTGGAGGGAGGGTGTGCATGAGCTTCAGCAGCATGTGGTCAAATTAGCAAAGTCCAGATACTTTGAGCCAGGCTCACCTGGGCATTCTGTCCTCAGGTTTAAAAGGAGTATGGGAGCTTCCCTTGTGGCTCAGTGGTTAAGAATCCACCTGCCAATGCAGGGGACACGGGTTTGAGCCCTGGGCCGGGAAGATTCCACATGCCGCGGGGCAACTAAGCCCGTGTGCCATCACTACTGAGCCTGCACTCTAGACCCCGCGAGCCACAACTACTGAAGTTCGTGTGCCTAGAGTCTATGCTCTGCAACAAGAGAAGCCACTGCAATGAGAAGCCCATGCACTGCAACAAAGACCCAACGCAGCCAAAAATAAATAAATTAAAATAAATAAATAAAAGGAGTATGGGACATTGACAGTGGGTATCTTGGAGATGATAGCCTTTAACATGCCTATCTTTCTAGTCACATGGTTCTAATCTAGAATGATTGTCTTGGACATCTGCTACATAACTATCATACTGATCTTTCTTTTTACTATCATTCTAGACTTCTCTGCCTCTCTCCTGTATTGGAATTCATGTGTCCTAAATCCCATGTCTTTCTCTTTCTTTGCTTACCTTTTGTTTTAGTGGCTCACTTCCTCTGCCAACTTCTTAAGAAAGGGTATATGGGAGGTAAATTCTTTGAGACTTGCATGTATTAAAAACATCTTTATTCTGTCTTCATATTTGGCTGGCTAAGTCATTTTAGGTTGGCAATTAAAAAAATTTAAAGTCATTGCTCCATGATATTCTAGCTTTCAGTATTGATATTGAGAAATACAAAGATGTTCTGTTTTCTGGATCTTTTGCATGTGATCCATTTTTTCTTCTCTGGAAGCTTGTAATATCTTCTCTTTCTTCTCAGGATTATAAATTTTCACAGTGTGTCTTGGTTGGGGTCTGTTTTCATCCACTGTGTTGGATACTCAGTGGACTCATATCCTTTAGTTTCTGGAAAATTTCTTAAAAGTATTTTATTGTTGAGTTCTTTCCCTTTGTTTTCTCTTTGTTTTCTCTTTCTAGAACTGCTATTATTTGGATGTTTGGCCTCTTGGACTGTTTCTCCAATGTTCTTTTCTATTTTCTATCTTTTTGTCTTTTTATTCTCCTTTCTGGAAGACATTGTCAACTTTATTTTCTAACTCTTCCATTGAGTTTTTCGTTTCTACTATCTTGTTTTTAATTTCAAGAGTTCCTTTTCATTTTTTTTTTTTTTGGTCTGTTCCTTTTTTAGAGTAAACGTCTTGTTCTTTGTTTTGTGGATGCGATATTATGGCACCCCTCTGTAATTTTAGTGAAGAGAGTGTTTTTGACACTTTTTTTCCTCCCTGCATAGTATCTTTTCTCCACGTTGCTGGGGTTTTTTGTTGGTTTTGTGCTCCATCTTCTTGTTAGAGGCTTTTCTCATATTTCTGGTTATTCTTGGCTGGCTGCTCATGATCAATAGTAGGAGACTATTAGTTTTCTATTGCTGTATAGCAAGTTACCACAGATTTAGTGGGCTAAAACAACACCCTTTTATTATTTCAGTTCCGTGGGTCAGAAGTCCTGGTAGGCTTTACTGGATTCTCTGCTTAGAGTCTCACAGGCTGAAATCAAGGTTTGGTGGCCTGGACTCTTAGCTGGAGGCTCTGGGAGAGAATCTGCTTTTGGGCTCAACCAGGTTGTTGACAGAGTTTAGTTCCATGCAGTTGTAAGACTAAGGTCTTCATTTCCTTTCTGGCTGTTAGCTGGGGGTCACTCTCAGCTCCTAGGGACTGTTCTTCAGTCCTTTCACATGCCCCCACTCCATCTTCAAAGTCAGGAATGGCAAGTTTAATCCTTCACTAGCTGGTAAAAGGCTCACCCAGATCTTTCTGTCTTAAGGTCAATTGTGTATAGCTCAATAATGGGAGTGCTATCTCATCATATTCACAGGTTTGAGGATTAGGATGGGACATCTTTGAGGGGCCATGATTTTGCCTATGACAGGGACTAACAAGCTGATTGGATGGTATGATCGCTTATGTCAGACGTGTTAACCTCTACTCTCAAGTATCTAGGTGGGCCAATAATTGGGGAATCTTTCACATAAATAGTTGTGGGTCTTTCTTCTTGGATTGGCCAGATTCTCCAGAGAAGCATCTTTCAATATCCTGCCTGGAGGGTAAGGATCTGGTTACTGATATTTTGGTAGCCAAGTGGGGAAGAGGGCTGGGGGTTTCTGTGTATGGCGTTCAGCATGCATATGGTCCATTTAATCTTCTTGTTTTTGTTATGGTAGCCATACCCTCAACTGTGCCTGGTGTTCCCTAGTCCAGATATGATCCTCTTTTACCCTCTCCAGAGAACAAAATTACAGACTTCTCGGGTAGGGAAGAAGCAATCACCCAAAGGTGTGGACTGGAGGGTGGAGCACAGGGACCTAATACCTAACTACTTCTCAAAACCCTTTCACTTAGTCGTCCTTATTTTAGTCATCTCTTTTGACTTTACCCAGTTCTGTAAGTACCTGGTACTGCCAGTTCCTGTGTGTTACGAGTATTATTCAGTATAAATGGGAATGATTTTCAGCTTTCCCTGGTTCACTTTTTCAGGTCCACTAGGTCAGTTATTATCTGTTTGTTTTCCACATCCCCAAATGTCCAAAACATTGTCTGTTGTTGCTGTTGCCTTTATTCTTTCTATTCTTGTGAGTTTATGACTTAAAAATCCATTTACTCTGGGAGTGTTTTTTGAACTTTGGGAGGGAGTGAAATTAAATATATGGATTCCATCTAACATTTTAATCATTTTTCAACTACGATGAAATTTCCCCGAGTCTGCAGCCCCCCATGATATGCTTTAAAAAACAGATTGTAGGACTGAGAATAATATGCCATGGCACCTCCTCAAGTCATTATCTCTGTTACTCAGCCCTGTTCCTTTCAGACAATAAGCCCTTAACTTCTGTCACTCTTCTAACACCTAGTAAGATATAGCACTTTGCCATAAGCATACTTCCTCTGCCTAGAGTGTTGATCTCTGAACTTCATCTACCTCTCCCTCAATAGCCTGCAAGTTCCTTGTTTTGTTTTAATCCAGGTCAGACTTTACCTTCCTCTGTGATACTTTCTCTGCTTTCACCAGAGAGGCTTGTGCTCCTTTAGGGCTTTTGCAGCAGCTCATTTCTACCTTTTATTTTACTTTATGTTTTTTTTAAATTTTTATTTACTTTATTTATTTATTTTTGGCTGTGTTGGGTCTTCGTTGCCGTGCACGGGCTTTCTCTAGTTGCGGCCAGCGGGGGCTACTCTTCGTTGCGGTGCATGGGCTTCTCATTGCGGTGGCTTCTCTTGTTGCGGAGCACGGGCTCTAGGTGCTCAGGCTTCAGTAGTTGTGGCACGTGGGCTCAGTAGTTGTGGCTCACGGGCTCTAAAGTGCAGGCTCAGTAGTTGTGGTGCACGGACTTAGTTGCTCCGCGGCATGTGGGATCTTCCCGCACCAGGGCTCAAACCCATGTCCCCTGCCTTGGCAGGCAGATTCTTAACCACTGCGCCACCAGGGAAGCCCCTTATATTGTTTTTATCCTTCTCTCACCACCAGCTTGTGTGTGCATATAGGACAAAGGACCAGCTTAGGCACTTATATGTCTCCAGAGCCCAATACTGGGCACATTGTAGACACTTACTGTTGTTGAATGAGGAAACCTTTTTAATGTTTCACAAAACTTAATGGCAGTCATAAATTACCTGTAATAAGACTGCATGTACTGAAATACCAAGCTATTTGTTTGTTTTTGTTTAAAGCCAGAATTATTTCAACAATGCTTGGTAATAGTGTTGCTTTTCTTACTAAAGGCTCTGGCATTTATGCATGTCTGATTAAGAAAGAACATAGAAACAAATTAACTGTTATTTAATAGCATTTGGAATTTGGGGGCAGAAAATAACTCTGCTAGTAAAAAGTAAAAGTAAAAATCTTAAAGATGTGGTTTGCTTATTATGTTTTGTTTGTAGGTCAAGTCAGGATTCTTCCATGAAAGTGATTCCAAAGCTGTTGCTAAGTCCATTAGAGACCGGGTGGCCCTGATAAAGAAGACAAGGGAGAAGAAGCCAGCTGGCTGTTTGGAAGAACGCAGAGACTCCCAGTGCAAGTCTGTGGGGAATGTACTCCCTCAGCCCCAAAATACAGCTTTGCCCCCTCCTCCTGCTCAGCACAGCGGGGCTGAATGTGAAGAAACTGAAGTTGATCAACATGTGCGACAACAGCTTCTGCAAAGAAAACCACAATGGCATTGCTCCTCTGTTACAAGTAACACAGTTATAATTTATAAAAGGAAATGTGTAATTGTATTCCCTTATCTTTAAATAGTACTTTTGTATGTTTCAAAGCATTTTGTTATCTATCATTTCATTAATCCTTTTACAAAATCCCTGAAATAGGCAAGGCAGATAGTTTCCTTATTTTAAAATTAAGAAACTGTCCTGCTAAGTGACTTGTCCAAGGTACTAGTTGAATAAGGATTATAATCTTTTTACCATTTTTAAGGGTCTCATGGTAAATCCTTTAGTAAAGAAGATATGCAACTAAAGATAGAATTTATTCTTCAAGAGGGAATTTTCTAGACTTTAAGAACTTTTGTATTTTAGACCCAAGTATAAAATTAACACAGTTTCTCTAATATTTCTGCTGTAACGCATTCTCTTCTCTAGAAGGACACAGTATTTTCGTAGTCATAACCAGTTGTTCCATAAAGGCAGTATTATTTTCTAGCCAGATTCTAGGAGAATGAGAATATGCTACCTAGATTTTACTGAAATCCTAATGGCAAACAAAGATTAGTTAGGATATGCATGAAATGGCCAGCAAATCGAGTTGACTTTTATGTGATTCTTTGTAGTTTTGCTTTACTAAGAATATTTTAGTTATACCACAGTATCAACATGGAGAGTTTACATGATGGTTTTTTATTAATTCTGCAGTGTACATATTTTATTTGAAGCTGTTTAAGGTTGTCAGAGTAAAAAAGAAAAAAATTAAAGAAACACTTACCATTTCCTGTGCTATTTGGACCTTGTGTTTCAAGTTTTTCCCTTCTACCTATCACTTGTTTTCTTTGCCATAGGTGACAGTTTGTCTGAGGCAGGAGCTGGATCAGTTATACATTCAGAAACTTCAAATCAGCCCAGTATAGCCTACTCCTCAGACCAGATGATGGGCTCTCAAATGGTTTCTAACAACCCACAGGCTGAAATAAATGTTCCAGGGAAAATTTATCCATCCCAGCAGCTAGTGGGACATCACCAGCAGATTTCAGGGGTGAGGTGAAGTTTTAAATATATTTTAAATATATAATCAGTATATTTACTGTAAATGGGAGAGTTTATCTTTAATTTTTTTTTTAACAGTTGCAGAAGCAGCCAAAGCTGACTCAGCCCCAAATTTTGCCTTTGCTTCAAGGTCAGTCCACTGTTCTGCCTGTACATGTCCTTGGACCTCCGCTTGTCTCACAACTCCAGTTTTTGCCATTAAGTGTCCCAAAGGTCTCACAGGTAAAGGTAAGATACATTTTAGAGGCTCCGTATTCACTTAAACTTATTTAACACTGCCTAGGTTTTCTGACAGGCAAAGGCTCTCTTTCATAAATTCATCCTAGTTTATATAAAAGTCACTGAAAGCAAAAAGTTGTTTATACTTTCCTTCACTTAAGACATTCTTCTTGAGGATGTGTCTAACATTGTGTAACTAGAATCTTGAGACACTGCTTGTATAATTGGAAGAGAAACTGAGAACTCCATATACGGATAAAAAAGTTTATTTAGGGGACTTCCCTGGTGGTGCAGTGGTTAAGAATCCACCTGCCAGGGCTTCCCTGGTGGCACAGTGGTTAAGAATCCTCCTGCCAATGCAGGGAACACAGGTTCGAGCCCTGGTCCAGGAAGATCCCACATGCCGTGGAGCAACTAAGCCCATGTGCCACAACTACTGAGCCTGTGCTCTAGAGCCCACGAGCCACAACTACTGAGCCTGCGCACCACGGCTACTGAAGCCCATGCGTCTGGAGCCTGTGCTTCACAACAAGAGAAGCCACTGCACTGAGAAGCCCATATACCGCAACGAAGAGTAGCCCCCGCTTGCCGCAGCTAGAGAAAAGTCTGCACGCAGCAACAAAGACCCAATGCAGCCAAAGATAAAGTAAATTTAAAAAAAAAGAAAAAAAATAATCCGCCTGCCAATGCAGGAGACACGGGTTAGAGCCCTGGTCCGGGAAGATCCCACATGCCGCGGAGCACCTAAGCCCATGCGCCACAACTACTGAGCCTGTGCTCTAGAGCCCACGCACCCGTGCACCTAGAGCCCGTGCTCTGCAACAAGAGAAGCCACTGCAATGAGAAGCCCGTGCGTCGCAACGAAGAGTAGCCCCCACTCACCGCAACTAGAGAAAAGCCCACACGCAGCAACAAAGACCCGACACAGCCAAACATAAATAAATAAATTAAAAAAAAATTATTTAGGACTCAGATCCCTTTTTATGGTTTGTTTTTTGTATTGGACTTTTCCAGCCTGGTTTGAATGTAGAGGGATGTCTTTGGTAGTTAAGTAGAAATAGTATTTCATAGACTCTTATAATTTTAAGCACTTTCATCTAAATTCTTGACTCTTTTGGTTCACGTTTATTTCTGTAGGAGAAATAAGTGTTTTTGTCATTTAGACTCTCAAAGTCAATGGTACTCATTTCTGACAACGAGTACACAGTCTTTGTGAGAGTTCATATATCAAGACTATATCCTGGTTTCCTAGGTTATGGACTCTGGGTACATGGTTGGGCTTTTCTTTGTTATCCCATTTTCTTTCCTCAACCCTACCATCCCCTGTGTGTCTCTTCTCTCTTTGGGAATGAGTTGGTCTGAGCTCCTAGGCATTCTCTGTATGTGATTTAGTTAGCAGCTGGTGATCTGTTGCTTTTAAGAGATTGGTATATAGTCATAGTTCATCAACAAACTTTTAATGACCATCATCTCTGGGGATATAAAATGAGATAAAATATGGTCCTTGCCCTGAAGAACTCACAGACTTGTAGGGGAAAACATACATGTACTTGACAAATGCCAGATGCATTTAAAATCTGCTGGGGGTATATTTAATCTGATATGGTTGACAGTGCATGGTGTTTGGCTAGTATTTGTAGCTTATATGGTATATGTTCATACTTGAGCTTATGTTGTGGTTGGATTTATCTCTTTTTAAGACTATAATGCGAAGTGTGTTGGATGGATGCTTAAATTAACTTAGGTTCAACCACGTAAATATACAGGCATGTGTATTTTGAAATGTGTTTCCAAAATTTTTAAAAGAAGTTTAAAAACTTTATGAAAGTGTTATTTACCTATTTAAAATAAAGCCTATAAAGTTATAAAGAAGACAGTGAAAATCACCTACTATCTCTCCAGCTAGAAATAAATTATTGTTTACATTTGGTGGTAGAGACTCTAGATTTGTCTTTTTTTTCTATGTATACATATATAACTTTGTTTATACATACATATGTATATCACATACATACTATTTTGTAGCCTGCCTTTTTCACCTAATATATAGAATCCACATAAGCAAGCACTTTAACCAGTGGGGGTCTTTTTATGAATGTGGTGGTTCAAGTTCTAGGAATTATTACAGCCAGCCTATATGTATTCAGCCAACTCACTCCTCTCCTCTTGAGAGAGCTTCTCTGTTCCCTTTAACTATGATATTGAAATCCTTTTGAACTTCCACTGTCTGGTGTGTGAAGGTGTCAGATTCAATTACTCTGAATTTCTGCCAGGGTTTGAATGAGTTATGTGGCAAGTGCAATAAATGAGAAGCCATGAGCAATATGTTGCCTGGGGACTGGTCTCAGTCCCTTAGTGTATTCAATTAGCATTTACTCATGGTATTAGGATTTTTATAGGACTAATGCTATACCCAGCACCTTTTTGATAACCTTCTGAAAATTTTTTTAAATTTATTTTTGGCTGCTTTGGGTCTTCATTGCTGTGCACGGGCTTTCGCTAGTTGTGGTGAACGGGGGCTACTCTTTGTTATTGTGCGTGGGCTTCTCAATAAGGTGGCTTCTCTTGTTGTGGAGCATGGGCTCCAGGCATGCGGGCTTCAGTAGTTGTGGTGCGTGGGCTCTAGATCACAGGCTCAGTAGTTGTGGCACACGGGCTTAGTTGCTCCATGGCATGTGGGATCTTCCCGGACCAGGGATTGAACCTGTGTCCCCTGCATTGGCAGGTGGATTCTTAACCACTGCACCACCAGGGAAGTCCCTGAAATTTTTACAACATAGCATTATTTTATCTATCATTCTGTCTGGGACCATTAAAATGAGCATGGTATATGCATTTATTTTATTTTTTAATAAAAAAAAGGTTTTTTGGCCTCACTGTGCAGCTTGCAGGATCTTAGTTCCCCAACCTGGGATTGAACCTGGGTCCCTGGCAGTGAGAGCACCAAGCCCTAACCAGTGGACGCCAGGGAATTCCCATGGTATATGCATTTATAATTTGAATTTTCCTTGCACCAGCATTAGGAACTATAGCTGACGTTTGGAGCAGATGGACAAATTTCAGCTCAACCTATGACTTTAGACTTGTCAGTTACTGGAGTTCCACAACCAGTCTTTTCTGTAGTTTCTCCTCAGATATTGCTTGCTTCACAAATGACTTCCCAGGATCCAACAGTTGGTCTTCAACTTGAGCCTGACCCTAGAAATGGGAATCAGGCATTAACCAAATTACCAAATGCCAATCAAATTCCTAGTTTCTTGTTAGTTAATCACCCTCAAGCTTTGTTGAATCATTCTTCTGCCCAACATGTGAGCAGTGCACAGAATGCTGCTGGTACAGCTCAGCTCCCTTCTAATTCCATTGGGGGGCATTCGGGAGCCCATCACCCTTCTCACAAAAGATACATTCAATATCCCAGCCATACTCAGTGATACATCAGGAGTCTATAATTCCCGGTTCTTCAGCGCCACAAAGCCAGACTGTGCGTTTGAAGAAGCCTTGTTTCCAAGCCTCTATTCAGCAGTAGCCATTAATTTTACAACCTAAGATTATGGCATCACCACAGAAAAATGTTCAGCAGGATTGTACTATGAAAATCTGAAACTCATGTAAGTCAGCAGCAGTCAAAGGGTAGTACTGAAAGTGTGATTCAGTCCCTGGAACAGCCATTTTATTCTGTTCAACACACTTATTCAGGACCACCTGCAGAACTGCCATCTTTCCCATTGAAGGCTCCTGAGTAGCTGCCCTTTGTGATACTTCCCCAGGAATAAGCTTCTTACCCATCACAGCCACTTACCCAATGAAGGCTCCAACACAGCCTGTTTATTCACTGCCAGCCCCAGAGCATCCTCTTTACACTGTACAACCACTGATATCACAGCCAACCTATTCTATACATGCTTCTTCTTATCCAGTCCCACCTGTGGCACAGCCCTCTTATTTGGTCCCGGCCTAGGGGCAGCCTGTTTATACAGTGCAACCTCTGGTTCGGTCACCTTTTCCAGACCAGCCAGGATGTATAATCCAAGCAGCTTACCCTGTGCAACCTGTGGAACAGCCTGCTTACCAGGCACTTGAGTATGTCCCTTATTCAGGACATGCTGTTTATACCATCCAGACAACTGAACAGGCAGCCTTCATAACCCAGCAAGTATACACAGTAAACCCTTCTGATAGCAGGCAAGTACATATTACAAACTCAGCAGATCAGGACTTATACTTAGTACCACTTTATGTAGCACAGACTTCTGAGCAACAAGCCTATTTAACACAACCCCAAGGTTCTTCAGCCTTGGAACAAAAGACATAAGACATTTAACATTATTTATCATTAACCTTAGATACACAAACACATTCTATTGAGCCTTTATTTAATGTGCAGAATTCAGCATTTCTATCCTAAGCAGATGTCAGTTTTGGGTACCAGCAGCTAAAAGCCCAGTCAGTGTTACATCTCAGATGGCTGTGGAAGGACAGCTTCAACACCCTGCACAAATGTCCTTCATTCAGCAGGCCTCCTCAGAGGCCCAGATCCAGCCCCCACACTTCTCTGCACAGCTTTCCCAATCACATGTAACACCAAGCCAGGTTTCTCACTCAGGTTTCATTCATCATCAGCAGATGACTCATTCATCTCATAGGCAAGCGCAGAAAACCCATCAGTTGTCTACTCAAGAAGGTCCCATAAATCAACAGCAGTCTTTATATAGCCAACATGCTGCTTTCCAGCAGCAGGTACCTCATTCACAGGCAACTAACCACATTCAGCCATTACAGGTATTCCAAAGGCCATTACAAACATGGTCCAGATTACACCTCCTTTGCAAGAACAGTTGCAACTAGCGGCAATGGAACAATATGTAATACAGCCTTTAGAGCAGCCTCAAGTGCTTCAGGCATTAGACAGCAGTCAAACCTTTCCCCTGCAATGAAACCTAGCACAGCACCAGCCAGCATGCATTCAGCAGCAGTCTTCTGTCCAGCCACAGTGGCAGTCATCTTCTAGCTTAGCGCTTGTTTGTGGGTCATCAGAAACACAATTACAACACCAGACCCTCATCCAAGCTCTGGGATAGCCCTTACAAATCAGCCATCTTCTGTTCATCTGTCGCCACTTAGTATTCCAGTACAGGCTTCTACTGCCTCTCAGAGCATTTCTGTGTTACAGACACAGCAGTATTTGCAAGGCCAAGAAATTCCAAAGGTAAATCCTGCTGGGGGGAAAATATAGATGATTGTGAATTTTCTGTAATGTTCAAGGGTCAAGGAGATAGTGAGCTATAGTAGAAATGGCACCAGACTGGAAGTCACAGTCCTTGTTCCTGCCTTTTTTCCTTACTCACTGGGTAGCTTTGATTCGAGTCTTTTTGGAGTTTCCTCATCTGTAAAGTGAAGGGGTAGACTGGATGATGCTAACAAAAAATATTTGAACACCTACTTGGGATGTATCAGTGAATAAAAGACAAAAATCCCTTCTGTCATTGAGTTTTGTTGCCTAATGTGGGTAGACTGTCACTAACCATAATAGTATAAAAAGTAAATTATATAATACAGTACAGGGAGATTGGGGGAAATGTGGAGCAGGGTAAGGAGGAAAGTGGGTTGCAATTCTAAATAAGGTGGAGATCAGGGTAGGCCTCATTGAGAAGGTTGACAATTGAGCACACACTTGAAGGAGATGAGAGAGTCAATAGCACACATTTCAGGTAGAGGGAATAACCAGTGCAAGGGCTTTGAGGGAGGAGTGGGTCTGGGATGTTCGAAGAACAGCAAGAAGGCCTGTTAGTCCTAGTATGTTACAAGCCTATGGCTATCTTATTGTTCTACATTTATAATAAAGCATTTGCCTTTATGAGATGATAATAGTGAACACTATTGAGTGATTCTTAGGTGCTAAATACTATTCTAATGGCTTTATGTGCACTGTCCTCACAACAACCCTATGAATAGTAGCTGTCATTAGGGGTAACTGAGGTTCAGAGAGGTTAAATAACTTACCCAGTGTCATACGGGAGGGCCAGGATTTGAACCCAGACTACCTGGCTGCAGAGGTTGTGCCCTTAATCATTATACACCATTCGTCCTCTTTGTAAGATAGCTATCCTCCCTGCCAAAATTTGAGAAAAAGAGCATGATGACTTCAGTGAGATATAATTAACTCAGGGGATTGATTGAATTAATTAAAGGAAGGAACTGAGAATCCAGTTTATTTTTTTTCTCTTCTGTTCTGCTTCAGGTATCTCTAAAGACTCTGAATTTATTGGGTTTTGCTAATAAAATGTATGAGGTCCTTAGATAATAGGTGTGCTATGCGGGAAGAGTATTTTAGTGGTGATATTACTATTCCAAACAGCTATGATCTCAAGTATTGTGTTTTATAAAATTCCCTCTTCATCAAGGGCATAAATTATAATGAATTCTGATGTGTGCACTCTGACTTCTAACAGGAATGATCAAGGATTAATAAAGATCTTCAGAGTTGAAGTTTCTTCAGACAAAGCATGCTATTAGGGATTTATTTCTTTAGAATAAATTTCTTAACAAGGTATTTCAGAATGGAATGTTCATTTCTGTGGGCAAGTGTTGTATACTTTCCTTTCCTAATTAAAAAAATTTCCCCCAACATTTTTTATGGCTGAGTATTATTCCATTGTATATCTATACCACATTTTCTTTTATTATTATTATTTTTTTAAACATCTTTATTGGAGTATAATTGCTTTACAATGGTGTGTTAGTTTCTGCTTTATAACAAAGTGAATCAGCTATACATATACACATAACCCCATATCTCCTCCCTCTTGCGTCTCCCTCCCACCCTCCCTATCCCACCCCTCTAGGTGGTCACAAAGCACCGAGCTGATCTCCCTGTGCTACGCAGCTGCTTCCCACTAGCCATCTATTTTACATTTGGTAGTGTATATATGTCCATGCCACTCTCTCACTTCGTCCCAGCTTACCCTTCCCCCTCCCCGTGTCCTCAAGTCCATTCTCTACATTGGCATCTTTATTCCTGTCGTGCCCCTAGGTTCTTCAGAACCATTTTTTTTCTTTTAGATTCCATATATATGTACTAGCATACGGTATTTGTTTTTCTCCTTCTGACTTACTTCACTCTGTATGACAGACTCTAGGTCCATCCACCTCACTACAAATAACTCAATTTCGTTTCTTTTTATGGCTGAGTAATATTCCATTGTATATATGTGCCACATCTTCTTTATCCATTCATCTGTTGATGGACACTTAGGTTGCTTCCATGTCCTGGCTATTGTAAATAGAGCTGCAGTGAACATTGTGGTACATGACTCTTTCTGAATTATGGTTTTCTCAGGGCATATGCCCAGTAGTTTCCCCCAACATTTTATTAAGAAAAATTTCAAAGTTACAGAAAAGTTGATAAAAAATAAGTGAACACCCATATACCTACGAACTAGATTCTGCAGTTAACTTCTGCTGTATTTGCTCTATCACATATCTATCCACCCCTTTATCCATTTATTAGTCCATCTTATTTTTCTGGTCATTTCAAAATTAAAGTTGCTGATATTAGTACACTTCATCCATTAACACTTAAGCATGCATATCATTGACTAGAACTCAGTATTTGTTTATATATTTTTTTAGTTTAAATTTATGTTCTGTAAAATGCACAGATCATAATTCAGTGAGTTTTGACAAATGCTTACACCTGTGTAACCCAAACCATTATCAAAATATAAAACAGATGTTGGCAAAGGTCTAGATAGTAACTATTTTAGGATTTGTGGGCTATGTAGTCTCTGTTGCATTTACTCAACTCTGCTATTGCATGCATGAAAACAGCCATAGACAATATGTAAAATATTTGGCATGGCTGTGTTCCAATACAACTTTATTCACAAAAATGGTTGGTGCACCAGATTTGGCCCGTAGGCTCTAGCTTGCCCACATAATAAAGAATATTGCCATTACTACAGAAAGTTCCTTCATGCCCCTTCCCAGTCAGTGCCCCCCCACCCCACCAGAGTTGACCACTGTTGATTTTTTTCACCATAGATTAATTTATCCTGTTCTATGTTTTTTTAATTTTTATTTATTTGT
Source organism: Pseudorca crassidens (assembly GCF_039906515.1). NCBI lineage: Eukaryota > Metazoa > Chordata > Mammalia > Artiodactyla > Delphinidae > Pseudorca > Pseudorca crassidens. Next base: position 86,554,542 of record NC_090317.1, read on the forward strand.
TTATTTTTGGCTGCATGCTGTACAGCTTGTGGGATCTTAGTTCCCCAACCAGGGATTGAACCCAGGCCCTTGGCAGTGAAAGCTTGGAGTCCTAACCACTGGACAACCACGGATAAACATAGAGAAAGAGAGAGAGAGAGAGCAACCACTAAGTAAACTTACAGCCCAATATACTCAAAACAGTATACATAAAACAAGAAGGAATCTTAAAAAATTTGCAAGTAACCCACAGGAAGGCAAGAAAAGAGAAACAGAGGAAAGACAACCATAGGGAAAAAGCAAATACTAAAATGGCAGACTCGGGACTTCCCTGGTGGTCCAGTGGTTATGAATCCACCTTCCAATGCAGGGGACACAGGTTCCATCCCTGGTCAGGGAACTAAGATCCCACATGTGGCAGGGCAACTAGAGGGCCCACGCACCCAGGAGCTGGCACACCACAACTAGAGAAGCCCGCACACCACAACAAAAGATCCTGTGTGCCGCAACTAAGACCCAACACAACCAAAAATAAAATAAATAAATATTTTTAAAAAATAAAATGGCAGACTTAAGTCCTAAGACTTAAGTGCTATGCTGCTGCTTCCCACCAGCCAACTATTTTATGTTCGGTAGTATATATATGTTGTCTTGATCATATTTAAATCTTCTATTTTAGTAGGCACTTGCCCTGATAAGTTTAGCCTGTAGATTCTATCCTACTTTTGCGAGCTGTATGTAGTTCCAATGATAATTTAGTTTTCTGAACTCTTGTAATGCTATTCTGGTCTGCTTGGTCTTCTGGCTCTGTTCGAGCTCTTGCTGGGTTTCCATCGGTGCTACCTGCAGGAGTGGAAGGTGCTTCTTTGGGCTACCAAGTGTTAGATTTGGGGAGTGGAGGATACTGGACCCATAGGACAGAGAGCATTTTCCCTGGCCTCTTTCCTGGCCATCTGATGCTGGTACCCTTAATACTCGATCTCTGCCAGTGCCACTGGGGTACGGAAGTACTTACCTGGCCACTGTTTACTGCTGAGTAGAAGGTCAGGAGTGTGGGGTCTGCATGGCTCTCTGCCATTGGGTAGAGGGCTGAGACATAGTGCCCTCAGTTGCCTTCTGCCATTGGGTGAAGGGTCAGGAGACTCATGGCCTGGATCTTTTTCTGTTGTGTGGTGAAGCACCAGGAGCTTCTTGGGTCTTGAAGCCTCTATACTACCAGTCACCTTCCTCTGTCTCTTCAGTCTTGTAAGAATGTGGGTTTTCTTCTGAGTTTTAGCTGCTATGGGGCTTGCCCCCAGATGAAAAGCCATAAAAATAGCAAACTCATCTACTATCCTTCCTTTCTTCCAGGTGTTGCCTTCCTACCAGTTTCTACCTGCTTTTGATTTCTGTCTTATGCTTTCAGACAGTTGTTTTTTTACATTTGTCCAGCACTTTTTGTTGATATCTCTGTGTGTGGGGTTTGGTCTTACGGGACCATTACCAGAAGTATAACCTCTCTTTCCTAATATTTTATCACTGCAAAATATCACCTCTCACTTAATTGAGGTAACCACTATATGCCCATCCGTAAACCTCTAAGAGTTGATGACAAAGGGATGGAATGAATTTCTGATGTTTGGGGTTTTTTTTATTGCCAAGGCACAGGGGAGAGGGATCTTCATCCTGGTCAAATAGCAAGCTGTACTTATATTTTATGTCTTTCTCCCCAATAAAACTGAAATTCTTTGTGGCAGAGATCTGTACCCAATTTATCTCTGTATTCCTAGCACCTAGCACAGTGTTTGTTACAACAGTTGCTTGTTATATGTTTGTTGAATAATCAGTAAGAATGACTGTAGATCTCTCTATCAGCCTGCTCTCAATGGGAGAGGATTCTTTGTTGATCTTTATCATTCTTGTTGCCTAATCAGGACTTACAAATTTATAATGAACTTGTGTTTGTGGACAACCTAAGATCTGTCTTCTATTTTCTATATTAATTTAAAAAATTGTGATATTTGAACAAATAAGACTTTGATACATTTCACAATATGCATAGCTGGTTAAATCTACTTTGTCTTCTTTTTTACATTGAAGTATAGTTGATTTACAATATTAGTTTCAGGTGTACAACATAGTGATTCACTTTTTTATAGATTATATTCCATTTACCAAAGATTTGTTCTTATTTCTCCATTTTATTTCCCCATGTATCAATGAACAAGGGTATATAAGAGACAGGAAGTGAATCATGAGTTCAGATGTGCCAATTGTGGTTTTGATTGTTTTATCAAATAATATGGAAAACCACTTATCCGATTTTTATCTACTGCTGAGGTTAGCGTTTCTTACCTCTTGTAGTGTGATGTGTTAGTACTAGTGCATTAGTACTTTTGGTGGTTGAGATTGGTTCCTTTTCAGTTGACATTGTGGTCTAATCAAACATCTGTTTAGATGGTTTCAATTTTCAGCTCCTGGAGATAAATATGAAACCTCAGCATTTTGTATGCAGTTGCATCCCTACTCATCACAGTGTTTGAATATCACTTTGATTCTCAACCACAATATTTGCATCCTATTTTCTTAAAAAATTTTTTCTACTTACTTTAATTACATAAGTAGTATGCCAATATAAATTCCTGGTAAAAAATTTAAAACAATGCTGAGAAATCTCATTTAACCCCGCCCCTCTCTTTGTCCTTGTCCTTTCTGTTATTAGTTTGGTGTGTTTCATTCTAGATCTTTTTCGGTGTAATTACATGCATAGATATGTACCCTTAGCCCAAATATAGCATTATTTTCTGGTTTGTTTTATTACTTTAAGCGCATAAAAGAGATCCTACCATATGTGTCACTTTGTAAATTTTTTACTCAGTTATGTGTTCTGGAAATATATCTATGTTATTACATATAGATATACTTGATTTTATTTAATTGCCCCATAGTATTCCATAGTAAGACTACACTGCAGTTTATTTAGCTATTCCTCCTACCACTGGACATTTTGGCTGTTTCCAGTTTTTCACTGTTTTAACTAGTGTTAAAATGAACAAAGTAGGGCTTCCCTGGTGGCTCAGTGGTTGAGAGTCCGCCTGCTGATGCTGGGGACACGGGTTCGTGCCCTGGTCCGGGAAGATCCCACATGCCACGGAGCGGATGGGTCCGTGAGCCGTGGCCGCTGAGCCTGCGCGTCCGGAGCCTGTGCTCCACAACGGGAGAGGCCACAGCAGTGAGAGGCCCACGTACCACAAAAAAAAAAGAACAAAGTAGATCATGCTAGAGGAGACACGGGCAAAATTACTGGACCATAAGTTCTATACATTTTTTACTTTAATATATATTGCCACATTACTTTCCCAAGGGACTGGACCAATTTAAATTCTCATCAGCCAGTGGTACAGTCTTACTGTCAATATTTGATAATACCAGATATTTTTTGCTAGGCTGGTAAGTGAAAAATAATATATTATTTGAATTTCTATTCCCTTGATTACTAGAAATGTTGAGCATGTCTTCATACGTTTATTTATTTTTAAATTTTTATTTTGAAATGATTTTAGACTCATATAGAGGTTGCCAAAATTGTACAGAGAGTTCCTGAGTACCCTTCTCTCAGCTTTCCCCAGTATTAACATCTTATATTACCATAGTACAATCATCAAAACCAGGAAATTGACAATGGTATGATACTGTTAACTACAAACCTTGTTTGGATTTCACATGCCCTCACTTACTTTGTGTGTATCTGTAGTTCTATGAATTTATTTCTTGTATAGATTTGTATATAACAATCACCACCATCAGGATGCAGAACAGATCCATCACCTAAAAAACTGCTTTGAGCTGTGCACTTATAGTCACACCCTCCCCCTACCTCTAACCCCTGGCAATCACTGATCTGTTCTCCATCACCATCATTTCAAGAATGTTACATAAATAGAATCATATGATATGTAACCTTTTAAGATTAACTTGAGATCCATTTATGTTGTTGCATGTATAGTAGTTGCTTATTTTTATTATTGAATAGTATTCAGTTGTATGGTTATACGATAGTTGTTTATGTCTTCATTTGTTTATTGAATACTCATTTTTCTTCTTTGCAAATACCATTTATATTTGCCCATTTGCCTGTTGAGGTCTTTCTCTTTCTTTCTTTGTTTTCTTTATACATTCTGATACTAATCCTTTGTTAAGTGTATTGCAATTACTTTCTACCAGTGTGTCCTAATTAGCTTATCGTGTCCTTTGTGACACAGAAAGTTTTTATTCTTTATAAGGTCAAATGTGTTTTTGGTTTGAGATTTTGTGTCTTGCTTAGCAAGGCTCATGAGCATAAAGTATTCTTCTGTATTTTCATCTGATACTTAAAAAATTTTGTCTTTGTCTAGTTCTGTATTCTGTTTGGATTTTATTTTATTGTGGACTGTGTGAGGTAGAGATCTAATTGTATTTTCTCAAAATGCATAGACTTTTGTCCAAACACATTTATTAATAAACAGTCCATCATTTCCATGCTGATCTGAAATGGTATCTTTATCATATCTGAAGTTATTATACATACTTGAATCGTTTCTCAACTCTTTGTTTTGTTCCTTTGATCTATTCTTATACAATACTTGTGTTTTGATTAATTTATCTTTTTTATAAGAAGTTTAAAATTATTACATTGATTTCCTCTTAAAATTTATTTAAAATGATTATTAATTTTGAATTGGATAGATTTTTATTGTTAATTTCTATATTTATGGCATTATAATCAGACTATGGCTATTTTTTGGAATTTGATGTTTTTGTGCATTATTTGCTGAAGATTTATATTATCTGTTCTTGGAGGAACATTCCCAGTTCTTTATATGTTTGTTATGTCATGGTTCTTAATTATAATATTCAAATTCAATGTATTCTTACTTTTTTTGGTCCAGTTTTTCTTCCACTTTTTGAGAAAACTGTGTTGAAGTATCCTACTATAATTGGGACTTTCTCCATTTCTTCTTATTGTAGGTCCTTAATGCCTTAATTCTATGTTTCAGTATACTGAAAGAACTTTCTTCTGTTTGTTGCCAAAATTCATTTGATGGAAAACCTGACGTGAATTGATGCCTACTGATATACATATTTTTCTTTTTAAAGCAGGTGCATTATTTTATATTAAGGATTACAAAATTGGTATGTGTAAGAACTCCCTGTGGAACAAGATTAAATATCGCTAAAATATTTCAATAGTTAATCTGCATTCTTGACTTAAAATATTTATAATACAATATTTATATTGAAAAACAATTATAAAAATATTTATAATGCAAAAATATTTATAATACAAGGAAGACCCATATACCCATCACATAACTTAAGAAATAAAAAAATATCAGTGCAGTTGCAGTCTCCTGGAAACCGTATTTTTTTTACAAGACTTAAAACTTCATGTAAATGGTATCCTAGCATATGCATTCTTCTCCAATTTTTTAAAAAAATCAACATTGTTTGTAAGATTAATTAAGCTACATGTTGATATATATAGCTCTAGTTCACTCATTTTCCCTTTCTCCTGTTGACGTACAATTGAGTTCTTTCCATTAATTTGCTTATTCCCACATTCCTGGCCCATTCCTTTGGGATAGAGTATGTATTATTAATTTTAATGGTTGCTAAATCTGCTCCCATGTTTAGCCTTTTTTTCTTTTCTCGTTGTTACCTTACATTTAAAAATGAAGGTCTGATTGATCAGCATTGGTAGCTGATTTGGGCTTCCTTTCCTTAATTAAAGTGTGTAAACTTTGTGACTTCTAGGTTATTAATGCCTCACGTCACATCTCAAGAATGCCTGCCGTAGCAGTGAAATCTTTTGTAGTCAGCTGTTCTGTGCGGGATGTTTAAAGGGGTGTTCCTGAAGCCTCTAAGGTTCTCCATTTTTAACTACTCTCCAAAGAAGATTTCTTCTAAATATATGAATCCTCTCCATAATAGCAAAAGAAAAAATTCTGGTTCAGGATCTAATGCAGGATAACTGGTTGCATTTTATTGTTATGCTTCTTTAATAGTGTCTTCTAATCTGGAACAATTTTTTACCCTGTCTTTCATGACCTTGACGTTTCTGATGAGTATACGTCAGTTATTTTGTAGAATTTCATTAAAAATGGGATGGTCTGATGTTTCCCTGTGATTGGATTCAGGTTAATGCATTTGTGGCAGGAATACTGTAACAGTGATGTTGGGTCCTTTTCATTGTATCATATCAGGAGGCACATAGTGTCCATTGTTTTATTATTGGTAATGTTAATTTTGATCACTGGGCTAAGGCAGTATCTACCACGTTTTTCCACTGAGAAGTTATCATTTATTACTTTGTAATTAGGTAATTTCTGGGGAGTTACTTTGAGACTCTGTATATCATAAGACTTTTACTCACGGTTTTGGCAGCCATTGAAGAATTTCTTACCAGTAACAATCACTATGGTGATTGCCAAATAGTGATTTTTGGATTTTGTATATATTATTTGGATTACAGCTTTCCATTCTTACCCATTTACCATTTATTTAAATATAACAGTATGGCTTTTAATTTTCTTCTATGAGTTATAATCAAATAGTATCATTATTTTTTATTCTATTTTTTTAAACATTTTTATTGGAGTGTATTTGCTTTACAATGGTGTGTTAGTTTCTGCTTTATAACAAAGTGAATCAGTTATACATATAAATATGTCCCCATATCTCTTCCCTCTTGGGTCTCCCTCCCTCCCACCCTCCCTATCCCACCCCTCCAGATGGTCACAAAGCACCGAGCTGATCTCCCTGTGCTATGCGGCTGCTTCCCACTAGCTATCTATTTTACATTTGATAGTGTATATATGTCCATGCCACTCTTTCACTTTGTCCCAGCTTACCCTTCCCCCTCCCTGTGTCCTCAAGTCCATTCTCTACATTGGCATCTTTATTCCTGTTGTGCCCCTAGGTTCTTCAGAACCATTTTTTTTCTTTTAGATTCCATATATATGTGTTAGCATATGGTATTTGTTTTTCTCTTTCTGACTTACTTCACTCTGTGTGACAGACTCTAAGTCCATCTACCTCACTACAAACAACTTAATTTCGTTTCTTTTTATGGCTGAGTAATATTCCATTCTATATATGTGCCACATCTTCTTTATCCATTCATCTGATGATGGATGATTAGGTTGTTTCCATCTCCGGGCTATTGTAAATAGAGCTGCAGTGAACATTTTGGTACATGACTCTTTTTGAATTATGGTTTTCTCAGGGTATATGCCCAGTAGTGGGATT